>NC_136061.1:599074273-599709704 GCF_964261635.1 Lissotriton helveticus | reverse complement strand
GCAATCTCTGGACAGAGCCAGAGGGTATGAAAGAGTGTGCCTGATTCTCCACATTGCCAAAGACAAAGTGGTGTGTCCGTCCGGTTGGGTAACAGCGTCTGCATATAATACGTGCGATGTAAAGTCTTTAATTGCACCAACTTGAGCTTAGATGATATAGCTGCCTCCTTAGGGGACGCAAGCGCCTCCTGCCAATCTGCTTCATCTAGTTCACCCACTACTGATTCCCATCTGGCCTTCAGCGCTGCGGTAGGGTCCAGCCGGTTATTTATAATTTTACGATAGGTTTGGGAGATGGCCTTTTTGTGAAGGTGATCTATCAGGAGCCTATCTTCTAGTGGTGAGGATTCTTCGAGCCGTGTACCCGGTGGAATCAATTAAATAAGTGCGTGTCTGATCTGCATGTAATGGAATATTTCCGTCTTTGCCAGTCCTCATGTGGCCTGTAAGTGGCAAATGTGTCCATTTCCCCTTTCTTCCACAGGTCCCCAACCCTTGATATTCCTATCATGTCCCACTCTCGAAAGCCTTTGCTGTTGTGTAGTGTACCCAATCTTTTTGTGTCCCACAAAAGCATTGCCTGCGTTATTACTCCCTCCCACCCCAGTGTCTGCTGCACCTTAAACTAGATGTGGATAGTGTGCACCATTGGATCCGGGAGGTTGTTTCTCCTGACCCCATTGTACAATGCTCCCATAATCCCCACAGTATCCAATAGGTGTCTATCCATTTGGAATGGTGGGTCTTCTTGGGGTATGTGAAGCCATTGGTGTATGGCAACAAGCTGGGAAGCCCAATTATATACTTTGATGTCGGGGAGGACAATGCCACCATCATACCAACTTCTTGTAAGTTTATGCATGGGGCGTTTTTCCACCCCGGAGCAGGCTGGTCTCAGCAACAACTGAACCAACACATCACAAATTTGATTCTACTGAACATCTGCCAATTGGGTTTCAGACCTGACCATAGCACAGAAACAGCCATCCTGCACATAGTAGACAATGCCCTTCAAGCTCTGGACTGCAGTGAAGTCTGCCTACTAGTCCTACTGGACCTATCATTAGCTTTTGATACGGTCAATCATGACAAACTACTAAGAAGACTAGAATACAGGATGGGTTTATCTGGGAAAGTCCTTCAATGGTTCGAATCCTTCCTGGAAAACAGAACACAATCGTACATGATCAGCAAAAATCTTTCCGCTTCCTCACCTAACCTACTAGGAGTTCCACAAGGCTGTACCCTATCCCCCACGCTATTCAACCTATATGTCGAACCACTCACCGATCTACTACAGCAGGCGAACATCTCCTTCCACATGTATGCGGACGACACCCAACTGTACATCAAGATCTCCTCCATTGAAGAGATAAAGACAATGAATCTAGCTCTCGGGAAGACCATCCAATAGCTAACAACCAACTTACTGAAGCTAAACTCACAAAAACAGAATTTCTTCTAATCTCCCCACCTAATAACACCACGGTGACAAAGGAGTGGATCAAAATGATCACTGCTCTGAACTGCACGCCAACTCTGGTAGACTCAACCTTATCGCTTGGAATCACACTGGATAAGAACCTTAACATGCATATTCATATCAACCTGTTGTCTAAAAACGCCCGGTTCCACCTCAGCTTTCTCAGAAAAATGAAGCCATTTGTCGAGAAATCGGACCTCAAAGCTGCAGTTTAGTCCTTGGTTATCTCAAGCAGCCGCGTGCGGTCGGCAGTAGGAGTTCCTGCAGGGCGGTGATGTGGGGAGGGGGAGGGGCAGGGTGGGGGGTAGTAATGTATGGATCAGGGAGTTTAACAGGTAAGTAAACATATAAATAAATAAAACGAATTTTGTTGCGTGCACTGCATCGCATTTGGTGATGCAGTGCACGCTACGAAATTTGTTTTATTTATTTATATGTTTACTTACCTTTTAAACTCCGTAATCCATACATTACTACCCCCCACCCTGCCCCTCCCCTTCCCCACGTCACCGCCCTGCAGGAACTCCTACTGCTAACCGCGGCTGATCTTGAGGCTGGAATACGGATGCATAACCCTCTCAGGGCTTCCCAGGCTTCCAAAAATCTCTACCGCCCCTTTAAAAGCCTAAAAGAAGCAAGACTCATAACAGGATCTAGGAAATATGACCACATATCACCACACCTGAAGGCACTCAACTGGCTACCCTATAAAGCTCAAATCCACCTAAAGATGGCTTGCATTACTCACAAGCTGCTGCACCACAACACCCCCCTAGTAGCTAGCCCAAAAATGTACCTTATCAGGAGGAAACAGACACTCTAGGAACGCAGACAATCTACTTCTGAAACCCTCTTGTTTCAACAAGACTAAAACCTCCAACAGAGCATTTTCCGGAGCGGCACCAAGAATATGGAATTCGTTTCCTCCTACTCTCGAGTTAATGAGACCGCGAAGCAAAGACCAACTCAAACTCAATCTTGTTTTATTGTTTTCAGAACAATTCCCACTGCTACTTTTCACCCGGACCCTTTTCCTATATGCTGTTACTTTTATTCTATGTTTTTGTATACAATGTTTTTCACTATTATGTTTTACACCGTGCTCTTTATGTAAAGCGCTCTGATACCCTACTTTTGGGTCTGGTTCGCGCTATAGAAAACTCAAAAAATAAAAAATAAAAATAAATGTCAGATGAGAGTCTGTGCAAATTCTGTATAGCAGCATACACATTGGGGGCGTGGTTAGGTATGTACACACAACAGATATTGCCAATGACGCAACAGGCCCCATCCCTATCTGCAAGTATGACGTCTAACACTATCCGGTTCTGCAAGGTAACTAACCGTGTAGCCTGAAGCTCAGCAGTGATGTTTGTCAGTATACCAGTTAACCGACACATTTTAAGGCTATTGGACATGGGGCCCCTAAAAGGTATGCTACCATTCATGGCATCCTCCAACTGTTGCAAGGTGGTATCCGTCTGATCTATATCCTTTGTGTCGATTACCTTTCTGACTCGGGGCAAGTATATAGTAGGGAACATCTGCCTGACCATCCCCTAGGAAGCCAGACATACGCTTGAGATCCACAGACAAAATAGACGTTAGTGGGTAAGATCAACAGATGACTATTAATCGTACTGAGTGGGTAGGTGAAATTGCATGTACTTCCCCACCTCTATCTCCCCCCTCCCCTGGACACAGAAAGCAGCTGCTGAGCTGACCACAGACACTGGTGTTAAACTACTGAAAATAAGCCATTTCCATTGGAAGCCATGTGTTGTTCTTTACCCTGTCATATGTGCTCATATAGGAGTTTGGGGGTAAAGTACCAGAGACGTTTAGTCCTACCTTACCTATAGGAGTAAACCCATGATGAAAACATATATAATCAACCAAAGTGCGAGAATCAGCAGGTGTCATAACCTGAGCGGAGTGGTGGAAATGGTAGTGTACCATGACAAACAATGCAAACCAGCCCTCACAACTTCCTAGATATGACAAAGGCATGGACAACAAATTATTACTTTTATGAGTAACTTAGGGGAGCAATCCACAAACCCAACAATTTGCTGTATTGGACACGTTGTGAGCTTGATGCAACATTTGTATGAAGACATTATCTGTGTAAGTCTTTCTGTGCTGTCCTTTGTGAGGGGCCAAAGTAACACAAATGTGTTCAGAGGGAATGGGTGTTGTACCAACCAAGGAATGTATGGGATACTTCTCTAGAAACCAGGATATTCCAAGTATTGCTACTAGGGCAATCACAACTAAGCATGGGCGTAAAATCCGCTCCGCTCGCGGATTTTTCGGATTTTCGGCAAATTCGCAATCCGCGAACTCTCGCGAATTTGTCGAAAATCCGTGAATCCGCTCGCGGCGGATTTTTTGCTTGGTTGCGGCGCGCGGCGTGGTGCACGGCGTTCACTTTCCGTCATTTTAGCGTTTGCCGAGTTGTTTTTCTTTGCGAGTGACGCGCCATTTTAGATCTTGCTGCGTGTTCCCGCGGGAGTTTGTCGCCCGTGAATACGTACTCGCGGCTTGCCACCTTGCACACCACACCTCGCGAGAGTTCGCAATTGCGAACACGTAGTTGCGGCGGAAAGGAACAATCTCGCACTTGCGAAATAGAGATTTTGCAATTTCGCACAAGAAAATCACCAGCAAACAGGATAAACCTTCAGAAAATTATGATTTTTATCAGAATCACTCCTCAGGTTGACATTTGCATGGCCTTTTTTTTGCAAGGAGTCCATTTTGGGGGGGGGGAGGAAGGAAGTGCCCCACAGTCTCCAACTTCCTGTTCCTGTCCAGCAGGCTCCTCCCAGTGCTTTGTCCATCTCCTGGTCACTTTCATTTGGATCTGGAGCTGGAAGGATTACTTTTTGTGGGTGCTGCTGGATATTTGGATTTGAGGCCTTTTTGACTGTCTTTGGATCACTTTTGGATTAGAAATCAACTTTCACAAGTAAGTTTGTTTGGGGCATTACAGTTGCTGCAAGTACAATTTTTGAACTTTTTCAGAAAATTAAATAAATTATATTGTGGGTAGCCACAGTATCCAGTAGGACCAGGGTTGGTTATGGGTGCATGATACAACTGTTTTGTTGAATTTAAACACCATTGAGGCCATGGATGGGCTGGGATTGTGCAGATTTTATTGTTTTTTGTCGTTTTTTTGGGCCTGCTGGTGTGGCCCTTTGCCCAGGGGTGGTGAGTGAGTGTTGCATGGGCCTAGTCTTTCTGTGGGGTGTCTTCTTGAATTTAAACATAATTGAGGCCATGGATGGGCTGGGATTGTGCTTATTTTATTGTTTTTTGTCGTTTTTGGGGGCCTGCTGGTGTGGCCTTTTGCTTGCCCAGGGGTGGTGGTGGTGCATGGACTGAGTGTGCCTGTGGTGTGGTCTCACTCTCTTTGATGTAAACATCATGGATGGCATTGGATTGTGGTGATTTCTGGCTGTTTTTCTGTTTTTTGTGGGTGTACTGTTGATGTGGACTGGCCATGTGGGTGGTGGTGGTGGCCATCTTGAGTGCTGGCTGGTACAGGCAACATGTGCTTGGGGTGTAAGGGGGCCATTTTGAGGAGAGGCAGTGTCTGAGGCCTGCACTTATTTTGCCTACTTTTCATCCCTTATGCCCAGGGGTAGTGAGTGTTGCATGGGCCTAGTGTTTCTGAGGGGTGTCTTCTTGAATTTAAACACCATTGAGGCCATGGATGGGCTGGGATTGTGCAGATTTTATTGTTTTTTGTCGTTTTTTTGGGCCTGCTGGTGTGGCCCTTTGCCCAGGGGTGGTGAGTGAGTGTTGCATGGGCCTAGTCTTTCTGTGGGGTGTCTTCTTGAATTTAAACATAATTGAGGCCATGGATGGGCTGGGATTGTGCTTATTTTATTGTTTTTTGTCGTTTTTGGGGGGCTGCTGGTGTGGCCTTTTGCTTGCCCAGGGGTGGTGGTGGTGCATGGACTGAGTGTGCCTGTGGTGTGGTCTCACTCTCTTTGATGTAAACATCATGGATGGCATTGGATTGTGGTGATTTCTGGCTGTTTTTCTGTTTTTTGTGGGTGTACTGTTGATGTGGACTGGCCATGTGGGTGGTGGTGGTGGCCATCTTGAGTGCTGGCTGGTACAGGCAACATGTGCTTGGGGTGTAAGGGGGCCATTTTGAGGAGAGGCAGTGTCTGAGGCCTGCACTTATTTTGCCTACTTTTCATCCCTTATGCCCAGGGGTAGTGAGTGTTGCATGGGCCTAGTGTTTCTGAGGGGTGTCTTCTTGAATTTAAACACCATTGAGGCCATGGATGGGCTGGGATTGTGCAGATTTTATTGTTTTTTGTCGTTTTTTTGGGCCTGCTGGTGTGGCCCTTTGCCCAGGGGTGGTGAGTGTTGCATGGGCCTAGTCTTTCTGTGGGGTGTCTTCTTGAATTTAAACACCATTGAGGCCATGGATGGGCTGGGATTGTGCAGATTTTATTGTTTTTTGTCGTTTTTTTGGGCCTGCTGGTGTGGCCCTTTGCCCAGGGGTGGTGAGTGTTGCATGGGCCTAGTCTTTCTGTGGGGTGTCTTCTTGAATTTAAACATAATTGAGGCCATGGATGGGCTGGGATTGTGCTTATTTTATTGTTTTTTGTCGTTTTTGGGGGGCTGCTGGTGTGGCCTTTTGCTTGCCCAGGGGTGGTGGTGGTGCATGGACTGAGTGTGCCTGTGGTGTGGTCTCACTCTCTTTGATGTAAACATCATGGATGGCATTGGATTGTGGTGATTTCTGGCTGTTTTTCTGTTTTTTGTGGGTGTACTGTTGATGTGGACTGGCCATGTGGGTGGTGGTGGTGGCCATCTTGAGTGCTGGCTGGTACAGGCAACATGTGCTTGGGGTGTAAGGGGGCCATTTTGAGGAGAGGCAGTGTCTGAGGCCTGCACTTATTTTGCCTACTTTTCATCCCTTATGCCCAGGGGTAGTGAGTGTTGCATGGGCCTAGTGTTTCTGAGGGGTGTCTTCTTGAATTTAAACACCATTGAGGCCATGGATGGGCTGGGATTGTGCAGATTTTATTGTTTTTTGTCGTTTTTTTGGGCCTGCTGGTGTGGCCCTTTGCCCAGGGGTGGTGAGTGTTGCATGGGCCTAGTCTTTCTGTGGGGTGTCTTCTTGAATTTAAACACCATTGAGGCCATGGATGGGCTGGGATTGTGCAGATTTTATTGTTTTTTGTCGTTTTTTTGGGCCTGCTGGTGTGGCCCTTTGCCCAGGGGTGGTGAGTGTTGCATGGGCCTAGTCTTTCTGTGGGGTGTCTTCTTGAATTTAAACATAATTGAGGCCATGGATGGGCTGGGATTGTGCTTATTTTATTGTTTTTTGTCGTTTTTGGGGGGCTGCTGGTGTGGCCTTTTGCTTGCCCAGGGGTGGTGGTGGTGCATGGACTGAGTGTGCCTGTGGTGTGGTCTCACTCTCTTTGATGTAAACATCATGGATGGCATTGGATTGTGGTGATTTCTGGCTGTTTTTCTGTTTTTTGGGGGTGTACTGTTGATGTGGACTGGCCATGTGGGTGGTGGTGGTGGCCATCTTGAGTGCTGGCTGGTACAGGCAACATGTGCTTGGGGTGTAAGGGGGCCATTTTGAGGAGAGGCAGTGTCTGAGGCCTGCACTTATTTTGCCTACTTTTCATCCCTTATGCCCAGGGGTAGTGAGTGTTGCATACTTGCATGTCCCTAGTCTTTCTGTGGGGTGTCTTCAATGTAAACATCATGGATGGCATGGGATTGTGCTCATTTTTCTGTGTTTTGTCGATTTTTTGGGGTGTATAACTGAACTGATGTTCCTCTGTCTTCCATTGCTTTTAGGTGCACAAGAAGACTCAATAGAACCACCAGTGCCAGGAAGAAGTCCTGCAGCGGTGTGTGCAGCATAACGTCACGCGACGTCACGTCTGGACACAGAACCCTCTGCAACTCGTGCAACTGCTGCCTGCTGACCTGCTCTGAAGAAGATGGCCCCAAAAAAAGTAACCCGTAGCTCCTCTAGCAAGAAAGGTGCCAGTAAGGAGCAGAAGAAGCAAGTTACCAAGGACACTGGTGAGCCGCCCGCCCCTTTTTTTGGGAGTAAAAAAAAAAGAATGCCTGCAGCAGCTGCAGCGGGATCTGCTGGGGACCAAGCTGGCAGCAGCACCCCCGCTCCATTGGGCTCAGTGCCACCACCACCACCACGCCAACTTAAGTCCAAGCCCTTGAGTGCTGCAGAGGCAGCCAGTATACTTCTTCAATCACCATCGACCAGTGATGTTGGCTCATCGCAAGAAAGCAGCAGCAATGTCCCTCAATCAACACAGGTTGTTGTAGCTCATCTGACGAGTGTTGAACAACCACAGCCGCAACAACAATCACATGTGCAAGTACAAGCCCAAGTACATGTGGAAGGAGAGGCAGCGCAAGGAGATGCGCAAGCAGAGGTGCATGGAGGGTCACAACAAGTGCCCACAATAGTTGTTCCTCCCGAAGTAGGGGCACATCAGGAAATCGACAATCAAGGCGAGGTATCATTTGAGGAAGCCACTCCTCCTGATGATCCTTCATTGTCTTCCACACCCCTAGCAAGGAAGAGATCAAGGGTGGTGTCTACATCCTCTTCAAGCACACCTCCTTCTGATGATACGGATCAAACTTGGGAACAAACAAAGGTAGTTAAGCGTAAAAGGAAGCTCGTCCAAAGTCTCAGAGTTATGGAGTGTGATGAGTCTCAACAAGAAGTGGCGGAAACTGCTGCTGATGAAGACTCTGCCAACGACGACCCAGTCATCATAAAGGTCACTGCAGCCCCAGCGGGCATGCAGCAAACAGACATTTTGACCCTAGCCCGAAGAGCTGCTGAGCGTGATGATGATGTTGTCGATGAGGAGGCAGTGGAAACACCACAATCATTGGAGTTAAGTAGTACACCAACTCGTCCCGCTTCCATATTTCTTTCTGGCAAGAAGAGACCTCCGTCAACCTCGACCTTAATTAGTGGCGGTGAAAGTGCAAAACGTACAAAAGTTGGGCAATCCACATCCTCCACTTCATCTGGCATTAGCTTCATGACCACCACCACCAGTATCGCCGCCTCCTCCATGTCCCACAGACACTTCAAGTCCCCAGTTTGGGACTTCTTTACTGTTTGTCCAAAAAATCCAAAGTTTGCCATTTGTACCCTTTGTAAGCTTGCAGTTAGTCGTGGTAAGTCAGGTACCAACTATGGTACCGGCGGCCAGAGAGGTCATCTTGAGAGAAAGCACACTGTCAAATGGTTTGCGCACCTAGATGCGATCAAGAAAGGCCAAATTCAAGGAAACGTTGATGTTTCATCTGATGATGACGAGCAGGAAGAAGACGTGTCAAACACTTCCCTTACACCCAGTACCCCTGTCAGCAGCACACCCAATGTGAGGCACACTAAGAGTGTTGGAGCGAGTGAGACACCAACGCACAAAAGTTCACCAGCGAGCAAAATTGGGTCAACGAAGTCATTATCAGCCCGTAAATGCTTGGTCCAGGGCAACATTAGAACAATGCTTACTTCAGACGTGCCATATGAACGCAACCACCCACTGACGCGTCTGTATAACACTAAGCTGGCTAAAATGCTAGCTGTGGACCTTCTACCTTTTTCTTTTGTAGAAGCGGTAGGTTTTCTTGAATTAGTGGCAACGCTCTGCCCTAAATGGAAGGTTCCGAGCCGGTTCTATTTTGCCAGAGTTGCGGTTCCAGCACTACATGAAGATGTGCTGCAGGCGATTGGGGCAGCTTTGCAGAAGAGTGCTGTTCACACAATACATCTGACAACAGACATGTGGACCAGTGGCGCAGGCGCTGATTACATGTGCATCACTGGACACTGGGTCTCTTTTTCAGGTGTTTTAGCAAAGCTAAACGCAGGTGTTGACCCGGACAAAGTTTTCAAAGCTGCTCGGAAGCATGCAACACTAGCCATGTTTGGCTTGGAGAAAAGTCACACAGCAGAAAACCTTTTGGAAGAGTTTAACAAAAAGGTCTTGAAAATGCTATCCCCCCTAAAACTCAAGATTGGTTATGTTTCCACGGATAATGGCGCCAATGTAGTAAAGGCCATGCAGAAGGGTGACCATGTTAGAGTGCCGTGTTTGGCGCACTGTATCAACCTGGTAGTTCAAAAATTCTTGAGTGATAAAGACAGTACAGCGTTCGAGGTAATGGCCACCTGCCGCAAAATGTGCAACCATTTCAGCCATTCTTTTAAGGCCCGCAAGCATCTGCGGAGACTGCTATTTCAACGTGGAATGCCAGTGAAAGCACTCATCCAGGAGGTGGCAACACGTTGGAACTCAACCTTCTACATGCTTGAGCGTCTGTATGAGCAGTATACGGTACTCGATCACTATTTCTTCACAGAGGGTACATCTCAGAAGGAGGACCTGCGGATGAGTGCGGCGCAATGGGACATAGTTAAAAGCCTGACAGACATGCTTCGTCCTTTTGAGTTCTTCACGCGTGCAGTCAGCCAGGAGGACTGTAATTTGGGAAAAGCTATCCCATTGTTGTGCATGCTGGAGCACCAACTGATGGCGGTGTCTTCTGAGTTTGAAAAAGATGTACAAAAAAAAGACCATTTTATTTTGTCTGAGAAATTATTAGAGCGCCTACGTGGTGATGAACGTCTTCAAAAGATCAAGTCAGATCAGCATTACATTTGTGCTACTATTCTGGATCCACGCTACAAAAAGGCGCTGGCAGGCGAAGCATTCTTTCCTTTTGCTGATGCAGATGTTCAAAAGTACAAACATTGGTTAGCCTGGTCAGCCAAGAGGTTTGAAAAAGAACGGCAGGTTATTGAAGGAGAAGCCAGTACATCAGCATCAGCATCAGCAGGCCATCCCCAGTCACAAGAATCCACTTCTGCACCTGTGGCTGGGGCACAAGTGACCTCTCAGCCGTTAAAGACACCGGCAACTGGATCATCTGCACCACACACAACAAAAACAGTGGCTGTTGTAGAGGATTGGCTAAGTTTGCTTGGGTATGGTTCTCGAAAAAATGTCACAGCCACAGCAAAAAGTAAGCAAAGTGGAGGAACCGTTGCTGACCTTGAGTCGATGGTGCAGGACTATCTGAATGACTCAACAGTGGTCTTTCTTAATGATGAGCCATTGCAGTATTGGCATGGCAAAAAACAATTGTGGCCACAGCTCTTCAACCTGGCTATAAACTATTTGTCTTGCCCACTCGCAAGTGTGTCTTCTGAACGTGTTTTCAGTGCTGCTGGTGGCATTGTAACTCCCAAACGGAGCCGCCTCTCGCCCAAAAATGTGGAGCGGCTGACAATGATCAAGATGAATCAGCACCTCATACCACCAGATTACAAAGTACGAGAAAGCACGCCGCATGAAGACGAGGAGGACGGCAACGTAGATGAGGGGATTTGTTCTCTGTTCGGTGTCACTGACCTCATCCAGCCTGAATTCGCAGAGTATGATGACGAAATCTTGTTCTTATTCCCTGACACCGAGCCCTGAAAATGAGACAATCAATCAAGAACTTTCTTTTTCGTCCTTATTCACTTTTATTCCTGTGTGCTTTGTGTCTCTCTTTCTTTGTTTTGCACAGTTAATTTAATTCAAACTTTAATCACCTAATCCCAAAAACAAGACCATCATCAGAACTGTCTTCACTTGTTTGCTTATTGATTTGAAGGTGCCGCAGTCTACATTCCTCAGGTTCACAAGTTCTGAAGAACATGCTCCTCTATCCTCCTCCTCCAGACTGCGATTTCCCTCCAAGCAGAGTGCTGGATTACGCCCAATGAAGAAAGACTCAGCACTTGTGGGGGTGTTGTATTTCTTTGCGGGTGAGTTGACGGATTTGGGCCCATTGCTGTGAAGCTCTAATAATGGACAAAAGTGTTTTGGACCAAATATGAGGTGGAAATTTCTTGCCGTTTTTGCTGACTTGCTTGCCTTTGAGGTGCTCTTTGGCGGGGTTCCGGGTGTTTGTGGGTAATTTTTGGTGTCTGTCGAAGCACTGATGCGACATTCTAATCTTGATTGCATTTGCTTTTCAGGAAATCCGTGGTGGAAAACAGGAGTTATGATGATTGATGATGATGACCTAGCTGAACAGCGCCGCATTTGGACCGAAGGCCGAGAGATATTGTAAGTATGAGATTTTGCTTTTTCGCTGTTTGGGGGTGTTGTCGGGTGCTTTTTTGCGGGTGGGTTGGCGGGTCTTGCCTGGGGCATTCCTGGGAAGGTCTAATACCGGATAGAAGTGTTTTGGACAAAATCCATAAGGAACAGCCTTTTTTTTGCTATTTCTTTTGACATCTTGCTCAATGTAGCGTTTTGGGGGGCTTCCTGCTGTTCGTGGGTGGGTTGCAGCCGGGGTCTCTGTCTTGTCGAAGCACTGCTGCGACAGTCTAATCTTGATTGCATTTGCTTTTCAGGAAATCCGTGGTGGAAAACAGGAGTTATGATGATTGATGATGATGATGACCTAGCTGCACAGCGCCGCGTTTGGCCCGAAGGCCGAGAGACATTGTAAGTATGAGATTTAGCTTTTTCGCTGTTTGGGGGTGTTGTCGGGTGTTTTTTTGCGGGTGGGTTGGCGGGTCTTGCCTGGGGCATTCCTGGGAAGGTCTAATACCGTCTAGAAGTTTGTTGGACAAAATCCATAAGGAAACACCAGTTTTGGCACTTTTTGTAAGTTAGGGTTCGTTAGGGTTAGCCCTAGCAGCAGGATTGCATGTGTTTCGGGGGGTTCTATTGCAACGCGGTTCTGTTGTTGTAGAGCACTGTTGGAGCGATGCTGGCTATGGATACTTTTGCTTGCTTGCAAGTGGTTTGAATACAATCCACGGTCTGTATTTGGGCCTACTGTTACTTTCAAAGTACGTTTTGTAAACATTTTTCTGCTAGGCATCGTTTTTGGAGATATGATTGGGGTTCTTCTACATTTTTGCGACTGGCTTTAGTAAGGGTCTTGGTGGGAGCATTGCTGGGAAGGTCAAATTTTGTTCTAAAACACAGTAGTACACCTACCTTGAGGGGAAAGATCCGCTATAATATTTTGGCCATACTTATTGATCCTTAAAAAGGTGACTCAGACAGAGCACGCAATTTCAAAAATATTGTACTGTCTATTAGGGAAATCAAAGTGTGACTTTTTGCACCACACAGCGTACATACCTTTTATTTATTTATCAGTGGTATTGTAATAGCACTTCCTGTTTTCCGTTCAATAATTACAGGCCGGGTTTCAGTCAACATCCGCCAGGCAGGCAGTGGACAGGGTGTCTTCTGTCAGTGGTCACCACATTGATGGACGAAGCGTCAGCTGGAATGGAGGAGTGCCGCCAATAAGAGGAATTGTTTGCTGCATGCAACTTACTTACCAAATTCAACAGGACAACTCCAACAACATACGCAATACAGATACAGTATCCATTGTTGTCTTTTATTCTATGAGTGTGACTGCATGTGCTTACCTTTAGTTTGTAACCAAAGATTGTCTGTATCTTCAATTATTGTTTGTCCATGCTCTGCTTTTTTTTTCTTCTCTCAACAAAACCTACCCAAAAAGAAACCCCCATTCCCATCCATTTTACAAACCCTAACCCTCTTCCCCCGGGCTGTGTTGTTTTGCTTGATGTCTGACTAAAATGACATCAATAATTCCACACACTTGCTGGGGAGGATAAGGTCATAGCAGCAACAGGCTGGTGAAGGAATACGAGGATATCTTCTAGACTTACTCAGCTTCAGTACTATATCTTCTAGTAGTAGTAGCCAATGTCAAATAAATTCAACGCAAGTACTAGTTATACTTGCAAGCAAATACTTTACCATTTGTTAGGCTACATTATGGCACTGTTCTAGTGTACTGTCACCTGCTATTTTCTCGATCGTACCGTAACCGTTGTAATGCTACAGTAAGGAGGACAAACAAGGTTTCGTTTTCTTTTTTTCCATAGGCATGCAACTGCCACTGTGTCACACCACTAGTACCACCGCAATGAGGAAATGTCACCCGCCCAGGATTGACAACGTTAATCCCCATTTCACCTGGAGCCAGCCCTGGGCCTAGCCCTAATTTCTAACACAAATTACAGGTAAGATAAGCGTTTGGTGGGAGGTAGTATAATGGAGTATTATTTCGGAGTAGACAAGAGATTGACGGTTGTACTACTAAAGTCCTACGACTGTTCAGGAAAACAAAGTTACTGTTACACCCCCGCCCCCCACCCACCAGACTGAAAAGCAGTAAAAAACAGGTATGGTCAGATAAAGTTTAAAAATATATTTATTTAGCCCTAACAAAATAATCTCCCTCACCCACCCTAACCCCAACGATTGTCTTTGAAACGTCCCAAAACGATCCCAACTCCCAAATCCCACCCCCCAAAAGTCTATAAAAAAAGGGCAAGGGACACTCCACTACTGGAGGGTGCTGGTGCATGATGCGGCATGGGCATCATACTCCTTGCGGAGGGTGGCAAGCTCGGAGCGGAGGCCCTTAACCAAGTTCTTATACTTTAGGACCTCCTGCTCCAGGTTGGACATGCGGACTCGTAGGCGGCGTTGGCGGTCCTTGCAGCTCCTGTGGGGGGCAGCTGGTATTTCGGTTGCTTGGCGGTGGCGGTCGTCTTTCTTAGCCCGGCTCGGTCCCGCTGGCTTAGTCACGGAGGAGGATGCAGTGGTCACAGTCGAGGATGTCGTTGTTGCCCCGCTCGACTGCGTGTCCTCCTCCTCCTCCAGGGCCACCAGCCGCCGATATTCGGCGACTGTGGCCTCCAACCTCCGTTGCCGGGCCAATCTAGCCTGCTCCCTCCTTGTTGTTGATTTGGAAGGAGCAACTATATGAAGAAAGAAAGACATAGTCTGTAACCAATGCTCCTTATTAATAACACAAAGTGATTGAGCCGAAAGTTGGGTCACAGAGTACAAGTAGCAAATTGAAAGCACAGTACATAACTATTGAGGACAGTATCTATGTAACCTCCCACTTCTGCATCCTTGCTCTAACATTAGTGGTAGTTTAATGAACAAATTCTACGACCACTATGGACTTCCATTACAGTCGACTATGACAGTACACCAGTCTTATTCTTCTTCTTCTCTCTTGTTTAGGGAAATTGGTACGTTATCTTATGCAAGCCGGCAGAATGACATGGACAGCACAGTGAACTTGCACCCGAGAAAAAAAGTTGCACACCATGATGAGTGAGACAGACTTGCGTTACTGTACCGGTCCAGTACATGCAGGTGGTGAAGCTATTACTTTTCTATTACGGGTGGCACTGAGAATACTCTGTTACAAGGGCTGCTGCTTAATTAATTTACCTTTCACCCTACAGTGCAAATGAGTACTAGAAAAGGAAAATGAAGAAGCTAACTAATTTGATTATCTATCACTTCACATGGGACGTATTTAATGACAGATGAGATGACTTTAGGTGCTTTGCTTAATATTGAGTGAACAGTGATACACCCACACATGAATGACGTACTACAAGTAAACTAAAGTTATTAAGAGAGGTACGAAGTGTCCACCGTAATAACCAGATATATGCTGTGAATGCAAACGCAATACAAAGTACTGCTACTATTCATGGTAGTATTGGACACATTTACAATTTCTTTTCCTTGCCTTCCCTGCACTGGAACGGACGTGCGGGTGCGGTGGTACATGCTCTTCAAGGTAACACTTACTTCACCTGGCGACCATCTACTCTCTCTAGATACACATGTGCTATCTAAGAGTCAGAGAATACCATGCTCCAGGCATCCATTCAGTCAAAGTATACGCACACATACAGTTTCTGTTTCACCCACCCAGGCTGCTGTCCTTCCACCCATCCTTGCTTCATCATTGACCCAGCCATGCACCATACCATATTCTTTCCTTCCCAGCCACCTCGGGGGCCAAGCAAACACATATCGTTCTTCTTTGCCAGCCATCATACAAGTTCGCGTCCCACTTACTTACACCCTTCTTTCGCTTTTCGTTCATCCCATCCATCACGTTCGTCTAAGAACTTATTGGGATTCTTCTCACCAAAAACTTCACAGCTAAGTCGAAGTACATTTCGAGGAGGCTACTACCTGGTTGATTTGTAATTGTAATACACCCGTGCAGAAAGCACACTATGCAGTCTTCAATCTCAATAAGTAAGGAATATATAGCTTACCTGTTTCCGCCACCACCGTTTGATCCCCCACAGGAACGTCCGCCGGCTCTTGCACCGCCTCCTCCCCAGAGGCCTCCGAGTCCTGGTCCAACACAGCCACCTCCGCGCTGGCCCCGTCACCAGATGTTACACCTACAAAGTACATTTAAGAATGTTAGAATACACCACTCACTACTATATAATATTTGGTCTAGGAGAAATGTTAAAAAAACAGAATACAATGTAATAATTTGTGACTGTCTACTCCATAGTAAAAATGTCCCATTTTCCAGGGAAGGCTGTTGTCTTGCTGCACTTTTATGCACAACTGATGAATGCTTGCTTTTGATTTTTAACACGCACCACTTTTTCTCCTAACAGACAGAAGCTTGACTCCTAAGAACACGACCAGGATCAAGTTCAAACCAGGTGAGAGCTCGGCTCGACCACAAGAAATGTGTCCAATTAATCGTCAGCACTAACCACTTTTCCGTTTTCAGTTAAATAGTTTTATGACAAAGTAGATTTTAATAAATGTGTTTACTTTTAATAAAGCTTTTAAACTTAAATAGACTCTGTGGTTTTTGTTCCTCTAGACTAGAGTGGATGAGCTAAAGGTTTTGGAATTTTTGCAAGCATGAGTGCCTCTGACACTTCTTGACTGTGCTGTGACTCCGTACTACTCTCTTGTCCTGCGTACGATAATCTAGAGATCATTGGGGATCTATAATCGGTGACTTCGGGAGCTGAATGACTCTGCCACACTATCTAGTCAGTAAGGAGACAGTGCATAGAGGTATTGCTGAATATAATGGGAGTCCAATGGAATTGCCAAATGTCCAATCTTAGTTAGCTACACAGACAGACTAATAAGAATAGTCTAGTAATACCACAGGGAGTCATATTCGAGGCAGGATAAGAATTTATATCCAGTCTACAAGAAGATCAAAGACGATTTAGAAAAAATCGAATGAGGAACGCTAGGACAAAATAGGTACTGTTTATTAAAATGTAAACTTACTGGGGCCAGCAAAGGAGCCCTCGCCTGCCCGATCCTGGCCTGCATCCTCAGCACCCTCCTCCTGTGTCCTCTTGCCCTTGGGGGGAGCTGATGTACAACATGAAAGAAAGAAAAACCAGAAAACATGGATGAGATTTTTCAACCAAATCAAACATTTCAAAAGAACAATAACAAAATATTTTGGAAAATTAGCAAATAGATAGACAACTATTCCACGGGATCTATCTCATGTGGTATACTACGTTATTCGTATTGCCTGATTTGCGGAACGTTGACTTAGAAAGTTCCTATGTAACTCAATAAACAGACTACTAAAGAGGTTTGCCTAGGCCTGGCACTGCAGGCAGCAGTGCGCAACACGCGAAGTGACAGACAAAGTCCATCCTGCTTGCAGATCAGTGAATACTCAAACTATCAATCCACCCGCCACCACCGCCACTATTTCTTCTTATAGCCATGTGCCTAAAGGAAGGACTGGACTTCAGTCTGTTGGGGCTGATTTAGAAGTCCCTTGCGGAAGTTGCGGCTCATTTTCCTCCATTGTTGCGTGCCTTTTGTGACGCAGCGGCAGAACAAAAGACTCGCCATGGTGTTGGTGCGGCGTATATATTTAAAAAAAACACATATGGGCATATGGGCGATGCATCACGTTGTAAAGCCCTGCGCCATCAGGGGGCGTTCCGGCGCAAGGGAGGGCGTACCTGCGCAGGAACGAATCCTAAAAGTGGCTGAGGGAAATCTACAAGATGTCAATCAGTCACTTTTAGGACAATGATGCATGACTCAAACCCTGCGCGCTTGAAGCCGACGTACGGCTTGATGCAGCATTGGGGAGATAGGGTACCCCAGAGCATTGCTGGAGCTGCGCCATCGTTGGCACGCAACTCCAGCAATGCGCTGCCTTTACGGCACAGATGCGTAAGGCTTCTGTGACGTTTTGGGCCAATGGGTGGTGGTGGCATGGCACACAATTACTGCCGCATCCCTGCTACTTTGCAGGGATGCGCCGGTAATTGAAAATATGACCCTTACTGTCTAGCATTACGCAGTTCTTTTCTTTACACTACACTCATAATACATAATTTCTCAGGCCAATGAAATGCTTCTGAACACAACATACAAAACAAAGAAGCATAGTAGCAAGCAAGGCTACTGAGAAGGAGAGCAGTGCACCTGAAATGCATAGAAGATTTTGAAATATAATTTACCTCAATGTAATCGGCAGCATTATTGCTCTTGGTAAAGAACAAAGATTTGCAAATAACAGAGCAGGATAAAACAGAGTAGTAAATGTACTACTACTACTACTCACCAAGCCCGGGGACCTCTACGCCGAGCGCGTCCAGCAAGTCCCGCTCCCGGTCCATGACATCGGTCCAGCGGTGGGTGGCCTGGTTATATGTGCGCCGGACCCCAGAGATCTTGTACATGGCCCGGCACACCTTCTCCCACCGCTTGCGACGCTCCCGGATGCCATAGCCAGTCGCGATCTTGCCGCCTCCCAGGATCGTCTTGGGGAGGCGGCGCTGGACATGGAAGATCAGTGCCGCCACTTCCTCCGCGGTGAAGATCTCCCTCGGGACCACTTGCTCCCCCCTTAAACGCCCGCACGGGAGCCGGGCACGGGGTGCGGGACCCTTCCCCTTCTCAGGGTGCTTCCCGGCTCCCTTTACCATGGTCTGGGCAGAAATAGAGTTAAATGATAAACAAGAAATAGAATAGTGAAGAAGAAAAGAAAAGAGTTTAAAAAAGTAGTTTAAAAGTAACTAAAAGCTGCAGAAAACACAAAAATATAGAGCTAGAAAAATAAAGGGATAGATAATAAGTAAAATTAGATCAAAAAAACTTCAAACAAGCAAAGGATGGCAGAGATTGAGAGAGGATAGAGAAAGCATGCCCAGAACCATAGCAATGAATGAGAAACAAGATGGCCGCGCCCGTTCACGACCGCGTGGGTAAGTTCGCGCGAGATTTTCCTTGCGAGTACGCGCGAAATTGTACTAGCGAGCAGCACACTTTGCGAGATTACACATAGCGGGCGGAAACGGAATTACGTCACGCCAACAAGATGGCCGCGCCCGTGTACGACCGATAGGGTAACTTGGCAAACGTATAGCTAGAAGCGCCTCGCGAACACGCGCAAGATCACGCGAACATACACGTCGCAAAAAAAACAATTTTGTATTCGCACGTATTCGCGGCTTCCGAAATCGATCTCGCACGGATTCGCGCCCCAAAAAACGCGCGAAATTGCAGAAAAAAACGATTTTAGCTAAACTAAAAGCAATGAGCAGGTGCAAAAGTTCAAACTTAACATTAGTAACATTCAAGGTAGTGCTTCCTGATGGGCCCCTCCAAAGTTTGCAACTATTCTATGACCCTGCTATGACCCAAACAGCAGGCTCATAGAATAGCTACAAGTAGACCATAAAGGTCCTGTGAAAAAAAATTTTTCACTGCAACAAAAAGCTAATTACAGATAAGGAAGGAAGCAGGTGCCAGCCAGACTGGAACTTTCAAAATTACTGACACATTAATGAAACACAAATTAATTGATGGCAGTTGAAGAAGGGCAGGTGTGCTTGCTTTTTTCAACCACCATAATCTACAGTGATAAATAAACCTAATGGGTGGCAGTGAGGATGTACCAGAGGGTGGCATGGGTGTCCCAGAGGGTGGCAGTGGTGAAACAGAGGGTGCTGTGAACCTGTGATGATAAACCAGACGTTGAAACAACATAGTCGCGGCCGTTGCGAGCCGAAAAGTAAGTTCGCAATTGCGAACTTGTCCCAAAATCGGCGCGAACGCGCGCCAACACAAAAAACGGGAAAATCCGCAAATCCGCTAGAGTTCGCGGATCTTCGCGGATTGCGAATCCGTAAATCCGCAAGTTCGCGTACGCGAGATCCGCTAGATCCGCCCATGCTTAATCACAACTATTGATGCAAAAACTATATGCCTTTTTGTGGACCAACCCCATGGTAGACGCAGGGCTGCAAATAGATGTTCCTCCTCATTAATAGGCCGTCCAAACGGATGCAATATGAAGCAAAAAGGGAATGCAGTTAAAAGTAATAACAAAGGCAGTTGTTCCCAGTGTCCGTCTGAGCCTCACTGGTACAGGCTCCTATTGTTCATCAACGTTGGCCTTCTTGAGCACCAGCGGTGAAGCTGCTCAGTCCTAGCTCTAGAGCACAGTTCTTCAAACTGTGGGGCGTGCCCCCCCTGGGGGGTGCGTGGATGGGTTCCCAGGGGGGCGCAAAGGCCTCTGCAAGCACATGTAAATGAAGACGCCTGGAAGTGCAGCGATGTTTATTTGTTGTATTTCCAGGCTGTCTTCATTTACTCCAAAGCCCTTAGAGTTGCCGTGGGGCCAGAGGTCAGTGAGGGCTCAGCGGGCAGTGTCTGGAGTCTTATTAACACTACAGCACAACCGAGTATTTCACAGGTCTTTAAAGACCATTTAAATACCTTCAGGAACTGGTTACCGAAGCTTAGTTTTTTTTTCTTTTTCCTGGGCCCCGACTCTGCCTATTCCTTACAATTGTATTATAAATTTACTGCTGTAGTGAGAAAATGCATTTCATGAAAAGGAGGACAAAAAAGGGTTGCCAATAGAAAAAATGCCAGCCTTGTATGTTTAAAGAGCCTGCAAAGACCCTGCTTTGACACTAAATATGGTCTTAAATAAAAAAGTATGTATTCATTTGTAAAGTGACTTTCTGTCTGTTCCTTTTATTTTCAGCCATGAATCATTCAGGCATCCCTAGAACACATTTTAAAGTGCTTTATATTTGCTTTTAAAAGTATGCACAGATAAGTGCTGAAAATAGGGCTTTAGGTTTCAGGCAGCCCTAGAACACATTTAAAAGTGCTTTATATTTGCTTTTAAAAGTACGCACAGATAAGTGCTGAAAATAGGGCTTTAGGTGAATGTTTATTTTTGTAATGTCTGCAACATAAAAATAATGAGCAGGCAACCCTAATCAGAAGTCTGGAAATGTTGCGCGATCAGCACATTATTTCTTTCACCCTCGATTCCCTGATTTATTCCATAATAGCAATAGATTAACTTATATCTGAAACCCTACACCACATCAATAACATGCTGATTAACTTCAAGTGTAAGGGAATTCACCCTGCATTCAAACAACTCACTGCTCATTCTCACCCTTCCCTATCACACTCACCCTGCACTCTCAGCACGTAGTTAGGGTTTTCCCTCATTTGCCACATAATCCATCATCTGCAGCATAATTTGCAGATTTAAAAATGCAGCAACACGTTACCTCGCAGTGGAAGGCCCTTTCTAAAGGTAGGCTGGTCACCTTTCTGTTGCTAATTGCTATATATGTGTGTTAATGTGGTACTTATGAAGGGCAATAAAGGCCATGACAATGTTAACAAGTGTAAAAATAGCAAAATAGTACAGTAATGCTATCACAAAATATGCAGCATAATTCGCCTTTACTTGCTGCAGAATTGTCAACCATGCTGCATAATTTGGCCTTCTGCTGCCGCATAATTCCAATGGCCCTGTTTATAGTGCTATGAGGTCCCAGACTGTAGCAGAAAGCACTGTGAATATGTAAGTCATTATTTTAAAACAGTATTTAAATACTCTAAGCTAGGCTGCTGCAAAATGATGCAGTGATTAAGATAAAACAAGTTCTTACAAAATATACTTTTGAGTAATAAGTAATCAAACTGTATCTAATGCAGACATTTTTGTAAGTGTCTCCACTATTTCAGATCCCAGCTGATAACTCCTTTACATTACATCTTAAAAAGGATAGATCTTTGCCACCATAAAGCTTTAAGCAGATCCACTGGAATTATTCAGCAGAAGAGGACAACATTATGTGGCAGGTTTGACTAAATTATGCGGCAAGAAAAGGTAAATTATGTGGCACAATGTGCCACATTGTGTGGTTAGCATTACTTCATTATTTTGTCATTTTAACTCACGGAAACACTGTCAGGGGAAATATTTCACCTCATTAGTACCAGTTTAACACCCAAATACAGCAGAAAGCAACTACAAGATAACCAGTCAAACTTTGCAAAGGGCCTTCCACTGCTCCGGAACATGTAGCAAATGCACTAAACTGATCATTATGTGGAAAAAGCTGCTGCTGCAGAAACTCATAATTCCAGTGGCCCTGGCTTTAAGTGACTCAATCAATTAATGGCTGGTAAGAAGGCCGGTTTCTTTTTTAACTTTCTGCACTATTGCCACACACTTCGTTTCAGGCACCGGCATCTCAAAGTCAGTATTAACCATTCAGAGGAAGTTTTTTTGTGCAAGCCGAGTCCCTGGGGTGGCAGGTAGAAAGCCAACAGAGTTGCATTCAGATGCAGAGCCCTAATCCTCTCGATCCTTGGGGCCTCACAGAAATAGTCTAGGAAAGGAGCAAGGTTCAAAGATATTGTCAAAGAGAAGGGCCAGAATAAGGAGCACTGTATGCAGACTCATTTTTATGTTTACAAATGGCCAGAGACAGCTTCTTCTGAGAGATACCCCAAAGAAGGTGACAATATAAGTGTTTTTTTTTTTTTTTAAAGGGTCATTCATTAGTGACGCTGGTACTGCTGCCAAGTGTGTAAGTGGCCACTGCCAGTTATCATAAAGGAACAGATGCAGCAGGACTGGGGCCAGGAATTTGGGGGGCCCACTGCATCACAAGTATGACTGTCTACCTTTAAAAAAAGGGGCATCAGAGCCTATTGTTCTTTCAAGCATTAGGACAGAGGTGATGATCCATCATGGTGGGGACGAGGTAAAAGAGGCAGAGTAGATAGCCTGCTACTCTGACCTGCAGTTATCATTAGGGCAGCAGGTATTGTTGTATTGGGGTCAAAGAGTATGAGGGGCTCACAACACCCCAATTATGGGGAGTAGTTTGTTTGGGATATCTGTTTTTGTTTGATGCATTTGCTGTTTTATAAGTCTCATATTTGGTGCGGTTCATAAGCTATAGAAAAAGTATTTCTGAAATCATCTCAGAAGCCCCGCTCCCTGCACGCAGCCATGTCCCTCCCGCTCCCCCAATCCTTCCCATAAAGTTTTGGAGGGGGGCCCGACCTCAAAACATTTTGCTTAGGGGGGGCTCAGAGTAAAAAAGTTTGAAGACCTCTGCTCTAGAGGAATCCCATGTCACACAGGATTATGTACCCCCCTCCAAGGGTTCACGCTCGATCTATCCTGTCCAATGTCAGAACAATGACCCACTCTTGCCTCACCCTAAACTAACACCGATGGTACTATGACAAAGTACACCTGACTTGTATAGTCCATCCCTAACTAATCTGACTTCTCCTTTGATGCACCGTTCTTCAACCGAGGACGCAAATTGTACCTGGTGACTCCAGGCACAGAGGGGTCAATGTAGAGGGGCTCCTTTATTGCTCGGATCTCCGGGGGGACTGCTGAATTTAGTACATCGTCATTCTCAGCATCTGTTTGGGTCCATATAAGCTGTGCATCACTAAAGGGGACAAACTGAGGTATCTTTTCTCCCTCAGCATCCTTCACCCATTGGTCATAGGGTAAGGGCAAGGGTACTCTGCCGCAGTGACTGGAATGAATCCAATTCCTTCGGCCAGCGACTTTCGCAGCTGTCCTGGTAGAGAGGAGCACCTGCTCGGGCCCCTTCCAAAGGGGCTCCAAGCTCTTCTTCCACTGAAAATTTCAGAGCAACACCCAGTCCCCCAGCTGGGTGTTATGAGCGGGTCCCTGCGGTATGGGCGGAAGACATTCTCGAATCTGTTGGTGAATAGAACGCACATTTTCAGTTAACTGACACAGGCAATCGGTCAACCAAGGGTACTAAATCTCTGAGAACCAACTCGGGCACGGGACGGCCCAGACATTTGCCGGGCATCCGAACACGACCTCGTAGGGTGACAATCCTATCCTAAAATGTGCTGTTGGTCTTGTGGACAAAAGAGCTAGTGGTAAAGTATCTGGCCACTGCAACCCGGTGGTCTCCGGAATCTTTGCCAATTTCAGTTTGAGAGTACCGTTGTACTTCTCAACCAAACCTGCTGACTGGGGGTGATTCTTCTGTCTGATGTGTAATCCCTCACAAACTCACTGAATAACCTTGCCATTGAAATGACTTCCGTTATCACTCCGGATCAAACGGGGCAAGCGGATGCGAGGAAAGAACTCCTTCAGGAGTATCTTCCCTGTTGCAATGGTTGTATTTTCCTTAGTGGGGTAGGCCTCAGCCCTTTTACTGAATGCACAGAGAACCACCAACACATACTTCAAATTACGGACCCTGTCCATCTTTATGAAGTCCATTTGAAGGACCTCAAAAGGGAAAGTGGAAGGTGCAAAATTACCGGGTGGTGTAGGAGCCAGGATTGTACATCATGCACACCATGCAGTATTTCACTAAGTGTGTAGCTGTCTTTGAGATGTTGCCATTTTGCCATACAGGGTTTACCAACTTGCAAATACCCTTAGCATTGATATGAGTCGGACCATTGGCCATTGTCACTACAGGGAGAACATATATGCATCTGGCAACATTCATCTTTGCTTTCCTGACATATCAATCCAACATCCCTCATCATTCAAGTTTGCTGTACTTTCTTGCCACAATGCTAATTCCTCCACTGTGGCCTTGCTCTGTATTTCCTTCACGTTGTTATCCTCAAACATGGAGAACTCAGGCACCCACCTGAAACATTCTTTTCATCTTAGTTCAGGCTTTTTCCTTAGCTGTCTGGTCTGCAAAAGCGTTCCATTTACCCACATCATCAGTAACTTTCTTATGGGCGCTGCACTTTACTATCGCTAGTTTCTCAGGGAGTGTCAAAGCAGATAAAAGCCTATACATGAGAGGGCCGTGCTGTATTCTCATCACGTGGGAAGTAAGGAACCCCTTCTCTGCCCAGAGTCACCCGAAATCATGGGCGACTCAGAAGGCGCACTGGCTGTCAGTGTAAATAGCAACAACCAGTCCCTCACTGAATTCGCAGGCTCATATTAGGGCAACGAGCTCTGCAGATTGGGCTGACTGATAGTGAACTCCTGAAGTCACGATTACTGTACGAAGCATAGTAATCACATACGCAGCTGTTGCAGTGCCATCTGGTAATTTAAAATAAGAGCCTTCAACATATAGTTCCCCGTGGGGGACAGTTAAGGGAACATCAGTCAGGTCTACCCGTTCTTTTGCCTCTTCTTCCGTCTGGAAGATACAATCATGTATGTCAATTTCCTCTTTCTCAGAAGGAAGGGGTAATAACGTGGCTGGATTCAGAGTGGCACAGCAATGGATTGTAATGTGCTTTTGAAAGAGCGTTAGCTCGTTACCAGTAAGACGTGCACTGGTGAGGCGCTGTGTCCTTGTCTTTTTGATAAGAGTATCCACAGCATGGGGTACCATAACTGTGAGGTCAGTATCAAGTACGAGTCCAGACGATTGTCTTATTGAGAAAGCCACAGCCGCGACCGCTCTTACACAGCTCGGGAGGGCTCGGGTTACAGGGTCAAGTACAGCAGAGAAATAAGCACACAGTTGTTGCTTATCTCCAAATTTTTGTGTTAAAACAGAAAGCGCACAACCATCCATCTTATGGACGTACAATACGATGCATTTAGCGTAGTTAGGGGTACCAAGCACTGAAGCTGAGCAAATTGCAGTTTTTAGTTGCTCAAAAGACTGCTGACACTCTGGCATCCAAGGCAGAGGCTCATGCACATCTTTTAGTGTTAGGGCAAGCAATGGCTTAATAAGCAGCGAATAGCCAGGTATCCACTGCCTGCAATAGGAAATGATACTTATGAAAGCACGCACATCTTTCTGAGTTTGCGGGACAGACATTTTAACAATGATACTGATGCGCTCAGAGGACAGTCTCCTACCCTCCTTCGACAGTAGGTGACCTAAGTAGGTGACCTCCTCCCAACAATATTGAAATTTGGAAAGTGATACTTTATGACCATGTAGAGCTAAATGGAGCAGCAATTTAACTGTACTGTCTCTGTAACCTTGTTCTGTATCCGAGGCGATGAGCAAGTCATCAACATATTGAAGCAATACATTACCTGCAGGGAGTGACAAGGAATCCAACTGACCTTTCAATGCCTGACTATAGATACTCAGACTCTCTGTATAGCCCTGAGATGCACAACAGAATCTAAAGTTTCTACCGGCAAGGGTGAACACGAACATGTATCTTCTATCAGGATGAATGGAAATACTGAAGAATGCATTTTTCAAGTCAATGACAGAAAAGAATTTAGCAGAAGAAGGAATCATCGTCAAGAGAGTCGTAATGTCGGGGACCACCGGAAACTGGGGAATCACTATTTTGTTAACTTCACGCAAGTCAATCACAAAGCGATAAACATCTTCTTGATACTCAGAGGGACCCGAAGGCGCCCGTTTGAGGATGGGAAGAATAGGGCTGTTACAAACATTAGCAGTTGTCTCCTCAACCCCTCCTTTCTCAATCAAGAATTGCACAATTTGTATCAAAGCTCGCTCACCTGCCTGCAGAATTTTATACTGAGGGATACAGGGTAAAATAGCCCCTTCCTTGACACATATTGAAACAGGCGATATCTGCAACAATCCCACATCTGTGTCTCCCGTTGCCCACAGTGTGGGTGGCACATCATTAAATTCAGCAGGGAGGGGAGCATCTTTGGACAGACACTGCTTAGCGCACACCACATCAGAACCCATTGTCATATAGACGCCGACTGGGGAGCAGTAAATCATAGCATGCAATTTCTTCAACAAGTACAAAACCATCAACTTCTCTTCACAATTGGATGTCAACAAGAATGGCAAATCCACAGTGAAAGGATCAATGGTCAATGCAAGAGCCTTTGAAATGGGGCTCACAGCCGGTCCGCCAGAAAAATCTTACCAAAATATTATTATGGCCAGACAGAGCCGCCCCAGGGACCAAGGAATGAGAAATAGAGCTCTAGTTGCACTGTATCCACAAAAAACTCCTTAGTCGAACCATGCACATCCACACTAACATACAGACCTCGCTGGTCTACAGCTATCAAAACTGGTCCCTCACCCTGTCCCCGGCTGTCCTAGCTGTAAGACATTCCGGTCACCTCATCTGAATCATAGTCATCATGATAATACTGTTTGTCCCGAGGGTCATCAAAGTCGTTTTGATCAGTATGACCCTGAGATGCCACAGCGTTCTGAGCCCTGTCCTCCATCTTCATGACCCTGTCCATGAGACCCCCGCTCTCTGGGGACCGCCACCTTATGTAGTACTAGTACAGGGAAGCTGTTGGGCCATACCACCACGTCCTCTACCATTCCCTCGAGAAGCCTGCAGCAATAAATCCTTTTGCTTCTTTTCTGCCTTCTCCTTTTCCTTTTCCCTGTGCTCCTAATACTGCGCCAACGTCAAGATAACAGAAGGAGAAGATGTGGACCAGGTGCTCGCAGAAGCCTATAATCGAGTCGCAATCTCGGGGAGCAAGTTTGAAACAAATCTATTGACATTCGAACGCCACCTTCAATTAACAAATCCTGTCCACTATAGTCTAGAAACACACCTTCAAACCGAGTGGAAAAATCTGACACACTTTCTTCATTCTTCTGACGACAAGCCGATAGCTTGTCCCAATCAACCTTTCTGCATATGCATATACGTGATAATACGGCCAGGCAAAACAAGTATCTCTGCCTTAGGCTTCTCGCCAGGCTTCCTCACCTGGTCCCATACATTAATTTGATCCCAGGTACCAACCAATTCCGCAACATGATCCTGTATGTGTACCTGTCTCCAAATATGAACTGGAACCAACAAACCAAAGAGCATTTCGATAACCGCAAGCGTCATTACTGTTGAAGAGGTTGCCAAGGTCAATTCTTTATAATATGCAGTAGGATTTTTCCTAGGGTCAGGTTACTGAGTTTTAAGGGACCTCGCTCCTTTTCCATGGAGTATAAACCCACTGTTCCCGGAAACGGGCCGCTTCACCTGGTCTAGTAACAAAATTGTGCTGATCCTGTAGCTCTGGTTTTTCAGGGTGATATATGGGGTGGACCTCCCTCATCGGAAACTGAGATACTGTTGTTGGGCTCTTTTCAAGCAGCCTACTCCGATAAGCAACCAACGTCGCAACATTACCGATCACTTGACCAGGCGCCATATCATCAATGTATACATGATCCTTAATATCATAGATAATATGCGGTGCTGCATCATTGAAACACTGCTCCCAAAGTCCAATCAAAGTAGCTGACATGTGCTTAAGGGCATGTTGTTGTACAATAGGCTCACAATCTTTCATCACAATCCACACATCCTCCACACCATAAATGGGGTTTCGGGCCCACTGCGCAGCTTGATAAGCCACTACCTGTTTCTCTGCCTCTCCTATATCAGATTGCACCAATGTTCGTCCCAGACGTTCCTTAAATTTTGTCCAGTCTCTATCCTCAGGGCCGTGTACTGGTGTCCCACCACTCTGTAATGCCGGGGAATGGAGGAACACAGTGGGAGGGATAACAGAGGTAGTGGGCATTAACGTCGCTGCTGACTGGTTCGTGGGTGTAAGAGCTGGCTAAAGGAATGCCGAAACAATTGGTGCTACAGGAGTGCTAATAGTTGCAGTTACCAAAGACGGCGAAGACAAAAAAAGGACAGGAGGTGCCGTGGCCAAGGCAGTCTGATCAACAGTAACAGAAACAGCAGAGGCAAAAGAAACAGGTAGCTGGGTTTGTGGTGGAAGTGTGAGATATACCCTCTCCAGGGCATACGGAGGTGGGGTCGAGCATCTAACAATTCCTCCACAAAAGCATCATTTTGTTCTCGGGCTACATAAGATTTATCAACATTCAGTCAAAGCCTCCTATCTTCACGTTCAATTCCTAGCTCCTGCTGCTCTCTATCATGCGCTACAGCTTTCTGAGTAAATGTTTGCATTCTCTCCTTCCGGGCCTCTTTCTCTGCTTTCATTCGCCTCTGTTTACCCTCTTTTTACCATGTTCTGAGGGAATCAAACATAGACGCCCTACTTTTTTTCGCAAACAACTTCTCCTGGAAGAACTCACATTTTTGTTCATCAAAAGTGCCCGTCAACGGCCACTGCAAGTCGGCATTGCCCCTCGTATATTTGTGCCATAACATACTAAACATAATAGGGCCAAAGCCATGTTTGACATACATATCAAAATTCAGAGTGCCTTCGGGAGGAGCTAGCTGACTTTCTTCTAGTCGAGCATCAGCAGAACAACAATGACAATAAACACAGGCATTTTCAAAAGTAAGCCAAATTCACTATGTTGCCTGGCAAAGTGTTCACAAACACTTTGTATCCAAACCTGTCCTCAGTAAGCATGAGCGGTAAATCCGTTACGCCCACGGATTTTTCGGATTTTTGGGGAATCCGCAATCCGCGTATTTTACGGATTTCCCACAAAATCCGAAAAAAAAATCCGCGCGGACGTAACGGGTTCAAAAGTTGAACCCACACTCATGTAACTAATTTACAATGGCGCCAGCAAGCTGCCAGCGCCGTTGTAAAATAGTTACAAAGTTAGCTTGCACAGGAACCACTAGATAAAACGAAGCAGGTGCTGCTTTATTTTATCTAAGTGCTTCCTGTGCAAGCTAACTTTGTAACTATTTTACAACGGCGCTGGCAGCTTGCTGGCGCCATTGTAAATTACAACAGCAGCTCACTCAAGGGACCCCTGCGCCCTTCGGGGCGATTGCATAGTAACACACACATGGTCGCTGTAGACAACTCTCTGGCACTTTAGGAAGCTGTAGTATAGTAAAAGCACTATACATTTACCCAACGAGGTAGCACTTACTGATTATCCAGTAGAAAGTACTCCAGTTGAGTAGAGGTATGGCACAAAACGGCGGCGTCTTCTTGAATAAATATGAAGGGCAGGGTTCATTCTGGCACGATGGTCCTGGCACAAAAATTAAACCTCAACAGGAAGCACTTACAGATATCAATAAAGCATGTGCCCTAGTTGAAGCTTAAATTCAGTGACTCATTCATCAGCCCAAAAACAATCGTAAGCGTTGTCAAGGCTGGGCAGATGTGCCTTCTTCCCAAATCTACCGTCGAAAATCAGCTGTGATGCTGGATAGACTTTGCATCCTTGACATTCACGAGCGCAATACCCAGGCACATTGTGTTCGCACGGGTTTCTGCACGTTCGCGAGCGTTTTGTACAATAAAACCCTCGCGAACTTGCAGAAACCCATGCGAACACACAAAAAAAAAATACGCTAGGATCCGCGGATTTTGCGTATTTTCGAAATACGCAAATCCGCAAATCCGCGGATTGCCAATACGCAAAATCCGCTCATGCTTAGTCCTCAGACCTTATCAAATGCAAACCAAAATGGTAACATATCCACAAAGAACCAAAACAAACTCACCTAGTGCACACAGGTCAAACAAATGTATTCTCCACTGCTGACTCTTCGGACCAAACAGCCAGATCCAAGGTTTCGCCATTCAGGAGCCCAGTCGGGATGACCGCTGGGTGAGGCATCAACTGGCCAGACAGACGGGGCAGCTGCGAGTTCAAGACTCTATTATGCAGGGATCCCTGGTCAACCCATCCGACCCAATGATGGCCCAGACCTTCACACCCCTCAGCGGGCAAGAATGGGTCACCCGATGGAGTCCCTGTTCGGGTGCCTACGGAAGGAAGTGACCCGATTAGGGCCACCCGGGTCACTCGCAACCACCTCTAAGCCTTCCATTCAAATGAAGAGTCGGTTAGACAGCACAGAATACAAACCAAGTATATTTCATTTAGGTAAACTCGAGCAGAGTCTAGTCTGACAAGCCTCCTAGGATTGCTGCAGAGGGACTGAAAGATGAGTTTCGACTCTGAGGCCGGGCACACATTATCTTTATGCCAAGGTCGTTCTGTTCATGCCTATCGCTAGGCTAGTGGGAGAAAGCCTCTATATAAGGAAAAGAAATGCAATAATAGGAACAGTGTATTCATTAGCAGAGCAAGGCCTAACCTTGGAAAACGTAAATTTCCACAGCCTCCTTCTCGAGTCAGGGAATACATAGCTGAAGACATGATTCAAAATGGCGGCTAGACATAAATTGGTGCCCCGAATGCTAACTTAACACGAGAACAAAGCACAAACAAAATAGCAAAATATTTTCATTTTATCAGGGGTGAGATGAAAGGAGGTGGGGAAGGGGAAAAAGAAAGGGATGAACGGGCCTGCCGGACCCCCAGTGAGAAAGCTCTGCACTGGCACCAGCAATAGTGCAAAAGTTCAGAGCACTTCACGTGATACTCCTCTCCATGCATCAAACTATCAGCTGTTTTCCCCGAGGTGCATGCAACAAGAGGACTGGTGGCAGCTGGTGGCAATGGTTTCAAGGGTGACTGTCATTTAGCTCTGGTTGCGTCTTTCATGAGTTCCTCCGCACAGCGAACAGCCCGTTCCTTATCTGAGGACTTTTTCCAGGGTCTGGCATGCCGTCTTCCAATACAGTGCAATAGTTGCCTGCCCTGTAGCGGTGGAGGTTTGAACAGAGGTGGATGGAGAGTTAAGTCCATGCGCTGGTCCTAAAAGCAGTCCAGGAAGTAGGCTAAGTCATCCGGTTCAGTATAGACTTTAGATTTACCATCCACCTTTATCCACATCGTAGTCAGTTCCAGGAGGCTATACTTGATGTCCCATTTATGAAGCAGAGGCCTGAGTTGTATGAAAGATTTCCATTTGCTGTTGGTTTACACCAAGATGTTCTCAGCTATCTGCACTTTGTGGCCACCCAAGCCATAGGGACCATAAGGATGCCTAAAAAATCTGGCAACCCTGCTCATGGCGAAGAAGGCAAGCGATAATTGGACAGGGACAGGTTTTGTGGGACCAGCAGACACTGTACCATTTCCACCAAAAGAGCCCCAACATCGTTGTTTGTCTCCAGCTTTTCAGGGATGCAGCAGAATCAGAAATTATTCCATCATGCCCTGTCCTCCAGATCAATTGCTTTCTGTTTAAGGTGCCAGATGTATGGGTCCAAGGAGTCCGTGTTCTCTAGTCACTCCTCAATGAAGATCTTCCTTTTATCCAGAGCATCCACCTTCGAGTGAAAAGACCCCATGTCAGCCTTTGGGGTCTTCATTTCCATGGTGAGATCTGAGATCTTTGGATTGATGGACCCCAATCGTGTGCCGACCGCTGATATTTCTTTCAGAATAAGTTCCAAAGAGGACTCTGGAGGGAGGGGCAGAATGCATCCCAGTGACAGTTTTGAGTCTCCCACCAACTCAGTAATAAAAGCTGACAAGTGACCTTAACATTGGCCATGTAGCCCAGTCAATGCTGCAGGGGACAAGGCACTACAGCCCCAGGCAATATGCGTTTTGAGGGGCTAGCATATGAGGTGAGCTGGGGTGCTATCTTTTGGGTGCAGAATGATTCAGAAAGGCCACAAGGAGGCAGATGGTTTATGGTGCAGTGGGGCACCCAAGAGAGCGGGGTCCCATCAAAATTGGATGGAGATCTAGATTTCAGGATGGAACGGCAGTGTTTCCTGGGGCACAGGTGGGTGGCACTTTGTACAGATCCTAGAGACATGGATGGACCACAGTAAGAACCCCAGCTGACCCAACCGTGATCTCTAGGCAGTCAAGGGGGGGAGGAGGCAGGTGACAGCGACACAGTGATCTCCCCCTGTAAGAGAGGGGAGGAGGGAGATGATGATGAACAAGTGGTGGGGGCCTTCAGGCTGACTGTACTCCCCTCAGGTTCTGGGGGTGGGGGGTAGTAGTGGCACGAGGCCCTGCAAGAAGAGCACAGCCCCGGTCCATTGTGATCCTGGAAATGCCTCAGCAATGCAGGGTCCCTGGGGGCATGAGTCTTTGCAGACATGGGCCTGTCAGGTGGGAATAATCCTGGGGCTACTCCTTAAGTGGGCCCAGGTTGCCAGGGGGGGACACACAACAGCTAAAGAAGAGCGGTCTGCACCGAGATCCTGAAAGGACGTTGCAGGCAGGCTGTGTGGCTCGCCGGTATAGGCGATCAAACAGACTTCAGTGAAGTGTGGCTCACAGCTGGCTCTCAGGGCTGGAATCTCTAACCATCCTACAATGATAAACTTTGCCCTTGCCTTTCCGCGGGTGGCAGCCTCTGGTAAGATAATAAGGGCATGCAGGTAAAGGAAGTCGGAGGTGCAAGTCCCCATGGGCCGGAGGAGTTTTAAGTTGAGGCGGCCATGTAGTACGGTGGCCTAACTCCGCACCCCCATAAGGAAAATTGAGCAAAACTTATGAAAGGAAGATTCCCCTCCCTGTAAGCCTTTTGGAAAGAAAAATGTCCACACACAATAAATCTCTCAAGCACCGCCCTCCCTATTTGTTAGAAGTTATATCAAGGTGTTAAATGGAAAGGTTTCTGTAAGTCATGTGGGCCCTTAAGTCCCCTTGTGAGGAGAGATCCTTGAATGCAAATGGGTTTTCTCTTCTCCATGAGGAAATGTTTTTGTCATAGATCCCCGGAGGGAGGGTTGGTTTAGGGGCTACAGTGATCAGTGGCCAGGAAGATTTGTTACTTTCTTAATTAAAGGAATTCTATACCAATGGTCAAAAAAAGTACTGGTTACATGTTATTGATGTCTTATTTGGTTAATATATTTACTTAGAGCCACAGGGAACACCAGAAAAGCTAATATGTAGTACACAGTGGGGAGGAAGCCTAGCCACCAATTTCCCAATTATTTGCTATATAGTGGGGTCCAGATTTACTAAGGTTTTGCGTCAGGTTTGCAGCACTTTTGTGGTGCAGCTCTGAAGCAAAATATTGTTTGCCATATACTAGGCCAAGCTAAGCCACCTTTCATGGCTTTGAGTGTTTTAGTAAATACAAAGTAGTTTAGTATATACAAAGGCCCAGATTTATGATTTTTTTATGCAGCCCAATGCAGCAAGACACTTTGCTGTACTGCTTAAAAAAGAGAGGGTAGGAATACAACATATCTATTCAAATGTGTTGTATTCCTGTCCTCTCCCTGCGCTGTTGAGCTCAGTGCAAAATAGCACCAATGCAGGCACCCTTTACCATGATGCAAGGGTGACTGCGTTAGAGGCAGGATTGTTTTCATGCAGGAAGGGACATATTTCTCCATGGTACGCCTCTGTCGCGAAGGAGTACAATTCAGACTCATTCCCAGGTCTACCAGTGTTGGTAAATCTGGGAATGGTTCAGAATACATGGATGAATGCAAGGGAACACCCACACTTCACCCATGTAACTCCTTACCTTGCACTGCATTGGCATGGTAAATCTCATTCTAGATTTTGCATCGCCTTATGCAAGGGCAAGGCAAAACCATGATATATTTGTCCCAAAGTACTTTGCGTGGGTTAGGTGTTACATGAGTGGAGCCTGAGAGTTCCCATGCACCAACCCATATTCTTTGACGCAACCCAGGGTTGCAAAGACTTGTAAACCTGGGTTTGCACCAAAATGGCGCACCAACCCGACAAAATATCTATTTCTCCTTGTTACTTCCTCTTTCCATAGGTGCCGCATTCCGTAGCACTCATAGAAAGCGTAATATTCCACTTTGTATTTTTTTTGTACAGAAAGTTACCCCTTCCTGCACAAAAACAATCCTGCCTGTAACGCAGATACCCTTGCACTATGGTGCAAGAGTGCCTGCATTGGTGCTAGGCTGCACACAGCGAGCCAACACAAGGAGAGATCCGAAATCTGATATAGAAAAAGACAGTGTTAATAACTCAAGGGGAACATTTACTATTATTTCACGCACCGCTGCACAGCAAGGGAACATGCTGTGCTGAATTTCGTGAAAGGGAGAGAGCAGAAAGCTCCATATTTACAGACATGTGGATCAACTTTGTAAATATGGAGCATTTCTGCTCTATCCCTTTCACAAATTGCAGCGCATCATTTTCCCTTACTGCGCAGCGTTGTGTGAAATAATAGTAAATGTACCCCTTGAATTCTTAATGCTGTCTTTTTCCATATCACAGAAAAGATTTTCTAACTTTCAGTATATTTGCATTAGGGTGGTCTTTGAGGTTAAGAATGATAGTCAGTGGGCTATTTAAAGGAGTTTATGAAGAAAATTCATATTCAGGCATGGAATGTTGCCGAACAGCAAAATCCCTAGTTTGCCCCATCAACATCGATCTTTAAAAGAAATGCAGGGAAGAATATAGGGTCCGATTCACAGAACTAACTTAAGACAAAATCCTAAACTTACTACTTTTGGTATTCACAGAAGTTAGGATTTTGTCTTAAGTTTGTCTTAAGACAAACTTTAGACAGTCTTAAGACAAAATCCTAACTTAAGTCTGTCTTAAGTTTGTCTTAAAACAGACTTAAGACAAAATCCTAACTTCTGTGAATACCAAAAGTAGTAAGTTTAGGATTTTGTCTTAAGTTAGTTCTGTGAATCGGGCCCATAGCCAACTGTATCTTTGGTTCCTTTGGGGATGTTAAGTCCAATATACATTATTGGACCTGACGTCCACAGTACATTGTGACATTGATAAAGGCAAACCCCCTCTTCATCATTTAGACTGATGCCCATCTCTGCCGACTTTGTGTAACTGATCTTTGATCAGATGAAAACAAGCAATGCCAACAATGTTACATCAGGATCAATATGGGAACAAAAATATCACTGGTGAATATTACGCAATTGTGATGATCTGCAGTTCACACTCACGAGTATCATGCACCACATTGATTTTTTGAAGCAGAATTTCCAGATATAGGGCAAACGGTAAGGGGAGACTGGACGGTCTATACTAGGACCTTATGATATGTGATAACGGGTGCTCGCTCTGAGGTCTTTCGCCTTGTGTGTCCTGCCCGTCGCTACAGGAGTAGCTGACAAGACTCTGTGCAACATTCTATTCCCAGCGTGTGGACGAGACCAACTCCGTGGCCGCAGAGGAGGCAAGAGGCGCGGCCCCGGGACTGCGAGGACTAGCATCGACCACCAACAGCTGGGTCCTCTTCCCGCGTGAGCCGCGCCCCCTCCCAGTGCCACGCCTCCACCAAAACGCTCTTCACCTCTCGCGGCCCCCGCTACGCGGGAGCCGCTCGCTCTGAGGTCTTTCGCCTTGTGTGTCCTGCCCATCGCTACAGGAGTAGCTGACAAGACTCTGTGCAACATTCTATTCCCAGCGTGTGGACGAGACCAACTCCGTGGCCGCAGAGGAGGCGAGAGGCGCGGCCCCGGGACTGCGAGGACCAGCATCCACCACCAACAGCTGGGTCCTCTTCCCGCGTGAGCCGCGCCCCCTCCCAGTGCCACGCCTCCACCAAAACGCTCTTCACCTCTCGCGGCCCCCGCTACGCGGGTGCCGCTTGCTCTGAGGTCTTTCGCCTTGTGTGTCCTGCCCGTCGCTACAGGAGTAGCTGACAAGACTCTGTGCAACATTCTATTCCCAGCGTGTGGACGAGACCAACTCCGTGGCCGCAGAGGAGGCGAGAGGCGCGGCCCCGGGACTGCGAGGACCAGCATCCACCACCAACAGCTGGGTCCTCTTCCCGCGTGAGCCCTGCCCCCTCCCAGTGCCCCGCCTCCACCAAAACGCTCTTCACCTCTCGCGGCCCCCGCTACGCGGGAGCCGCTCTCTCTGAGGTCTTTCGCCTTGTGTGTCCTGCCCGTCGCTACAGGAGTAGCTGACAAGACTCTGTGCAACATTCTATTCCCAGCGTGTGGATGAGACCAACTCCGTGGCCGCAGAGGAGGCGAGAGGCGCGGCCCCGGGACTGCGAGGACCAGCATCCACCACCAACAGCTGGGTCCTCTTCCCGCGTGAGCCGCGCCCCCTCCCAGTGCCACGCCTCCACCAAAACGCTCTTCATCTCTCGCGGCCCCCTGCTACGCGGGAGCCGCTCGCTCTGAGGTCTTTCGCCTTGTGTGTCCTGCCCGTCGCTACAGGAGTAGCTGACAAGACTCTGTGCAACATTCTATTCCCAGCGTGTGGACGAAACCAACTTCGTGGCCGCAGAGGAGGCGAGAGGCGCGGCCCTGGGACTGCAAGGACCAGCATCCACCACCAACAGCTGGGTCCTCTTCCCGCGTGAGCCGCGCCCCCTCCCAGTGCCACGCCTCCACCAAAACGCTCTTCCCCTCTCGCGGCCCCCGCTACGCGGGAGCCGCTCGCTCTGAGGTCTTTCGCCTTGTGTGTCCTGCCCGTCGCTACAGGAGTAGCTGACAAGACTCTGTGCAACATTCTATTCCCAGCGTGTGGACGAGACCAACTCCATGGCCGCAGAGGAGGCGAGAGGCGCGGCCCCGGGACTGCGAGGACCAGCATCCACCACCAACAGCTGGGTCCTCTTCCCGCGTGAGCCGCGCCCCCTCCCAGTGCCACGCCTCCACCAAAATGCTCTTCACCTCTCGCGGCCCCCGCTACACGGGAGCCGCTCGCTCTGAGGTCTTTCGCCTTGTGTGTCCTGCCCGTCGCTACAGGAGTAGCTGACAAGACTCTGTGCAACATTCTATTCCCAGCATGTGGACGAGACCAACTCCGTGGCCGCAGAGGAGGCGAGAGGCGCGGCCCCGGGACTGCGAGGACCAGCATCCACCACCAACAGCTGGGTCCTCTTCCCGCGTGAGCCGCGCCCCCTCCCAGTGCCACGCCTCCACCAAAACGCTCTTCACCTCTCGCGGCCCCCGCTACGCGGGAGCCGCTCGCTCTGAGGTCTTTCGCCTTGTGTGTCCTGCCCGTCGCTACAGGAGTAGCTGACAAGACTCTGTGCAACATTCTATTCCCAGCGTGTGGACGAGACCAACTCCGTGGCCGCAGAGGAGGCGAGAGGCGCGGCCCCGGGACTGCAAGGACCAGCATCCACCACCAACAGCTGGGTCCTCTTCCCGCGTGAGCCGCGCCCCCTCCCAGTGCCACGCCTCCACCAAAACGCTCTTCACCTCTCACGGCCCCCTCTACGCGGGTGCCGCTCGCTCTGAGGTCTTTCGCCTTGTGTGTCCTGCCCGTCGCTACAGGAGTAGCTGACAAGACTCTGTGCAACATTCTATTCCCAGCGTGTGGACGAGACCAACTCCGTGGCCGCAGAGGAGGCGAGAGGCGCGGCCCCGGGACTGCGAGGACCAGCATCCACCACCAACAGCTGGGTCCTCTTCCCGCGTGAGCCGCGCCCCCTCCCAGTGCTACGCCTCCTCTCATCTAATAGGAACTTAAGTAAGTCCACTAACGCGCACCGCGGGACGCGCGCGGGTCGCAGCCCGGGGCGAAGCCCGGGCAAAGGGCGGGCCCTCTACGGCCCTCCAAGGCCAGACAAGGTTCGACTTGGCCATACCCTTGTCGTGTACTATTCTGTTTTTGGGAATCATCGCTATACATCACGATTTCAGGATTACACGCCAGGTATGTCTATGCCCACTGATGACGTTTTACCATCCAGGGTAGGTTCTTCCATTTTGGGCCCACTGGATAAATATTTCATAAAAGCCAATATTGAGGTCGATAAAGAGCTGGCCCTGGCAGAGCGCCGTGCTGCTAGACGTCTATCAATTGAGCAACTTAAAAACACAGTTTTGGATCCTGGTATTAAAGTTCTTCCTGACGTCCAGCTGGACTACCCAATTCGGGAAAATACTGAAGACGAGCTATTTAATACGGATAATATTCCTTTAATTTTCCAGTCAAGCTCGTCTCCTAAAGATGATAATTTTACAAGTCACCAACTTTAGCAACCTCTTCCTAGCAGTAACTCAATTATTGATCTCATTGACTTTGACACTCCTAAACCTCCTAAGACTCAGGAAAGTTCATGCATTATGGAGGCATCTAAATCCTCGGAGGTGGGACAGCGAAGACAATGTGATTTATTCACCTTTAAACACAAAGCCCCCAAATCGCTGAGAGACCCTAATTCTGTGAAAAGGAAAAAGGTAGTCTTTAGATCTCCCCCGAAAAAGCGCAGGAAAAAAAGTTTGGGCCAGGCAGATACTACCATCCACAAATTAATGCCTCATAAGGACTCATTAATGAAAGAATTACATAAAATAGCTGAAGGGGCACCCAATGTCCTTAGAAATACACTGACTACCCAGGTTCCTCCCACCATAAAAGACTTTGTAGATGCGATGGAGCACCTAATGAAAGCATTACTTATCCCAATAGTGGAGAGAGTAAAGAAATTAGGAGCTCAATTGGATACTCTTATAGGATGCCCCACCCTAAACACTCTAATTAGTAAGGATTTGGTAATCCCCCCATCGATTACTAAGGAGAGAGAGAAAGTGACCAAAGAGGTAAAAACGTCCAACTCTGATATAACTTCAAAGGTATCAAATACCCCTACTATACCAATACCTTTAGCTGCTTTGCTGCCAACAAATAAAGTTCCCGCTGGTTCATCCAAATTGCCCATAGATCCTCGAGCACAGTCAGCCCAAATAAAATCTCTCGTGGACTCGGCAAGAATGGGGAACACCAAATCCACGCGGGATACGAAAAATTTTGTTCAGAAACATAAGAGACCACTGGGTGAGAGACATGTGGTTCTACCTCCAGCAGCATCCCATAATGTCATTGTTTTAACGGGGGTTCCGCCTTTACCACCTTCAGCAGGACATGAAGACCCTGTCAGCCTGAAAAATAAGGTCATTTATTGGCTAAAAAATAACAGGCCATTGCCACCCCACCTAAACGGTGACATCATCATGGTGAGGAGAACTAGCTGGGTGGGCCTACGCCCCAAAGACATTGAGGGCGATGTAATAATAATCACTTTTAAAGACCCTAGAGTTACCATCCACATAATGGACTGGTTTACAGCTACCAATAAAGGCCCGATTTCACCTAAATCCTTACCATATTTTTATCCAGAAGCCTTAATGCCCCCAAAACCATATTGTTTTAAACATTATCATGAGAATCCTATTACCCAATACCACCAAAGACCATCGCGAAATTTCCTTTTCCCAGTACAGGGAAAGAGGGGTGATATTTTTCCTACCCACGATCTACATCTGTTTAATGGCAGGCAGTGGAGAAACAAAACCCCCTTAACTCCTAGATATGACCAAGCGGGTTATGGCAACTGTTTCCCGCCAATAACTCCCTCCTGGAATTTTCCCTGCAACAACTATTATGAGCCACTCTATGGTTTGGAGGATATAGACTGACTCACTGCAGAGAAGGCCCAAAGGTTGGAGGGGGAGAACAATGCTAGTATACTTCTAAATGTTTCACCCATGAAGAGCTTCTCGGAAAATAGCAAGACACCAAAAGGACTGGTAAATGGGGCAAATATACAGTTTTCAGCACACTGTTCGCCCCCAGTTAGTCAGCGAAATAATATAAATATAAATACTCTGCCTACCTGTGTGGAAACTCAAGAACTATCCTCCAAACTACATATGCTTAGTTGGAACTTGGCCGGAATATCTTCAAAAATTGTTCAACCAGCATGGCTGGAGGTAGTAAATTCCTATTCTGTCCTGTGTTTCCAGGAAACTTGGGTGCTTACCCCGATACACTTATTGGGCTTCCAAACCTTCCATTCATCAGCAATAGAGAGTAACCAGGGCAGACATCGGGGGGTTCTGTGTATATACGTTAGTGTAGACGTGGGACACAGGATCCGGAAATGTGTACTAAGAGACTCTTATCAAATAATAGTTATGGATTTGGGCTCAGCTTTGAGTCTCTTAATCATTAATTTTTATAATAATATGCCCATAGATCGTTTGGAGAAAGTATTAGATGACTTGTCTCAATCTATTGTTTCGATCAAAGATATGCGTGGCGGTGAGTGTGTGACAGCATTTATGGGTGATTTTAATTGTCATATCTGTCAGAATATCTCCAGGGGGGTGTGTGACTTTTCTCCCCCACAAGACAAGGAATTAGAGGACGATATGCCTGATCATTTCGTACATACAAACATAGGGGAATTATTAAATAATTTTATGGCATCTTTTAATTTAGATTTTGCAAATGTCTTATCACTTCCTTTGAAATCATTTAAACCGACATTTCACGGCAGAGCAGTAAATTCTACCATTGACTTCATCCTCTTTTCGAAGATGCATGCCTCTTTCATATCTTGTTGGGACACCCTTGACGACCTTTTTGGTGATCATTATCCTTTGGCTTTAGCCATTGTGTTACCCCTTTCCAGCATTAGCCATGAAAATCCCAGAACTAACTATGAACAACCTATCAGATTAGGGACACTAAATGGTTATACCCTTAAATGGGACAAAATTAATCCAGCTAATCTTCTTAAAAACTTACTGAAGCTGAGGTGGGAAGAGATACACATATGTCTGTCCACAAATGAACACCCCCAATCTATCCTGGAAGCCTTCTTGAAAATCCAAGAGAGTCTTAAAACACTTCTTACAAGACAGTTCAAGCAAGGCCCCATTACCCCAAAAGGGTGGTTTGATAAGGACTGCACAAGAGCTCTAAAATCACTGAAGAAAGCTCTTCACACAACACCTAAACAAATTATGGAGATACGACAAGCCAGACTTCGATATCATCTTGCTATTAAAAATAGGAAAAACACTCTGAAGGAGGAAGCTTGGCAGACTCTCTTGTCAACAAGTGAAAACCATGACTCCTCAGCCTTTTGGAAATTTCTAAACACCCCACTCCCATGGACAAAAATGCCCGAGAGGCATCTGGATCTTGCAATTGATGGTGAGACCTGGGCTGTCCATTTCCAAGAATTATATAGTAAACCAACTTCCTCAAATTGCACCCCGTTGGATTCCATCCTGCCTCCATATATAACATCACCACCTATGAGCAAAAGTATTAGTAACATTGTGTTTTCATATGAAGAGGTGATGGAAGCAATAAGGGAGAGTCCGTCCGGGAAGGCACCTGGTCCGGATGCCATCCCTGCAGATGTCTTTAAGGCTGAAATATATATGTGGGCACCAATACTAACCGCTGCTTTGAATTCAGCGAATGTCTCTGGCCAAATTCCAACTTGGGCTGAAGCAATAGTGATACCCATATATAAAAAAGGAGACAGGCACCTGCCATCATGTTATCGGCCTATCTCCTTGCTCGATTCTTCGATGAAGATCGCGGGGCGAATCATCCTGAAACGTTTGCACAAGTGGACAGAAGAGGAGGACATACTCTCAAGATTCCAATATGGTTTCCGATCGGGAAGGGGTACAGTCGAGCAGAGCTTGAATTTACATCTTATAATGTCGAAATATGTAGAGATTAAGAAGGGAAGTCTCTACATAACATATATAGATTTAAGCTCTGCATTTGATTGTGTGGTCCACGAACAGCTATGGGAAACTCTTGAGTGTCTAGGGATGGACCCATCAATTCTTGCCTTTATTATGAAACTGTATAAAGATGCTGGTGCCAGGGTGCGGTTCGGCTTGAAGGGAGAATGTTCACCAAGGTTTACCATCAATAGAGGGGTTAGGCAGGGGTGCATCCTAGCCCCCCTGCTTTTTTCCCTGTATATAAACGCCATTGGTGAGCATTTAAAAAATATCGAATGCGACTACCCTAAGGTGGGAGGCCAAGCCATCCCAATCTTGTTGTATGCCGACGATGCGGCTATCATCTCACAAACAAGATTGGGACTACAAAGAGCTGTTGCTGCATTTACCAATTATATGCATGAAAGGGGCTTGAAAGTGAACATTGGGAAGACCTTCTCTATGGCATGCAGTAAGGGAAGAAAGACAATTCCATGTCCTATATTTATTAAGGATCAAAAATTGGAGACAATTGACAATTTCACGTATCTTGGTATAAGCATAAATAGGAAGGTGCTATGGCAGCCTCCTGTCAAAGCAAGGAAACTTGCCTTTGTCAGAGCAATTGGAGGTATACATGACTTTGCAAGCAAAATAGGAGGGAGGCCAGTAAAACAACTTATCATGATATACAAAGCCAAGTGTGTTTCAACAGCGATCTATGGGGCCGGCCTGTGGGGTATTGATAATAACATCTCATCAATCCAAGTAGCAGAAAATAACTTCCTAAGATATCTGCTAGCGACACCAAAAGCAACATCAGTCTATATGATTCACATAGAGCTAGGCCTACCGTTCATCACAGATCTAATTAAAGTTGAGCCACCCCTTCTATGGCATAAAATCTGGACCACCACCGAGACTGCCCTAAATCGAGATATAATAATGGATATTCTTAACTTGGAGGGGGCAAAACATATGAAATGGCTAGCATAACTCAAGAAGGTATTTCAAGATATAGACCGGCCTGAGTATTATACTGATCCAACGACATTGGAGCACATCTCAAGGAAAAAACTGAGAAAGACTCTATTGGACCACCTGGAAGCCAAAAGGTGGGCTACTCAGAAACTAAATAAATCAATCCAGGTCTATCAAAGGATCACCGTGAATAAGGGGTTACAACGATATCTTTCCACTGACTATTCCTGTTTTACAAGAATGCTACTTACAAGATTTAGGCTGGGCTCTTTTTTTCGCTTAATAACTTTTCCGATATGTAATGACTGGTCGCGAAATTTGGGCCTATGTCCCTGTGATGATACTTCTGTTCAATCAAACATTCATTCTATATTATTTTGTACCTATTATACGACCCCTAGGAAATCCTTATTGAGACCTTTGCTGAGAAGATGGGGACTAAGGTCGTGCAGAGATGCACTGGAACGTTTACAAGAGCTGGAGTACAGGGATGTCATATGTAAAATGAACATTTCTTAAAATTGCTACTTAAATTTAGAAACTCGTTAGCAGGGATAACTTGATTCGGCAGTTTGCTAAAGATCCTAATGTACATTAGCCTGTTCTTAACATTGTGTTCTTCTTCTTAAAATGAAATGAAAATGTCTTTTAAACTCTATATCTCTTTTTGATAATTATGTGTTATAATTCTAAAATGACTTTCTTTTAACCAATATTATGAATGCTTTTATGATATTCAATGTAAATATCGAATAAAGCTTATTTTGACTTTGACTTTGATAGGTGATAACACTTAATCGATTTTAACTTCTGCCAACCTTTCAGATTTCTATTTTATCAAGAGGGTGGAGCCTGGGTCATGACTACAATCCCGACTGGACATTTCTCTTTTCATCAATGAATTGTACAGGTCTCTCAATTGAGTTTCACACTGAACTCACACAGGGCAGGGCAATTTATCCTGCTCAACTTGCTTTGAAGGAAGTGGTAAAAAATATGATTGGAACCTGTTATGGATATTAATGCCCTGCATTGGTTACCGTTTACAAGTGCAATGCTTACATTAATGTATACAATGCCTATCACAGGGAGATACCCTGTCCAGAGAATTCAAGTAGGAAAAAGATGACCCCACCACAAACTCCTTTAGCTGCTACAGGCTCAAATTCAGATCTTGAATTATGTCAGAAATAAAATCTCATGCAGGGCTGTACTAGCCGTAGCAGCACGAGCATTTACCAGGTGGGCCGGAGGGGCGGGGACCAGTTTTTTGCCCGCAGGGGCCAGTTTTGCTGCCGTGCTGCATGCCGGCCCCCTGTAACAAAAGCAGGAGCAGTGCTTTTCGCTAGCCACCCCCCTCCTGCTCCCAGGGCCAGTCGTGGCAGCAATCTGCCAGGGCTAGTTGCTGTTCCCAGTCCCGTCCTGATCTCATCAATGATCACACCCACTGTTGGTTACGATTATTTATCCATGCTTCGGCATCACTTCAATTCCTAGGCGCAAGATGTCCAAAGCAGAAGACATGCATGTCCATGAAAAGGATGAAGTGGAAATTTATGATACCTCATTCTTGAAGCATTCAGTTTCAAATTGTGCTATGCTATACAATGTCCCTCAATAATTAGTTTTAATTAGATTTCACTCATCTAAACAAGCCAAACATTGAAATGGGCAGTTGAGAAATATTTTACAATTTTACTTACTGACCCTTATATTTAATGCACGTCCTAGGCACTGTTTCTGCTTATCAAAGAGTTCTGTGCAATCAGCTGTCAAATACTCAATTCGAATTGAAGTGACTACATGTCAGTGGAATTCAAGCAATTCTGCGGACATCTTAGTTAGCTAAAAGATCAAAATAAATTCAAAAGTTATGCACAATTCAAGCTTACTAATTTTGAAAATGAATCTTCAAATGCAGAAATGTTCCAATGCATGCTGTCCTTTCGGAGAAAGCTACTGATAGTCGACCTGGTAGCGAAAGAAAATGTATAAACAACTTAAACATAAGCAAAAGTCGAACACTGGAATGTTGGGAGGTGTGTTGAAGACAATGGAGTGGGTAAAGACCCTAAAATGGCTCAATTAGTCCAATATCTGTCTTTCTGCTTCTCTCTATTTAGTTTAGAACATTCTACCCTCCTCACCCCCCAGTGGCTTGAATGTTCTAGTAGCACTATAGTCATTTTTCTTCAGGCTATACCATTTCTTAAAGGCTCTCACCCTCATTATAAACCCTTACCTATTGCTTGGACAGAAATTCGGGTTTGGGCATTTATCAACTACCATAGCCCTTGGCAATGGGCTATAATGCTGTAATGTATGTGCAGTTGTTGACTGGGGTAGAATTAATAAGAACCTAGAAGTCTCTTCCCCTTTGGATAATATTGCTATTTTATCATGGCTCTACTTAGGTGAGGACCACAAGAGGAATAACTGGTGTATTTTTGGTGATTTGGCTCCACCTGCGTTTGATTGGTATGAAATTAATTTTGAATTGAAGTGATTTGAACTGCATGAATATTTTTGAGGGTTACAAATAAAAAGAGCATGCGAAAAATGTGATAAACATGTTTGTAGTCATCACTTAAATTATTTACGGGCGATGCAACACCAATTTTAGCCATTGTGGTGAAGTTTAACAAAACTTTTGTATTCGCATCAAAAATATTGCTCTCATCCTAGGATTCGATGTGAGTTCTTTGACGTGAAAGCAATTTTTAATAATTGTTTTAATATATAGATAGTTTGTGGTAAAAAAACCCATAAATAATGATAGTGTCTATAAATTCATAACTTTCACAGTTGTGGTTTATCTATTGATTTGTGTGGATATGTAATTATGTTGACTTAGTGAATTAAAAAAAATCGCACTTCTCAAGAAGTATGAAGCTTCCCAAAAGTTTGTTTGAGGGTTAAATAGTTAATTTTGCTTAATCCATACAGTTGTATGATTTTCCAACGTGGATTGTACATCAGGTTGGAGTGATTTGGGTTTCCCAATTCTCTCACCTCAGAAGCAGAAAACAATTACAATGGCTGAGGTTTACATCATCACCTTTCCCTCATCCTGTAAGACTCATGCTGGAACATCCAGGCAGCCTGAAAAGTGGAAGGACCACTATTCCACCAGCTAGAAATGTAATCAACTGCTGCTCCGAGTTTTTGGTGGCTGCATCATAGTTCCTTATGGGACAACAAGCTCCTTTAGTCAGTTGGCCAGCTTTAATTTTAATTGCCAAAGTTGTGAGCCCTGCGTTATCAAAGCCTCATATGGTCCTATTTATAAGTTGATTTCATAATGTTCTACTGGAACATCACCACAGAGTCCTAATGAAGAACTAGAGTGCTAACATACAGCTTTGATGACGAATCTAAGGTACCACTCATTGACATATTGCTGGACTAAAAGATGTGTAGCGAAAAGCAGACTATATAGAGCAGTCTACAGAAAATAAGTAAATAGATGGTTAATTAGATATCTTTTGTTTAATCGTATTTGTTAGAAGGTGAGTTATAGGGAATGTCAGGTAGGCACCTAACATCAGCACCAAGGCCATCAACAGGTTACTGGGTCCTAAATAGGGTCTCTATAAATGAGTGCCTTGCTCAACCGTTGGGAGCAGACACCGAGCGATACGGCTTAACTTTAGAGATTGAAATGTAAAGCATTTAAAAACGCCAATACAGCGAATAAGTAAAATTTCCACATCAGTTCATAAAAATAGGAAATATTCTTATCGTTAAAATGACACCAAAACCATGGAAATTCAATATAGGAACCAGAGATTTGAATTTTTAACGAATAAACACTTTCTAGAATTTAGATACCGATAGCGCCACTTCAGGGCATCTGGTTGCACTTGACCGAGACAAAATCAAAGTTTGAGGCCAACCGCAATAGAGACCTGCTCGCATACCTCAAGTGATAGGCCTCGGTCAAAATGTTACCTTCAGACTATGCTTTTTCTACTGAGGTCCTCCCTGCTCTCCACCAGTCCACATTCCTTGAGGATTTGCCAGATTGGCTTTCAGGGAGCTCTCAGTGAAACTCTGGAAGTCGGACCTCCAGAGATCTTCAGCGGGATGAACCTAGAATCCTGGCAGGGTTGCAGTTGAAGGTGGCCGGCTTGGCTCTGGCGATCGGGTCAGTCACCTCCTGGAGCTTTTTCCAAATTGTTTCCCAAACTTCTAGAAGGTCTCCTGGTGGGTTCCAAGTGTCAAAAATATATATCCAAGGGTCTGGAATCTCGTAGATGGTCCTTGGCAGGCCTGGACTTCACTTCCCACAATGCTCTTGGTCAACCACCTCAAAACTCCACTGGACACACTCTAGCAGGGGGACTGTTAACCTGTAGCTGCAGGGAGTCCACTCCTTACTCCGTCTTGAAGCAAGGCAAAGTCCTCAGAGCTGTAGTCCCAGATAGTGTAGCAGGCGCAGTCTTCACCAGGCAGACCCTTGAGTGCAGATCAGGATTCCAGCAGGACAATCCTCCTCCTTCACATAGTTTCAGGCAGCAGAACTGAGAGGCTCTGAGCCTTTCAAATATTTAGCCAGTGTTCTCTGGCGACAAGAAGGGGAGTACCCCTGACCAGTGAGATGCAGGGCAACACCCAATGCATGACAACTTCCTCCAAAGTGTGGCATAGTCTTTTCCCAGAAATAACTATTCTCTCAAAATCCATGATGGCTAAAATTTCAGAAGAGCAGCAAGAGCTAACCAAACCAAACTTAGAGTATGGCTTATTTTCATAAACTCCCCCCACTCACATCTCTGAATTCTTTCCTTAGGCCTCCCACCTGGCAGGGAGAGGAGGCTGCTCTGGCTGACAGGCTTGCTTGACCTGTTCTTCTTTTGAAGCTGATGCTTTGTGGCCCACCCCCTGTCTCTGGAATTCCTGTGCCTCACAGACCTCTCTCCATCAGATAGCCTCTGCCCTTGGCCAGGTCACTTATCACCTTATCAAGGCAGCCTTGGTAATACCCTCAGGGCTGACAAATCAGGGAAGAGTGCTAGAGGCTGAATTTTGGCTTACAGATAAGAAAGTCTTATAACTTATTTTCTGTACAAGTTATTATAAATTGAATAATGCCAACTTGCTGGATTTAATGCTGTTTCAGAAATGAGAGCGGAAAGTATATGTTTTAGTCATTTCCGGCATTAATTAATTTTAACAAGCATTAGTGATTAATGGGAGATTTCTACATGCTTTTTATCTGACTGCCATTATTTCTGCCACTTTATATGTTTCAGATTTCAAAATCTAAAAGTAGATTCCATTTGGACTCTCAAAGCTTCCCTTGTAATGCATTGGAGTTGATTTTTAGAGGGGCAGGAATCTCTTTGTAGAGAGATTCATTGTTTAAATGTACCTGGTTTCTTACCAAATGAATAGACAGACCTTATTGGGGAGACATAGGGCCTCATTTATGAAAAGTGACACATCGCTGCGTGAAAACAGCGATGCGTCACTTTTCACTGCACCCTCCTTGCGACACCAATGATGCGTCATAGTTACAGTAAGACACATCATTGCGCAAGGAGTTACAGATACGTCAGTATTTCTGACTTATCTGTAAGGCTCAAAAGTGACGCATTGCTGGAGTGTGTCACAAAAGTGACGCAACTCCAGCAATGTATCCTTTCACATGGGGCAAGCCCCATGTGAAAGGGCCTACGTCAGGCAGGCGTAAGAAATTGACGCATTTGTGTCCTAGAAGTGGGGCAGTGAAATCTCATAGATTTCACTGCGTCACTTCTACGACCCTTTCTTGCGTCAAAACGCCCCCCTTACATACATTATACCTGGCGCAGGTATAATGTGGCGTAGGGGTTTACAAAGTGACGCATCTACCTAGATGCGTCACTTTGTAAATATGGTGCAACAAGGCACATTTTTTACGCTGCTGGCGCGTCACAAAAAGTGATGCACCGGCGGCGTAAAAGTGACGCACGGCCTCATAAAAGAGGCCCATAGTTTCAAGATATATATATTTTTTTTATATTTCCAATTCCCATTTTTGGTTCCGACATTTCAAAACTATGAAAGTGCAATGACTTTCCGTTCTTCTCCTAGTGAGTAGCATGCATTTTCCTTCCTGTTTCGCTTGTATTCAGTACCTGTCGAGGTGTAGCTTGCTGTGCGTTAGTTTGTAGTATAAGTGTTAAAGTTCATGCACAGCAGCATACTGAGCACAGGAACAATGAATAATCACGGGTGCGTTCGGTAGTTATTTTCACACTGGGACATCTCTAGTTTTATACCATTGCAAGAGCTTGATTTTCGATTTACTTGCCACTGCTTTAAAATTTGTAAAACATTTCAATCAGCAACGAACATACTGTTCAATAAGTCAAGAAATAAATAAACAATGTCTTAACGCCACAATCCAAGTGTGTTAATTGGAACATAACCACTCCAGCGACACATTGAACAACGCGGACTTAATTTAAAAACCCAAGTTTACGAAGCACACAGTGCAGAACAGTTTTACAAAATGCAAGTGTTTTAATAATGTATAACTAAACCATGGAAAAGCAGAACACGTTGTTTGACCTCCTCATATTCTAGAATGTGTTGCAAAATGTATGAGAACTTTTTTATTTGGTGTTTATCCTGCTGATAATAAGCTGTTTTTCGAGGGCATGCCCCTTCTGATTGCACATTATCTGAAAGTTGTAAAACTCTAGTTCTTTACTACAACTTGGTGATCTTTACAGATATACATTCTAGTATAGTATAGTACATTTATTAATGGAACGTCCATTTGTGGATAGCCTGAGTTATATCTCTCCAGAATCAAGATGCATAGGGTTTAATTATTTTGGTATGGTTTAAAACGTTGGCAAATCGAAAGTTAATACGGTAACAAATGATTTTAGAGTATTTGCCCGTTCTATTGCTGCACCAAATAAAGTGCTTCGATGACATACATACACTCCTTATGTATTACCTGGACACAATAATGTATCAGCTGCAAAGTTTTATGCCAGTCTAGGGGCTCACTGAGTGGCCATAATTCTAAATTATTTCCAAAAGGAATTCTGAAGGCTAAAGATACTTCCAATTACCGGATTAGGGTTTCAAATGACAGCAGAGAGTGCCGAATCATCTAGGCATACAGACAGTACACGTGACATAGTACACCCTAGTTCTAAATATTGTCAGAGTGATAATGGGCCCTAAACAAATGGAATAGGTGTGGCTCACTGGTTAGAGGCGGCAGACCTGTAAGCAGAGAACGGCCTGGGACCAGGGTTCAATTCCCGACTGCAGGGTCTTGGACCAGGGTCAACGGACTCGATAATTCTCGCCTCAGTGCCTACTCTAACCAGGGAACACACTCGGTAACTCTGGGCATTAAGCTTGCCTCATCTCTACAACGGGGATGCCTGGTTTCATCCTGGAGATACCCAGAAAGGGACCATCTCACAGGGAAAACCAGGACGGGTTCCCCAGCGGTCTACAGCACCAGGACACTCGGGTAGAGTAACAGTGCGCTTTACAAGTATACAAGTATACTCAACAACGTGGCACACAACTAGTGTGCACATCCCAACGGTGGGCACTCCCTCTGGTTCCTCGTTTAAGACAGACTCAGTCTGTCTTAAACGACGAACCAGAGGGAGTGCCCACCGTTGGGATGTGCACACTAGTTGTGTGCCCACGTTGTTGAGTTAACTTATCGGCGTAAACGGACGGTTACGCCACCAACAGGAGCACCCTTATATAAAGAACCCAAAATCAAACTTTTTTTCAAACAACTACATTAACTTCGCTGTGCACCGCACTTATTGTTCGCTTTACAAGTATCCCACATTTACATTTACATTTATAGATTTGGACCACGCCCACTTTGTCTCCGATGAGATACGCGTGGCTTGGTAGAATGGTGATGCTGCCATGACAGCCATGACATTGATAAGTCTTGAAGAGCATCATCTCTTAGATGACAAAAAATATTCTGCACTCTTGATGGCACAATGGTGTCTATTCTGTGGCTGGGCATGAGGCCGAGAATTAAACCAGCAACCCAAGATTGTATAAAGAAGGTGGTCTGTGCCTCCTGGATCTTGAGGTATATTATCTGGCTTCAGACCTGCAAACCCTAGAGAACTGGAGGAGGGTCAAACCCAAAGCATAGAAGCAAATGCAAATCAACATGAAGAATTGAAGTAGTTGTTCATGATGGGGCGAGTGCTACCAATAAGTACACCTTATTCTGTCGATTTAATGTCCCACATAAGGGGATTATACAGTCGAAGAATGGGTGGTGGCGTGGAGTACCACGGGGGAGCGATATGAGGTTATAACTACATTTCTTTTCTTTTTTTCTTTTTTTTTTTAAACCTTTATTGTACAGAAAGTGCTCACAAATACGGGCCTACAACCCAGCGGGCTGGCCACCACATATCAGAAGCATAATTAGCAGTACGAAAGTACCCACAGGATATGACATCACGAACACAGGAGACATTGGCCGAAAGCCATAGAGCAACTAGCATGGACAGGATACGGGAAGGTTGCTTTTCTATTATGGGAACGGGAAGTACAGGATCATGACGGGCAATGAATCAAGCAAAAAAGGGGGGGGCCGTGGTGAGCCGCGAACAGGCGAACTTAGAAGGTACAGGATAAATCCGACAAGGACTAAACACATTGGTAAAAACAATTCCAACGGAAGCACCACTAAGAAAGACAATTGCGCCCGCCGTCCAGCGCCCACCCACCACAGCTACACCACGACTTTAACAAACAGACGTAAAGAGCCCATCGTATAAATCAATACGTTACACACCCCAATAAAAGGAAAGAAATCCCCCACGAAAGAGGGAGGGGAAGGAAAAAGAAAAAGGAAGGGACTCCTTCTCAAACACGTGCCCCCTGGCGAACGAAGCAGGGAAACCTCAACCGGCACACCGCAACCATTAGAAATCAGTGACAGGAACACGTAGTGAGCCGTAATCAAAATGAGACCGGAGGGCCAGTGCATCCGAAACATCCCAGGGGAGCCCACGACAAGATGGAGTCCTGAAAAAGAGAATACTTAAGAGCCATAGAACAAAAAAAGGGGAAAAAAGGGGGGGAAAAAAAGACCCCCCAAAGTGACAGACCCCCCCACCCACCCCGCAAGCCCACCCTGCACCCCTGCAGAAGGCTATGGCCTACCCCCCAGCAGCGTGCCTGTCGCCCTAATTAGAACCCGAAATATAGAAGAGCAAAGTCGAGACGGAAACATAAGACAAAAAGGAGGGGGGGAAAGGGAAAAAGGGGAAAGAAAACGCACGGGAGAGGGCGATAGAACAGGATCAACAGTGCCCACCCACCCGCCTGAAAAAGGACAGAGCCCTTGGGAAGTCAAAGAAATATAAGGATACACTCCAGGAGCATCACAAATTCACACATAGTCATACCGTTACATGCCGATCATCCAACCATTACAAGACTACCGTACACAGAGGCAAGTTCGTCTCATCCCTGTCCTTGTTTGTCCAAAGTTGTAGTCGTCCGATTCACTAAGAACCAGACCGCAAGGAACAGAAGGCAAAGAACAGGGAGATAAAACGGCAGTCCAGACAAGATACGTGGAGTAGAACCCGGATGATCCGGAAAAGTCAGAGAACCTCGTAAGCAGTGCAGGCACAGTTTCAGGGACAGTTCGAAGAAAGCCGACCCGGCAGGGCCGGCACAGGAGCCAGGGTCGGTCACTCGAGGCGAAGAAATGCAGAAAGAATCATCGAGTCCAGTCCGGACGGGACCCAGCCCCCGGACCAGTGGCGCAGGAGGTGGAACAGGACGATGAAGGGCCTCGGAACTCCGCACACCCATTGAAACAGCAGTCGCCGGGCCCATGCTTCCCAGGATAGTTCCAGCCGCACCCAGCAACGGCGAAGCCGCACCCAGCTTAGGGGGCCCGAACGGCCCGAAGAGAGGATCCACCTCCAGAGCGACAGCGGGTGCGGCCACAGAAGTTTGCCAGGAGTGTAGGGCGGCAAGGATGCACGTAAGTGTAGGAAAACCTTTACAGTATCCGGCACCCGGGCCATGCGGCGGGCCTCCAGCGCTCGTCCAGGCCCGGTTGAGACAGTCAGGGTCGGCCGCCATCTTGGAAGCCCGGCGGGGCCGCGGCGTCCGTCAACCCCCGTCCGGGCAGCAGCGAGGCAAATGAAGACCAGCCGACCGGCAGCAGGACACCTCCAGAGCAGGAAGGGGGGCCACCAGAAGAAGGGGGATCGCCGGCTCCCCCGTGCCGCCGGCCCCGTTCTCCGAGTCCGGGCGGAGGGGATCAAAATGGCCGGACCGGAGAACAAAGGGGGAGCAAGCCGAATGTACGGTCAGCCCCGTCAATGGAAGGCAGCGCCTCCACCCAAGGCCACCGGTCCGCCGGAGTCGCCCAGCAAGTCACAGCCGGCCTAGACGTACAACGGCCTCCACGACCGCGTCCACCGCGCCATCAAGGGCCGATCATCGCGCTCCGCCCCGTCCGGGCGCCGCCAAGAAGAATCAGGCCAGCCCGCTCCGGAGACCCCGAAGCGAGCGGGAGCGCCGTTCAGGATCCACGGCACCCAAGGACAACCAGAGCCAAAGGTGAGTGCCTGCAAGGTATCCGAACGCTACAGCATAGCAAAGAGGACTTCCCGGGGCAGGATAACAGCAGGATATACGATAAAAACAGGCAGGCGAACGGAGCCGAGCTAAAACGCGGCCATCTCGGACGCGAGCTTGGCTCCTCCCCATAACTACATTTCTTTAACTCAGAAAAGAACCAGAAATCACAAGATGGCTGCAGGGTGGTTGGATAAAAATGAGGCACTTTATTGAGAATAATAGATTCATGCGATTCGCAGAAGCACAATTGTGGTTCAATGTACAGAAAGGCAGCAGTGAAAACAACAAGGGTACAAATGCTTGCGACACCAGTAAGTAACGGCTCTTGGGCGTTCTATTAAAAATACATAATGGATTACTGGGAGTTATGTTCATGCACAGATCCTTAAAGGGAGAGTACCAGCCGTACCTTCTAGAGACGAAAAACAAATGGGACGTTGATTGGCCGGGAAGGGTTGACAGAACTAGAAATAGCTTGTCAGGTTCTTTAGAAGGTTTGGGTAAGAGTAAATTCAAATTAACAAAATATAAATATAGCACAAACCCAGCTGACTGCTGTTCAGTTGCACAGAATATGCTCAGAGAGCGCCGACTCATGTCCCAGATGTTATGAATACGCTGACTATACTCACCTGGTCTGTTATTGTCCAGCGATAGTTGCGCACTGGAAGGAAGTTATTGGCAAACTGAGCACAGTAGTGGCCAACATAATTTAGTTAATATCAAATACTGTTTAGTTGGTTTAAATACGCATCCAAAGAAGGGATAAATTAAATGCCGTTTTGCAGTCCTGTGTAAGCTGCTGATCAGGAGGGGGGAAACTTTATACTGGTTGCATGTGAGGAATGTATGACATTATAACGCTAACCATTAAAATGCATGCCTTTACATCGTGATTTTTACTTTGCAACTACCATCACAACGCATGATTTTACAACACATGCCATCACAATGCATTGTTAGAAACTACCATTACAACGCATACTATTACAACGCATACTATTACAACACATAATAATTTTGGGGCAACAGTGGGGTAAGTGTTGGATAGTGTAGGGCGGCGGTACTCATAGTACGGCCCGCGGGCCATTTGCGGCCCGCCAGACCTTCCCTTGCGGCCCCCATGGAAAACAACAGCAGTCAGGGACTCGGCACCATTACTGCTGTTGTGATTTCGGGGGCCGCATTTGCTGAGAAGAGGTCAAAGGGGCATGCGCAGACAAGTAGTGTCTCCCATGCTCATCTGCGGCCCCCGCCCTCATCTGACCCTGTGAGGTCATAGGCTTGGTTCACTACAGGTCGGGATTTTCAAAGAAGGCACGCAAATTCCTGCCTTTCTTTATCTGCCCTTATTTATTGCGAGTGGTTTTGCAGATTAATTTACGTGAATGCGACAGTAGATGGCGCTGTTGTGACCAATTGTGAGTTAATTATTAGCTAAATTTACTTTTTATGCAAGTGTGTTCTCAAGGAGTTAACTGGCGGGGCTTTTGGTGTGCCAGGTGCTTTAAAGCAGATGCTTAGACGGTCGGGGGCTCCATTTTTGACTTCAGGGTGGAAAAATATATATATATTAACTCGGTAGCAGTGCTGCTCAGAAAGCTTTTGTCAGTTCAAATCGACAAGTTTTCATTCTTTCAGTCTCGTAATTTCAGACCTGAAGCATTTTCTATTCTGTATACCCAAAGCCATAGTTTTATTTATCTTATGCAACAGGAAGATAGGAATGTGTGGTTATGCAGCCTATATTCCTCACCCTGAGCTCCCTTGAATGGTAAAGATCAGCCATGTCACTATATTCCAGGCTGCTAGCATTGGTCGTTTTTGAATCGAAACACTCAGTGATAAAATCTTCATTGGGGAGATTTTCATCACTGTGCCTGTCCTGCCTGGTTGTTTGTCCAAAAACCCTGCAGGAGTAGTCTTCGCTAAGCCATACACACTGTAAAACCGAATAATCCAGGGTCCTTGTACCTACATGAAACATTAGTAGCACCAACACACTTTGCCACACAAAATATTCTTCGAGGAGAGAACTATTAACTGAAAATAAATTTCCTAATTTGCAGTTCACTGATATTACTTCCGGATGGACTGAGTGAACTCGAGTGATGAAGTAGAGATAGGCGAGCCTCAAATTAACAGGGAGAGGGAGATAAGAGTGGGCTCTCTGGCTTTAAGAGCCCATGCAAGGAGTCTTGAAAATATATGGCTTGCAAATAATGCAACAAGCATCAAGTTAGACTATTATAAGGTGTCTTCAAAATTAAAAAATGGTGCTGTTGTGACCATTTTTGCCTTCAGGGTGGAAAAAAAATATATATACATTAACGCGGTAGCAGCACTACTGCTGAGAAAGCCTTTGTCAGTTCAAATCGACATGTTTTCATTCTTTCAGTCTCATCATTTCAGACCTGAAGCATTTACAATATTATATACAACAAAGCCATAGTTTAATTTACCTTATGCAACTAACAACCACTTGGGTCTCCATTTTCGCCCTTAGATAAATCTCAACTCAACAGCAGCTCAAAGCCTTTGATGTAATTCCAAATAGGCTCGTTTAAGTTCTTTCACAGTTTCATTATTTCAGAACTGAAGGATTTTCAATGTTATATATTATATACAACAAAGCCGTAGTTGTTGCTTATTTATCTTATGCAACTAACTATTGGGGTCTCCATTTTCGCCCTCTGGGTGAAGAAAAAAAATCTCATCTCAGTAGCTACATCATTGCACAAAGATTTTGATGTCATTTCAAATAGACTGGTTTTACTTCTTTCACAGTCTCATCTTTTCAGAACTGACACATTTTCAATCTTCTAATTTATATACAACAAAGCCATAGTTGTTGCTTATTTATCTCATGCAACTAACAACTATTAGCAAAGCCAATAGTCCTGACTTGTTGCAGGTATAATGTTACTGGTTATATCTGATTATCTGGATCCAATGACAAACAGCAACATACCAGTAGGGTGGCACACTATGCTAAACAAAGATTTTTGTTTTTAAGCCAACCCCTTAATTTTATCGGTCATGGCCCTTTGAGAGAACCCTCAGGTTTTTTATCCCACTAAAAGCCCTGTAACCAGGCAATCCATGTCAGTTATGTGTTAATATCGCCGTAGTTAGATCTAAAAATCTATTTTTAGGTTCTGCTGCATGTCTGTTAATAGTAGAGAAATACTGCTATGTAAAGAGAGAGAGAGACTGACTGGCTATGAGAGAGACTGACTGAGAGAGAGTCTGACTGAGAGGGAGAGACCGAGAGAGAGAGACTGGCTCAGGGAGAGAGACTGACTGACTGACTCAGGGAGAGAGACTGACTGACTGACTGAGAGAGAGGCTGACAGAGAGAGTGACTGATTGACAGAGGAAGAGACTGACAGAGAAAGCGACTGATTGAGCGACTTACTGAGAGAGAGACTGACTGAGAGAGACTGACTGAGAGACTGACTGACGGAGAGACTTACTGGTTGAGAGAGAGAGACTGACTGATGGAGAGACTTACTGGCTGAGAGAGAGAGACTGACTGATGGAGAGACTTACTGGCTGAGAGAGAGAGACACTGACTGAGAGAGAGAGACTGATGGAATTGGGGTCAACGTGTGTATGGAGCTATGCAATGCCTCTTAAGATGTGCTCTTTGTAGTTACATCTGCTTTTGAAATATAGCATTCTCACATTGTCTAATGTTTTGAAACAGGTTTGATTTTTTTTACTCTAGCCCCGCCCCCACTGACCCCGCCCCTACTGGTGCGGCCCTCAGCCACAACCCACACTGTAATTTTGGCCCCCGGCAGAAAGTTTGTGAGTACCCATGGTGTAGGGGTAAAATTTACTATTCCCACACCAGTGAGTGCAACAGTAGGGTAAGTGTTGGATAGTGGAGGGGTAAAAATTACTATTCCCACTCCAGTGAGTGCAACAGTAGGGTAAGTTTTGAATAGTGTAGGGGTAAAAATACTATCCCCATGTATCCCAAAACCCATACCAACCCTAAAGCAAAAAAATCCCCATTACTTACCTGATAATGAGTTGTAATGGCATGCGCTGTAATGGTATGCATTGTAATGGCATGTGTTTTAGTGACAAGCGTTGTAATGGCATGCCTTGTAATGGCATGTGATGTAAAGGCAGTTGCGTTGTAACAGCTGCATTGTAAAGGTACTGCGTTGTAATGACTGTATTGTAATGGTTGTTTCCCCATGTGACAAGCTGTTCCATAACAAAATGGTAGAACGATGTGCAGGAGTGGGAATTAAGGCCACATGTATCACACAATTTTGCATTCACATTTGGTGCGAATCGGTAAATTTGGCCATTTGTGAATGCAAAATAGTCTTTCAAGACGTATGAAAGGCTTTGTAGTCGCAATTTTAGGTAATCATAAAATAGTGTTTACCTAAAATTGCGACTATAAATAGGAAACCTCAATGTGCGATTCCCTAAGTACACGTACAAGCATTATCTAAATGCAAACTGTGCATTTAGGAAAATGCTATTACCATCGACTTCAAGTCGATGGTAACCTGGTGCAAATTTTGAAATATACACAAAAATGCATTTTTCAAAGTGCCATGTGTGTGATTTAAATATGCACATTTGAATTTTTTGGGGTGCTTCCAGGGGTCCTTAGGTCCCTGGGCACCCTTGGCTTTGCATTACCTAATTTGCGATGACCAATTAGGTAATCGCAAATTAGCTAATGCAAAGCCATTTGAACCTATGGGCCTTTAGGCCCCCAGGAACGAATGGAGTAGCATTACCTAATAACGATTACCTATTTAGCAAATCACTACTTGGTAATATAAAGGAATCGCTAAATCTTTGGCGAATACTTGCATACATAGCATTAGCATTAGCATTTGGTAAAAATAGCTATTTGGTAATCAAAACATGCTTTTTTGTGGCACAAAATATGTTAAGAACCTGCACTGACCCTAAGGCCACTGATGAAATTGAACAATGGAAGTTATTACTGAGAAGGATACTGAATCCCTCCAGATATAATACTGCCACCATTGTAGGGAAGAGGTGTGGCGCCGCGGCCAGGGCGACTGACGCTGGAATCTGGGGGTCAGGGTTCGATCCCCGGCTCCGGCGGCAGGTTAGCCCAGCACCATGTGACTCTGGGCAATAACTTGCTTAATCTTCCCGACGGCCCCCAGCGCCTAGAGACCCTTACCGATGATTGTGCGCTTTACAAATGTGGATTATTATTATTATTATTATTGTAAATACAATATGGGAGGTATGACATAAATTAAGCTAGGATTAAGATGAGTCAATATTCATTATTTAGGAGGGGCACTGTATTTGTGATTTTTTACTGTTGTTGTGCTGAACACCCTATATTATCTTTTATTGTTTTTAGTCTTCGTTTAAAAATGTTATACAAAATATTTTAAATGCAGACGCAATTGTTTTTTTCATTTTGCTAAAAATGTATCATGTTGTGTGATGCAATGTCACAGCCACTTTGAGACTATAGAAATTATAGAAACAATGTTTTATATACTTTCCAGGCAGCCGTGTGTTGTATGGTCACGCTGCATTATGTAACATGTGGGCCATCTTGAATGTATGGAAACAATGTTTTTATATCGATTTACAATGGCCATTCGCTACTATTGACTTTGCCAATTTTGGCACATTATAAAACCATCTGGCAATGGAAAAGTCAGTTGCAGCGGCCATCATGGAGTGGCTATAGGGGAGGGAGTATAGTAAATGTCAAGTGGAGAGGGTCAGGGGAGCACAGAAGAAGCTGGGAGGGGCACATTTAAATAAAAAAATATAAGCGTGACACAGAGAGAGAGAGAGAGAGAGAGAGGAAAGCAACATTGGCGTAGGAGGTGGGAAGTAACTAAATGCCATCAATGAGCAGCGGGAGTGAGTAGTACGGTGGCAAGAGGTGGGTTCTAAAACAGGAAGAGTAACAGGGTACAGGTAGAGAACACAATGGACAAACCGGGGGTTAGACAGCAACACAGAGAGTGTGGGGAAGTTGGAGACGCATAGGGCATAAATGGGCACAGATGTCTCAAGAATAGGATGCTCAGAAGGCCTGAGTCCATGATTCATTAAGCAATTAAACTTTTTGCTTTTCCTATGCTGACTGTGCTATTTTCCTTGTGAATTGTGTTATAAAAAGCCATAATCTGGAAGTGAAACAGCCTTCTTTTGACTGAGATTTAGAGAGCAGACCTTTGCTACTTTGTCTCATGCTTGATGCTTGGAATATTTTGTTAGAGGTTATTGTGCATTTGACTGAGCCTTATGCTAATTCCTTATATTGATTTATTGATGATTAATTATTTTTGCCTTCTCTACCACATCCTAATATTTAATAAACCTTTATGGTTTACACTTTAGCTATCTCATGAAGGCTTATTTAATTGAAATACTGCTTGATTTACTGACTAGATTTGATTACTATTAGAAGCATATTACCTCCTATATTCTTGAGGATAACATTGCTTCCAAACATGTGAAGGCGCTTGTTGGAAATTTACCCTTTCTAAATGGGTCGCCCCGAGTTTTGCCTTTTGTTGCTGAACTAATTTTTGCTAGTCATAAGATTGTGTGCACTGTACCCATGCTAACTAGTGGTAAAGGGCCTCTGCATACACTTTCAAACATGTTAAAATGTGTATACTACAGATTCAAACCTTTAAGTCCCTAGTATATGGTACCACCTATACCCAGGGTCTGTAAATCAAGTGTTACTTATGGGCTGCAGCACTCATTGTGACACCCACCAACGTAGCACTGTAAACACCTGGCTCCAGGCCTGCCATTGCATCCTGTGTTTGCAGTTTTAAACTGCCATTTCGAAGTGGAAAAAAACTTTTGACATGCCTAAACCTACTTTTTAATTTGTATGTCACATGTAAAGTAGTCCCATAATCTCCTTAGTACAGGATGCATGTTATTTAAAAAGTAGGACATTAGCATGTCCTGGCAGTGAAAAACTTGCAAAGTCGTTATTCTCTGTGGCAAGGCTGGCTCTTCCATAGGCTAACACCGTCTTACGCTATTACATGTATTAAGGGCTAAATTCAGCTCTGTAACAATTTGAAAAATGGTTCAAGGACTGATTTTAAGTCATTTAAAATCCATCTTTATTGTCATGTTGGATTTTATATTGCTAATATGGAAATGACACGTTTAGAAAGTTATCATCTTACCTGAATCCCAAGGCATTCCCTCCAGTGCCCAGCTGTCACCTGACCCCTGATGCTTCCTCTCTGATGTGTGGTGATGAGATGTGTATTGCTCTCAGACACTGGACAAAGGTCTCTGGGTGTAGAGAGTGGCAGTCCTTGACAGGAGGGTCTGGTGGCTGGGCCTAGCCCCTTCCTGAGCTTCAAATGATGCCTTCCTTGTCACTGGCGAATGAAGTTCACGCCTAAGCATGTCTCCCCTTTAGTCAGACTGGAACAAAACTCAAAGGAAGGAAAGGAACCAACCAGACTGGTTTAGGGGGTGGACAAAGGCTTGCATTCCAACCACAAACTGGTACTGGACATAAAAGTGGACAACTCAGACCTCTCTACAGAACACTCCTGGACCTTAAAAGAATCAGAAGAAGGATGTCCCTGCAGTCTAAAGAACATGAACAAAGACTCGACCTGCCTGCCTTGAACCCAATACCCCAGAAAAGACCCCAAGGGTCAGTTGATAGATCTTCTACTTAGGCCATAGGGACACAACAAGTTTCCGGAGGCCCTTTTCCTGCAACTGTCCAGCCACCCAGCACTAACTGGAACTGCCCCAAACCCTGCTAGTGGCCTCTTTTGAAGTGAGTCCTAACCCTCAAATGGTGTCCCTTCCCTAAGATCCTGGACGCTTGCTGATGTTAGAGTGTCCTCTTCCTAACCCCAAATTGCAGGAAGTGGGACTCAGGATCTCTGTTGAAACTGCAGCTGTAGATTTTCATCATTGGACTGCCTCAGCTTGCTGGTTTCCCCACTGAAGGAGATCTGACTTCCAGAAAAGTTTCTAAGTCTGAACGTAAAAGGCTTCATCTGGACTCAATCAGAGCAACATTTAATCAATGTTGAGGCCTTTCTGGGCACGGACTCCGGACTTAACCAGCTTAGAGCTTTCCAGACTTCATTAATGACTGTACTGGGACCCTGCTCTTCTTTTTTTTTGTTTAAAGGTTTTTATTAAAGTTACAACAAAGAAAAGAAAGAAACATGCCACTACATTGCAGTGTTGGTTAACATGGTAGAATAAAAAATTACATAGTCACATGTCCAAGTACTTGCATATCTAGACCAATTCAACAATAGGTACAAGGTTTGTTCTACATAGGATAAGGAACAGCATCCGGTTATATTCACTGCAGTCTCTACAATTGTGCGTGAGGCCCAGGTGCAACCCTGTTTACTTTGGTTCCAGTGGGTGTCTTCCGCGTCTGTGTAGTGGCGTCATTGCTATCCCACATTATTAGCAGATAAGATTGGAATGGCTGCCAAATATCCACTGGCCTAGCAGCCGGTGGCTGCAGCTGTGCATATGTCTCACTAGAGGTGTTGCAGTATGTCATACTACAGAGTCATGCATACAATGTGGGGGCATACTTACAACCCCAGTTAATAGCCACTTTGCGTTTGGCAATAAAGAGTGCAATTGCGACAAAACGGCGCCTGGATTTGGGAAGATCCTGCATGTACTCCAATAGTGCCATCAGGGGCGCTGGTGTCACCTCCATTTCTACCATACGAGAAATCTCCCCAAAAACCAAGCTCCAGTAGCTCACTATCTTAATACAAGTCCGCGTCATGTGTGCAAAATCGGCCTCTGGGGAGCCACACCTGGGACATTCATGTTGGCATGAGGGGTCTATGCGGTGCATTTTGCTGGGTGTCATATATGCTCTCTACAAGAATTTAAAATGCAACAATTTGTGCAGGTGGTTAGGGGAGACCCAATTTATTTGCGTACAGCACCGACCCCACTGCGCATCTGTAAGCTGGTGGCCCAAGTCACTTTCCCAAGCCGCCCTCACCGCCCGCATCACGACAGGGGAGCATTGCCACTGCTGCTTTATACAGCCAGGCCATCAAATGACTCCAATCCCCATCCTTAATAACCCCTGTCAAAATTGGAAATTCAGGGGATTCAAGTGGATAACTATATATGCTCACTCACAATGCCCTTTGTAACCTTTGCAGCACAATGTGGTCCATTATAGTGGCCTCTCTGAAACGGGGGCCCTCTGTGCATGAGAAAATATTTCCACTAGGGAACAGGTCCCTAAATGTGACCAACTGGAATTTGGCCAACATACCTTTTACCAAGGCCTCCTGTAAAATGGGAACCCAACCATTACTCGCCAATGGCAATGCGGATGAATATAATATACAGGATCCAGTAACCTGAAGCAACTTATGCCATGCCCAGCTAGTTGTGGATATCGTCTGCATATTGTGGAAACTCAACCGGCAACAGGGTGTTGAGTGGCGCCGAGAGCGCCATATCGGCCTTTGACCTGTGATATGGGATCCCAGTATCTGCATGGTACCGGTGTCTGGCAAAACTCGCTTGTGCTACCAGGTAGTACATTTGAAAATTTAACACCCCAAATCCCCCCCCTCTCATATGGCAACGGTAATATGTCCCAACTAATATGGGGTTGCTCCCCCCACTAGCCTTATCAACATTGTGTGAAGGTCTATAAAAAAGCCGTTATATAGAGGTATAGGAATATTTTGAAAGAGGTATAAAGATTGTGAAAAAACCACCACCTTAATTATAGCTATTCTACCTGCCATAGACAGGGGCATTTTCAACCATATTTCTATATTGCGTCCTAATTTCTCCATGACCAGGGCATAATTCAGCTGGAGGCTGCGATCCTTTTCTCTGTGAATGTGAACTCCAAGGTACTTCACCGAGTCATCACGCCAGGCCAGTGGATATTCCACCTCTCTCTCGCAAGACGCCTCCATCAACTGAAAAACCTCCGACTTCTCCCAATTGATACGTAAGCCCGACATGGCACCATATCTCGTCACCTCCCGGAGCAGAGGTCCGGCATACAACATAAGTAATAGGGGGCCAGTGTTAAATTGCAGCCCCCTGTGACAATGCCTCTCCTGGAGATGGCGCACCAATGGATCAAGTGCCACTACAAATAACAGGGAAAAGAGTGGGCACTACTGACGTGTTCCTCGAGTAAGTTGAAACGCGTCAGTTAATGTGCCATTGAGTCGAATATGTGCCGTGGGTAGCGTGTACAGCAACTTAACAACTGCCAAGAACCGTTCCGGCACCCCCAATTGTTCCATTGTAGCATACAGAAAGGGCCACTCAACCGAATGAAAAGCTTTCTCCGCGTCAAGAAGAACAGCGGCTGCCGGAACTGACAGAGATATTCTGTACAGCGTGGCGAGCAAGGTACGAGGATTAAGAGGTGTTAACTTGTGGGGAATAAAACTTGATTGTGCTGGAGAAATCAGTTTCTCCACAATTAATGCAAGCCTCATTGACAGTATTTTAGCTAGGATCTTATTATCAAAGTTTAAGTTAAGAGGGAAAGTGGTCGATATGAACTACATTTCTGCATGTCCTTCCCATGTTTTGGAGGCACGATGATAACAGCTTCTCTCAACGTAGGAGGGAATACCCCCGCCACCACAGCCGCCTCCAGGTATATATCTATAAGATGGGGTGTAATGAGGGTCTTGTATTTTTTGTAAAAACTGCTTGTGAACCCATCAAGTCCTGGTGCTTTTGAGCCATCCAGGGTGTTGATAGCCTCTGTTACTTCGTCCTCCGAGAAGGGCTCGGCCAATAATTCCTGATGCGCTTTTTCCATCTAGATCAGCAAGATCTCATCGAGGTACTCACTGTTGTCTGTGGGGCGTCCAGGGACTCTTGAAGTGTATAATACCGTATAATACCTAATCACCTCTTCTAGGATCCCAACATTACCAGTTATTTGTGCTTCATCATGTCCCATTAATTCGGCTATATAGGTTGGCCTAGGTAATTGTTGCATCAGTCTAGCTAACGTTCTACCTGGCCTCTCGCCCTCCCCATACCACCTGGACACAGCATATTTGCCTAGGAAGTGCGCCTCGTGCTCTGCTGCTTCCCGAAATTCGGTCAGCATTGCAGCATGCCTTGGCAAATCAGGGGGCCCTGTGACATTAATTTCCGTATGGTCTAACTCGGATAGCTGTGATTCTATCTGTGCTAGCATTCGTTGCAAGTCTCTAAGTACCCCAGCACTTTTTGAGATACACACTCCTCTTATATATGCCTTAAAGGATTCCCATAAAGTAGCCTTGGAGGTCTTGAGGAGTCTTCTGAAGGCCAGCAGGTCCTAGGTCTGTCGTAGGCAGATGGGGAGGGTGTTCCAGGTTTTTGCGGCGAGGTGGGAGAACGATCTGCCGCCGGTGGTCGCTCGACGGATGCGGGGCACGGTGGTGAGGGCGAGGTCTGCGGAGCATAGCTGGCGGTTCGGGGTGTAGAAGGTGAGACGTTCGTTGAAGTACACTGGTCCGGTGTTGTGGAGAGCTTTGTGAGAGTGGGTGAGGAGCTTGAAGGTGATCCTCTTATTGACGGGGAGCCAGTGCAGGTCTCTCTGGTGAGCTGTGATGAGGCTGTGGCAGGGGATGTCGAAGATGAGGTGTGCAGAGGCGTACTGTATGCGTTGTAGTTGTTTCTGAAGTTTGGCTGAGGTTCCTGCGTAGAGAGCATTGCCGTAGTCCAGTCTGCTGCTGACGAGGGCCTGGGTGACTGTCCTTCTGGTACCGGTGGGGATCCATCTGTAGATCTTGCAGAGCATGCTGAGGGTGTTGAAGCAGGAGAAGGAGACGGTGTTCACTTGCTGGGTCATTGACAGTGCGGAGTCCAGGATGACTCCCAGGTTGCGTGCGTGGTCAGTGGGCGTTGGTGCAGCTCCCAGTGCAGCCGGCCACCATGAGTCATCCCAGGCGGAGGGGGTGGATCCGATGATGAGGACCTCCGTCTTGTCCGAGTTCAGTTTCAGGCAGCTGTTCATCATCCATTCAGCAATGGCCTTCCTTCCTTCGTGGAGGTTGGATTTGGCGGTGGTGGGGGAGAGGATCAGCTTGGTGTCGTCAGCGTATGAGATGATGTTGAGGTCGTGTGATCAGGCGTTGTTGGTGAGTGGTGCCATGTAGACATTGAAGAGTGTCGGGCTGAGGGACGATCCTTGGGGTACGCCGTAGATGATCTTGATGTCTTTCGAGCGGAATGGGGGGAGGCGGACACTCTGGGTTCTGCCGGTGAGGAAGGAGGTGGTCAGGCCAGTGCTTTGTCGCAGATCCCTATGTTGTGGAGGTGTGTGCGGAGGGTGTGGTGGTAGACAGTGTCAAAGGTGGCCGAAAGGTCCAGGAGGATGAGGGCCGCGGTTTCTCCGTTGTCCATCATGGTCCTGATGTCGTCAGTGGCGACGATGAGGGCTATTTCGGTGCTGTGGTTGCTGTGGAATCCAGATTGGGACGGGTCCAGGATGCTGTTCTTTTCAAGGAAGGAGGAAAGTTGTCTGTTGACAATCTTCTCAATGACTTTCGCCGGGAACGGAAGGATGGAGATGGGCCAGAAGTTCTTGAGGTACTTGGGGTCTGCTTTGGGTTTCTTGAGCAGGGTGTTGATCTCGGCGTGCTTCCAGCTCTCCGGGAAGGTGGCGGTCTTGAAGGAGCTGTTGATGATCTTGTGGAGATGGGGTGCAATGGTGGAGCTTGCGTCGTTGAAGATGTGGAGTGGGCATGGGTTGGATGGTGAGCCGGAGTGGATGGTGTTCATGATTTTGATGGTGTCTTTGTCGTTGACATGGGTCCAGGAAAGCAGGGGTCCATGTGGCTGGGGGGCGGTGAGTCTGAGGTATCTGTGTCTGTCAGAGGGCCTGGTTGCTGAAGCTGTCATGGATGTCTGCGATCTTGCTGTGGAAGAAGGTGGAAAGGGAGTCGCAGAGGTCTTGTGATGGCGGGATGTCATTGGAGTTGGAGCTGGGGTTGGAGAGTTCCTTCACGATGTTGAAGAGCTCTTTGCTGTTGTGTGAGTTGTTGTAAATGCCCTCTTTGAAGGAGGTCCTTTTGGCGGTTCGGATGAGTTGTTGGTGTCTGCGGATGGCGCTCTTGTAGGCTGTGTTGCTGTCCGGTGTCTGTTTGTGGTGTCACTTCTTCTTGAGCCTGCGGCAGGCCTGCTTGGATGCCTAGAGGTCGGCGGTGAACCAGGTGGCTTTTCTGTTGGTGCGTCTGTTCGAGGGTTTCTTGATTAGGGCAAGAGTGTTGGAACAGTCGTCGAGCCATTGCCTGAGGTTGAGGGCAGCGGAGTTGGTGTTGGTAGTGTCCGTTGGTGCGTTTCGGGGGAGGGTGGTGACTAGCTGGTCTTTGGTGACTTTGCTCCAGCTGTGGTGGGGGCCTGATGTGCGCGGTGGTGCGTGGTAGGCTTGTGCGTGGTAGGCTTCTCGATGGTGGAGAGGACGCAGCGGTGGTCGGTCTAGTGGAGTTTGGTGGTGGGGCTGAAGGTGATGTCGATGCTGGCGGAGAAGATGGGGTCAAGCGTGTGTCCGGCGGAGTGGGTGGGAGTCATGATGAGCATTGAGTCCAAGGTTGGCGAGGTTGTCGAGCAGGGTGGCGGAGTTGCTGTCGTTGGCGTACTCGTGGTGGAAGTTCAGATCTCCGAGGAGGATGTAGCCCGTGGATGCAAGGGTGTGCATGCTGACGAAGTCGGCGATGGAGTCGCTGAACTGCGGCCGGGGGCTGCATGGTCTGTAGATGAGGGTTCCTCTGAGGGTGGTGTTGGGGTCAGTGTGGATCTGGAAGTGCGGGTGCTTGGCAGTGATAAGCGTGTAGTCGGTGCTGGTCGATATCCTGAGGGTGTTTCTGTGGACAATGGCGATTCCTCCTCCTCTACCGTTGGTGTGGTCCCTCTGGGTGATCTTGTAGCCGTCAGGGATGGCTATGGCAGTGAGGGGTGCCTAGGTGGGGTTCATCCGGGTCTCCGTCAGGAAGGCGACTTCTGGGGAGGTGGAGTGGAGTAGGTCCCAGAGTTCGATGGCATGTTTGCAGGCAGAGCAGGTGTTGATTAGAAGGCATCGGAGGCTGTTGCCTCCTACCCCGGTGGGTGTGGTAGTGGTTTGGAGGCTGGTGTAGCTGCAGATCTGGCAGGAGAAAGGTCCATGGGTCTGCTTCGGGGTGGCCCAGAAGCAGGTGTGTGATCAGCTGGCGTTGAGTGCAAGGAGAGTGCTGGCATCGTAGCGGCGACGGGTGTCGTGGCGTTTACGGGGGTAAGAGGGGCTGGTGCTTGGCGCATTCCAGGTGTGGCCGGTGATCGCCTCCCCCACCTCAGTTGCAAAGAAGGCATCTCTCAGTCGGGAAATCTCCATGAACGTTCTACACCCTCTTCTCTAGGGACTCTCAACTTTACCAACACAGGAGAGTGATCGGACAGTGTTTGTGACAGGTGGCTAACTGCGTCTATCTATAAAGCCGCCCCTGAGGAAAGGTACCAGTAAGCTAAGCGTGTCCAAGTGTTGTGGGGTGCAGAATAGTGTTTGTACCCCTCCCGATCTGTACAATGGTATCTCCATGCATCTACTAGCCCAAATTTGTCTAAGGTGTCTAATAACACACACTGTGCCCTGGGCTTTGTGGTTTTTGTGAGCGCTGTACGGTCACGCTCTGGATCAAGTAATAGATACAAATCCCCCCATGTATATGTGGTCTGCCCCCTTGCGCTCCATTTGGGTATGGAGAGTGTCAAAGAAATCAGGGTCATCAACTTTTGGCGCATATATATTAACAAGTAACACAGAATGCTCTAACATGTACCCCTTGACCAATAGATGATGCCCCCCTGCATCACAACAAACATCCTCCTCCGGGAATAGCACCCGTTTGTGTATCAGCACTTCAAATCCCCTGGCATATAAACTATACCCTAAAAAATATTTATGCGTGCCCCAACTGGCGCCCAGCGGCGTCTTGATATTAGTTGCCAAATGAGTCTCTTGCAAAAAGGCAATGTCCACTTTATGACATTGCATGTAATTGGTCACTTGTTTACATTTACGGGCATTGTTAAGGCCTGAACATTCCAGGACATTATTACCTCATTGGCCTCTGCCAGCACCTTATGATATATATCTTGCATTTTCAACTTACTAGCACCTGGACCAATATTACTACACTGCAAATGGTAATCGTATGAAAACCATGATACTAACTTTTGCCTACGATCCCAGTACCCCCCTCCCACCACCTATCCCCCTTCCCTAACTTTAGGGGGAAAACACCACCCCTTATAAACATATTTCAAAGAACATGCAAACAAAAAAAATTATACTGTATACCTGCAGAAACATAAAGAGGTGCATCCACACTCGGGCGGCAACACCCCACCACTTTCCCATTGTTCTTGGTACCAGAGTGCCTGCACTTATGAATCTGATTCGTCCCTGGTGATGCTTCCATGCGCCACTAACCCACACCAAAGGCAATGCAGCTTAAACGCAACACAAGACACATCAACACTATCCCTCAAATTCTGGAAATGAGCATCAGCACAACTTAGCGGGCGGAGAAGAGGTCAGCACTGGCACCCGAGTCTGGTATATCCTGCAACTGCTGTGGGGACATTACGCTGTGCTGCCTGCCCCGATTTAGACTGTTTCTGGCAGAACTCCTGGGCATCATGGGGGAGTCAAAGATACAAGACCGTCCATCCCCGTTGACCTTTAACTGTGCTGGGTACAGCATTCCATACCGTAACCTCATCTTCCGTAGAGTCGCCTTCACCCTGGCGTACTTTCGGCACACTTTCTGCACCATGGCTGTGAAGTCTGGATACATGGATATGATCGACTCTGCCATTCAAGCTGGCCCCTCTCAGGCACCAACCGTAGGGCGGTATCTCGTTCTCTCAAAATCAACAGCCGGGCTGTGATCGGTCTTGTCAGGCACCCCGGATTAGGTCGTAGTCCCAGGATACGATGCTCATGTTCAACTACAAATGTGGTAGTGAAGGACTCATCACCAAACATCTTTGTAGGTAAGCGTCTCCACAAACCGGTCCAGCCACCCACTGTTGGTGTATTTGGGTATCCCCATGATACAAATGTTGTTATGCCACCCATATGCCTCCAAGTGCTCGGCTAAAGCTTTGAGGATTTTTTCCATCCTTTCGTACTTCTTTTTGGTCTGGGCCGGGCCATCTTCCAAGTTGGAGATTCTACCCTCCGCTGTGGTCAGACGTCCTTCCTGCTGATACAATCCTGCCCACATTCCAACCTCTTGTCCAGGGTATCAAAATGAGTGTTGAGAGCCTTAAAGCCCGCTCTTAGCTCCAGCAACAGATTGTCAGTCCCAATTGCCTCAGTCGTGTGCGTTACTCCACACTCCGCCTTGCGGGTTTGTTGTGTCGCAACACTGGTTCCAGGCGTTTTAAAAGATAATGTACTTTGCTTAGGGTCTTTATGACCCGTACCCCCAACTTGTGAGTTGAGGTGGTCTAGTGCGTGGATACAAGCCCCTTCTGATGTGCTTACACACCGTTGATATGAGGGCCCCTGTAGTGGGATGCCATGGCCGACTGCGTAATTCTGCAGCGATCCGCCATCTGCCCTCTCCAACAGTGTCCCACCGCAATCACCATATGGCACCGCTGCAGCACCAGTTATCTGTGCTGACGTGTTGGCCACCTGCTAGCCAATGATGTAGTCCCCTACAAATGAGGCCACGCCGCCAGCCCCGTGAATGCGCAAGAACCAGGGGGGGCGGAGCATACCACCAACTCTACCTCCTCGGCAATCAGGCCTCTCCAGCAACCCCCACGGGACCTCGGTAGTCATACCAGGACAGCACAGGGTGTGCTTGGTTGGCCACGGGTCCCCAGCACCTCTAGTCCTCCACCAAACGCTCTGCACTGAAGGCCACTACAGCCCGATGGGTCCTGCCATTAATATTGGGCTGGAAGAGAGAGGGACCCACCGACACAAGAGTTGATGGAGCAAGAATTTGCATGTAAAGCGTCTTGCTTGTATTCAAAAACCTCGAATAACAGTAAAAAATTATAACCAACAGGTTTGTCTTACTAATTTCCCTTTATTCTGACATTCTGGGTATCCTAGTGATGCTTGCATATGTGTTTATTAACATTAATACGCTTGCCACTAAAATGGCCGCTGCTTGGCAGGATTTTCTTCGGCGCATGCGTTGGTCACAATCACGTGACGTGACGTACTCGCAGTTCGGGTGGGAATCTTTGCGCTTGCGCACTCGACTTTGTGTTCTCACATGCCGAAGCTTGCACTATCGTTTTCTGCATTTCTGTTCGTTTGCACTAATTTTAATGCTATAAGTTAGTATAAAGTAAGGGGAGTCATATAGGGATTCCTGGTATACAGTGTATTCATTTATTGCTATGTTCTAAATTGTTTTTCTTTACTTTTCATGTATCGTAACCCTTGGGCCTGGGAGGGATTCAAAACCCCATCTTAGAAGTCCTTACTGCGCATGTCATCCTGGCAGAGGGAAGAAAACCTTGTACCAGTGGAACTCAGGCAGCTGGCAGCCACAGTCAGGATGCTCATGAGAAAGTGACCTGCGACCCAGCAGGACGAAGCTGAACTGTCCTGCAACTGACACAATTGTATATAATAATTTGTAGCCTCCATTGTATTTTGTAGAATATGTCATGGGAACCCCAAATTCAATAGGCGGTCCCAAAAGATGCAAATTTGGACTTGTAGAAGTTTGTCCTGGTTGGTGTGTTGACCTGTTCTACTTGAGGACCAATCGAAATTGGGGATTCTTACACTTGCAACATTCGGGGGGTGGTACACTGACCCGGAAACAGTATAACTAGCCTAGGTTTAGTTAGAGAATTTGTCCGACTTGTCCGAATAGCTGACCTGTCACTGACCCAACGTACTCAATAGGTGACTGATACAGAGAGCTGCGGAGCACTCTGTCCGAACTTTCCACAGACCCAAGCGTGGTTTTAAAACCTTAAGTGCTGGCGGAGCACTTTGCTGGAGAATTCGATAACCCAATCGGGGTTCTGACTGATAGCTGCAGAGAGGGTGTAGAGCAGGCATTGCTACCGAACTGCGGGTGCTGGTCTTTCCTTGATGGTCCTGTCCTGATCCTAATCTGGTTTTCCTGTCCTGTCCTGGGGTGTCCATTCTGCACCTGCTGGCCTACTGGCGACTGTCCTTCCTTGGGTTTTCTCCTGTCCTTGATGACTGACCCGTGGCCAGGGTTGGTCTTCACACCGTGCTAGGTAAATATAGTGCTGGGAAATCTATTCTGCATCTTTCATTTTTTCCTTGCTTTAATAAACGTGGTCTTGCATGTTGGTTTTCCATGCTCTCTTTTGATACTGACAAATGAAAAGGTCATCTATCATAGTTGTTATACTAGCATGTTCCAATTTTCCTATCCTTTAAATACGTTTCTGCATACAGTTCATGGAAAAATAGATGTTCCTTTTTAGGTTTCGGCTACCGTCGCACTGCGTAAGCAGTGGGCGGAGCTGAAATCTTATGTGTGTAGTATGGGGGCCTGAACACGCCCCTCTTCTCCATTGGCTGGCCTCGTAAATGCTGGCCAGCCATTGGAGGAGAGGAGCGTCACTCAGTTCAGGGCCCGCCTTGACGCGATTCGGGGGCGTTTCTGGGTCTTTTTGTAAGTCCCGCCCTCTCCTCTTCCCATTGGCTGGAATTTTACCTTCCAGCCAATGGGAAGGGGAGAGCACGCCCCCGAATCCCTACAGGACGCTGTGCTTTCCGAGCAGCGTCTACCGAGGCCATGAGGTAAGCCTCTGCCCCCCTGTTTGTGCCGTTGTTTCTTGTTTTTGTTCTTCTCTCTCCCTTCTTTAAATGGTTTGCCGGTATTGCCCTTGGCAGCCTCCTCAGGATTTTGCTTCACAGCCGGGCCACTCTCTGCCACTTGTAGGCTGTCTACATTACAGCGCCGCTATGCGCACATGCCTGGCCTTCCTTCCTTCTCGATGTGGGAGAGGCTGTAGGGCGTGGTGGGCGTCTCCGTGAGGTCGTGCCGAGGTGCGCTCTGACGCGGGTGAGGCAGCTGCACTCCCTGCTTGCATCCGTTCTTCCTGCAGCGCCCTTCTTCTCAGTGTGTGTCACCGCAGGCCAGCCGACGTCACTCGAGGCGACAGAGGAAACACCGGCCACTAGGCAGAACCAAGGGCTGCTTCGAGGAGCATAGATCATGCCTCCCCTCGTCGCCAGTGTCATGTTCCAGCTTGCACCTTTGGACTGGTCAGAGGACGCCAGGGCCTAATGACAGTAACTGATAATGAAGGTGGGAAAATAACGAGGCAGACACATGCACTAGTGGTCGGGAGATAAACTTCGTGTGGTTCCTCCCCTTTTATTTTTAACCCTGCGGGCCACGCCTGGCCCACGGATGTCGTGCACATCATATTCGGCTTACAGTCCGGAACACAAGTCCACTACATGGAGCAGTATTGTTGAGGGATGTGAGTGTAGTATTTATGCTTTGAGTGACCGTGTAAGAGTATGTTGCAGGGAGACGTTTACACCGTGTGAAGGTGACGTGTAGCACTTAAGAGGCTGGCGTTGTCGCGGTCTCAGAAACAGGCGTTGTTGATGGAGGGAGTTGCTGCAGATTTGAAGAGAGTGTCCGTGTTGGAAAACCAGGTAGTTGGTGAGGCAGGACGCCGGGATGAGGCGAGAGTGCAGCGATGTGGATCTCACTGAGATGGCGACCGCTGTCTTGGGACGTTGCCGATGGCCCAGGGGAGAAAGGTTAACTCACTGCCAGTCTGGAAAATGAGTTTCTTGTCCTCTGTAGTGCTGTGCGTTGGAAGCGCTGTCAGGATGAGCGAGTTGGGCACCTGATAGTAGTGGATGGAGTGCAGAGCTAGCAGTTCATTTGGCGAGCACTCTCGCGGCTAGCCACGCCCCACCTTGTGATGTACTCTTAAGACCAGCTGCCCTGCCCGTCTCCAATTGGTCTGTTCTTGGGAGTTACTTCGCTGCTGCTGAAACCCAAGTCTGCTCCAGTACATGTGTATGGGCAACTACGAAATTGGAGCAACAGAAGGAATGCGTTCCACTGCACCTTATGCATGATATTAAAATATTTAATAAGACACATGAACAAATATGAATGTAAAATGCAGCGCACTACTGCCTGCCTACTACCACCAGACGGCCAGCGCAGCCTACAGACAGTCCGCCTGCGAGTACGGGGCGGCCGGCTTCTACCGGGACAAGGAGCCCCGCTGCCCAGCCTGGACGAGCCCCCCCCGCTCTTCAAGACGGACTGCGCTCAGGGCAAGAGCCTCTTCGGGGAGCCGGAGGAGGACAAGTGCCCCACGCCCGTCTACCCCTGGATGCAGAGAATGAATTCATGCAACAGTGAGTGTGGTCCCTTGCTCTCTGCCTACCCACACTGCTGCTCCATGCTCATGCCCTCTGCCTGCTCGGGCTTCTGTCCTCTCTGCTGCCTGCTCCATTCACCCTTACATGTACTCTACCTGCTCAGCCCTCTGGCCCCTCTGCCTGCTCAGGCGTCTGTGCTCTCCGCTGTCTGCTTCATCCACCCTGATCTACCTGCTCAGCCCTCTAGCCTCTCTGCCTGCTCATGCTTCTGTCCTCTCTGCTGCCTGCTTCATCCATCCTTACACATACTCTGTCTGTTTAGCCCTCTGACCCCCTCTGCCTGCTCAGGCTTCTGGCCTCTATGCTGCCTGCTACATCCACCCTACTTTCTTCCATGTGGGCTCTCTGCCTACTCAGCCCTCTGGCCCCTCTGCCTGCTCAGTCATCCGTGCTCTCTGCTGCCTGCTTCAGCCACCCTGCTCATCCGTGTGGGCTCTCTGCCTGCTTAGTCCTCTGGGCTCTCCCAGCCTGCTCAGGCTTCTGTCCCGTTCCCGCCCCCCCTCTCCCGCTGTCCGTGTGCCGTTCCCGCCTCCCCCTCCCGCTGTCCGTGTCTCCAAATGCTTGCTTAATGATCCTTTGGGTAATGTCCGCGCTGTATAAAAATGCCCTTTATAAAAAATAAATAAACGTTTGACAGAGCGAAGGGAACGGAACGCACCGTCCACATCTGGATTTCTGTTTGACAAAATACTTGACACGTAAAAAACATGTATTGATAGGACTTCGGGCTCGCCTATTGTTAACGGGAAGGAGACATCCCTATTAATCCCCAGTGGACAAGTAGCCCAACTGGGCTCTAAGTGGGTGTGAAGTGCCTCTCGCTGGAAGGGAATTTATCTCGCCGCAAAGTGCTTTTTACCAGACTTGAAAAAGTTGCCTTGGTTTTTATTGTACATGAAGAGTACACCGGAGATCAGGTAAGTGAGGAAGGCAGGGTTTATTCGGCATAAGAGATAAGTATCGAGCCTCCTGCCTCAGCAACCGCCAGGTCGGAATGAAGGGAATCTGGAATCGACTGCATGCAATGCATGATTCCAGATTCCACATTCCATGGTGAGAGGCAGGAGATACATAGAGAATACAACATATCCTCTCTTCTTAATGAACAAAGTATAAATCATATAATTACAAACTTAAGACATGAAGGAAGATGTAAACTTTACACTTGGAACAGAATGTCTTTGCAGAGTGTAAGTACACTGAGGGAGCGCGAACATAACTAAGCAATAAAATTACTAACGATAATAAAGAATGGCAATGAATGCATTATACAAACAAGATTAAACTTGTAATACATGAAAATACATTACTCAATCCTAATCTATAGTGTAACATGTAATGATCAACTAAGAAGAGCAAATCGGAGCAGGAAAGACAGGTAAGAGTAAGAATTAATACAACACAAAGTTATCAAACTTCCTGGGAGTACTACGCTGTCTTGAGGAACGAGGATCTACTTGTGCAGGCAGACTGACTCGCTCGTTAATTCGCTCAGATCCACTAGGGATGAGTTTGGGATTGACCTTGACTCCAGAACCATTGGAACAGGAAGCACTCTCAGAATCATACGAGGCATTCTTGGCAACACCACTACTCCCTTTCGCAAACAGAGCAATCCTTCTAAAGTTCCAATTCTGGCCATTCTCAAGTACAACATGCCACTTGTGTACCTCTTTGACTTTGAAAGGGTCTGAAAACTTGTTCGCACCAGACTCCTTTCTACCTAACTTAATTTTGACATAATCACCAACATCAACTTTACCAACCTTCCCTTTGAAGCAACATCTGTCGTGCACAGAATCAGCATTAGGGGAGTACTCAAACCCTTGAGACTTAAGTTCCAACAACCACTGAGGAATCATCTTAGTCTTGGGAATTCTACCTCGCATGGTCACAAAGGGAACCTTATTAGTCACACTATGAACTGTGGTATTGTAAGACCAAACAGCTTCCTCCACAGCACTACGAACACTTCGTTGACCTCGCAAAGCCAGTTGAATAACACCCTTAATAAGTCTGTTCATGCGCTCTACAATGCCGTTCCCCTGTGGATTATATAAGGACGTATGCATGTGTCTAATACCATGGTTGGAAAGAAAAATTTGCATGGAGGAGGATGTCAATTGTGTACCGTTGTCTGTCAACAATACGCACAGAAAACTTTCTTTCATAAAAACCGACCTAAGATATCCAATCACACTCTCCGTGGTTATATTCCTCATGAATTCAACACTTAACCATCGAGAACACACATCCACTAGAACAGCTGCAAACCGACAATCAGTAGGCAAGTAGTCCATAGGACCGATAAAGTCCAAACAAACCTTGCTCCAAGGTAAATCTTCACAGCTGGAGATAGACCCCAAGGGACGTGAATGTACTTTTAATCTTTTTTCACTCTCCTTGCACATCATACAGTTCTCCACCCAACGCCTTACATCATCATCTAGACCTGGCCACCAAAAGTTGGTCTTGAGGCGTTTACTAGTCATGCTTTGACCGAGGTGACCTTCATGGGCCAGAGTAAACAACCTTTTCTTCAGTGGATTAGGAGGTACAAATCTTTCCCCTCGCAAAACAAAATCATCAGAGCTACCTACACTAAGTTCCTCCTGTACCTGTATGAAACTACGTAAAGAAGATTTAATGTCACCCTCACGCTTCCACCCCAACCGGATGGCATTAATCAATTCTGCAAAATCAGAATCGGCTAAAACAGCTTGATGCCACTCTTCTCTAGATATAGAATTGAAACCATTTGAGCAAACGTCACTGAAATCATCAATCAAGCACACAGTCTCATCATCAAAATCATAGCACTCCCCACAATCAATAGGGAGACGGGACAAGCAATCCGCTTGAACGTTCTTCCAACCAGAGATGTGCTGCAGCGAGAAATCATACTCCTGTAACTTTGCAGCAAACCTCATGAGCCGAGGAGAACCTTTACTCGCACCCCCAGGTGAAAGTATTTTGAGGAGGGGCTTGTGATCTGTTCTCAGCGAAAAGTGTGAGCCCCATACATAAGTACGAAAGTGCGACACACCCCAAACAGCAGCTAATGCTTCACGTTCTATGACCGCATAGTTGCGTTCAGGAACCGTTAAGGTGCGTGAAGCGAAAGCTACTGCTTTCTCTGTGTCACCCTTCCTCTGAGAAAGAACAGCACCAATGCCGTAAGCACTTGCATCGACAGTCACAAACGTATCTCTACCTGGTTCATATGTGGAGAGAATACCTGCATTGACAATCTCCAACTTGATCGTTTCAAAGGAATCAGATTGCATAGGACCCCATTCAAATTGAACGCCTTTCTTGAGAAGTAATCTCAAAGCTTCAGTCTTGTGAGAAAAATTGTGGACAAACTTAGAATAATATTCCACTAGCCCCAGAAACGATTTCAATTGTTCTTTGTTCGAGGGAAGGGGAGCACACCTGATGGCTTTCAACAAATCTTCCTTGGGTTTGACACCCGCATGTGATATAGTGTAACCTAGGTAATCTATTTCTGTTAACATGAACTGACATTTATCTTTTCTAAGAGTGAGGCCTGCATCAGAAAAGATATGCAACACCTTGGCCAGGTTATCGTTGTGTTCAGATTCATTAATCCCTGTCACCAAAACATCATCTTGAAAATAATGAACTTGCTTCAGGTTCCCAAACAAAGAATGCATCATGCGTTGAAATACGCTGGCTGCGGAAGCCAACCCAAAGGGCAATCTTTTAAATTGGCATACTCCCTCGACAGTGACAAAAGCAGTAAGTTCCCTGGACTTAGGATGAAGAACTACTTGGTGATATGCTGAACGGAGGTCTAGTTTACTAAAAAATTTCGCCTTGTCCATTAACAGTACCATTTCGGAAATATTAGGGAGTGGGAATTTATCTACTACTATGTTCTGATTGAGGGACCTAAGGTCCACACAAAAACGCAGTTTTCCATCCTTTTTCTTAGTAACGACAACAGGAGAAAGCCATTCTGAGACTTCTACAGGCTCTATAATATCCTGTTTTTGCATGTCATCTAACATGTCCTTCACTTCCTTGCGAATGGCAATGGGTATTCTCCTGAGAGTGTGTCTTACAGGAGAGGCATCTTTTTTAAGTTTAATAACATGCATGTAACCACCCAACTTGCCCAAATCTGTGCGAAAAACATCCTCAAATTTATCCAAAATAAAGTCAATACTATGACAATCATCAATTACTAAAACACTTTCAGTTGAACGCGGGTCTAAAATAATGTGTAAATCGTACTGTTGTATCCAGCCCAAAATCGCCGGACCGTCATCTGAAATGTACACTTTACCATGAGAACATCTGCCTTTAAATTCGAATGAAGCATCCATAACGCCCTTAATGTTGATAATTTGTCCACTGTACCCTTTAGGAATTATGTCACTCACATGGAGTGTCATATCGGGCCAGTGTTTCTTAAATAAAGACATGGGAAATATGGAATGCATGGATCCCGGGTCAACAAGTAGCGTTATGGTGGCACCATTTACAATAAAATTGGCTTTCGGCCTCTGGAGACCAATGCAAAGACACGTTCCCATATCATCACAACCTTCAATGCATAAAGACATTTCATTGGGAACATATTCATCATCTACAAAGGCAACCTTATTCACAGAAGGCGACCTGCAGGCCTTGCTGATATGGCCCTTCCTTCCACATTTCATGCAGGTTTTGTCTCTGGCAAAACACCCTGCAAAATCGGCTGCGTGAGCCATGCTGCCGCAGCGAAAACAACCCATAAATTTGCTTCTCCCAACTGAACCAGTATTTCTGTTTCTCTGTCTAAAATTGGAAGGTTTGGGTTTAGCATCGGTAGAAACAAAGTTCTTAGGCTTAACATCTGCTGAAGTGAGATTCTTATCCATTTTGTTCACGACACATATGGAATCATCCTTGTTCATATCTAAGCTGTGCATTTCTTCCATGCATTTGTCAGCTTCTTCCACTACTTTTGCAATGGCTATGGCCTCCGTTAAGCTTGGGTTCTTTGCAGCCCAAAGTTTTTGCTGCATCCTTTTGTTCTTGCATTGGACGATCAACTGGTCTCTGATCATCTGATCAGTCATGGGTCCAAAATCACACTTCAGTGAAAGTTCCCTCAGTCGTGTAACCATATGATCAACGGATTCTTTATCTTTTTGAGGCATAGTGTAAAACTTGTGTCTCTGCATGACAATGTTCACCTTCTTTCCGAAGTATTTCTCAAGCCTCATTTTCGCTTCCATATAAGGATTATCGACTAGCTCACCATCTGCACCACGTAATTCAGGTAAAAACTTAAATGCATGTTGACCACCCTTGCCTAGGGAATTTAATAAGATTGCTTTCTTCCGCGACAAGGGAAATCTAAGGCCATCAATGGCTTCTAGATAATTCTCAAAGACACCAATCCATTCTTCCCATTCTAAGATCGGTGTATCTCCTTCGGCCAAAAATGGAGGAGGAGGTGCAATGGTGGAATTCGCTGTCGTGGCCATAGTAGTAAAAATGTATGGATGAATGCGGAATTAGGCTGAGGCAGGAGAAAAATTATATGTATGTTCAATCAGAAGAACGACAGGTAAATTTAATATGCAACCGCTGAATAAGATGGATCAGTTCCTTGTAAGAGTGCAGGATAAAGTTATCAGTTTGGAAAAAAGTGAAACAAGTTGAGAAAAAAAAAAATAATAATAATTTTTTTATTTTTTTTATTTTTTTTTTATTTCGTTTATTTCTCTTAAATGTAATCCTTATTTCCAGTTTTCGTAAATTTGGTCAATATTTTGCTACTTCTGAGGATAGGGCGTATCTTGCACCGCTTCTGATATAAGTTCGAGCGGTAAATCAGGGCTTTGCGACGTGGTTGGCAAGAGTCATCATTTCATGGTTGGCAAATTGATAAAATGGCCGCCGTGCGTGCTGTTTGCACGTGAATACGTGATGACGTCGTGCGCGCGCAACAAAGGAATCCAAGCGCGAGCAAGGATGTGCGCGATGCTTGTGTCGCTTAGCAACCAGGACTCGGGGCAGGCCGCAAATGACCGTTGACGGGCTAAAATTAATTTGTTTCTCCAAGCGGGAAAACAACAGTCAACTCACGACACAACAGTCAACTCACGGCACCATCGCCGACGCAGGAAGATCAAAGGTGAGCGCCGGGCAGGTTCAATGAAGAGCGCCGAGTCGCAGAGGAGAAGACGCGATGGCAGAGGGAAAGTCGCAGCCCACAGGGTTCGTAGGATCATCGCCAAAATATTGTACATGAAGAGTACACCGGAGATCAGGTAAGTGAGGAAGGCAGGGTTTATTCGGCATAAGAGATAAGTATCGAGCCTCCTGCCTCAGCAACCGCCAGGTCGGAATGAAGGGAATCTGGAATCGACTGCATGCAATGCATGATTCCAGATTCCACATTCCATGGTGAGAGGCAGGAGATACATAGAGAATACAACAGTTTTCATGGCAGCGGCACGCCGAACTTTGCGAGTTTCCTGCCTTCCTTCCTGGGCAGAAAATCAGTAACTTATGTTTTTTTTAATCCTGCTTTTTTAGAGTCTGAGAAACCGCGCCCATTGACAGCTGGCAAACGGTCCCACGCCTCTTTGTCCTGTGGGGAGACATTGTTTATAGCAACCGGAAGTCATCAGGGCAATGGAAACAGCTCATAAAAAAATACATAGAAAAATGTGCTGTTTTCTCTTTCCCGCTCCCTTTCCTTCCGTCAGTTCCCTTCACCTATGGTTTCTCACTCTTTGTTCGCGCGCCACTCAGTCTTCCCCACCTTGAACCAATGCCACCCATGCACCTTTTGTATAACAATCTGCCCTGAAGGCACCAAGATGTCTGCAATCAGGGGCGTAACAAACATTGGTGCAGCAGGAGCAGTGGCACCGGGGCCCAGAGCCCCCTTGAATACTGCTAATTGCTGTGTTTTACTACCCCAACGGCAGTGAAAGAGGCCTTCTTCCTTGCTTGCACCGGAGTTCATGACATCCAAGCTACGCTACTGTCTGCCATCTTGAATATGCGCTCACTCAGAAGATACACGGTCCTTGGTGACAAGTGCAGGAGCTCCGCGTCTAGCGCATCTGCAGTCCGGTGAGAAGTGCGAGAACGCATCGAGAGTGCTTGTGGTCTGGTGAACAGTGCAGGCACTCACTATCTGGCAGTGTCAGTGCTCCGGTGAGAAGTGCAGACATTGAGGGCGCTCCTTCTCTGGTGAGAACTGCTGTTCTATCTATCTGTAGCCTGGTGAGAAGTGCAAAGACTGTGAGAAGGGCCTGACACCACATATAATCAGAGGGTAAGTGCTGGTGCCTAGTAACAGTGCCTGTGGTCTGACGTGAAGCCACTTTGTCTGATGAGAAGTGCTGGTACACACTGACAGTGCGTGTGGTCTGGTGAAAAGTGCAGGGACTCACTACCTGATGGTGCGTTTTCTCTGGTGAGAGCAGGTGCTCAATCAGGATCAGTAGCATGGTGAGAAGTGCAGGGACACACTACCTGACACTACACATAATCTGAGGGTAAGTGCTGGTGCCTACTGACAGTGCGTATGGTCTGGTGAATAGTGCAGGGACTCACTGGCTGATGGTGCATGTTCTTTGGTGAGAACAGGTGCTCAATCTGGCAGGGTCTGTAGTATGGTGAGAAGTGCAAGGGACTTACTGCCTGATACCACATATCGTTTTTTGAGAAGTGCGGGTACACAGTGCCTGAAAGTGCCTGTAATCCAGAGTGAACTGTAGAATTAGATTGATGTAAACTGAAACGCAGGTGGTCTGGTGACCAATGCAAGTCTCTCTGTCTTACAGTGCCTGTTTTCTGGTGAGAACTGTGGCATGTGGTTTGTTTAGAAGTGCAGATACTCGCTATCTGTTAGTGCCAGCATTCGTGTATAAAAGTGCTAATATACAGCCTGACAGCGCCTGTAGGCTTGTTATAGGTGCTATCTGCCAGCGCCTAGAACTGCAGAATCCAACTGAGGCAAAGTTCATGCAGGCTGGAGAACCCTGCAGGCACTCAGGCTCTGAGAGTGATAGCAGTGTGCTCACCAGTGACAGCTCCCGTAGTCACCACTAACAGCCCCTGTGGGCTCGTGAGAAGGGCCTGCGACTGTCAGCCAGTCACTGTACTTCATGCACTCGCTGTCTGATGAAATGAACAGATAACTGACACCAGGGAGTGCCTGTACTCGAACGAGAAGTGCTGGTGCCGACTGTCAAAAATTGCATGCAGTCTGATGTGAAGTGCAGGTACCCAATGGTATGTCGTGATTGTAGAGTGAAGTGCAGTGTGATGTGCACTTGCTCGTTGTCTGAAAGTGGTATCACCAGGATGAGAAGACGTGCTAGCCCTCTGAAAGTGCCTGCAATAACGAGAAGTGCAGGTCCAGAATGTTATAATGTTTATAGACCAATGAGAACTCTAACCATGTGCTCTCTGAAAGTGTGTGTGTTCTGGTACTTTCCGATTGGGAGTTCCTGCAGTCTAATGAGAAGTGCAGGTACTGACTGTACGAAACTGTTTGACTCTGATGAGAAGTGCAGGCACTCTTAGTCTAATGAGGAGTGCAGGTCTCCATGCCCATTCAATACACGGCCTATTTGCTGAGAATGAAGAATACCCAGTGGAGTTAGTATGGTAATTGAGGCGTGTTTTGGAGAATTCTGAGCCTGTGTCCTCACAGACCGGTGATTTAGATAGTTTGTAATACTAGAAAGTGTTCAATATACGTATTGTTCTTTTCCTGTATGCACTGTTCTGTTCTTGTGAGTTGTTAGCACTGAGTGTTTCTCCTGCGGGTACCTTCAGACGCTATACAGCAGGCTATGCCTAGCCAGTCCCCTGCCTTCGCCCTCTTGGGTGCTGTGATAGCATTCTGCGTGGGCAAACCTGCATATCAGTCTGTTGGCGCAAGTTGTGTGTGCGCGTTAAAATACAAGGCTCTAGTTTTTATCTAGGTCTGCTTGCCGAGTCTAGGCGCTGTACAGTGGGCGGGCATGCCTTCTTTTTATATATGGTTGTCCAAGCGCACCGAGTGTTTGCTGCATGTTGTGTGGCCATGCTGTGTGTTTGGGTGCCCTGCTCCTCAAACACATCATATGCAGGGTTAGCTTTTAAAGGATGTTTTCCAGGGTAGATATTAAGGCAGTTCTAGTTGTGTTCCGAATAGTATACGCATATGTTTACAGTACGCGGGCGCGCATGCGCACTCTTTGTGTACAGTATAGTTTGTGTGAGCTGTGTATAAGTAAAGTATGTGCATACTTTTCAAGTACATGTATATCCATGTCATGTTTGTATATTGAATAGGGCGTGTGCAGACTGTGTGTGCTATACTCCGAACTAACATTGTCTGCACAGTTTATTTTGTATGCATTGTCTGTGCCATGTCAGTTTTGTTCAGTTTGTTAAGAGTATTTTGTATATGGAGAAGTGTGGCTCAGGGGTTAGAGGCAGCAGACCCGGAAGCTGAGATCGGTCCTGGACCAGGGTTCAATTCCCCACCTCGGCGGGGTCTTGGGCTAAAAATTCCACGGACTCGATAATTCTCGCCCCGGTGCCTCCTCGACTCTCGGGTTCACACTCTGCGACTCTGGGCAATAGCTTGCTTAATCTCCACAATGGCCCCTCGCGGCGGGATGCCTGACTTTCACCTTGTGGATACCCTGCTATCTCACAGGGGAATACCTGGAAGGGTTCCCTAAGCAAGCGCTGGGACACCCACTGCGGGTAGCTGTGCGCTATATAAGCTCAACTACATTTACATTACATTTACATTATATGTGGTTAACCTATACCGTAAGCGCGCTCCTTTTACAATATACTCTGTGTCCATTCCATGCATGTATGGTATGATGTGCATTAGGCGTGTTTACACCTTAAACATTAAACAAGTTGTTTTTTCGTCGTCTCTTGCGTGCATGGTAATTGTGCAGAATAATGTGCTTACATTTTGTGCACACCATATTGTGTTTACAAGATGTGTGAGCATTCCATCGGGTTTGCGCCCCTCAACATGTGCACCATAGACATGTAATACAGATCACAGTTTATAGTGTACATCGCATTGCGTGAGTATGTATGCCTTCCATGCACGCAATATTGTGAATAATGCCACTTGGTGGACAGTAGGCTGTGCTCATTGTGTGTGCATTCTGTTGATTTACAAAAGGACGTGGGTGCACGCCGCCTATGCAAGGCACAGATTGTATGCATTCCGCGTCTGCCTGCTGCGTGTTTAGGGTATATTGCGTGTGCATGGCTTATGTGTTTAGCACGTGTCTGTAGGCTGTTTTTAAACAGTATAGTCTGCTTGAATTTTATATATGCATGCTATAGGCGTACAGTACTGGGTGTAGATGACGTGTTTTACAGTGTACTGCTTGTGCATGTTTGTGTATGTGTGTGTGTGCAAATGCAATAGGTCTCACATTTGCGAGAGATTAAGCTATTGGCAATGTAAATGACAATGCCATTTATTTATCTGTTTTCAAAAGCAACACATAAATAAAAATGTTGTCATTTACAATGCCAATAGCTCTAACCTTTGCAAAGGCGAAACCGTTGCATTGTAAATGCTTGTTCTTTACCTTCCTTTAGCTAAATGAAATAATTACTCTGAAATATTAGCGTGTTCCTTTTTTTTTTACCTTTCCTATAGTCACATGTTATTTTTCGAGTTCTATAGATTGACTAAAATCTCGTACTGTGTCGTTTTTTTTTGGAAGGGGTATATTCTAGCATGTTCCTTATCTTTCCCCGTCCTTTAGTCACTCCATGACTAAGTCTAAACTCCTGAAAATTCTTACTAGCATGTTCCCTGTTCTTACCTTCCTTTAGAGTCCTAAATGGTTGGTCTAATTTACTTCCTATATGGATATGTGCTCTTTATAATTTTAGTTATTGACAGTTTATTGGCTGTAAACCTTATGCTTAATGAAACTGATGAATTCTAGATAAAGGTTTTTTTAAACTTTCTGAGTCTGTGGTTATTTTATGAAGTGCAAATATAGAAGAGGTATTTTGGGTGTCTGCCTTTCTTTTACAGCTAGCTCCCTGATCCATTGTGGTCCTTAGGTACCCGTGACAGTGGATTGGTAAGTCGGGTACACTGGAAATAAAATAGGAAGGAGCAGGGTTACTGGTAGTAGAGTGTAAGGTTACCCGATTAATAAATATGGTAAATTGAATTTTTATGGGCCCAATACGTATATGGTAAACTTATGGTCGGGTGACCTGCGCGCTCTATCAGAGTCAGAGGGTCACGGGTGTGGGGGGCAACTCGCACGGGTCCCACAGCTTTCGGCCGGGTGGCCGGTCCCTAGGCTCACCTGCGGCTCCTAACACAGCGGGCCTGCGGGGTGCATCTGTGGTCCGCTGTTGTCTTCTTCATTGCTCTATGCCCCCACAGCAACCGCTCACCTCAACGTTGCCATTTTGTCTTGGCGCACAGCAGCCTCCCGGACCCTCGCTCCAATCTCGGTCAGCGTGTGCACGTGATTGGCAGGCTTCACACAGAGCTACGGGCCGCACCACGCTCAGCCTCCGTAGTTCAGCGCTGATCCGCGCCACGATCGTTCCCCGAGCCAATCTGCATACCGGGTGCCGCACCACATCTTCCTACATCACCTGCAATGCGTTATGGGTCTGCATGGCCGCCATGGCCGCCAGGGCAAGCAATTTATCGGGAGTCAGCAAAGAAGCTACATGCCTATGCGGCCATTACGGTCGTCAGCTTGGCCACACCCTCGGGTACCTGTTCTTCAGCAGCCCTTCCCTGCTTCATCAGATTCAGCTTTCCCTGCTATGTATCACAGATTACCACTTTTTCCATAAACATTTTTAAGTCTGAAGGTAAACTTTCCACTGGGACAAACCTGGTCCCTGTATCTGAATAGGTGATCCATTTCAGTCAGCTTACCATTTGACTTTGACTGAGTGACCAGATAACCCAGGTGGACGATTCTGCTTTTTGGTACTATTTTTAATTCAAAGTTTAGAAAATCTTATCTCTTGGTCTATTTATTGTACTTTTGTCATTTTGACGTACTATTATTTATTAAAATATTCTCCATTTTTTCTAACTTTGTTTGGAATTTTTCTTGTGTTGTGTTTTCAATTTACTACATAAATAATACATATTGTCTCTACATTGTCTCTGCTTTGCGCCTAGCTACTAGAGGACTAAGGATAGGTTTATTTAGTGACTTGAGTGGTTCACCTTGACAAGGATTATGATTATTATTTGAGATGGGTTCTCAGCCCCTCAACTAATACTCCAAATTCTCACAGCACTTTTTCGGCTATCTTATTAGATAATCAAAGATAGTGCTGACTGTGCCACTCTAGACAAAATAGTAAATGTGAAAGATGTGAAGTGTCTTCTTAAGAAGATCCGACGTAGGAGGGAAAACACACAAAGGGGAAGAAACCTTGGTAATCTTGTAGCTCATGCTTGAAGATGTTGATAAATGTTGCAGAAATCAGTAATGGCACTAGACTCCGTTCCGCGTGGAACGAGAAAAAAGCTGAGCAAGACTTCCTGGAGTAGAATCCAGAAAAAGATTTAAAAAATTGCTCAAAGCGAAAGTAGTAACTAAAAATTGTGAGAGTGTGAAGACCACATTGAGTATACTTGGCAGAATGAGTTACATATTAATCATAAGCACAAGTCAGAGTTAGGCAATCACCCTCTCATTTACATATGCATCATATCCATAAGCACCACTGTATGAGATTACACCAGTCAAGCACATGAAAGCAATTAGCTCAACACACAAATACTTTGATTGCAAGCACATACATAGATTGCAAGAATATCCAATCAAATAATGCCGGCAAACATAATTACCACCTTACACTCCCACAGACAAGTACTACATGTGAAACCAACAAATTAAAAATAAACCACATACACACGTGGCAACCAAAAAGAGAAATTAGTCTACAGAAACAAGGTGAAATCAACACAGTAATTGAGAAAATAAAAGAAAAAAATCATTGCATGTCTCTCTTCTCTCTTTATTTCGATCAAAAAGCCCATAAAAGCACATACAGGTACAATCAAGAGCATAATACATTAAAAGCGAGGGGCATATTATCAAGGCGATAAAATTATCGCTGTTTTAGCGGCAGAAAACTGCCGCTAAAACGGCAATAATGGGCTTGATAATATGCTCTATGGAATTCCAATTGAAACCCATGTTAAATGTGAAGGACATTTAACATGGGCATCAATTGGAATTCTATAGAGCATATTATCAAGCCCATTATTGCCGTTTTAGCAGCAGTTTTCTGCCGCTAAAATGGCGATAATTTTATCGCCTGTCTTGATAATATGCCCCAAGGTGCCTTGTAAAAAATATTAATTAATTAAAACCATCGTTCACAAATAAAAACAGGAGACATATCGAATAAATATATAAAATGGTGGAAGTTACATAAAAATAATATTAAAACAACATTGAGTTGTGAAGTCTAACAGTCGATTTTAAAAACAGGCCCGCTTTAAAACATATTTCCTGCGTGCAAGGAGACTGCAAATAAATTAGCGCGAGTCTACAGTTTTTAATCTGTACCAATTAGATAGCTGGGATAAGCAGGCTCTTAGACAATTCTTTATAAAATCTACAGAAAAATACAAAGTGCACCAGTGTGTGGTCAGAAGTTTCGTCTCAAGGGCAGTGGCTGACGGTAATAATGTCATATTGGCCAAGAGAGAAACATGAGAGCATATTCACGACCCCCTTGCGGCAACGGAACTTCACTTTTTGTAATTCTCTAGCTACACAAATCACAATATACTATCTATGCAGCCACTATGCACGGCTTTGGATGGCCTCATACATATGGAGGAACTTGCTCTGAGCTAGGGAGGTATTCCATGGGTGTTACAGTGGGTTTTTCCACACAACACCCATGGATTGTGACACTTCCCCAAATTTCACACTACTCGGGAACCCAAAGTACCTTTACAGAGCAGTGTTCACATGTGCACATCTGTGCACCACAGTTTTTCATGGCTGTTCTTTGGTTGTTCTTTGGTTTTTATAGTTCTGTTGGACTGAAAGTTGTTAAATCGAGCAACCAATGCCTATATATGTTTACATGGGGAATTGTGTATTTTTTTTTCTAATTGATATATGGTAAAGGTTTAAGGGTAGGTCATTGTACTATAACAACTAATAATTTGCTGTCCATGGTATCTACATTTATTTATTGTTTTTGAAGTACTGACAATATTTGTTTAGGCCTGACATCGTACTTGGCATGCTCTTATGTTTTGCTCAATAGAGGTGTAATGTCGAGGACAACAATCTGCATATGTTCAACTGGTAAAATAAAAAAAATATTCAAAACCAATGGACAGTGTTGAGAAGATATGATTCAGAATGACTAAAACAGAAATTAGTGGGTTTGTAAAAGTCAATCTGGAATGATATCAGCTCATTGAAAGTCAATTTATCAATGTACCAGCAAGTACTAAGTTCTAGATGTATGACTCTTACATTTTGCAACTTGCAAAATGAAATTCACAACAGTGTCTCAGACACTGTTAGCGATTCCTAATGGGGTCGCAAATCGCCTGCCTCATTAATATTCATGAGGCAGGCGCTATTTGCGTCCCCATTAGGAATGGCCAGCACACACAGGGATGGTGGCCTGTTGGGGTCAGCAGACCTCCATGTCTGTGACTGCTTTTTTAATAAAACAGTGTTTTTTAAATGCAACCCGTTTTCCTTAAAGTGGTCCCTGGGACCACTGCCTGCTCTAAAATAATATTTTCGCATCCATTCACAAAGGGGTAGTGGACTTAACTGCGAGTGGACAGGGCTTTAGGTGGGCCGGGTCCTGCCGGTGCTCAGCCCAGGCTTTTCTAAAAAGCAGGAGCTGAGACGGATCTCTATCGAGCTCCCCATTTTTGCCATTACCCTCAGGGTGAAAAAAAATCTTAACTCTACAGCAGTACCACCCTTCACTGCCTTTGATGTGACTTCAACGAGATTCATTATAATTCTTGCACATTTTCATTGTCAGAACTGAAGCATTTTCAATATTATATACAACAAAGCCATAGTTGTTGCTTATTTATCTTATGAAACTAACCATCATTGACAAAGCCAACAGTCCCGACTTCTTGTATGTGTAATGTTACTTGTTGTGTTATATATCTGGATGCAATGACAGGAGCAGCAAAATACCACTCGGACGGCACACTATGCTAAGCACAGATTTTTAGCTTATGTGTTTTTTAGCCACGTTAATTACATTGGCCACGCCAGTTTGAGAGACCCTCTGGTTGTTCCATCCCACTTAAAGCCCTGCCAGAGGAAAAAAACAGTTGTACCTGTACACATTTTGTAAAATTGTTCCTTACACATATGGTCAGATAATAATGCATAGGTAAGTTCAAGTCACTGATAGGTAAAAGTAATATTAACAGGGCCTTAAGTAGCAAGGGCATTCGGGGGCTTTTGTGGGGAGGGGCACCTTTCACAGGAGATGCTGCACCGGAAGCTCAACCACTGAGTGCAGGGGGGAGAAATGATGTGGAAAGCTAGGAAGCGTTGAGGGAACTATCGTGGGGGTGCTTACTGAGACTTCATCACCGTGTTGTGACGTGGTAAAGAAAATGGAGCTTCTATCTGCCTCAGTCATGCACCAATGATGGCACAGCAGTGGATACGGTGCAGGACAAGGTTTAAAAGCAGGGAGAAAGGCAGCTCGCAAAGTCTTGAACCCTTATAGTCAGAGAACAATAACAAAAATAAAGTATATATTTTAGTAAGCATCTAGGTCATTTGTGTTGCAGAAGCGGGACCTGGAAGTGAAAAAAATTATATGCCAGACTAGGGGACCCAAAGCAGATCAGGGAGAGGAATGCAGAGAAAGTGAAAGGTACTGTTGTGTGGTTCCTATAAAACCTATATAGGATCTGCGCGTTTAGACAACATGCACTGTAGGATTGGTGTCAGACTGATTCTAGACACCCTCACTGGGTATGTTGGCCTGTGTACCAGCTAGCTGACAGTGCCACTAGAAACTCCTCTTACCAAGGAGAGGATAGTTCTTAGCAACTATCGAACATGACAACCCTGATCGATCAGGACCGTGGAAACAGCTTACTACATTTCGCTCAGTCACTCATGCTCACTTAGTCTCAGAGAGATACACAGAATAAACGGTATGCATGTTTTTCAATAAGCATTTATTGAACAGTCATTATTCTAGTGCAAAATAGGTGTGCTGAAACGACCTATAGACAGTAGCAGATATTAATGATTAGATGCACTAAGAAAGTAAAAGGATGGTAGATTTCTACCATTTTGCTATAACCATGAATACTAGCAAGTATATAAAAAACATGACAATAAAATACGTACTCCTATGATGCTACCGTAACTAGATGTACCTAAGTGTACCTAGCATGCATGTAGGTGTTAAGCCAAGAATCCCTCTAGGATTAGGCCAACCCCATTACCTGAAGTGAGAGACTGTGGGACCCTGTCTTGGTCTCGAGTTGGACATCCGCAAGGGATGTTAGTCAATGGCAAGCTGGAGTTTCTGCATACAGGAGCCTCAGCGTCTCGCATCAGTGAGTCAGCAGGGAAGTCCTGATCTCCTCTGTTTGTCTCAGCAAGATGTGATATTTATATACCCAAAGGTCTCCACGGGTGTTCTACCTCGCTGTGCCACTTGTTGGACTTAGGATGACGTTGGGAATTAACTTTATACACAGTTATTATACAGGAGATGGTAGTCCTGCTAAGATTTCAAGAATGTAGGGAAAATCCTGTGTTCTGTGTGCAGTGTCGTTTCGAGGTAAAAGGTCAGTCCCCAAGAACCGTTATGTGTGTAATATAGGGAAGAGTATAGGTGAAAGGTTACGATGTTACATGAGCCTATATTGGGGTACCTATATGGAATATAAAAGTACATGGACATGGACAAGAAGATTGTGAGTTTGCGACCCAAGGCTACCCCATAAGTAGCTAGAAACCCTCTATAGCCTTAGGCCTTCCAGTAGCATGTGCACTCGACACACCTATCATGCAGTTACCCTGCCAAAAGCCTGTCCCAAATGTCATCTACCCCTTAACATTAAACCAGACCCACAACTCACATATGATTACCGCTTATTCCTGCTGAACTGTCGTTCACTGCCAAAACACTGCGCCGAAATGGCATTGTTAATAGAGGAACATACTCCTGACATATTGTTTCTCACAGAGACATGGTTAACACCTGAGTCCGACCCTGCGGTTGTAGAAGCTCTTCCACCAGGCTTCCAAATCAGTCGCCTAGACCGACCCAAAGGGAGAGGAGGAGGGTTGGCAATAATTTATAAAGAACAGTATCACTGTAGAGTTGTCCCTGAATCCATCCCGGACTGTGAGAGTCTTGCCTTTAACATCGAACTCTCACCCAACAGCTGCTTTTCAGGCACTCTCGTCTACCGCCCTCCGGGCCCCCCAAAGCAGTTCCATGGAAACTTACCTTCAATTGTGGCCGAACGAGTCAGCACTACAGCTAACTTTACCCTGCTGGGTGACCTTAACCTGCATTTTGACTCCTCACTAGACCTCATAGCCACCTCCCTAGTGGACGACCTAGCTGCCCTCCAACTCACCCAACGTGTCACAACCCCCACCCACGTCAAGGGCCACTTGCTGGACCCTGTTTTCAGCAACTGCCACGAGCTCCTAGTCGGTCCACCTATTCCCTTGCCGTGGACAGACCATTTCATGGTTCCCATTAACTGGACCTCGTTTAAACCCCCACCCACTGTACCCATTACTAAGCGCATGGGCCCGTCTTGCGGTGGACAATTGGTCCACTAAACTTGCCAGCACTCAACCTCGTGATCACGAGGACCCTGGCTCTGCCTACCAAGCCTACGTCAACTGGATCGCACAAACCTTAGACTCCACTCTTCCAACAAGTAGCACCACGCTGAAATGCCCCCACAAAACTGCCCCCTGGTACTCGGATTCCCTTAGGGACAAAAAACGTCTATGCAGGAGGCTGGAAAGACGCTGGCACTTAGATTACTCGGCTGACAATAAAACCTGCTACCGAGAATCTATCAGAGAATACAAAAAGCAAGTTAAATCAGCTCAGGCCACATACTTCTCTAATAGAATAGTGATGGCCAAATCCAAACCGAAGGAGATCTTTCATATTGTGAAACAGTTAACGAGGCCTCCTCCCGCCTTGCAGGTCAAAAAAACCACCTCCCAGTGTAATAAGATTGCGGAATTTTTCTTTCAAAAAGTAAATACCATCTACTCAACCTTTCCCTCCCCCCCCAAAAACATACCACCTCACCTATCCAACTGAATAAATCCCCAGCACTAGACCCCATCCTACTACCCCAAGCCACCCTGACTCATTTTCCCCTATTGGACTTCACAACCCTTGAATCCTTTGCAAAGAGAGTCAAATCTGGATCCCCCGATGACCCCGCCCCCCCAGACATAATAATGGCCGCCTCCCAGGTCACCTTGCCTATAATTAAGGAGGTTTTAAACACGTCAATCACCTCCGGTATCGTTCCGATCCTCTGGAAGCAGGCCATGGTTAGAGCACTACTAAAAAAAACAGCCTAGATCCAACTGACCAGGGCAATTATCGACCCATCTCTCTGCTGCTTTTTTTTTTTTTTTGCAGAGTTTTATATAGCGCGAACTAGAACCGAACCGAATCAGTTATCAGAGCGCTTTACATAGCACCAGTTACGTTACATGAGAACACACTTTCATTTTTTTTGTTTTTTGTTTTTTAGGCACGGGGAGATTAAGTGATTTGCCCAGAATCACAGGGGGTTTTTGGCGTCGTTACCGAGACTCGAACCCAAATCCCCAGGTTCGAGGTTGAGCGCCTTAGCTGTTAGGCCAACCCCTCTCCCTTGGTGGCAGGCGCTGCGATCCGAGCCAACGCAAAATCGTACAGAGAGTGATCTACCCGCTACGACGGAAAAACACACAGAGACCATGACGACCCAAGGAACCAACCTACCTGCCGAATTCCAGAAAGAGAAGATAGAAGAATACAGCCACAAAAAACTAAAACAATTCTGTAAAGACATGGGTATCGCTACCACTGGCCTGAGCACAAAAGAGGACTTCAAATCGGCCCTACAAGCCTGGGTGGAAACCCGAGACAGACCACCCCAAGAGGAGAATAGCCCGAACGGGCAACAGGAAACCAGCGCACCCCCGACGGGGGAAAGAACCGCAACACTAAACGCGGACCTCATCTATGAAGACGCTCGAGAACGAGAGCGCAACCGGCTACACGAATTGGAGCTTGCACGATTCCGGCTAGACGGAGAACTCCAGCTAGCGGAGAAAAAGATAGCCCTCGAGCAACTACGGCTGGAGGGGGATCTAGAAGAGAAACGGAGACAACGTGACCTCGAAGAAAAACGACTAGCATATGAACACGAACGAGGCCTGAGAGAACTAGAAATCAAGGCCAAGATCAACGAAGATAGCGCGGCCGGGGCCAAGACCTCGGCCCCTCCCGTGGACACCAAGGTTCACCTACCGAAAGATGTAGTCAAAGAATACTACAAGAACGATGATATCCAGCAATGGTTCAAAGCCTACGAGGTGGCCATGACTGCCCATCGGGTGCCCCTGAAGGATTGGGGCGCCGGCCTGTGGGGAAAGTTCGTCAACGAAGGGAGGGACGCCCTGCTGGAACTCCCTGACACCGAAATGACCTCCTATGAACACATGAAAACGGCCCTACTCACGCGCTACGGACTCACCCCCGAAATGTACCGGCAGAGGTTCCGAGACTGTAAAAAAATCCCCGGTACCACTTGGGTAGAATATGTGAACTTTTTTTAGCAGAGCCTTCGAGGGGTGGGTCAAAGGCAGTCAGGTCACTACCTACCAGCAGTTGGTCGATCTTATGTTATGGGAGCACCTCTCCAACAACTGCTTCATTGAACTACGACAGCACCTCCTCGACAGCAAGTTGACCGAGCCGCGAAAGCTAGCGGTCGAAGCAGATCGGTGGGCGAGCAACCGCGTCCACCGGAACACCACAGGAGAATACGGACGAGGGTCCCCGGGGAACCACCGGCCGCGAGGCGGCGGGTCTGGCATCAGCCGAGGCCGAGACCTCCCGTCGGGGTCTTCGCCCGCCTCCTCTACACCAGCCTCCAGCCCGAGGGGGGCCCATCCAGCCCGACCGGGGCCACGCCCCAACGTTACGTGCCACAGATGCCAGTGGCTGGGTCACTATGCCAATGATCCTCTCTGCCCCATGAACCAGCGGCCCGGCACCACCGGGCCCCCCGGTCGACAAATCACTGCAGCTGCTCTGAGCGAAGAAAAGGATGAAGAAGAAGAGGTCCCTATGGAACCAGAAAAATGGGAGTCCGCGGCCATGTGCCTCGCCTCCCTGGGCGACAAAGACATGATCCCCCGAGACCAGATTCCGATCAACACCCAGAAGTACCGCCAGTGGGTCACCATCAACGGACGCCGGGCCGAGGCTCTCCGTGACACGGGGGCCAGCATAACCGCCGTCCGCTGCCATCTGGTGACCCCAGAACAAATCTTGCCCCACGTTCTGTGCCCTGTCCAGTCAGCGGACAATTCCGAGAGCCTGTGCCAGATGGCTCGCATCCCCTTCGAGTGGGGAGGAGTGTCCGGCATGCTGAAAGTCACCGTCCGAGACGATGCCCCGGTGGACTGCCTCCTAGGGAACGACCTGGAAAGTTCCCCCTGGGCACAGGTCGAGCGAAGAGAGCATCTGGGGATGCTAGGCCTTCCTGAATGGGTTTGCGTAACGACCCAATCCATGTCCACCGGGGACGCCGTCCCAACCGAAGACAATCTGCCCGAAGAACCTGAATGGCCGGCACCTCCGCCACCCGCCACTGCCACGGCCGATACCGAACTGGGGCCGCAGGGCCCCAGCCATGAAGAACTTCCCGAGCTCGGGCCCCTTCCCGAACTAGCCCAGTGGCGCCAAGAAGGGGGCCCCACCCGCGAGCAGTTCCGTCGGGAACAAAAGACATGTCCTTCCCTTGAGGGACTCCGACAACAAGCCGCCAAGCCAGCCACAGGAGACTCCTCGGGGTCCCACTGGATCTATTGGGACCAGGACCTCCTGTACAGTGAACAAAAGATCGCTGAGCTGGGGGCCGGCCGAGTGCTAGTCGTCCCCCTCCACTTCAGAGACTTTCTCTTAAACCTGGCACATGATGTGCCCCTCGCCGGGCACCTGGGGCAGGACAAAACCTACAGCCACCTGGTGACCCACTTTTATTGGCCGAAGATGCGCCGCAATGTGTACAACCACTGCCGAACCTGTCCGACCTGCCAAGCCAGCGGAAAGAGTGGGGGGAAAATCAAGGCCCCACTCCAACCGTTTCCCGTGGTGACCACTCCCTTCAAGCGAGTAGGGATCGACATCGTGGGGCCCCTGGATCCTCCAACCTCTCAGGGGCACCGCTTCATCCTCGTCCTTGTGGACCATGCCACCGCTACCCAGAAGCTATCCCCCTCCGGACTATCACAACCCCCGTAGTGGGTCGGGCGCTAATGGGGATCTTCTCCAGAGTCGGCTCCCCCCGAGAGGTCGTCAGTGATCGGGGCACAAACTTTATTCGAAATATATGCGGTCCCTGTGGCAACAGTGCGGGGTCGCGTATAAGTTCACCACCCCGTATCACCCTCAAGGGAATGGACTAGTGGAGCGATTTAATAGGACCCTGAAAGGAATGATCAAGGGCCTAGAAGAGCCCCTCCGGCGCAAATGGGACGTTCTGCTGCCATGCCTCCTGTTCGCCTACCGGGAGGTACCCCAGAAGTCCCTGGGGTTCAGCCCCTTTGAACTATTATATGGACACCCTGTGCGAGGCCCCCTCAGCCTGGTTAAGGAAGTCTGGGAGCTAGCCGCCTCCGATACTCCGCCCGATGTTTTCCGATACCTCTTGACTCTCCGAAACCAGACTCGGAAGTTCCGGGAACTGGACGAAACCAACCTGAAGGCCAGTCAAGAGGAGATGAAGCGCTGGTATGATGAAAATGCCTCGTCCATTGAATTCGAGCCGGGCCAGCAGGTCTGGGTCATGTCCCCGGTCGACCCCGGCGCCCTCCAGGACAAATGGACGGGGCCCTTCAACGTGGTGGAGCGCAAGAGCCCCGTCACCTACCTAGTGGACATGGAGTCCCCCCGGAACCCCCCCTGGTCCTACACGCCAACCGGCTCAAGCCCCACTTTGTCCGCACCGAACTGAGCCTGTTGTTGGCTACCGATGACGGAGCAGAGGACGACTCCGAGCCTCTACCAGACCTCCTGAGCACCTCCGAGAAAGATGGCTCCGTCGAGGGAGTCTCCCTCTCTCCCGCGCTGACACCCAGACAGCGCCAGGACTGCCAGAAACTGCTGGGTCAATTTGCGAACTTATTTTCCCTCACCCCCGGAGTCACCCAGTCATGTGTTCACGACGTCGACACCGGGGACAGTCCGCCCGTGCGGCACCGAGCCTACCGAGTCCCCGACCGAGTCCGGGCCTGCATCCAAGCCGAAGTTTCCAAGATGCTAGCCCTAGGGGTAGTCGAGCCCTCAGACAGTCCATGGGCCAGTCCCGTTGTCCTGGTCCGTAAGGCCGCCGCCCCCGGGGTGCCCCCGGAGCTGCGGTTCTGTGTCGACTACCGGGGACTGAATGCCGTCACCAGGACCGACGCCCATCCCATTCCCCGAGCGGGTGAACTGATCGATCGCCTGGGAGCCGCCAGGTACCTCAGCACCTTCGACCTCACGGCCGGATACTGGCAAATCGGCCTCATGCCAGGGGCACAAGAACGATCCACTTTCTCGACCCCCGATGGCCACTTCCACTTCAACGTGATGCCCTTCGGAATGAAGAATGCTCCGGCCACCTTCCAGAGACTAGTGAATCGGGTGCTGGCAGGGCTGGAAGAGTTCAGTGCCGCCTATCTGGACGATATTGCGGTGTACAGCCTCTGTTGGGACGAGCACCTGACCCACCTCTGGAAGGTCCTGACGGCCCTCCAACGGGCCGGACTAACAATAAAAGCCAGCAAGTGCCAGATCGGTCAAAGGTCCGTGACCTATCTGGGACACCAAGTGGGGAGCGGCCAAGTGGCTCCCCTTCAACCCAAGATCGACGCCATCCAGGCCTGGGAGCCCCCCGTCACCCAGGCCGCCGTCCGAGCCTTCCTGGGGCTCACTGGATACTATCGGCGGTTCATAAAGGACTATGGGAGCATTGTGGGGCCCCTCACAGAACTAACCTCCAAGAGACTACCCCCGAAGGTGCACTGGACCCCCGAGTGCCAAGTAGCCTTTGAGACACTAAAGACTGCCATGTGCACCGCCCCGGTGCTCCAGGCCCCCGACTACAGCAGAGAGTTCATCGTCCAAACTGACGCCTCGGAACACGGCATTGGGGCCGTACTGTCCCAAATGAACTCTGACGGAGTTGACCTTCCTGTGGCCTTCATCAGACGGCGCCTGCTGGCCCGAGAACAACGATGGAGCACCATCGAGAGGGAGGCATTCGCCGTCGTATGGGCCCTAAAGAAGCTCTGGCCCTACCTCTTCGGCACCCACTTCCGAGTACAGACCGACCACCGGCCCCTGCGGTGGTTGATGCAGATGCGGGGCGAGAACCCGAAGTTGCTACGTTGGTCCATCTCCCTCCAAGGGATGAACTTCACCGTGGAACATCGCCCTGGCAACGACCACGCCAACGCTGACGGCCTCTCCAGATTCTTCCGCCTTGGCGAGGAGAATCCCCAAGAAGATGGGTGACTCTCCCCTGCCTTCAGCTGGAGGGGACGTGTGTTGGACCCGGCCTCGTGGCGTGGTCCTACCCCTCCCGCATGGCGGGCCCCGGACGACATCGGCCCTCCATCCAGCCCGGGTCGGCCTCGGGCACACCTCTGCATGCCCTCCAAACCACCAGATCCGCCACCCGGCAGCCCACAACCACTGACATGGCACACTCGGGCCGCCCCAGCATTACCGGTCCGGTGGCCACCCCGGTCCCTCATCCAGGCCCGACGCCATCTTGGGCCCATCACGTCACAGACACGTGGTCCTGGGCCAGCTGCGGCCACGGCCCCAGCGAGCCCGCCATCGAGGCACCAAGAACCCTCCGGGTGGTAGAGTGGCCACTCAACCAGAGACAATGAGAGGGGAGTTTCGATGGCTCTCCAACCGTCCCCGGATGCCTGGTTTCGATCGGCCTCCGGCCTCCCTGAGCGCTGGCCCCACCCCCTGCTGGGTGTCTGGACACCATCATCCCGGCCCCTCTGACCCCCAGGCGAGAGGGTCCGGACATCAAAGGACTCCAGACCTATATCTGGGCCAGCCCCGGAGTAGGAAGGCAGTTGTATCCCGGAGTCGAGAAGCCCTGCTGACGTTGTCGCGGCTGACCCTGAGACAAACTCCCCTTGCTGTTCTACCTGGAACCTGCTGGCGCTGCCGCGGTCCATCTTCGCTGTAACCACCTTGGAGCCTGCTGGCGCTGCCGCGGTCCATCTTCGCTGTAACCACCTTGGAGCCTGCTGGCGCTGCCGCGGTCCATCTTTGCTGTAACCATCTTGGAGCCTGCTGGCGCTGCCGCGGTCCACACTCGCTGAACCATCTCGGAACCTGCTGGCGCTGCCGCGGTCCACACTCACTGAACCATCTTGGAACCTGCTGGCGCTGCCGCGGTCCACACTCGCTGAACCATCTTGGAACCTGCTGGCGCTGGCGCTGGCGCTGCCGCGGTCCACACTCGCTGAATCATCTTGGAACCTGCTGGCGCTGCCGTGGTCCACACTCGCTGAACCATCTTGGAACCTGCCGGCGCTGCCGCGGTCCACACTCGCTGAACCATCTTGGAGCCTGCTGGCGCTGCCGCGGCCCAACATTCCGGAACCCCCCAGCTCGAGGATTGAGAGCTGTCCGTAGAGTCTGCTTGCAACCGACCATCTATAAGACTGTCCCGCTACCTTGCCCCTTGCCACGAGACTTTTCAGATCTCGGGATCTGCTGTATATATTGAAACGATACTTATTGCCAGATAAAGATTGAAAACTCTATCTACGTGTGGTGTATATTTGTAGTGGTGTGGTTACTCTGCTGTACGATTCTAGGAGAGGGCCCTCCCGTCGGAGGCCTCTCGACATCGCTCGGTCCCTTCTCTGAAGGAGGGGTAGACCTAGGGGTGGTCAGTCAGATACCTTATGCCTCCCCCGGGTTCGCCTTTCTAACATTGGTTGCCACGCACTACTTGGGTAAGCGTCTGGGTGAGCAAGATCCTGGAAAGACACGTAAATCATCATCTAGTCAACTTTTTGGAAAACTTTAACTTACTTGATCCTACGCAGTCGGGTTTCAGACCGAGACACGGGACCGAGACCTCCCTCCTCATGGTCACCGAGGAGGCTAGGAAAATCCTGGATCAAGGAGGGTCAGTGGCAGTGATCCTCCTTGACCTAAGCGCAGCGTTCGATACGGTTAGCCACGACACCTTGCTACACCGTATGTCCTGTGTCGGGATCAAGGATAAAGCTTGGCTTTGGCTCAAATCCTTTTTAGAAGACAGATCCTTCAGAGTCTTTGAAGGTGAGTCTGTCTCCTCCAGCAGACCCCTGAAGTGTGGAGTCCCCCAGGGTTCCTCTCTGAGACCCGCACTCTTCAACCTGTACATGAGACCACTGGCTGAAGTCGTCCGCCCTTTCGGGATTAAGATCATCTCGTATGCGGACGACACACAGCTGGTGGTCTCCCTGGCGCAGGAGGACACACGATCTGCGTCAGGTGGGCTCAGAGAATGCCTAGAAGAGGTGAAGTCTTGGATGTCCTCCTCATCCCTCAAGCTGAACGGGGACAAAACGGAGCTGATGCTCCTAGGCCCCCCAGATCTGCACTTCCCTGACGCCCTATGGCCCCCGTGTCTGGGCCCTCCACCAACTCCTAAAGATAACATCAAAAGCCTGGGAGTGTGGTTGGACAGCTCCCTTTCCTTCAACGTGCCGGCTACAAAACTGTCGGCCACCTGTTTTGGCATCCTGAGGATGTTAAAGAAAATCTTCCCTCTCCTTCCCATGGAGGCCAAACGGGTGGCTATAGAAGGGCTTATACAATCCCGCCTCGATTTTAATAATGTGCTCTATCTCGGCGCCTCAGAGTACACTCTACGCAGGCTGCAAATAATGCAGAACTGCACAGCCCGTCTTCTGCTGGAAATCCCTCGCAGACATTCAGTGAGGGCCGGTCTGGTTAGCCTTCATTGGCTACTAGTCCACCAAAGAATTGTATTCAACGCAATGTGTATTGCCCATCAAGCCTTCTGGGATAGTGGGCCGAGTATTACCCGTGACCTAGTCACCCACTACATCCCCAACAGAAGTCTTCGCTCTAGCCAGACATTTTTAGCAGTGACTCCCAGAATAAAAAAATCTAGATCCGGCGGCAGATCTTTTGCCCATAATGCCTCCAGAACTTGGAACGCCCTCCCACTGCACCTTAGGTCCAATCCCAATCTCACGGTGTTCCGCAAGCAGCTGAAAACCGTGAATTTTTAAATCACTGGTGTAATTCTTCCCCCCCCCCTTGGGCTCTCTGGTAGGCTGTGGTTACTGCCAGCGCTTGGACGCCTCAGGGCAGCAATTCGCGCTTTACAAATCCACATCATATCATATCATATCATATCATATCATATCATATTCAAGTCCAAAAGGACACATTTCCAGGACCAAAGTCTGTGTGGGAGGAAAAGTATTTAGGACTTGACTCAGTCAGCGAATAAAATATGGTGGGCCCCACGCTGGGCTGTTACATGTAGAAAAGGGACTTGGCTGTGCATATGTGAAAAGAATTGAGGAGAAATTAGTGGATCTCCAGGAGTTTCCTATATTTTCATTGTTGCTGTTAAAAATCTAGGAGAGCTCTCTCTGTGTTGGGGTTGATGAATTGATCTTTATAGGAATCAACACAGGAAATTGGTGCAAAGGAGGTACACCAAATGAAGTCCTGCCCTGGAGTTGATGCCCTGTGTCAATGTTAATGCATTGTGGCAACAAAAGTAGTGACTGAAGTCAGCCAACAGTGACAGCATGTATACATGCAGTGTTGCAGGGATTCTGCTCACACACAGAACTGTGCACAGAGACCCAGGACATCAGTGAATTGTGGTGGACCAAAAAACTCACCTCAGTAACTAGAACCCCTAACCGACTAGCATCAGTGTCACAATAGCTCTTCGTCCTATGGCAAAGGTACCAATGATTAGACAACCCAGAACATGCAACTTAGGTTACTCTCAGGAATGGTGGGAATCAAGAACACTCTTTTGTTATATTCTCATACCAGTCCATAACATGGGTAAAGAAAGAGACACAATAAAGTTTCAAATATTTATTTTAACGCTGTGCTCTAAGATGCAGTATTTTTGCGAGCATAAGCAGATATATGATTAAAAATAATACGATCAGCATTGTTACAACTCCATAAAACACAAAAGGAGAAATCATATTATTATGATGGTGAGAACAGGTTATATAGCACATCGCTGGTTTTCCAGCGATGTTCCTTGAAAAAGGGTGATAACCTTGCTGATACGACCCACAGGGTCGTATCAGTACAATCCACCCCCTATGTTAGGGGTGGCTAAGTCAAGAATTTAGCAGACGTTAGTTTTTGGAGAAAACAGCAGTTTTCTCCAAAAACTAACGTCTGCTAAAATGCTAGGGCATCCTTGCTGATAACGCGAAGCCGCGCTATTGATGTCCTGACATGTAGTGTATGTCAGGAACTCCCACTTTGCATCTCATTAGAGATGCAAAGGTAGGCATAGTGCAAAAGGGTGCTAACATGCAATTATGCATGTTAGCACCCTCTTGTAAATAGGGCGATATTTTTATCTCCGCTTTTTGGGGTTTTTAAACCAAAAAAGCAGAGATAAAGCCCTTGTAAATATGCCCCTATGTTTTATAACATATAGAAGGTCTCTTAGGCTTGAATAGGGAACCCCATATCTCCAAGATCAGCAGAAGTGAATTACATCAGGATCTGCAATACCTCTCTGTCTCTCAGGGAACTGGCTTCCTTTCAGAGTGTCTAAATCATGCATGCAGTGTGTTATTAAAGATGCCAGGATTTCAGTTAACTGCAACTGCGTGCATGTTATGTCTAGTGCATGAGACGATCAGCCCGAACAACACCCAACATTGTTTTGATAACCTTGGAGGCTTCAGCACTCACTGTGGAAACTAAGGTCCAGCTGTAAGTCTAGGGACATTGAAAACAAGCCATTCCCATGTGAAGCAATTCACGCAGCCTAACTTACAACAACAGTTACATATAGTGTTGAGTGCAAAAGCAGCAAAAAGTTACAATTGCGTTTAAAATTGTAATAAGCCTATGCTAACATAGCAATGTGCGCAAGTAAGGTCTAGCCCTCACTACACCTTCCCTTGATCGGAGCACGCACAGATCGGGGAGCAATTTGAAATGCAGAGTTCAAGTTCAAGTGAGACAGAACCAAGTTCAAATTTTGCCAAACAGTAGAATTGGGAGTAATATTCCGAATCAGCAGTATAGTAATTAAAAAAAAAGACATTTCAGTCTACACGATGCAGGGGCTGTACAGTGTTCAAGGCGCAGAATTTGATTGGAGCCAAAAAAAAATAGATAAAAAAACATGAGTCACAAAATGCGTTTGAAGCTGAAACCTCTTCAATTCATAAGAGTGTAAGCACAGTACGTTGCAACTGCTACCAAGAGGAAGCCATTGTTCTCATCCGAAAACATTTCACCCATCCAATTCAATAAAGGGAAAGAACACACATGTTCTTCGACAGCCGGAGACTCTAGCACCATCGGGGGACAACGTGGGTGTTCTTCGAGATATCTGAATGCCAGAAAATCATGGGCTGCAGACCTTATATTCCAATTACCTATGACTCCATGTACCGCTGCGCAGGCCATTATTCCAATACCAGAACAGTCTAACTCCTGAGCAACTAAGGGACTCATTGGTAGATCATAATCCGGGTTAGGAGACACCGTGTTGCAGAGACACAAATCCAGAGCCCATTCGAAACCGCAATCCAGGCAATGGAAGACAGGCTGAACACATGTAAAATATGAGAACCGGAAAGATAATCCATACGCCACACTTAATGTAACCAGCGGGAGCGCTCCATAGTAATCAAGCATCTGGTTACGAAGCTAGAGCTGCCGGGGCAGGTTGTCGTGGGGCACAGATTGTGCAGCCATATTTGAGCAAGCAAATTAACAGCAGTATACCAGCAGCCAAAGCGAGAATTAATGGTAATCCGCCGAAGAGGCTGGAAAAAATAGAATGAAAAAATGCCGGTATCACACCAAATATAGTTTGGAATGAAGTCACAAGGCCAGAACTTACAATTTTAAAAAAGTGCGCCAAGCCTGTGGTTGATGAGGTATTAAAGATTGTGTGACTCAAAGCCCCGAAATGCAGGGGGAGATCAGTATTTAAAAGGGCATGTACCTCGGTGCGAGTGTTTGCCACGTGAAGGACGAATGTTTCACGCGAAGATGTAAGGGCGACTTCTTTTTGAGACAAAAGAGCCCTTATTCGACTCATATGGTTGAACTCTACTTTCATTGTTGGAATGGAAGGCCAGATGGATACATCGAGCTTCCCATGTTGAGGAGGAAACAGCACATTTTTGCAGCAGACTACACGTTGGGAAACAGTCACAATGTACGGTATTCCTGTCAGCATACCACAGCAGTTTTCAATTTTTAAAAGCAAATAACTACCATTTGCTATCAACGTGAAAGTCGGGGTTATTGCTGGGACAGGATTTCCTTTTAAAATGCATGCTAAATTTGGGTTGTTTGAATTACAAGAGCCGTGCAATTGGATATTCCTGCACACTAATGAGTGATCAGGTGTGGAAATGCTGGTTAGATGTGCAGGACATCTAACATGGGCTTCTATTGCAATTCTATAACGCATATTAGCAAGCCCATTATCGCCGTTTTAGCGGCAGTTTCCTGCTGCTAAAACGGCGATGATTTTGACGAGGTTCTTGCTAATATGCCCCTTAGTGTGGGTAAGTCTAACTTTGGAAGAGGACTTGCCAGTCACTTTAAAATAAAATGCGTTAGGATTTGATTGATTAAAATCAGTAAAATATGTAAATTTTTTCAAAAGAGTTTTTGAGCTGCCCTCAACGAGTGCTGGAAATGCTTCCATTGCGTATAATTACCCACATTCCTAAATGTGTTAGCTTTGTGCAGAAAATGGTTGCCATAGTGCTGGTAACAAAATAAAACAGCATCATTTGCGGAGTCCAAATATAAATCTTCAGCATCAAAAGCAGCACAATATTTCAAATAAGAAAAAAGAGCCTCTATGGCCGAACATCCCATTCATCAGAGTGTATCTTTTGTTTGACCATATCCCCCATTGAAACACGTAGTACATTTGGAACATTAATAACATCTGTGGGGCCATGTATTTGAAAACTTACAGCATCCCATACAATCTCATCTAAAACGGGCCAAGCAGTGATATTAAAATAGTCTGATCCCTCTTCATGATGTGAGATGAGGAGTGGGGTGCCAAAGTTCCATCAATTAAACAAATTGAAGTTCTTTCTTTAACATAGTGTCCATTCACCAAATGGGAAACATACACCAGAAATCCAATCGACATGAACAAAAGAATTGAAAAAAGCACCAGCCAAATGTAAGTCCAAGAGGGTATTACAAAGTGTTTCTTAAACCAAACAGCAAAAATCGAAATTTTTGATGGGGACTTTGATGCAACAGAGTCAATGTAAAATGAAAAGCGTGACTGGTTAATTGCAGATGTTTGCAAATCAGGCATCGACAAGTTTGTAGGGTAGGTATACTCTGTCTCATCAAGGGGATCACCAGCCGGTGTATTCAATAAAGGATCAGTAGTTATAGGCATTTTGATGGCCATGTCAGGCCTGGTGGAACTCGCCGGAGCCAAAACAGAATTTCTCAGCATTGCTGGACAAGAGACCGCTTGAGTCATACTAAGAAGAATCGGCCACTCGCTGTAATTTGACATGGTCAATGGAGATGTACCTATTTTCTTTGCGACCAGGAAGTGGTGGTAAAATGACTGTTCTTGTACCCTGCACGCAAAGCACAGGAACCGGTGCACAATATGGGGGGCCAAACTCCTTCTTGTTCTCCACCTTCTCTCGGACCAGAACACCAACTCGGGGTAGCCAGTCAACTACCGGAATCTGAAGAGCAGCATCAGATGTGGAGGGCAAATGTTCCTTTGCCAGACTGTCTCTGGTCTTTTTTAGGTCCTGTAACACAGTTCAATGTTCATCTATGTCAAAGGATGCGGCAGACAGCGCCATGTCCAGACCCTCAAGGTCCGGAACAAACATTTTGATGCCAAAGAGCATTTCGTACGGGGTCCACCCACCCAGGGACCTTCGAGGGAGATTATTAAGTGCATGATCCACGCTATAGAGGTGGGCTAGCCAGTTCCGGCCTGTACCTAAAACCTTAGCTGTCAAGGATTGCTTTAAGTCACGGTTCAATCGCTCCACAACACTATTGCCCTCAGGCCTGTATGGAGACGAAAATTTGACTTGGACCCCCAATGAACGCATGGCATCCTTGTACGCCTTAGAGGCGAAAGCTGGACCCTGGTCCAAATGAAAGGTACCACATGCAAAAATTCATACAAAGACACGCAAATCCCTGAACACAGTGCGGGAATCAGTACTCCTTTGTGGCCACACCCAAACAAAGCGTGTGCACGAATCAACTGCAACTAAGATGTACTTATACGCAGTATCAGAGGAGAAAGGACTGCAGTGATCTAAATAAACACAGCCAAGCGGTTTATTAGATATGTACAACTGTGTCTGGGGTGGGCGCGCAGCAATTGAAGGTTTAATCTGCTGGCATATGTCACAATGACAAGGACATAATCATGTGTCTGTTTGTACAATCCACGCCACCAGTAATGCTGTTGTAAGAGAAATACAGTAGCTGACACGCCGGCATGAGCTGAGGCCATACCCTTGTGAGCTGCTGTTATCAAGTCTTGCCTCCGGTCCGCGTTGGGAATCAACCTGTCACCAACGTTGTTAATTCTCACATAGGGAAATTTATCAGGACTTAAAAGATTAAAGTATTTAGAAGGGAAACCCCTAGGGTAATTACCTTCCTTCTCTGTTGCAGAAATAGCTGCCAAGATGTCATCATCACTCTTACTTTTGGAGTGTGTAACTGCTGCTACTAAATATTTCGCTACTGCGGTCTTCGCTGCTTCATCAGCAAGACAGTTACCAACGGCGTGTACCCCCACGCATTGTTGACCAAGAGTATGAATTACAAACAAGAGTGGGAGCTTTTCTTTAAGCTCAGCCACTCTGACCCATAGCATTTTGTGTTTAATTGTGCTACCTTTGGAATCGCAATAGTCATTCTGAGTCCAAAAGAATAGATTGTCATTGTTAGCCTGATCACAGTAGAAAGAGTCACTCACAATAAGAGTAGTCACACAAGGGTCTGCGTACTCCAGTGCAAGCACCAGAGCACGTAGCTCTGCCAATTGAGTGGTACAGTCCCCTAATGTCTGTGTGTGAACGACATCAGACTTGAACTCTCCATTCACCATAGTACCAACCACTATTGCGCAGGCCCGCATAATAAACATGTTTTGAACACCGTCACTGGCTGCGCCGATCCGTCAGTGTATATGATACAATGGAAGTCCAGAGGGTGCATGATCAGAGGAGCAGGATGAACAAATTCATTTTGCAAGTAATCTTGTGTTTGCAAAGAGGAGTCAAAGATGAACGTGACATCTGGAGATGTCAAGGACGTGGCCATTGTATCCACCTTTAGAGCAAAGCTTTTAAATTCGGTACACTGGTCTTTGTTACTGCCTCCCAAGGCTGGATACAGTGTAACAACCAACATGCGTTTCGGCTGCGACAGTGCCCGTTCTTTCAGAATCGCAATCTGCACTACAGTCAAACTTTTTCCACAGCGGAATAACGCATTTCAGCCAAAGTGTACAAGTGTGACTTGTAAGCTATAGGGACTTTGTCACCCTCAATAAAAGTCAGGTACGTGAAACCAACTGCGCCTGGCACGATTCTTATCACCAGGTTTGTTTGGTTGTCACGAGTTAGTAAGAATTTAGATTCAAGAAGATCAGACTGCAAAGATCGCAAAATTGCAGAATGTTCAGGCAGCCAGCAAGATTTGGTAAAAGTAGGTTGTACCAAGGCATAAAGCGGCTTGATACTGCATTTTAGGACCCTAGTGTAATTTCCCCGATTCATGCCCTTATATAGGTATAAAGTAATGTATCCTTATATAGGCATAGAAATCATAACCATATTAAGACATAGATCATGCAGTCCTAATACTTCCACTAGTTACAAAAATCTACAACGATTTCTTGGAACACCCCGCCTTCAGCAGCCAGGGACTTCCCCCTGCTTGAATATTGATTTGTCCAAGAACTTATGGAGTTTTCAAAGAACTGAGACCTTTGATGACGTCATTATGTCCAACCTTACGTTAAACTCGGCACCTTCACGGTATAAATATGCCCACACTTGCCCAAGCAAACCACCGGTGGTTTGGAGCAGTTCGACTATCTACTTGCCCGACGCATCTCGCTGCAGCAAGTGCCGAAGGAAGCTGACCCTCCAGCAGCCGCACTGAGAGGCGCTGTCTTTTCTCCTGCCGAGAGATCAAGCGCCAGTGTTTCCAAGCTACCCTTGCGGGTTTTTTGGGAAATCAATTCCTGAGAGAGAGATACCAGACCTCCTTCATTCTAAAACCAAGTTACGGAGCTGATTAAACCCTTAGAGAATTCTTGGATAGATTCTTGGCAAAGAATACTGAAACTAAGCTACAACTCACTCACTTCTTCCCTCGTACTACACCTAGGTTAGGTACACCGGGGTAGGCGTATTTTAGAAGCACCAGTTGAGTACTTTTTTAGTCTTTATTTATTAGTGTATGTATTCTATGTATTTTATGGCTTAGAAACCATATCATGCTTTTACAGTACTATTTTATAATACTCTTCGTACTGTATGTATTGTACTTTGCAACCAGTATTACAATTGTAGCAGTTAATTTCTTCTGCATGAGAAAGAAGACTGTTCAATAAATACGTTTATTGAAAATGCCCGTCTCTCTATTTCTCTGCACCTCTGGTGAAACGAAGCATGCACGATTGACTGAGTAAAATAACTATCTATTGTTTTTGCACGACTCTAGAGATACATTTCCTATTCTTGGGAAACAAAGTTGTCATGTTTATTCGGTTATCAGAAACTAATCCCTTCTTGTGTATTCAAGAACGTTTCTAGTGATCTCTGAGCTAGCTGGCACTCATAATTCAGTCTAATATATTTGATAGAGACCTAGTAGACATAAGTCCTACGTCAGATCTAAAGGATATGTTATTGCAATGTGCAGAGCCTATTGGGAATATAGGAACTACACTACATGGAGCCCAACGTCTGGTAAGGCACTAATTTAACGCTAGATACTAGAGTAACTCAGTCGTGCTTTTCACACAGACCCCTTTTTCTCGTAAAATACTCCAATAGACGTCCGGAGTGGGTAAAAGGATATAATATCCACCATAACTGAGTAGGACGAAAATCCTATGTATTAGTTTTTGGTTTGTTCAACGTTGAAGGATACAGTGTTCCAAAAATATTGTGCACCTTATCTTTGTTTCCTTGAAACTTGCTCTGCAAACTTTCGGTCAACAGAATGATGGAGAGTGACAACGAAAGGGAGAGTGCTGCAGCAGCAGCTCAGGCAGTTTTAGACGACAAAGGTCTCCAACAGAATGACCCGGATGCTATACTCATCCCGGTAAATATAAGGAAAACAATCACTATAAAGCTTATAAATAATGGAGTATTTATAGAGGCACATGAATATCGGCAGAAGAGGTATTCTATTCATGGATTCTGTTTCCTACAACAAATCCAGTAACACACAAATTCCACTACTACAAAGTAGAAGAACCTCCAGTGGAATACGTTCCTTTCGAGGATGTCGAAATTCCACTAACTTACCAGGAGCATCAGCTCTCGTTTAAAGGTGCCCTACAACATCAAAATCACATTGCCAGGCTCGGTCCACTAGGTAGACCAGGAGCAACATGGCCGGTACTAGCCAGCTATACACCACATCCTGACATTGAGAGAATGGCAGGTCCAGAACTATTAGCTCAGCTAAAACAGCTAATTAAAATACATAGACAGTTGGTTCAATATGTCTTGCGGACTTTAACGGTCCAACCTGCTGTAAGAATTCCACAGCAGACCCCTCACCAGGGGAACACAAACAACATTACACCACAGACTATACAATCAGTCATTGGTAAATTGCCCGCAAAAAGAGAACAAATTCCGTTCTGGTTAGCACAAAAAATTGGTCAAATAGAGGCAGTATTTCCTGATAGTACACCTCATGAAAAACGCAGAATTTTAACAATCTGTTTACCAATGGGAATTGCACCACACGTGGAGGACTGTGACACTTGGGGTACAGTTTTTGCTTCAATCTACACAAAAACAGATGGTGTTCCGTCTATAGCGGTAAAACCAGACGTCCTAAGACAGATTCAAAATGAATACGGACCAGAACCTGCTTTAAATCTTGGTATGAAATTACTAAAAGATTTCAAACAGGTCTCAGCTATACTATTAGCTAACTTCAAAGGTGAAGCAGCATCCGTGGCAATCCGCCAAACACTAAAAGAAACAGATATAACTGAGCAACCATAAGAACTTGCAAGAATAATTGAAAAATCCTATGAAGAACTAGGTAGAGACAGTTTGGGAGGGAAACCAGTAAAGCCCGAACTGACAGAAAATCCTGAAAAGGTTTTTATTAAAAATAATCTCACTACTCCTAAAAAGAAGTGGGATAATACTAAACAGACACTTCCTAAAGAGAAGCGCTCCCAGTCCAGAGGAAGGTCTCCTCAAAAGGAGCCCTCTGAGAAGAGGTACAACCTCAGAAATAGGGATAATTTGAGAAAACCTGATAGATATCAAGATACTGATACACGTTCCTCTCGTACCGTTCAGACTTCCTCGCAGAAATCAGAAAGAAGAGGACCGTCACAACAAAAGGAATAGCGCGTGAAGTCCAAAGACGATCAGCACGTTCCAAAAAATAAGAAAACTCAATTCACCATGAAGAAGGTAGCAAGTGTAAAGATCAGACATGCCGAGGATCTTGAGGACACAACTCAAGAACGGGGAGTGGGCCCAGACAATGCTAGATAGCGCAGCAGAAGTCACCATAGCTCGCAAGATCCTGAAGGATCATCTGGAGACAGTGGACTTGAATGAATGCATTCAAGTTGAAACTGCCGACACCAGGGTTAGTGTACCACATAAGTTATATGATGTAACACTCCGGATGGAGGGGGACATAACTAGGAAAATAAAGGCACTCTTTTGGGAGAAGCTATCTAAGGGTTATGACATTCTTCTAGCTGAACAAGACTGGCCACCTGAATTTGTCAGGGAGTGCCCACATGGTGAAGAAATCATTATGCCAGCCTTCTCTAATCATATTCCAATTCATAAAAAATACACCTATGCCAGAAAATGGGCTGTGGCCCAGGCTCCAGCATTATATAAAAATCATGTGGGATGGGATGAGGACCCTTCTCACCATAAAATCCAGTTAAAAAATCAACCAACAATGCAAAGGCAATATCATGTTAAACAGAAAGCTAAAAAACAGGTCAGGGAGATCTTAGATCAATTTGAATACCAAGGGGTGATTGAAACATGCACCTCGTCTATGAAAAATCCTTTCTAAACTCTTGTTGCAAAACTTTTGCAGTACAGAATGCACACAGTGCCGCACTGATGAACAACATCGTGCGTAAAAAGTATGAAACCACATTAGCTATTTCTAACGGTTTCTTCTGTCAAAACATTGCACCAGAAAGCAGGTATTTGACATCTTTCTCAATCATGGGGACACAGCGACAATGTTGCCGTCTCCCCTACGGACTCAAGAATAGTGCAGGGTTATTTTCAGCCGGAGTAACAGAATTACTACAAATGTAGGATGATGAGGCAGTATCTTATGTCGTTGATATCTATCTTACAGACGATGACTTGGACAGGCACTTGAAAAGAGTGAACACCATTATACTTGGGTTTCCTTCTGAAGGGTACCAATTCAATTTTAAGAAATCACGAATTGCCCACCTCAATGTCCTATTCTTAGGATACGAACTTTCAAGTGAAGGCAAAAGCCTGGCAGCAAACTTTCTAGAGAAATGTGCGCTGCTCCAAACTCCAAAGACGCTGAAAAACTTACAGTCAATTCTAGGTTTCCTGAATTTCGGAAGAACTTACGTTCTAAATTATGCAGAAAGGGTTAAACCTCTCTACGAACTAATCAAACCTGATTTCAAACCAACTAATTGGACTCAAAAACACATAGAAATTTTGCGTTCAGTACAAACAGACATGTTAGCAAAAACACAGTTACAGACACGTGACAGCATGCGCAATCTTGTAATCCGAATCATCCCAGGGAGATGTGGATTCATGTACCTAGCATTTAATGAGGGTGAAAGGGTACCAATAGCTTACACATCACACTTGTACACACAAGCTGAAATAAAATTCACTTCAACAGAATAAATTCTGACAGCGGTTCAAACTGCAGTAGCAAAGGAGAGAGCCCTCGCACAGGGTAAACCCATAATGATCATTACACCTGTAATTGCCTTAGAGGCAGTAACAAAAGCGAGCATTCCAAATGCTAAAGCTTTACATCCGAAATGGATACAAATGGGTTAACTCTCTTGCTGCAACAGACGTAGAATACGTTTTTGACCCAAACTTGAAAACACAAGAATTTCTACAATACGAACAAGAATGTCCTCTGCCCATTGAGATTCTGCCTCTAGAACATTACGGATGTATAATCTATACAGACGGATCATCACCACCCGCAATTATAGTGCTGCGTGCGCGATTGTTAAAGGTCTCTGGCGCGAAGGTAAATTTCGACCTATAGTCACTAAAACTCAATCACTAGGAGACTGTACAGCTCAGCGAGCTGAACTACAGGCTTTCAAGATGGCGCTTGAAAATACCGATCGCGAGTTCCCCACACTCATAGTGTGCGATTCGTATTACTGCGTCCAGTCTTACAAGGAATATTTGCAGAACTGGGTTCAAAACGGTTTCAAAGATGCAAAAGGTGGCACAATTAAGCATTAAATGCTTTGGGAATAAGTAGGTCTATTGCAGAAAGAACTACAAAAGACTCACGTGATGCATACACTGAGTGATCAGCGTGATGGCGTTCACGTTGCAGGGCATTCATTGGCTGATGAAGCCGCAAAGGCAGCTGTGTAAATGGCTTCCGTAGCTGCAATCACTTGTTCAAAAACAGAAATAGATGGTAAAACAATGCTAGCTGTCGTTGTCATTAGCAAAGACAGCGGAGCAACGTTACCTCCAAACTATCCACTCGAATATACATACGTAATTGATTCAAACTGCGTTCCGTTTGCTCGAATCCTTGGAGTGGGGACAGAGTAATTCCAAACAGGAATTGCAGAGGTGCTTTGATACAAGAAGCACATATGGGAGAGGGTCTGACACATCAAGGGATCTCAAAATCTCTAATAGAACTGAAAGAGATGTACTGATGGCCAGGGATGAATGCCCATATTTACAAATTTGAAATTAACTGTGATACCTGTTACAAAGACCATAACTTTAAAAGCCACCAGATACCTGACTACAGTGTAGCCAGCCCAGTTCAGACACCACTGTTAGACAGCATTAGACTTTCTACACTCAGTCGTCGCAATGGACGAATGCGGTCCCACAACTATTAGGACGATTCATTTGGATGTCGCCTCAGCGCTCGGCTGACGCCCGAACTGTTATAAAAGATTTGTGAGTCTTTATTGGCACATACGCAATCGGCACGCTACATTCTGACCAGGGTCCTGCGTTTAGCTCTTGAGCTTACAAAGAATCAATGGCCAGCTTGGGCATTGCATTGCAGTACTCAAGTCCATTCCATCCTGAGGGAAATGCGGTAGTGGAAAGGAAAACAGTGACATAAAGCAATCTATAACAGCTAGGGTATTAGGCTCGGGTGACGGGTGGGTTAAACATCTAATAAGTGTCCAACATAGTCTTAATAATCTGCAAAGAAATTCTCTGGGTGGAATCACTCCATATGAAATACTTTTTGGTACTAGAATGCTCATCCAGGATCTTGATCATCACACTTCAGTGGTGGAACAAAAACCCCTTGATATCAAAGACCGTTTGGCTGTTTTGCAGGACTTAAATGAAACAAGAAGTCTAAGCAACACAACACAAAAGCCATCGACCACTGAAGAAACACCACCTGTCCAGCAAGACCTATCTGGATTCCAAAGATTGGGGATCTAGTCAGACAAAAGATCGCGGTGAAGAAGGAATTTGGACCTTCGTACAGAACACCAGTACCTGTCTCAGCAATCCACGGAACAAGATCAGTGTTACCGCCGCCCCTTGCTGGAAGAAAGGAGAACCGAGTTGTGTCCATCGACCTGGTCAAACCACATCATGTGGCCGATAATATGTAGTAGGCCCAGTGGACTCCCAAGATGTAGCAGACAATCAAATCTTACTACAATCCAAGAGGTTCAAACTGAAAGACTTATCACCTTTGATAAACCTACAGTGAGAAACGAAGGACTATGCAACAAAGCCATGGAACTTGTGCCTCTTGAAAACCAAATAACAGTTCGTCAAGAAACACCTGTCTACAATGATATAGCCTCTGACTGTACCAACATGGCAAAGGATGAAGCAGTCCCAGCGATTTCGCAAAATCCGGATGCAATCCCAACAATTGACAGAACTGCCTCTGGCTATTTCATCAACTTTGATACATTTTCTGAGGAACCCAGTGAACCTGAAACGACACCAGCAAATAAAGCTTTCAAAGAAAAAATAACAGAACTCTTTCATCAACTTGAAAAAAATATATCTGGTTTCACCATGGGTTGATTTTTGGATTGTGTTAGGTGTGCTTTTTCTTAAGCATGGGCGTAAAATCCGTTCCGCTCGCAGAATTAGCAGATTTTTGGCAAATTCGCAATCCGCGAACTCTCGCGAATTTGTCAAAAATTCGCACGAAGCGGATTTTTTTGCTTGGGGTCGCGATTGACAAATACAATATTGCGGCGCGCGGCGTTCACTTACCGTCATTCAGCGTTTGAAGAGTTGTTTTTCTCCATATTTGCATGTGCTGCGCCATTTTGGATCTTGCTGCGGGATCCCGCGGGAGTTTGTCGACCGCGATTACGTCATCGCGGCTTGCCACCTTGCACAGCGAGAGTTTGTCAACGCGAGTACGTCATAAAGGCCCGTGATCACGCATCGCGGGAGTAAACACTTGCGAACACGTAGATGCGGCGGGTAGCGACAATCTTGCGTTTGCGAAATTGCAAAATTTGCAATTCTGCACAAGAAATCCACCAGCAGGCAGCATAAACCTTCTGAAAATGATGATTTTTATCAGAATAACTCCTCAGGTTGACATTTGCCTGCACTTTTTTTTGCAAGGAGTCCATTTTGGGGGGGGGGGGGAGGAAGTGCCCCACAATCTCCAACTTCCTGTTCCTGTCCAGCAGGCTCCTCCCAAGGCTTTGTTCATGTCCTGGTCACTTTGATTTGGATCTTGACCTGGAAGGATTACTTTTTGTGGATGCTGCTGGATATTTGGATTTGAGGCCTTTTTGACTTTCTTTGGATCACTTTTGGATTAGAAATTTCACAAGTAAGTTGATGTTGTTTGTTTGGGGCATTACAGTTGCTGCAACTACAATTTTGGAACTTTTTCAGAACATTAAATAAAATATATTGTGGGTAGCCACAGTATCCAGTAGGACCAGGGTTAGTTAGGGGTGCATGATGCAACTGTTTTGTTGAATTTCAATATCATTTAGGGCATGGATGGCATTGGATTGTGGTGATTGTTGTGTGTTTTTTGATTTTTTGACTGTTGTTGGGGCCTTTTGCCCAGGGGTACTCAGTGGTGCATGGACTGAGTCTTTCTGTGGGGTCTCTTTAATGTAAGCATCATGGAGGGCATGGATGGCATTGGATTGTGGTGATTGTTGTGTGTTTTTCGATTTTTTGGCTGTTGTTGGGGCCTTTTGCCCAGGGGTACTCAGTGGTGCATGGGACTAGTCTTTCTGTGGGGTGTCTTGAATGTAAACATCATGGAGGGCAATGGTGGCATTGGATTGTGGTGATTTTTGTGTGTTTTTTGATTTTTTGGGGTGTTGATGGGGCATGGCCATGTGGGTGGGGGCCATTTTGAGGACTGGTACAGGCAGGGCCTGGCCATGTGGTGGGCGTCAAGGGGCCATTTTGAATCCAGGCAGTGTGCTTTGTGCCATAGGCCTGCATCCAATGTGCCTTGCTTTCATCCATTATGCCCAGGGGTACTCAGTGGTACATGGGCCTAGTCTTTCTGTGGGGTCTCTTTAATGTAAACATCATGGAGGGCTTGGATGGCATTGGATTGTGGTGATTTATATGTGTTTTTTGATTTTTTGGCTGTTGTTGGGGCCTTTTGCCCAGGGGTACTCAGTGGTGCATGGGCCTAGACTTTCTGTGGGGTGTCTTGAATGTATACATCATTGAGGGCATGGATGGCATTGGATTGTGGTGTTTTTGTATGTGTTTTCCGATTTTTTGGCTGTTGTTGGGGTCTTTTGCCCAGGGGTACTCAGTGGTGCATGGGCCTAGTCTTTCTGTGGGGTGTCTTGAATGTATACATCATTGAGGGCATGGGGGCATTGGATTGTGGTGATTTATATGTTTATTTTTTATTTTTTGGCTGTTGTTGGGGCCTTTTGCCCAGGGGTACTCAGTGGTGCATGGACTGAGTCTTTCTGTGGGGTCTCTTTAATGTAAACATCATGGAGGGCATGGATGGCATTGGATTGTGGTGATTTTTATGTGTTTTTCGATTTTTTGGCTGTTGTTGGGGCCTTTTGCCCAGGGGTACTCACTCAGTGGTGCATGGGCCTAGTCTTTCTGTGGGGTGTCTTGAATGTAAACATCATTGAGGGCATGGATGGCATTGAATTGTGGTGATATTTGTGTGTTTTTTCGATTTTTTGGGGTGTTGATGGGGCATGGCCATGTGGGTGGGGGCCATTTTGAGGACTGGTACAGGCAGGGCCTGGCCATGTGGTGGGGGTCAGGGGGCCATTTTGAATCCAGGCAGTGTGCTTTGTGCCATAGGCCTGCATCCAATGTGCCTTACTTTCATCCATTATGCCCAGGGGTACTCAGTGGTGCATGGGCCTAGTCTTTCTGTGGGGTCTCTTTAATGTAAACATCATGGAGGGCATGGATGGCATTGGATTGTGGTGATTTGTTTGTGTTTTTCGATTTTTTGGCTGTTGTTGGGGCCTTTTTTCCCAGGGGTACTCACTCAGCGGTGCATGGGCCTAGTCTTTCTTTGGGGTGTCTTGAATGTAAACATCATTGAGGGCATGGATAGCATTGGATTGTGGTGATTTTTGTGTGTTTTTCGATTTTTTGGGGTGTTGATGGGGCATGGCCATGTGGGTGGGGGCCATTTTGAGGCCTGGTCCAGGCAGGGCCTGGCCATGTGGGTGGGGGTCTAGGGGCCATTTTGAAGCCAGGCAGTGTGCTTTGTTGTGTCATAGGCCTGCACCCAGTCTGCCATGCTTTCATCCATTATGCCCAGGGCCCAGGGGTACTCTGTCAGTGGTACATTTTATTGGTCTTTCCATTTTGGGGGTGGGTATAATAAAAATGCTTACTTGCAAACTATTAATTGAAGCGCTACATATGCAACATTTATTTAACTGATGTTCCTCTGGCTTCGTTTGCTTTTAGGTGCAGAAAGACGAATCATCAGCCTCATCGTTTCTCATCAGTGCCAGGAAGAAGTCCTGCTGCGGTGTGTGCAGCACAACGTCACGTGTGGCCACAGACAACTCTGCAACTTGTGCAACTGCGGCCTGCTGTTCTGACATCTGAAGAAGATGGCCCCAAAAAAAGTTGCCTGTAGCTCCTCTAGCAAGAAAGTTGCCAGTAAGGAGCAGAAGAAGCAAGTGGCGCCACTTACCAAGGAGACTGGTGTGACGACCGCTACATTATTTGGGGGTAAAAAAGTATGCCTGCAGCAGCAGCGGGGTCTGCTGGGGACCAAGCTGGGAGCAGCACCTCCGCTCCATTGGGCTCAGTGCCACCACCACCACGCCAACTTAGGTCCAAGCCCTTGAGTCCTGCAGAGGCAGCCAGTATAGTTGTTCAATCAACATCGACCAGTGATGTTGGCTCATCGCAAGAAAGTAGCAGCATCCCTCAATCAACACAGGTTGTTGTAACTCATCTGACGAATGTTCAACAACCACAGCCGCAACAACAACCACATGTGCAAGTACAAGCCCAAGTACATGTGGAAGGAGAGGCGGCACAAGGAGAGGCGCAAGCAGAGGTGCATGGAGCGGCACAAGTGCCCACAATAGTTGTTCCTCCCGAAGTAGGGGCACATCAGGAAATCAACATTCAAGCTGAGGTATCATATGAGGAAGCCACTCCTCCTGATGATTCATTGTCTTCCAGATCCCTAGCAAGGAAAAGATCAAGGATGGTGTCTACATCTTCTTCAAGCCCCCTTCCTTCTGATGATATGGATGAAAATTGGGAACCAACAGGCCTGTCTGAGAGTGAGGCACACCATGATCTGACAAAGGTAGCTAAGCGTAAAAGGAAGGTCCCCGAAAGTCTCATAGTTATGGAGTGTGATGATGACGCTGAACAAGACGTGGCGTATACTCCTGCTGATGAAGACTCTCACGACGACGACGCAGTCATCATAGACGTCACTCCAGCCTCAGCAGGCATGAAGCAAACAGACATTTATACCCTATCCCGAAATGCTGCTGAGCGTGATGTTGGCGACGTGTCAATGGGACCACCACCAATGCAGTTAACTAGTACACCACCACCTACAGCTTCCATATTTTCTCGCCAGAAGGGACCTCCATCCACCTCGACCTCCATTTCCTCAATTAGCGGTGCTGGAAGTGCACAACGTACTAAATTTCGGCAACACACAAACTCCACTTCATCTGGCATTAGCAGCATTCCCAGTATCGCCTCCTCCGCCCCCCACAGACATTTGAAGTCCGCAGTTTGGGGCTTCTTTAGTGTTAGCCCAACAAGGGAAAACATAGCCATTTGTACCATTTGTAAGGTTCGAGTTAGTCGTGGTAAGCTTGGTACCAACTATGGTACTGGAGGCCAGAGAGGTCATCTTGAGAGACAGCACTCTGTCAAATGGCATGCGCACCTAAGGGAGATCAAGGCAGCCCGAATTGCAGGTCAACAAATTGTATCCGTTGATGTTTCATCTGCTGATGACGAGGAGGAAGAAGCGTCAAACATTTCTTCAGTTATACCCAGTACCCCTGTCAGCAGCACACCCCCTGTAAGATATATGAGCCAAACTAAGAGTGTGGGAGAGAGTGAGACACCAATGCGAAAAAGTTCATCATCACTGAGCGTAACTGGGTCGAACAAGTCATCATCATCCCGTAAAATGGTCCAGCCCACCATTAGAAGCATGTTGTTTTCAGATGCGCCATTTGAACGCAACCACCCAACGGCGCGTCTGTATAACACTAAGCTGGCTAAAATGCTAGCGCTGGACCTACTCCCTTTTTCTTTTGTGGAAGGGGTGGGTTTTCTTGAAATGGTGGCAACGCTCTGCCCTAAATGGAAGGTTCCTAGCTGGTTCTATTTTGCCAGAGTTGAGGTTCCAGCACTACATGAAGATGTGCTGGAGGTGATTGGGCCAGCTTTGCAGAAGAGTGCTGTTCACACTATACATCTGACAACAGACATGTGGACCAGTTGCGCAGCCACTGATGACATGTGCATCACTGCACACTGGGTCTCTTTTTCAGGGGTTAAAGCAAAGCTAAACGCAGGTGTTGACACGGAGAAAGTTTATAAAGCTGCTTGGAAACATGCAACAATAGCCATGTTTGCCATGGAGAAAACTCATACAGGAGAAAACATTTTGCATGAGTTTAACACAAAGGTCTTTGAATGACTGTCCCCAAGAAAACGCATAATTGGTTATGTTTCCACGGATAATGGCACCAATGTAGTTAAGGCCATGGATAAGGGTAGCTATTTCAGAGTGCCGTGTTTGGCGCACTGTATAAACCTGGTTGTTAAAAAATTCTTGAGTGAAGAAAGTCCAGTCTCCGAGTTACTGACCACCTGCCGAAGAATGTGCACACATTTCAACCATTCTTTTAAGGTCCGGAAGCAGCTGAGGTGCCTGCAACATGAACGTAAAGTGCCAGTGAAAGCACTCATCCAGGAGGTGGCAACACGTTGGAACTCAACCTTCTACATGCTTGAGCGTCTGTATGAGCAGTATGCGGTAGTCGATCAGTATTTTTTTTAACTGGGTACACCTATGATAGACATGAGGATACAGGTGGAGCAATGGGAGCTAGTTAAAAGCCTGACAGACATGCTTCGTCCTTTTGAGGTCTTAACGCGTGCAGTCAGCAGGGAGGACTGTAATTTGGGAAAAGCTATCCCATTGTTGCGCATGCTAGAGCACCAACTGAAGGCGGTGTCTTCTACGTTTGAAAAAGATGGAAAGGAAGAAGCATTTGAGTTGGCGGAGAAGTTATTTCAGCGCCTACTTCGCGATGATCGTCTTGAAATGATCCACACAGAACAGCATTACATTTCTGCTACTATTCTGGATCCACGGTACAAAAAGGCAGTGGCAGGCAGAGTATTCTTTCCTTTTGATGACGCAGATGTTACAAAGTACAAACATTGGCTAGCTGTGTCAGCCACTCGGTTTGAAAGAGAACGGCAGGAAATTGAAGGAAAAGGCAGTACATCAGCAGGCCATTCGCAGTCAAAAAAATCCACTTCTGCATCTGTGGCTGTGGCAGAAGTGAGTGATTTTCCCTCTCAGCCGTTAACGACACCAGCAACCTTATCATCTGCACCAGACACAACAGTAATATTGTGTGAAGAAGAGGATTGGCTAACTCAGCTTGGGTTTGCTTCTCAAATGGTCCCAGAAAAAAGTAAGCAAAGCGGAGGAACCCTGGAGAACCTTGAGTCGATGGTGCAGGCCTATCTGAATGACTCAACAGAGGTCCATGTTGCTCATGACTCATTGGCGTATTGGCATGGGAAAAGAGATGTGTGGCCAGAGATCACCAACCTGGCTATAAATTACTTGTCTTGCCCACTCGCAAGCGTGTCTTCTGAACGTGTTTTCAGTGCTGCTGGTGGCATTGTAACTTCCAAAAGGACCCGCCTCTCGCCCAAAAATGTGGAGAGGTTAACAATGATCAAGATGAATCAGCACTTCATACCACCAGATTACAAAATACGAGAATGCACGCAGGAAGAAGACGAGGAGGACACCAACTTATATGAGGGAAGTTCTTCCCTGTTAACTGACCTACTCCCGTCTGAATTAGCAGAGTTTGAGGACGAGCTCTTCTTCCCTGACACCGAGCCCTGAAAATGAGTCAATGAATCACTAACTTTCTTTTTCGTCCTTATTCACTTTTATTCCTGCGTGCCTGTCTTTCTTTGTTTTGCAAAATATATATAAAAAACTTTAATAATCTAATCACAAAAACAAGCCCATCAGCAGAACTGTCTTCACTTATTTGCTTATTGATTTGAAGGTGCCGCAGTCTGCATTCCTCAGGTTCACAAGTTCACAAGAACATGCTCCTCTATCCTCCTCCTCCAGACTCCTATTTCCCTCAAAGCAGATGGCTGGATTACGCCCAATGAAGAAAGACTCTGCACTTGTGGGGGTGTTCTACTTCTGTACGGGTGAGTAGACGGGTCTGGGGCATTGCTGTGAAGGTCTAATACCGGCTAAAAGTGGTTTGGAGAAAATTGGAGCAGAAAAAGTTTTTGCGCTTTTGATCACTTGCCTGTCTTTGGGGTGCTGTTTGGGGGGCTTTTAGGTTGTTGGGGGTGGGTTTTGGGGTCTGTGAGCACTGCTGGCACATTCTAATGTTGATTGCATTTGTTTTACAGGAAATCCATGGTGGAAAAGGGGAGTTAGGGCCTAGCTGCAGAGCTCATTTGGACTGCATTCCAGGTAGGCCCACAGTTTCCTAAGTGTGGCTTTTCCCGGTGTTGCTTTTCGGCTTTTTGGGGGGGGGTGAAACTTGTTTTTGCCCGGGTTCACGGGTCTGGAGGCCTTGCTTGGAAGGTGTAATATCGGCTAAAAGTGGTTTGGAGAAAATCGGAGCAGAAAAAGTTTTTGCGCTTTTGATCACTTGCCTGTCTTTGGGGTGCTGTTTGGGGGGCTTTTAGGTTGTTGGGGGTGGTTTTTGAGGTCTGTGAGCACTGCTGGCACATTCTAATGTTGATTGCATTTGTTTTACAGGAAATCCATGGTGGAAAAGGGGAGTTAGGGCCTAGCTGCAGAGCTCATTTGGACTGCATTCCAGGTAGGCCCACAGTTTCCTAAGTGTGGCTTTTCCCGGTTTTGCTTTTCGGCTTTTTGGGGGGTGAAACTTGTTTTTGCCCGGGTTCACGGGTCTGGGGGCCTTGCTTGGAAGGTGTAATACCAGCTAAAAGTGGTTTGGAGAAAATCGGAGCAGAAAAAGGTTTTGCGCTTTTGATCACTTGCCTGTCTTTGGGGTGCTGTTTGGGGGGCTTTTAGGTTGTTGGGGGTGGGTTTTGAGGTCTGTGAGCACTGCTGGCACATTCTAATGTTGATTGCATTTGTTTTACAGGAAATCCATGGTGGAATAGGGGAGTTAGGGCCTAGCTGCAGAGCTCATTTGGACTGCATTCCAGGTAGGCCCACAGTTTCCTAAGTGTGGCTTTTCCCGGTTTTGCTTTTCAGCTTTTTGGGGGGTGAAACTTGTTTTTGCCCGGGTTCACGGGTCTGGGGGCCTTGCTTGGAAGGTAAGTAAGTAAAGTTTATTTTGTTGATTAATTAAAACCATTACAAACAGCAAAGAGCAAATTCAGTTTACAACCTGGTTTAAAAAAAGCAATATAAACACAGACCCAGATTATCCAGCACTCATATACATACTTAGGTAGGCTGTAGTAGGATGATCAATAAACAATTTAGCAGCAAATGTGAAATAAAGTGCAACAAGTTGTTAATGAATGAATTAGCAGCAAAAGTTAAATAAAGTGCAAATGTGCGCTCTAGTTCCATAGCAAATACTTTAGATGTTAATCAAAGAATTCTGATAAAACCATTTTAATCTAGAATAATAATTAATATACTATCTCCCCACTAATTTGATGTACTTTAAGGCAACAAATTAGATGATCATGTACTTACAGCAAATATTATAGGAAATACTAGGAAATGACATAATACATTTATAACAATTAAATGTTAAAATTTATATAACATTTCCTCATGATCCCTAAAAACATTTACTATTATAGAGTCATTGACATTTTAGATAGCATTCATTACATGGATTTCATCGATTACAGAGTCTTCCTTACATAATTTTGTTTCCACTGTAAGGATATATTTAACAAACTGATGAACTAATCTAGGTGTAATACCACTTAGACATACAATGATTGCAGTTCTGCACGTTCTTACTCCCATTTCCTTAAAAAGCGGTTTTAAAAACATCTTTCGTTCAACAAGCAATCTTGGGCACAAAGTTACAATATGTTGTAGAGTTTCTTCGTTTTTACCACATAATCTACAGACATTAGACGGCCCATTTTTTTCCCATTTTGGGATTCCATCTTTGGTTGGGTATCTCCCAAACCGTAGCAGCATAAATTTATTTTTGATATAAGGTTTTAGATAACATTTCAAATAGGGCTGGGGATACAAATTGTTAAAAGAATTTGCTATTGTCCAAAGATGTTTTTTTCCCTTAAATCGTCTTTATCCGTTATACAAGACAACAGTGCTGCTGATTGATTGATCGTTTTTTTAAAGACCATTTTACACCTTGTTTCATCCTCTAAGTTCGGGCAATCAAAGGCAAGCAAGCGCTTGTTTAAATAAGATCGCCAACTTCCCGAATATGCCCCTCTTTGAATCTCTAGCCAACAAAGGTTGGCCAGCGAGCCTTCCTTTGATCTGGATAATAACAGTAAAGATTTTAAAAATCTAGATTGCCTAACGAGACACTGTTTCTTCAATCCAAATTCTAGTCTAACATTCGCTCGACTGATGTTTTTTGGGATTCTAAATACCGACTTATATGATCTTATTTCAATATCATCTAAAAGTTTCGCATCTTTGCCCCGAAAAATAACAGAACCATAGTCCAAAGAAGGAATTAACTTCACTTTCATGGCCTTCATCAAATGGTCATGATTTGGGCATAATAGCTTATCCCTCAATTGTCTAAAGGCAAATGTGAGAGATGAGCCTTTAGCTTCTAGGTTGTTAAAATGTTTCCTAAAAGATAAATTGTGATCAAATGTTATACCCAAATATTTATAGGTTTTTACACAGTCAACAACCATACCGTTTATATTCCATTCTTTAACACCTAATTTACCTTTTCCCATGGTCATTATTTTTGTTTTTTTAATATTTATTTTTAGACCATTCCTTGCGACATAGACGTTAAAAGAGTCTATTAATCTTTTAAGGCCAATAACTGTCTGACTTAATAAAATAGTATCGTCAGCGTATTGTAAATATTTAATCTCTTGGCCCATCACAAAAGGGGAATGAGCATTAATATCTTTAAAATGGGCAGGGAGATCGGACATAAAAAGATTAAAAAGGCAAGGGGCCAAAACGCAACCTTGTTTCAAGCCGATATTTGTTTCCAGGCGTCGGGTTATATGACTACCGTCGCCTACTTTAATCTGGACCCAAGTATCAGAATATAGCAGTTTAATCATTTTTAAAAGTGCGTCGGATATTCCCCAATTATCTAATTTTGACCATAATATGTTGCGGGGCACAGAGTCGAAGGCTGCTTTTAAATCAATAAAACATATATACAAATTTTGTTTCCTAATTTTGGCTCTTTCGCCTAATAAAGTTAATAAAACTAAATTTGAGAAGGTTAATTCTCCCTTTCTGAAGCTGGTTTGTAAATTTGGTATCAGTTTTTCTTTTGAGGCCCATGATTCCAATTTCTCTAACAAGCAGGTTGCGAATATTTTAGCGTCAACATCAGTTAGAGCTATTAATCTATAATTTGCTGGATTATCTTGAGGGCCGCTTTTATAGATTGGTTGGACGATACTACCCTGCCAAGAGTCTGGAATTTTACCAGTTTTAAGCACATCATTAAACAGCAGGGTAAGGACCTCTGGCCAATCCTTCAGGGCAGCTTTAAATATGACATTTGGCATTCCGTTAGGTCCGGGCGCACCATTTGATCGAATCCTATGTACCACTTTTTTTACTTTATCAACTGTCCAAGGCTCAATAACCGGGATATTTGTCGGGGTTGCCCAGATATTACAGTTATATCTGGACATTTATTACGCATAGGAATAGATTTGTCTTGAACAAACTGAGGGCCTAATTGAGCCGTTTTAGAGTTATTTAGAAAAGATACCCAAGTTGATTCATCAATATTTGCGCTATTGCTTGTATTGTTTCCATTTTCTAAATTATTAATTAAACTCCAAAAGAGCCTAGGGTCTTTTAATTTGCAGGCGTGATGTAATTTGGCCTAAATTGTTTCATAATAGGCTTGTTTGGACTTCCAAACTTCATTCCTGTAAATCTTTTTTAATTGTCTAATTTGTTTGGCGACCACAGCACAAATGGACCCTTTCGCTTTCCTATATAATGATCTTATGGTTTTATTGAGTTTTCTTTTAAGATGTTTTACGCGAGGGGAAACCCATCCTGGGTTCTTTTGAGTTAGCGTCTTACCACCTGTAGATTTTAATTTAGTAAAATTTGACACAAGCGCAGTACATAAACAAGGCCAAAGTTCTACCGGATTTTTCCCCTCTAGTATCGCATCTTGTAAATCAACAATTAGGCCAGCTAGAAAGTCCAAGATATCCTTTTTAATTTTATCATTCCATATGAGCCTTTTTAAATTAAAAGCGGTAGTTGATGTTCTAATTGTTTTTGACTCGGGCAGATAATTGAACGCTAAAGCAAGAGTAATAACTTGTGGGTTGTGGTCGCTCTCGATTCTTGGTACAACTTGATAACCTTGGACTGCCTTAACAAGATTTTCTGAAATTATCCTATAGTCAATTATCGAAGGACTAGCACTTTTCCTAAATGTAGGAGTATTATCAGCATCTATGAGAATATTTAAGTTATATTTTCTGAACTCACAATTAGACCATTCTAATAGGGTGGATGATGTTATCATTCCTTTTTTATATGAAAAAAGATGCATATTAAAATCCCCAGTTATAATGATCATTGAGTCCAAATGATCGTAGTATAACAATTTTACCATTTCCCATAATAGATCGAGTTGTGAGGACCTTATGTTTTTCTTTGAACTCAAATAGACATTTAGGAAGATAAATGATTGTTTGGCAATAAATTTAACACACAAGATCCATTTTACTTGGAGGTCTATCTCTAAGTGTTTAACATCAAGATTTAAGGAGACATATATGGAGAGACCTCCACTAGGGCGACCTATAGAGGCCTCACGAGTTGCCACGTTCAGATATTCATAATAACCAATAATAGGTTCACTACACATTTGCCAGGTCTCCTACAATATTAAGATATGAAAGGAGTACAAAAAACTCGTTACACTCGGATCCTCAAGAAGAGTTTTGAGTCCGTTTACATTCCAAGAACAAAACTTTAGGGATTTAAATGTTTTTTTAGACGGAGATAGGCTTCAGTCCTTCTTTGGAGAGTTAACCTTTGATAGCTTGGAAGGTGTAATACCGGCTAAAAGTGGTTTGGAGAAAATCGGAGCAGAAAAAGTTTTTGCGCTGTTGATCACTTGCCTGTCTTTGGGGTGCTGTTTGGGGGGCTTTTAGGTTGTTGGGGGTGGGTTGTGGTCTGTGAGCACTGTTGGCACATTCTAATGTTGATTGCATTTGTTTTACAGGAAATCCATGGTGGAAAAGGGGAGTTAGGGCCTAGCTGCAGAGCGCATTTGGCTTGAATTCCAGGTAGGCCCAAAGTTTTCTAAGTGTGGCTTTTCCCGGGTTTTGCCTTTTGGCTTGTTGGGGGTGTTAAACTTGTTTTCGCCCGGGTTGACAGTTCTGGGGCCATTGCTGGGAAGGTCTAATACCCGAAAGAAAGTGTTTTGGAGACAATCCCTGGGGAAAAAGTTTTAGCATTTTCTGAGATTTCGCTCACTCTACCATTTTCGGGGGGCTGTTTGTGGGGGTTCCTGGTGTTTGTGTGGGGGTTTGCGAGTCTTGGAGCAATGCTGGGTATGGATACTTTTGCTTGCTTGCAAGTGGTTAGAATACAATCCATGGTGGGTAAGGGGGGATTTGGGCCTACTTTACTTTCAAAGTACGTTTGGTCACCATTTTCTACTAGGCCTCTGACAGGTAGCAGTATCGCACGTTTTTGAGATCTGATTGGGGGTCTTCTACATTTTTGCGACTGGGTTTAGTAAGGGTCTGGGAGCACTGCTGGGAAGGTCTAATTTTGTTCTAAAACACAGTTTACAGTACACCTAGCTTGAGGGGAAAGATCCGCTAAATGAATGCGCCCATACTTATTTATCCTTCAAAAGGAGACTCAGACAGAGTACGCACTTTCACAAATATTGTACTGTCTATTAGGAAACTCAAAGTGTGACTTTTTGCACTACACAGCGTACATACCTTATATTTATTTGTCAGTGGTGTTCTAATATAACTTCCTGTTTTTCCATCAATAATTACAGGCCGGGTTTCAGCCTGTGCAATGGGAAAAAAAGGATGAAGTCAGGCTTCACATTAGCGAGCCGCAATTCAGCATCCGCCAGGCAGGCAGTGGACAGGGTGTCTTCTGGTCACCAACATTGATGGACGGAGTGTCAGAAGGAATGGAGGAGTCCCGCTAATAAGAGGAATGGTTGGATGCATGCAAGTTACCAAATTCAACAGGACAACTACAACAACATACAGATACAGTATCCGTTCTTTTCTAATTATCTTTTAAGTAATGTTATTGCTGTGAACTTCTATGAGTGTGACTCTGCATTTCTTTGATCTCTGCTTCTAAATTCATCCCTACAGCCATTGTATAGGTTTTACTTCTGCTATTTTTCAAACCTAATTTAATGTACGAAGTGTTACTCTGAGTGCAGAGATAGGCAAGTGAAAGCGCATAATTACTGCAGCCCTGTACTGTCGCATTCTTTCATTCATGGTTGTCTAAAGTACTACTTACTTTTTAGTAACCATGCATGCAGTAGTGCATGCACTTCCTTTATGTCACTTAAAAGATTTATGGATAGCTTTGTACCAAAAGATTTGTTTATCTTCAATTATTGTTTGTCCATGCTGTGCTTTTTTTTCCTTCTCTCAACAAAACTTTCCCAAAAACCCCATTCCCATCCATTTTCCAAACCCTAACCCTCTTCCCCCGGGCTGTGTGGTTTTGATTGATGTGTGACTAAATGACAGCAATAATTCCACACACTTGCTGGGGAGGATAAGGTCATAGCAACAGGCTGGTGAAGGAATCCGAGGATATATCTTACTCAGCTTGACACAGACCCATGACTATTGGCAAATGAAAGCAGATTTTCATGTGCGCCATCAACTTGATTGCTCATCAAGAACATCCTCCTCCTAGGCGTGGCAAATGATTACGCTGCTGTGTCCCTCACCTTCAGTACTATTTCTTGTAGTAGTAGCCAATGTCAAAGAAAATCAACGCAAGTAGTAGTTATACTTTCAATACTTTACCATTTGTTAGGCTACATTGTGGCACTGTTCTAGTGTACTGTCACCTGCTATATTCTCTATTGGACCGTTCTAATGCTACGGTAAGGACAAACAAGGTTTCATTTTTTTTTCCAGATGCTGCAACTGCCACTGTGTAACACCACAAGTACCACCGCAATGATGACATTTCATCCGCCCAGGATTGCCAACCTTAATCGCCATTTCCCGTGCAGCCAGCCCTGTGCCTAGCCCTATTTCCAAACACAAATTATAGGTAAGATAAACGTTTGGGGGAGGTAGTATAATGGAGTATTAGGAGAGACGAGAGACTGACGGTCCTAGGACTATTGAATTCACTTACTCTGTGAGAGGCACTTAGTTTTGAAAACATTAGGGCAATCACTTACACAACTTGAATCAAGATGCCACTTAAGTTTCAGGAAAGCAAACTTACTGTTAAACCCCCACCCAACAGCCTCAAAATCAGTAAAAACACGTATGCTAAGATAAAGTTTAAAGTATATTTTATCCCTAACATAAATAATCTCCCGCAAGACCCAACCCACCCACCCCCAAACCCCAAAACGAATGTCCGTGAAAACTAAGTCCAAAAAAGTAGAAAACCCAACTCCCAATTCCCACCCCCCAGAAGTCTTTAAAAAAGGGGCAAGGGACAGTCTCCTCCTACTGCTGGCTGCTGTTGACTTTTCGGGCCAGGTCGGCATGCTCCTTGCGGAGGGTCTCGAGCAGGGTTTTGGTGTTGAGCAGCTCCTGCTCGAGGTAGAACACCCTCAGTGAAAGGCGGTGCAACCTTTTTTTGGTACTGCTGTGGGGGGCAGCTGATTTTTTTGCTGCTCGGCGGTGGCGGGTGGCTGCGGTACCCCGGCTCCGTACCGCTGGAGACCTGCGCTGACTGGCTGACCCAGGGAGCGCGGAGGAGGATGCAGCTGTACCGGTCGATGTTGTGGTCGACTGCGTGTCCCACTCCTCCTGGGCCACCAGCCGCCGATATTCGGCGACAGTCGCCTCCAGCCTCCGTTGCCGGGCCCTTTTAGCCAGCTCCTTCCGTGTTGGTTTGGAAGGAGCATCTATATGAAGAAAGAAAGACATAGTCTGTAACCAATGCTCTTTAAGATTAACACAAAATGATTCAGCAGAAAGTTGTGTCACAGTAGAACTAGCAACTTGCAAGCGCAGTACATAACTATTGTGGCCAGTATCTATATAACCTCCCACTTCTTCATCCTTGCTCTAACATTAGTGGGAGTTTAAGGAATCAATTCTACGAGCACTATGGACTCACTCCATTAGAGTCGACTATGACAGTACACCAGTCTTATTCTTCTTCTCTCTTGTTTAGCAAAATTGATACGTTAACTTCTGCAAGCCGGCATAATGACAGCGCAGTCAACTTGCACCCGAGAAAAACAGACGCCCGCCATGATGAATGAGACAGACTTGCGTTACTGTACCGGTCCAGTACATGCAGGTGGTGATGCTCTTACTTTTCTATTACTGGTGGCACTGAGAATACTCTGTTACAAGGGCTACTGCTTAATTAATTTAACTTTCACCCTACAGTGCCAATGAATACTAGAAAAGGAAAATGAAGAAGATAAATAATCTGATTATCTATCACTGCACATGGTATGTATTTGCTTACATTAGGGATGACTTTAGGTGCTTTGCTTTTTATTGAGTGAACAGTACTACATCCACACATGAATGACCGAGTTCTACTAAACTAATTAACAGAGGTAGTGAGTGGCCATCGTAATAGCCGGATATATGCTGTGCTTACAATACAAACTACTGCTAATATTCATGGTTGTATTCTGCCAAAATTAAAACTTCTTTTCCTTGCCTTTCCTACACTGGAACGGACGTGCGGGTGCGGTGTTACATGCTCTTCAAAGTAACACTTAGTTCATCCAGTGACCGTCTACTCTCTCTAGATACACATATGCTATCTAAGAGTCAGATAGTACCATGATCCAGGCATCCATCCATTCAAACTATATGTCAATCATTCTTCTTCATGTCTCTCATCTAGACAAACCTTACGTTTTCTCACGGGAAAACAACCTTTTCATTTTATTTGGGAAACCGCAAGCCATACACCCGTGCTTGACTTGCATTTGAATTTCAACCAAAGGATATATTGCGCACACATACAGTTTCTGTTTCACCCACCCAGGCTGTTCTCCTTCCACCCATCCTTGCTTCATCCTTCACCCAGCCATGCATCATATTCCTTCCCAGCCACCTCGGGCTCCAATCAAACACGTATCATTCTTCTTTGTCAGTCTTCATTACTTTTAACTTGCTCGTCCTTCCACACTTACTTACACCCTTCTTTCCCTTTTCGTTCATCCCATCCATCAAGTTCATCTCAGATCTGATTTGGATTCTCGAAAAAAAATTCACCGCTGAGTTGATGTACATTTAGAGGAGGCTACTACCTGGTTGATAAAAACTTTGTTCTAAATTTGAAAGTCTTCTTAACAGTATAGTAACTTAACTGTACAACATATATATTACACCCGTGCAGAGAGCACACTCTGCAGTCTGCAATCACAATAAGTAAGGAATATAAGAGCTTACCACTGCCCGCCACTACCGTGGCACCCCTCACAGCAGTTTCCTCTGGCACTTGCACCGCCTCCTCCCCAGAAGTGTCCTCCTCCACCTCCACACTGTCCCCGGCACCAGATGTTCCACCTACAAAGTACATTTACGAATGTTAGATGTCATAGACATACACCACTCACTAGTATTTTGTCTAGGAATGAAGAAATGTGAATACAGAAACCAATCTAATAATTTGTGACTGTCTACTCTAAAGTAAAAATGTCCCTTTTTCCAGGGAAGGGTGTTGTCTTGCTGCACTTTTTGGCACAACTGATGAATGCTTGCTTTTTAACACGCAACATTTTTCTCATAACAGACAGAAGCTTCACTTCTAAGAACAAGAGCAAGATCAGATCATCATCACTAGGATGGAGTGACCAACGATTCAGCACCAAAAAGAAAAATTAAAGTTCAAACCAGGTGAGGGCTCGGCTCGCCCACAATAAATGTGTGAAATAAATCACTAAGCACTTTTCCATTTTTAATCAACCGTTTATGTTTTATGGCAAACTTGATTTTAATAAATGTTTTTACTTTTAATAAAGCTTTAAAACTTAAATAGACTCTGTGGTTTTTGGTCAAGAGTGACTGAGCAAAATGTTTTGCAATTTGCAAGCATGAGTTTGTGCCTCTGACACTTCTGGACTCTGACTCCGTACTCTTGTCCTGCGTTGGATAATCATCATTGGGGATCAATCATCGATGAATTCGGGAGCTAAATGACTCTGCCACACTATCTAGTCAGTAAGGAGATTGGGGGTTCTTCAAAGTCTGTTATCACTGAGGTATGTGGAAAGTCTACCTGCGTCTATTATAATTGATAAACAATGCACTATTTAGTATCCATAGTTCTGTTTGTGCAGATTTGTCCCTGCAACAGTAGTAGTATGGATTGTCCTCCAATCCAAACCAAAAGTAAAGTAGTATCTTATTCTTTCTTGGTGGTCTTTCGCATTTTATTGTTGGGAATTGTCAAAGCATAAACATTTTGAAGACTTGAAAAGACATTATGGACAATCCCAGAGGACTGCGCTCAGTTCATAGAGCTATTGATGACTAGAATGGGAGTTTCGTTTGACACCTTTTGCCAACTGTGCAAACTTAGTTAGCTACACAGACAGCTACACAGACAGACTAATAAGAATAATCTAGTAATACCACAGGGAGTCATAGTAGAGACATGATAAGAATTTAGATAGTCTACAAGAAGATCAAAGACGATTTAGAAAAAAATCGAGTGAGGAACGCTAGGAAAAATAGGTACTCTATATTAAAATGAAAACTTACTGGGGCCAGCAAAGGAGCCCTCGCCTGGCCGATCCTGGCCTTCTACAGCAGCAGCAGCAACCACCTCCTCCTCTGTCCTCTTGCCCCTGGGGGGAGCTAATGTACAACATAAAAGAAAGAAAGAACCGAAAACATGGATGATTGTTGTCAACCAAATCAAACAATAACAAAATATTTTGGCAAAATAGCAAATAGACAACTATTCCACGGGATATATTGACCTATCTCATGTGGTCTACTACGATATTAGTATTGCTTGATTTGTGGACCGTCGACTTGGAAAGTTATGTGCTCACTAAACAAAGTACTAAAAAGGTTCGCCTAGGACTGGCAGGCAGCAGTCCGCAGCACGCGAAGTGACATACAAACTCCATCGTGATTGCAGTTCAGTGACAACACTAAAAAGTTTCCTACTACATTAACCAGTCATTAAAATACTCAAACTATCAATCCACCACCACTATTTCTTCTTATTGCCAGGTGTACAAAGGAAGGACTGGACTTGAGTCTGTAGGGGCAGATTTACAAGCCCCTTGCGGCTCTTTAACTCCGTTTTTGCTTGACTTTTGTGACGCAGCGGCAGAACAAAAGAGGCACCATGGTGCGGCGTATATTAACAACGTGACGCATATGGGAGATGCATCACGTTGTAAAGCTCTGCGCCATCAAGGGGCGTTCCGGCGCAAGGGAGGGCGTTCCTGCGCAGGAACGCATCCTAAAAGTGGCTGAGGGAAATCTACAAGATTTCAATCAGTCACTTTTAGGACAATGATGCGTCACTCAAACCCTGCGCCTGCTTGAAGCAGACGTACGGCTTGACGCAGCATTGGGGAGATAGGGCACCCCAGAGCATTGCTGGAGCTGCGCCATCGTTGCGACGCAACTCCAGCAATGCGCCGCCTTTACGGCACAGATGCGTAACGCTCCGGTGACGTTTTGGGCCCATGGTGCGCTGCATTTTAAATACGGCGCACCATGGGTGGTGGTGGCGTGGCGCACAATTACTGGCGCATCCCTGCTACTTTGCAGGGATGAGCCGGTAATTGCAAATCTGCCCCTTAGTGTCTAGCATTACGCAGTTCTGTAAACTACACTCATACATAATTTCTCAGGCCAATGAAATGAACACAAAATCGAAAACAAATAAGCATAGTAGCAACGCTACTGAGAAGGAGAGCAGTGCACCTGAAATGCACAGAAGATTTTGAAATATAAATTACCTACAATGTAATCAGCAGCATTATTGCTCTTGATAAAAAACTAAAATTTGCAATATAATAACACACAGAGCCGGAGAAAACAGAGTAGTGATGAAATAGCTACTACTACTTACCAAGCCCGGGGATCTCGACGCCGAGCATGTTGAGCAAGTCGCGTTCCCGGAAATCCGTCCAATGGTGGGTAGCCTGGTTGTAGGTGCGCCGGACCCGAGAGTGTTGAAACATGGCCCGGCACACCTTCTCCCACCGCTTCCGGCGCTCCCGGAGCCCGTAGCCGATTGCGATCTTGCCGCCTGCCACGATGGTCCTGGGGAGGCGGCGCTGTACAAAGAACACTAGTGCGGCCACCTCCTCCGTGCTAAAGATCTCCCGTTGCATCACTAGCTCCACCCTAGCATGGGAGCCGGGCACGGGGAAAAGAGTTTAAAAAAGTAGTTTAAAATTAACCAAAAGTAGCAGAAAAAACAAAAATATAGAGCTTGAAAAATAGAGGGATAGATAATAAGTAAAATAGATTAAAAAAAACTTCAAACAAGCAAAGGATGGCAGAGATTGATAGAGGATACAGAAAGGATGCCCAGAACCATAGCAATGAATGAAAAACAAGATGGCGTGCCCGTTCACGACCGCGTAGGTAAGTTCGCGTGAGATTTTCCCAGTGATCACTTGTACTAGCGAGCCGCACACTTTGCGAGATTACACATAGCGCCCGGAAACGGAAATACGTCACGCAAACAAGATGGCCGCGCCCATGTACGACCGCTAGGGTAACTTAGTGTTGTTGCGCTACAAGAGGCTTGCAAAAACGCAAAAAATCACCAAACTAACACGCCGCAAAAAAATAAATCGTATATTCGCACGATTGCATCTTACCTGTTCTACGATGCCTGCTTTGCGGAGAAGAATGCGTGTTGGACGTTTGTCTTACACTTCCATCAGCACTGCCAACGGATGTTGATGCTTTGCTAGGTCCGGTAACGGCTCATGCATCGTGTTGCCCCCAACGGCTGTCAATCCTGATGACGGCATTCATTGAGACCTCACCGGCAATTCTAGCTAATGGTGGGGTACGTGGAACAACAGGCACACAGGTACCAACAACAAACGTTGCTAATGCGAATGACGCTGACGGCGATGCTTCTCATCTGTGCACAATTGATCTACTTAATGAAGTAGTTCCACTTTCACCTACTGTGGTAGATGATTTCTTTGCCAGCTTAGATGATTTGATGTTTTCTCCTGACACCGAGACTAACTTTTGAAATTTGCACACAGCGTTCCATGAACTCTGAATTCGGCCTTCGCTTGTCAAAACAAAACTTCTAATTCTGGAACTCCATTTTTTCTACTATTTTGATATGACTTTTTTCCAAAATTGAACTTTTTTTTTCTGGCACTAATTAATCTGCTTAAAGTAGAACTATTCTTAGAGAACAAGAAATTATTTTTTGAACACTTTAGAGACAATATTGGGCCTTGTCCTCCAAAATAATAAGTTTATATTCTGCTATGGAATTGTCTCGACTTTTTCATCTGTAAAACATAGAGCCATTCATAAATGTCATTTTTTATTATTTCATATAGCATTGCCACTGTAGTTGAATATGCTTTGAATGACAACTATTGTGTTTAAAATGCGTAGAGTATAAATACTCATTTATGTGTACAACCATTTTGGAATACATTTTATGTATTTGGGTGGGATTGTGAACACATTCTTTAGTTATGTTTTAGATGCTTATAGGTTTAGTAATATCGAACATAATACGTGGAGTGGGTGTTGTATAGCATTTTAGGACCCTGATGTAATTTCCCTGATTCATGCCCTTATATAAGTATAAAGTACTGTATCCTTATATAGGCATAGAAGTCATAACCATATTAAAACATAGCTCATGCAGTCCTAATACGGCATGGCTACTTCCACTAGTTCCGGAAATCTACAACGATTTCTTGGAAAAACCCGTCTTCAGCAGTCAGGGACTTCCCCCTGCTTGAATATTGATTTGTCCAAGAACTCATGGAGTTTTCAAAGAACTGAGACCCTTTGATGACATTATTATGTCCAACCTTAAGTCAAACTCGGCACCTTCAAGGTATAAATATGCCCACACTTGCCCAAGCAAACACACAGTGGTTTGGAGCAGTTTGACTATCTACTTGCCCAACGCATCTCGCTGCAGCAAGTGCCAAAGGAAGCTGACCCTCCAGCAGACGCACTGAGAGAGACGCTGTCTTTTTTCTCCTGCCTGAGAAATACAGCTCCAGTGTTTCCAAGCAACCCTTGCGGGTTTTTTGGGAAATCAATTCCTGAGAAAGAGATACCAGACCTCCTTCATTCTAAAACCAAGGTACGGAGCTGATTAGACCCTTGGCAAAGAATACTGAAACTAAGCTACGCCTCACTTACTTCTTCCCTTGTACTACACCTAGGTTAGGTACACCGGGGTTGGCGTACTTTAGAAGCACCAGTTGAGTACTTTTTTGGTCTTTTTTATTAATATATGTATTCTATATATTTTATGGCTTAGAAACCATATCATGATTTTACAGTATTATTTTATAATATTTTATGCATTGTACTTTGCAACCAGTATTATGATTGTAGCAGTTCATTTCTTCTGCATGAGAAAGAATACTGTTCAATAAATACTTTTATTGAAAACGCCCGTCTCTCTATTTCTCTGCACCTCTGGAGAAACGAAGCATGCACGATTGACTGAGTAAAATACTATCTATTGTTTCCACGACTCTAGAGATACATTTCTTATTCTTGGGAAACAAAGTTATCATGTTTATGCAGTTATGAGAAACTAATCCCTTCTTGTGTATTCGAGAAAGTTTCTAGTGATCTATGAGCTAGCTGGCACTCACAATTAAGTCTAATATATTCGACAGAGACCTAGTAGACATAAGTCCTACGTCAGATCTATAGGATATGTTATTCCAATGCGCAGAGCCTATTGGGAATATAGGAACTACACTACAATACGCTGGGCATATTCGGGAATGTATGTACGCCCAAAATTTTAAAAAAACAGCGAAGATTGTAGTTTTTTCAGAGTAGTTGGAGCGCGCAGCAGTGCACATTTCTCCAGGAAGTGAGGTGCTAAACCTCGACCTTCATTGTTGAGCTCGTAGCCCAGGAACAACACTGTGTACCCTCAATATGTGATTTTGCAAAGTTAAATTTGTAATGAAAGTCCGCAAACATACAAATGATGCGGTCAACGTGACACAGATTTGACCATAATTCGTCGATGGTGAGATAAATGTCATCAACATATGAACACGCATCAGGGTCGAGTCTCTCCAAAAGAGAGACAATGCGGGCTGCAAAGACGCATGGACTGTTCTTATAGCCCATAGCTAATCTTCTGAACCGTTTCTGTTTACCGCCACAGGTGAACGCTATCCATTGACTACTAAGAGAGGACAGGTTACGGCTAAAAAAGCCATTGGATATGTCAAGTGTGGTTTTAAAACACTTAAGCACAAGACTATTCACAAGGGCAGAACTGTGAGTATTTCTTACCGTGCAGGTCCGACAATGAGAGTTCAAGTACTGGTAATCCAAAACCAAACGGTACGTGCCATCAGGCTTAGTCACAGTAAAAAGAGGATTATTCATCGGAGACACACATGTTTCAATCACACCTTGATATACCAATCGTTCAAGGATTTCCGCCATGGGAGATTTCGCTTCACTTCGCATGGGATATTGGGGTTAAGGCTGTGGCATAGACCGCAATGGTATCTCATGTCTGGGGGAAAGTTTGTCCCATCCACACTGAGTACGGTACAACAACGGTGCAAGCACCTTAGCCCACTCTTCTGCAAAATTCAGGGCCTGCTCCTTTGGCACAGTGTGCGCAAAAGCAGGGAGGATTACCTCATCCCCTTGCGGAGCGGATAGAATGAAGCGTGGGGGCCAATCAGCCTCCGCTAACAAAATGTCATAGGTAAAAGTCCAATTTTCCCAAAATACCCCTTTTATAGTACGTTGTATGTCACCTTCAATTAAAAGGACTATTTCATGAAGTCTTTCAGGGGGAGCCACTCTAAAGTCAGTTGTCTCAACAGTAATGAACGTGTCAGTTGCTGTAACCTTCAGAAATGGATGCAATGCTTCCCGCACTACTGTAATTTCCGCTGCGCTGTCTAACAGTGTCAGCGCCCATGTCAGGTTCCAAAGCTGTGCTCTCAATATCCGTCGCATACCTCGCTGTTAAAGCGGCAATTCTTCTTCTGAAACTGGGGTCTTTGACGTGGTGAGTTGTCTCGCTTGCCTTTACCGTCAGTCTTGCGGGGCTGCTCTCTGCTTTGCTGGGCACCCCGACCTTTGCAGCGGTCTCCTCCACTGGCGGGTGAGACCAATGTATCCTGCAAAGAGCAAGGAGAACGTTGATCAGGAACCTGAAAACGATCAGGTGACTTAATACTAGCGCGGTCGTGCAAATCATATGTGCGCTCACTAGACTCAGGTATTGGCGAAGCAGGACGTGACCCCTGTTTCTGTTGCTTTTTCCCCTGTTTTTTATTCTCATTCCAATTCTGTTTTGGAAAAGAGGGGCGTTCATCTTTATCAGAAGATGCCACCTTAGTTTGCTTCTGCGCTGCTGTTTTAGCAGAAGGCTTAACATCTAAACTATTGCGGCCAATGGTTTTATAAGCATCAGCAATGATTTTTGGTAACTGTCGGGGCTTATCGGCATCGGGGACTGCGCGTAAAGCATTAGACACTTGGAGGCTCACTGCATCTCCCTTAACATTAGCAAGGACGAGATCGGAAACAACCTCAAACGCTCCAATGAGTCTCATTCCTAATTCAACAGCCGCCTCCGCCCCGTGTTCATCTTGGACACGCTTAATGACAGAGGGCAGTACAGCCATCGATGGAGTGCCGAAGCACTCAGTATAGACTGTCGCAAATATCTTACCCCAGGTCTCACAATCAGCAACCTCTGGTATTAAGTCTTTCTGCAACAAATCGTTAGAATCCTGTGTTTCTCAACAGGAGACATATTAGGAAATACAGCTTCCAGCTGGTCAAATTTCTCAGCAAACCAAAAAGTTAAATCATCCTTTTCTTGGGGCCACTTGCCCATAACCGAATTAACCATGACGGGATTCATTTTTGCATCCCGGCCGGTCCAGCTGGTTTCCCAGCAGTGCCAGGTGGCCCTGCATGGACGTGGCGGGAAATGTGTTGCAATAGTCTGGTGCACTGTGACCAAAGAGGTATAGAGCACACACAACTCATCTATAGTGACTTGATTGTGACACGGATGCGGCGTGTAACTGGCCAAGACCGGCCATGTGGCCCCAGGAATGGACAAAGGGCCCAACCGAACCACCGTCACCGATTGGGGAGGGCGCCATTAAACAAAATTTGATGCTGCCATGCAGAAATAGGAATCTCCAGTGTCCTATATGGGACATAGTTCAAAGGCAGAGCCGTGGGAGTATAATTGTGAAACAGATAGGAATCCACATTTACTGCAGGAAAGGTCACCCATGAGTAGAAAATCTCAAACGGGTATGCCGCTTCAGCACTCACCACAAAAACTAATGCCATGCCATCTACAGTGACGCCATACGTCTGCAAATGATTGTGGACGGCCATCCTACTATGTTGGGGAATCTCAAAGTCAGCCATAGCAACACAGGGGATAGAAAGTACAATGCAAAATAAATGTAGCACTAAGAGTAGAAACTCAATAAGAACCTTTTTAAAATTATCAAGCTTGAAAGAACCTATGTTACTATAGGTAGGTTAAACCGTCACCACTGTCAACCGGAAACAATAGTGAGGGTGTCGTGGACTGTTATAAGCACTACTCGAGTGTCTCAAAAATAAGACCACTACGATAGGTGCGCCATGTTGCAGGGATTCTTCTCACACACAGAACTGTGCACAGAGACCCAGGACATCAGGGAATTGTGACGGACCAAAAAACTCACCTCAGTACCAAGAACCCCTAATCGACTAGCATCAGTTTCACATTAGCTCTTCGTCCTATAGCAAAGGTACCAATGATTAGACAACCCTGAACATGCGACTTAGGTTACTCTCAGGAATGGTGGGAATCAAGAACACTCTTTTGTTATATTCTCATACCAGTCCACAACAGGAATAAAGAAAGAGACACGATAAAGTTTAAAATATTAATTTTAATGCCGTGCTCTAAGATGCAGTATTTTTGCGAGCATAAGCAGACATATGATTAAAAATAATATGATCAGCACTGTTACAACTCCATAAAATACAAAAGGAGAAATCATATTATAATGATGGTGGGAACAGGTCATTTAGCACCTAGTATGCCACCCTCCCTAGGTAGGAACTATGGGGCATATTAACAAGCAGGGCGATAGGCAATTATCGCCGCTCTAGCCGTTTTTGGCCGCTAAGCGGCGATAATTCTATCGCCCTATTAGCAAGCTGTCGCTAACTGATGTTAGTGACAGCTTTTAGGCGATAGCGAGCGGTTTGGGGCTCGCTTTGCATGTAAGCGATGTTTATCGCTAATGACATGCAAAGTGGGCGTACCCAACCGGTTAGCCACTGAAAGCAGTCGCTAACGTCGCTATCGCCTATTAGCAAGGCAGGCGTAGCAATGGAAATATTCACGCTAAGCACGAATATCTCCAAATACTAACACCTGCCCAGACCAGTTCTTAGCCATGTTATCCAATAGGAGGTGGATAACATGGCTAAGAGCATTTTGTCGCTAATGCATGAATATCCCTGTATTCGCAGCGATATTCACGCATTTAACCGCTATCGCTGGATATTTTAGCACAATGGAGAAAAACGTTTCTAATAGCATGTTTTCTCCGCTAACATATCCAGCGATAGGCAGCGATAAAAAAATCGTCGCTAAGCCTATTTAGCGATAATTATCGCTACTTGTTGGTAATATGCCCCTATGTTTTATAAAATATAGAAGGTCTCTTAGGCTTGAATGTGGGAACCCCATACCTCCAAGATCAGCAGAAGCAAATCACATCAGGATCTGCAATAGCTCTCTGTCTCTCTGGAAACTGGCTTCCTTTCAGAGAGTCTAAATCATGCATGCAGTGGGTTATTAAAGACGCCAGGATTTCAGTTAACTGCAGCTGCATGCATGTTATGTCTAGTGCATGAGACGATCAGCCCGAACAACACCGAACATTGTTTGATAACCTTGGAGGCTTCAGCACTCACTGTGCAGACTAAGGTCGAGCTGTAAGTCTAGGGACATTAAAAACAAGCCATTCCCATGGGAAGCCATTCACGCAGCCTAACTTAAAACAACAGTTACATATAGTGTTGTGTGCAAAAGCAGCAAAATGTTAAATGGCGTCTAAACTTGTAATAAGCCCATGCTAACATAGAAATGTGCGCAAGTAAGGCCTAGCCCTCACTACAGCAGTACCAATAGATTCATTGGGACAGGAGAAACACAGATTACTGGCTGTACGCCAGGAAGAGGCCGGTGGCAATCGAAGTGTTTGTGACCCACTTTGCATACAGCCCCTTCCGTCAGAGGGGAACAAAAAAGAAGGCAAAAAGACAGGTCAAGCAAAAAAAATTGTTGTCAGTACAGCCAAAGGCTTTACCATGTAGTGTTGGTACCGTTCCTGCATCCGAAGATTGCTTATTTAGCCCGTGAGTATAAATACATTAGATCAGAGGTTTTTACCCTTTTGAATTTGGCGGACCCCACTGAATCACTACTGGAAGCTCGGGACCATAGCCCACGCATTTTTGTGATTTAAAAACATAAACAGTAAGCAAAAGTACAGAAATCAGTATACTGCAAACAAGTAAAGGAATTATAAAATATTTCTCATTCACAAAAAAAGACAAAAAATCGAAATTGTAATTTTAATGGGATGTTTGGAGCTTTTAAAATGCGTTTTTATTTCTTATAGACGAATAAATACGCCAGACTTTAGCTTATCTCATTGTCTTGCTTGCTCTATTTTTCTCAGTGCATCAATTGAGGCCACCAATCACCCATAAAAGATGCTGTTTATTGGACCTGAATTATTCCCACGAGTCAAGCTAAGGATACTGATTTAATGCTTAACCTTCATTTTCTAATGCCGTCACATTTACAGAGCGTTTTAAAATGTGCATTTGCGTTTTTATGCATACATAGTACATTAAACTACTAATATTATTTTTTTTCTAAACAGTCGTGGAACCCCTGAGTAGGTGTTGCAGACCTCAAGAGGTCCGAGGCTTTCTTTATTCAACTAGTGAAAATAAAGAAAGAGAAAGGAAAAACATTTCTACTTATTGCACTAGGTTTGGCTCTTAATAAAAGGCAGATGGGGTGTTGCATGTCTCAACTTTTCTACCCCAGGGTCATTCTGGGGACCACCCATTTTGAAAGTGGATTGATTGTTCATGATCTTTTGAGTAGCATGAGTGGTTGATAAAAAAGAAATAAATGAGGGCCAATCTGGGTATGGCTGATATAAATTTTCTTTTCAGACCCTTGCTTGTTCACCTTGAAAAAAGCAAATGTTGCAATTCATGAGTACATTTGTGTAATTGACCCATGCATTGGGACTGCTGCTTGCATTGATTAATTAAGGAGAAATCTTGGCTGGCAGGGAACCAGGGAAAGGTTTTAAGGTTGGCAGTGCTATTCCGGTTACTGGTTAAAATGTCACTTTATTACAGCTTCCGCTTTGATAGACTAGTTCAATTACATGGTAAGAGTGATTCCTCTCAGGAGACCATTGCTAGGAGGCACAAAAGAGGACCTGAAAGTGTGGAAAGTGTTTTAATGGTGTTAGCAATCAATCAATCATAAGGACTTGTAATGCGCAACTTGTCACCCCAGGGGGGTCTACTTCCCCTTGGGTTCTGTGAGCCTCGGTTCGGCGACTGTGGTGGTCGAAGTGCCAGGTCTTTAGCTTCTTCCTGAAGTCTTCCAGTGAGAGGGAGGTTCATGGGTGGAGGTCATTCCAGGACTTGGCGGCAAGGTAGGAGAAGGGACAACCTCCCCAGTGGCTGTGGTGAATGCAGGGGATTTGGGACAGTGCCTGGGTGGAAGAGCGGAGCTCCCTGGTCAGCTTTGGAATGCCAGGTGGTTGTTGATGTAGGCGGATCTAGAATTATGGAGGGTTTTGTAGGCATGAGTGAGGAATTTGAAGAGGCTTCTCTGCTGGACAAAGAGCCAGTGGAGGCCTCTGAGGTGGAGGGAGGTGCTGGTTCTTCTGGGGAGGTCTTCTGGGGAGGTCTAGATGAGTCTAGATGAGTCTAGCTGCGGAGTTCTGAATAGCCTGGAGGCGGCTCAGGAGCTGTTTGGTGGAACTGACATAAAATGTGTTGCCTTAGTCGAGTCGGCGAGAGGCGAATGGTTGGGTGACTGTCTTCCTGGTCAAGACAGGGATCCATCGGAAGATCTTGAGGGGTGGGAGATGAGCCGAGTGCGGTGGATCTCCAAGTGCCTTCCTCAGGGGAGGGCTTATTTTTTAAAATAAGGACCTCTGTTTTGTCCCAGTTGAGTTTTAGGCAGTTGGCCTTCATCCAGGTGGTGATGTTGGTCATGGTGTTATGGAAGTTGGTCTTGGTGATGTTAGTGTCTTCTGTGAGGGAGAGGATGAGCTGGGTGTCGTCGGAGTATGAGATTATGTGGGTGTGGGCGCTGTCTGCAAGAGGTGTCACATAGGTGTTGAAGAGGGTGGGGCTGAGGGAGGAGCCCTGGGGGACGCCCCATATGATGTCTTTGGGTGTGGAGGAGAAGGAAGGTATGTGGATCCTCTGTGTTTGGCTGCAGAGGAAGGAGGAGATCCAGTTGAGTGCGTTGCCATGGATATCAATGTGGTGGAATCTGGTGACGAGTGTGTGGTGGGAGACGGTGTTGAGGAGGACGAGGGCTGCCTTTCCACCTATGACACCATCTGAAGCTGCGATCAGGGGGGTATCATGTTATGGAGAGGAAACACAGACTTCAACTACAATACACTGACACAGTTAGCAGCATTATCTTTGGTGCACTTATTCAGAAGAGTTGGTGAGTGTCAGAGATGACCATAAACATCCTAGAGCTATTTTCAAGCTTGATGGTGAAGACTATCAAGAGAACGATTAATATATTTTTTTAGTCCCGCAGGTGGTCAGTAGTGGAGAAAATGATTTAGGAGACAATAAAGTGCCCAATTTAATGAGATTTTGTAGGGCTTCAGGTTGCTTTATTTTAAGTAAAATGTTCGACACTCCGTTGATCTCATGCATGAAAAGTAAGGAAATAATTGATGATGCTCTCTTATTCCAAGCTGGACACTTTCAGTGGTTTGGCTTTAGATGCAGGGAAAAGGAAGAGCCAGTCCCCCTGTGCAAATCTTGAATGCGGAGCATCCAAACAACCTTCTCTGGCCTTGAACTTGGGCACTAGAAAACCCTGAGTATATATGCAATGGTTTAGAAAGGCCTTAGAGATAGGTTAAGGAAAGTGTGGATTCCTCCATGATCTATCATTCTAATGACATTGCACCCACATTGGTGTTGCAATCTTTAAAACAAAATCCTGTTGGGTTCAAGTTGAAATGATGGGCCTCATTAATCATGATCCCTTGCTCCTAGACCAATAACTCACAGTTGAGCTGCTATATGCCCCAGAAAGCAATTTAAGGGAGTGGGCTACCCAGTAAGCCTGGTCTGAAATTCTCTGCCAGTTAGGCTAATTATGGCAAGTGGCTGCTGATATAAAACAATGGCTTCCTTTTGATGGTATACACATTCAATTCATTGAAGAAGGTGGCTATGAGGAATCGCAAGTTAAGGCATTAACTGCATCAGCTATATTTGTTATGTATAGATGATGCATCTATTGTAGCGGCGGCTGGTGTTTTTATGGAAGAATTCAGGTAGGTGGGCCAATGAATTTCTAAATATATTTAGCTCTAAGTCAGCTAACCTAACTATTCCATCTCAAAGACCTCGCACAGCAAGGATTTTTGAGGTAATCCTTTTCCTCTCTCCCTTAAACTGTGAAAAATAGAGATGATGTTATATATGAGTGATTCCTACACATCAACATACGTTCCAATTTTATTAACCTCAAAGTTCAAGCCTGTTTTCAATTATTTTGATCATTAATATTATAATCATTGGTTATATGGCATTTTTATTCTACAGGAGTAATTTGTACTGACCATGGACCTACGAATGCTTTACTAAAAAGGGCTAGATCCGTTAGTAATGACCGTTAGAGGTGAGTTTTTTTTCGACATGGTTCATCCATGTATGGTTTTTATTGCAGCCACTGTTTCATGATGTAATCGCTGACTATATTTGTATTCTTTGTTATAGGTTGCTACCTGTTGTTATGTCCTGAAGAAAGCCTGTTCAAAATAATTTTGAGGGTTTGAACATTGGCGGTTTCTTGCTTATTCTCAAATGGAATATTTGACACTTAGGGGCCGATTATGATCGCAGTCGGAGTTGCCTCTGACTGACATCATGGTAGAATTGGGACCGACGGACCTCCGGTCGACGGTCCCGACCACCTAATTACGATGCAACCGCACATGGTGCGGTCGAATACCCACATTTCCCTATGGCAGCACCTAGGGGGAGAGGTACAGGTACACAGGTGGAGCTGCGCGGTAGGTGGGGAGCAACCTGGCCTGCAAGTAGGGTCAGGGGTCGCTCTCACTGCCGCACAGCGGCCGTCACTTAAGGCGGGGAGGGAGAGAGGAGCAGCTGGGAAGCGGGAGAGGCGGAGAGGGGCGGTGAATGGGCGGTGAGGGGCGGGCTGCAGGGGAGCAGCGGCGGGAAAAGGGGGATCTGAAGAGAGAAAGGGGGAGGGGGATACGGGGCAGAAGAAAGAACGAGGGAAGAGCGAGTCAGAAACAGAACAGTAAACCACAGAAACACAGAATAAAGGCACAAAAAAATGAAGACACTATATCACTGGGGCAACAGCAGGGATCAAACTCACGGCGGAGCGGCAGCACCGGGGGGGAGAGGCACAGGCACACAGGTGGAGCTGCGCAGTAGGTGGGGAGCGACCTGGCCTGCAAGCAGGTTCAGGGGTCTGGGTTAGGTGCACAGGGCACGTGAAGCACGTGTGATGCCCGTCATGTCACAACATTTTACTTTCTTAAATTCTAAGTAGGGTGGACTTGCACGACCTCAGATGCCCCTTGCTTTATTTTAATGCTTAGTTCGAGTTTAGGCACGAAGCAGGTGGGCAGACAAAATATGGAAAATGAAGGAGATTTTTTTCCAAACTTGTCAGGAAAGTAATTATGCATCTTGACATTCAAAATCCCCTGCCCACAGCACTTCAATGCAGCGCGATATGGGCAGATTCAGTGGGTTGCATATAATGTGATATTTCAGGAGAGAAGTCCTCGAGAGCCTTTGCGTTCCCACTACACAAGTGTAATTGCCTGAAGTCTCTAAGATGACAATGGGACTGCCCTGCTGTGTCCCTGAATGCAGTCGGCTGAAAGAGTGAGTGAATGAATAAAAGGCAAGTGGTTGAGAAAGAGAACCAGTAATAAAATCAGAGACCCTTTAAAGGCAGGAGCATAGTGGGCTCTGTCTGAGGGCCCCAGCCTTTCCGGCACCCCCCCCTGCAAGAGCCAGCTATGTTCTGCAGAGAGTCTTGCCCTTGGGACCTTGAATCATTTTTAAACAGATTGTTTAAAATACCGTGTTTCTATCATTTATTTTTTAAATGTGTGCTGGTCTATTAGAGACATTTTGCAGTCAAAATGTGTTTATGTTTCATGTAACATCCATATAAAAAGATCCTTTTAGATCAATACAGGACATGAGAAATGGGAGGGTGTGACAGAGATTATTTGCAGTAATATGAGTGAGTTGCTGCTGTGTTACAATACTGAAAACACACATAACTATCCCTGATTATCAGATACACACATTTAAAATTTGACCAAAGAGAGCATGAAAGAGCTGAAACTAAATCATAAAATCGAAATTATGAATAGGGGGCCCCATAATCCTTAAAACGTCCCTGAACAACCTGTCATCTTGAGGACATTACAGCTTTAATCCTCAAATATTGGAGACTTTTCAGCAAGTGCACAAAATATACCTTTGCCTCCACGAGGCATCCATCTATAGGGTATTAATTGAAAGATGTAATGAGGCAAACTGAAAGATATCAATAGCTAAGACAACAGTTTTTATGTGGTTGAGTGAGTTCAGGGTCACTTACTAATTTCTACAGGAGGGCAACAATATATGCATGGTGCCATTATTTTGTACATTTTGGCCTCAAGAGCCATTCTGTTGTTCCTTATGTGCATTGCACCAATCTAACGGGAAACATCCTTTACGACGCAACTTATACCACACAGTGCCTTTACAACGCAGGTTTTTCAACGCAAGTCATTACAACAAATTGCGCTGTGGGGCGCTCTAGGATAGGTAATAGTTTAATTTACTATCCAACACCTTCCCTACTATCCACGAGGACTGGAGTTGGAATAGTAAATTAAACTATTCACTAACCAGCACCCCCCAACGCAAGTCATTGTAACGACTTGCGTTGAAAAACCTGCGTTGTAAAGGCATGCGTAGTAAAAGCATGCATTGTAACAACGTACATCCAATCTAACAGCTTTTGGGGAGAAGATGTGGCCTAACGTCAAGAGCAGTCGACCTCGGAGCTAGGGAACCGGGTTCGCGTCTCTGCAGGAACACTCAACATCCTGTTATTCTGGGCAAATCACTTGTGCCTAACAAAAAAAATTAACGTGTCTGTCTGTAACACAATTGGTGCTCATGTAAAGCACTCTGATACCTTCGACCTTTAGGTCTACTTTGCACTATATAAAACTCCAAGAAAATAAATAATAATAAAAGAACTTAATAGAAAGGCCATTTTTCTTTGATGACAATTGGACTAAACTAGGCCTATTGACCTATGTCAGACCTAAAGAGGTGTGCTTTAGAAAACTATTTTCTATATTCTCAAGCATTGCTCACATGCTATGTCACACTGGGATACAACATATGACACTGAAGACCCTGCAGAGCCGTGGGCATGTCTCCAAGGTCATAGGTTGGTGTGCGTGTCTCTAACTGCAGCCCTCTCAGTTTAGCCATTCACCAGAGAAGGGTAATTTTCATAGACCAATAGTGAACTGTTAGACACAGATTTACTAACATTTTGTACCATGATTGCGCCACTTGGTGCAACCAGATGGCAGAAAATGACGCAAATGCTAGTCACGATTTACAAAGCACTGAAGGTCTGATTTGGGTCGCCTTGCATGGCTTTGTAAAACAAAAGGAAAGCACGTAGTGCATGGTGCTATGCTGCGTCGCACTGCATTACGTGGGTGGAGCATGGGCTTTTCCATGTATCCACCCATGTATTTTCAGGAAAACCGAGATTTACTAAAGGCAGTAAACCTAGGTTTGCACCGGAAATGGTGTGCCTACCCGAGAGAGGCATAACAAGGGAAAAAAATTAATAATTACCCCATGTTACTTCCATTTTTCATGTGTCCTGCATTTTGAGGCACACATAAAAAGATAAATATGCCTCTAAGGATTGTTTTTTCCTGCACACAAAGGGTGCCTGCATTACATTACATTACATACATTACCGTGCCTCTCCGCGATAGTCCCTTACGTGACTTCCGCCCACCCCTAATATTTACAAGCCCCTTGTAGAGCCGGTGCATCACTTTTTGCGACGCACTGTCGGAAAAGTGGGGTGCTCCATATTTACAGGGACACATAAAGCCACCCTGTGTGGCTTTTTGTGTCCTTGTAAATATGGTCCCTTTCCTGCAGCACTTTGTTTGGAAGGGGCGTTTCATGGGTGTTGCTGTGGTGTTCCCATGCAACACCCATGGATTCTGCCGTAATCCCAGAATTACATTTTGTAAACCTGGGAATGCATCAAAATCCTACACATCCCCAGGGGAGGCATAAGGAGGAACAACGCAGAGAAATACATTTATTTCTCCTCGTTTTTCCTCCTCTTTCTATGAGTGCTGCATTCTGCATCCCCGCAATGCAGGCACTCTTGCACCATGGTGCAAGTGTTCTTGCATTGGCGCATGGCATCCATTGGCGCATGGCATCCAATTGTGCACAAGCGCTGGGGAGAGCTCAGGGATAAGTCATATTGATGCAAATATGTTGCATCCCTTTGCTTCCAGAATAACACATCGTAGTCAAATGTCATGCGGCACCACGCTGCATTACTTGGTTGTAAATATGGCCCTAAAGGTATAGCTGCAGAGCTGAATGTGGACATATGTCCTTAAACTCACTGATTTAAAGTGTAAATCGCCAGCACAATTTCAGTGTCCGCAAAAAAGACATTGTCTGTGTCTCTCTGACTAGGCATCTTGAGCCACCGTCAATGCAACATATTTTCAAAATATGTTGAATGGAACTTTCCTAAAAAGTCATAATGACCTAAACACAGCTCAAATATTGTGCATTAAAACTGATCCAAGTCAAGCCTATTAACACACAGAAGTCATCATTTTCATCCCTGAACACTATGAGAGATATAAAGACAGTTTCATCCACCTAAATTGACTGTCAGCTCAACCTCAACAGTCCATGCATCATCACATTCTTAGAGTTGCATTCACCATTCTACATCACTTTATGAATAGTGCACACTTACACTCCCATGTAAAGACACCAGGGGGCATTTAAATCAAAAGATTTTACCCATTCTGACACTATGGGGATATGTGCGTGTATATATTGTCCGAGTTTCCTAAATGAAGGTTTTTTTATACTATTTTTCCTTTTTATTTTTCAGTAGAATTCACTTTAAATTGTAGTGTTGACCTTATTTTGGCATTTGCATTTCCTGTTTTAATTAGTTATAACTAAACACAAGGGTGCAATTTGTCTAAAAAGAACATTAGTCATAGACCTTCTGGTTAAGGTTACTAGTTCTTCTCGTTGCAAAAGGCTAATTGTCTTCTAGAGTCCTCCAATCTAATATCATAGTGCTACAAAACAAAAAGAGACGCAAGTGAAAGTGCAATTGTGACTTCAGTTTGCTCATGAAAATTTAATACAGAAAGGCCCTGATTCTATTGTTCATCCTCCCGAGAGTGGCAAGCCCGTTTTTTCAATTTCTTTCTGCCTCCATCTCTTGCTTGATTTCTTTTTAGCCACTGAAGGACTTAGACAACAATGAAACAGCTGATACTGTTCTATACATAAAAAGGGTAGTGAAAAGGTAGGGACTAGTTGAGGACTGTCCAGTGATCAACTTGTTACATGACTACTCTACGTAGGTAAATCAGAAGAGGAACTTTTCAGTAACATCTCTTATCAAGTCTAGGGCTTTTTTTGATTCATGAATGTGTTTTTGCCTAGTATATAGTAAAGAAAGTAAGTAATTTTTTTAATTGTTTTTGATTAATTAAAACCATTACAAAAATACACGTTAAAAAGACTTCGTACGTAATAAGACAAGAGAAGTGTAATTCTAAAAACTTAAAAGTCTCTGATGAATAGGCACCATTCGTCAACTTCTTCTGTAAAGGTTCAAAGCGGGCGGCAAGATGGAGGTCAGAAAGCCCGACCGCCAAGCATCCAACGGGTTCAAGGAGGACGTTGGTATGTCAGAGGCAGCCATAATCCCCACTATGATGGCGGTGCCTGCCAGGCACCGCAGTAGGGATTATGATGTCTGTAGTAAATGCTTTCTATATCTTTTCCCCTCTACCACTGCATCAGAATGTCCTGTGACATCATGGAATGTTTGAGTGCCTTACTGTGGCTAAAGAGTCAGTTGGTCATCTCAGGCTGAGGAGCTGGTAGCTCGCTCCTGGTGGGGTTTTCTCCTTGTATCCTGTTACTTTATAACTTGCCACCTATCTACCTGCTAATAAAGAGGGATCTACTACTACATATGGACTACGCATCTTCATTTATGTACCACAGTTTGGCGACATTTCTTGGACTAACCTACGCTGTAAGGAAAGAGGATTGTAACTCAGAATTAAGGAAACCAAGGACTGTTCTGGGACCCAGTTAACATTGAAACAGGAGTAAATCAATGTTTTACTGAAATCCTAGAAACGCCCAGTAAACCCCACCAGTGTCCTTTTTATCTTGGACAGCCTGTACCCTGGGCGTTTGTTTTGTGAAGGAGTTTACTGCTATCTTGCTGTCATCTGGAGTTTGAAAGTCTCCAGCAACAAAAGCTAGGGAGACTCAGCTGGTCTGATCACCCTACTGCGTCTCCCTGCTGCTCTTGCACCTTGACAGTTCGCCTTTCTACATGTTCGCAGTGGTCTCTACAACTACTCTGTGACAGGTGTGTAGATGTGCACTCTCACCCCGTGGACACGTATTATCTTGTCAGCGTTTCCTGTGTTTACTGTCACGAAGTTGCACCGGCGCGAGCAGTTTTCTTCCTTTCACAACAGCCACCCACCATCTGTGTTGTCAAGCTCTGTTACGATCTGTCTATCCCGTGTGTGTTCCCACAGTATGAGGCTTTCCCTGCCTTCCTGCGATCGTTCTGCATTTCGAGATGTTCTACTCAGCGTGAACCCACGATGGAGTTAGTGTGATTATAATTTCATCTTCGCAGTGAGTTGATGACATTTTTGTTTTTTTTCGTGAGGATCCGCAATGCGCTCTGTGTTGTGGCAGTTGAACCGCTACATTTCAAACAAGTCCCATGCCATGGCGCTCATACAATTTTACCTGTCTCGTGGGCCCGGCATCTTTACCTTTGTGACGTCTTCTCCTTTTTCTCAACTTTGGATAGCACGTCTTCGCCGTGAGCCATCCGGCACGGACGTGACAGCGTGCCGCCATTTTCATTGGAGGGTCTGCGCAGGTCTGCGCAGTGTGTACGAGTGCGTCTGCTTCTGCCTTTCGTCTAAAAACAGCAGTCCCAGTTCTGTATTAGTTTCTGTGGAAAGCGGAACATGAGGGTTTTATTGCAGACTTACGTGACTTGTTTCGTCTCTTGCTTTCGGTTCGTCTCAACCTTTCACCACTCCCGTAATAGTTCAGAGAACGACAGAATATGATGAACATATTTCTTTTGGGAACGTTCGTGTTTTTTTCTTCACTTTTGTGTCTTTATTCAACTTTTGACTTTGGATCGTCTGGAGCCTTCCCCACTGCGCTTTCGAGCCATGCCGCTTTCCGAGGGAGTTTCCTACAGGAACCCGGGTGAGAGATCGCTCACCGGAGCTAATGTTTTTTTTGTTTATTTACTGTGTTATGCTTCAAATTATTAATTTCTCAGTAGGTGTTGTGGGTGGGCGTGTGTTTGCTTATAGTCTCTGGCTCTGGCCGCTCTATCTTTAGGAGGTTCTTCGTGTGTTTTTCTCATTGTGTATTTTTGTATATTGTGTCTTCTGTTGTGGTGATTTGCATTGACATACACCTAGAGTTATACAGAACTCTCTCTAGGTGGTTTAGTACTTCATGTTGTACCCTTTTGTGGGGAGTTTGGTTTCCTAGGGCAACATCTTAAATCCTACGGTGTACCCTCATTTGGGGAGGTTGTGGGGCCAGCTAGGGCCCGATTTTGGTTTCAAGGGTGATGTTGTTCCTTATGGTGTACCCTGTATAGGGGGTGTTGTTCTCTTGGTTTTACAGGGTGTGAATCCCCTGTTGTGTTGTACCCTACTTTGGTAGCTAGGGTATCTTTTAAGGTCTACCCTTTTGGTTAGGGGAGGTTTTTGACTTCTGTCTACTTTGTTGTGTCTCACTTCTCTTGCGTTGTGTTGCAAGGTGTACCCTTTTATTAGGGGAGGTTGTCAGTGACGTGGTGTACCCTTTTATTAGGGGAGGTTGTTGTGTCTACTCTGTTGTGTCACACTTTTCTTGCGTTGTTTTGCAAGGTGTACCCTTTTATTAGGGGAGGTTGTTGTGTGTGACTACTGTGTTTTATCCTTTCTAGGGTAGGCGCTGTGCGTGGTCAGCGCCACTATTTGGTGAATTTGCGTCAAACAATTTTTACATTGTTTGCATGTGGTACCCTTTTCTTAGGGGAGGTTGTCAGTGATTGTCTAAGTTGCATCACTCTATTTGGGTAGGCGTTGTCAGCGCTACCTCTTGGTGTAGTTGCGTCACAGTTGTCAGTGTGTGGCTACTGTGTTCTTTGTTCCAGGTGCGTTAGTATTCTCTGGTGTACCCTTTCCTGGGGAGTTGTTTTGTTCCACAGTTTAAAGGTTGCCTTTCTAGGTGTACCCTTGGAGGGGAGGTTGTTAGTGCACGTCTTGCGCTAGTTTTTTTTTGCAAGGCATACCCTTTTTCTGTGTTGGTTGCTTGTTCATCTTTTTGTGCTTATTTCCATCTGCATACATTTTGTCTCTTGGTTGTTACACCCTACTTGGTTTACCGGGATCGCTACCTTGTTTTATTAAGGAGGGTGGATGGGCATGTTATGTAATTTGCATTCTTGTGTTTTGTTCAACCATGACCATTTGTACATCTTATGAATATCTCTCAACATGCCTCTTTTAATTTTCCTTTGTTTCTGCTTCCACGCTTGTGTTTCCTGCTTTTCAAATTCTCTCTTTGACTTGCTCTCATGTCTACAGTCTCCTCTGGATTCTTCTGCTCCGTCTTAACTTCTTACTTGCTGTTGTTCGCTAACGGAAGAGGATGTGTAGTAAATGCTTTCTATATCTTTTCCCCTCTACCACTGCATCAGAATGTCCTGTGACATCATGGAATGTTTGAGTGCCTTACTGTGGCTAAAGAGTCAGTTGGTCATCTCAGGCTGAGGAGCTGGTAGCTCGCTCCTGGTGGGGTTTTCTCCTTGTATCCATCTACCTGCTAATAAAGAGGGATCTACTACTACATATGGACTACGCATCTTCATTTATGTACCACAATGTCCATCCCCGCCTGCCGTTTCAGGCTGGTGGAAAGAGACCTTGCCATCTTGCCCCCAGACTAGGGACCTACGTATCCCTGCACCATGTGGCAGGCACCGCGTGGTTCAGGGATGTGCAAAATGTGCATTTTTGGACTGTGGTGTGTGCTGCAGTCTGCAGCACGTGCTGCAGTACAAAAAATACATTTTACAACTGCCTTTGAAGGCGATCGCATTGTAATGTACATAGTGGGACCACAGACAACAAGTTGGGCGGTCCCATTTTGGTTGGGATGGCGGTAGGACATAAGTCTGACCGCCATCCTAATCAGGCCCTATGTTTTTTACAACCTGGTTTGATCTGGTCCCTCTGCAGCAAATGTCCACTTTGAATTGGCCCTAATTTTCAGAAGTGATAATAACATACATTTAATTAAGCACTTATAGTAATTTCCCAATGCCTATGAGTAAAACACTTTCTCCTTGAGTCTCGTACCAGACTGAGGTCCCCATTAGGATGGTCCTACCGCCAGCGGTGCAGCGGTCCCGCACCACTGATTAGGATGCAACTGCCACCCTGGCGGTCGCATCCTGTATACTCAACATTGCGGAGGGTGCTGCTGTAAACAGCACCCGCCGCAATGCCATAATGGCATGTTGCACTTTGCCATGCACAACGTGGCAGGCGTCATGTGGTGCCTGCCACCTTGGGTGTGGCAATGTAGGGGGGTACCATCGGTACACCCCAAGTGCAACCCCCCCACCACCCCCAAAGCATTTTCCGCCTGCCTTTCCACGGGGGCATCGCCGCCATGGAAAGGCCAGGACCGCCAGGCATCCTAATATGGATGGCGGTGCCTTCCAGGCACCGTCACCATATTGTGCCCGATTTACGCCCAGCTGACAATCGTGACGATTGCTGACCGACGGAAAAGCAGCAAATGATCATTCCGTCCGCCGTGGTACCCCCGCCATGGTAATATGGCAGGGGTAAATGTGGTTGAGATGGCGGGTGGATCGCCACCGCCGGCCGGGTGGTAGCGATCCACCCGCCATCATAATGGGGCCCGATGTCTCTGAAGCTAAACAGTTCTGTTCCAGTGCAATCAACCCTTTGTCTTTCAAGGTTAACTTGGTCGTCTTCTAGTGGCTACTCATTTTGTTTTTGAAAGCACTAGGTTTACCACAATTAGATTGCGAGAATCAGTTACTAGCTCTAAAATTTACTGGCAAACACTTAGGTCCTGATTACTAGTTCGGTGGTCTTGGGACCGCCATGGCATCAGCGTCTGATTCACCACCGCCGACTAGGTGATCCACTCGCTGTATTACAATGTTGGCTGTTTGTTGAACAAAAGACTGTCGGAACGCCGCAACAGCAGCAGCCATTCGCTGGCTGCGTCAACATCAGTCGGGCAAAAGCAGCTGTCATAGGGAGGTATAGAAAAGTTCACCAATGTCAGAATTATTAGTTGGCTTCCCGACATGAAACCATGGCCAGAGGACTGCCTGCTTCAAGTCGGCGGAATCGTAGGATTTGAGCTGCATACTCAACCATTTCCTTTTCTTCCCTTCAGACTACCATGAGGATCCCTTCTCCAGGGCCCTCCTTTACAGCAGCCTCTTGACCTTAAAGAAAACGACCCTATTGGTGCAATAAAATCCAGGTAAGTCAATCTTGCAGTTTTTACCCATTGACTAGACTGGACACATATGGTCCAGACTTCAGCAATGGGAAAGTGCTCGTACAAGATATTTTTTCATTTGTAATGCATATGTGTACATTGAACACTTGTGTAGTCAAAATATACACACCTGAATTAACACATATGAAAATATACATACCACCATCAGAAACACCTTCGCTGACCCAGCTGGACCATCGCAATATGGTGTGCGGAAGACCGCTGCGGTCTTCTTGGGACCTCTGCTTCGGCAGTACAGCGATAAGACGCCCAACTTGTAATCAGGCACTAAGAGGCTGATTATGATGATGTTGCTGGAACGGGACCGGCTGACAGGAAGTCAGCAGTCCCACCCACCAAATTATGATCCGACTGCTGTGGAGGCGATTGTAAATATGCCTCTTAGTATTGAGGCTTGGGCTGCGGCCCGGAAAAGGGCCGCAGCATAAGCCCCAATGCCAAAAGGCATGTTTGTAAACATCCCTCTCCCCTGTGGCAGGCACCATGCGGTGCATGCCACACAATGCAGGGATGTTTATGGGGGCACCACAGGCCATGGGGTCAGGGGCACTGCTATGGGCCGCAAAAAAGCCTTTCCACATCAAAAGAAACAACGTGAAATGGCTGGCGGAAAGGTGGATTGTGATCTCCATGGCAGTGCCTGAGAAGGCACCACCTCCATTGTAAGGAATGCGATCTGACCAACCGCCCTACAGGCTCCTTGAGCCCGTCGGAAGCTGCCAATCAGTCTCTGGGGCAATGCGGTTTGACTGACCGAATCGTAATGCAGCGGTCTGACAGCTGTTTTAGATGTCCGTGGGACCGACAGCACATCGGTGTTGGTCCCACTGACATCATAATCGGCCCATTAGTCTCCGTTTGTCTTTGGGGGGAAAATTATCTCTACAAACATACACGCTCTAGAACTAATTATTGTCTTATCCTCTATGTATGCGCAGCGTAATTCTGGACTATTCCTTTAAAAAACTGCTTGTCAGTAAAGCAAATGTTATGTTGACCTTCCAAAATGGTCTTTAGACGTTCTGACCTGAGTCATTTTCTTCTTTCCAATAAATTATTTCTGTTTCTGGAGCTGTCTACCAGGTGGGACATTGGTCGCAAGATGAACAACACAGGTAAATTGAGTTACTTGCAGGGACAACGGAGAGAAGACTTGAAATTAGGAAGTTAAGCACCGTTAGCATCTTTCGGTGTGGTTTATATAGACAGTACCCAATGATGGCCGCCATGGCATATGACTTCTGCAATTCTCATTCCAACTCTCCAAGAGGTGGATTCAGGTGTTTAAATTGAAGTATTACAAGGGGTGCAGCTGGTGAAGGGTGAATGCACAGGATGATATGGGCACAGTGCCGGTAAGCATAAGCAAGAGGGCATGGGGCACAGTGCATGCAAGCAAAAGTGAAAGGACACTGCAAGAGGGGGCATCAGATACAGCACACACGGGCAAACTTGATGGGGCAGAATAAGTGCAGGATCCAACAGAAACTCTTTTTCATTGAAAATACCTGCATAAATCCTCAAAAGAAGAAAAGGTCAGTTCTTGAAGCCTGTACTTTGGGGTTCTGTGCATCCTACAGGTGGCTGAGTGGGCTAAAGAATGGTGATGGATTAAACCCAGATCAGTTGACTGGGGGTGAGTGTTTGATTTTCTCAAATGTTCCGTCCATCATCCCCTTTTGTATCGCTTTGTTCGCCCTAAGTGTAGCAGGGTATGCTCAGACGTGAGTCCCTTGCTCACTTTGCCACTGGATTCAAGATAGCCTGGCTGATGAGGATTATGAATCCGAAACCGGTCCCAGGATGCTTGTTTCCGGTCCAGGGAAGACATGGCTTGGCAGTTCGGGCTGGACTGTTCCCATGAGGCACAGGGTCAGACTGATTTGCATATAGCAATGTCTGAACTGGGGTGGCTGAGTGGGCTAAAGAATGGTGATGGATTAAACCAGATCAGTTGACTGGGGGTGAGTGTTTGATTTGCTCAAACGCTCCGTCCATCATCCCCTTTTGTATCGCTTTGTTTGCCCTAAGTGTGGCAGGGTATGCTCAGACGTGAGTCCCTTGCTCACTTGGCCACTGGATTCAAGATAGCCTGGCTGATGAGGTTTATGAATCCGAAACCGGTCCCACGATGCTTGTTTCCGGTCCAGGGAAGACATGGCTTGGCAGTTCGGGCTGGACTGTTCCCATGAGGCACAGGGTCAGACTGATTTGCATATAGCCATGTCTGAACTGGGGTGGCTGAGTGGGCTAAAGAATGGTGATGGATTAAACCAGATCAGTTGACTGGGCGTTAGTGTTTGATTTGCTCAAACGCTCCGTCCATCATCCCCTTTTGTATCGCTTTGTTCGCCCTAAGTGTGGCAGAATATGCTCAGATGTCAGTCTCTTACTCACTTGGCCACTGGATTCAAGATAGCCTGGCTGATGAGGTTTATGAATCCGAAACCGGTCCCAGGATGCTTGTGTCCGGTCCAGGGAAGACATGGCTTGGCAGTTCGGGCTGGACTGTTCCCATGAGGCACAGGGTCAGACTGATTTGCATATAGCCATGTCTGAACTGGTGTGGCTGAGTGGGCTAAAGAATGGTGATGGATTAAACCCAGATCAGTTGACTGGGGGTGAGTGTTTGATTTGCTCAAACGCTCCGTCCATCATCCCCTTTTGTATCGCTTTGTTCGCCCTAAGTGTGGCAGGGTATGCTCAGACGTGAGTCCCTTGCTCACTTGGCCACTGGATTCAAGATAGCCTGGCTGATGAGGTTTATGAATCCGAAACCGGTACCAGGATGCTTGTTTCCGGTCCAGGGAAGACATGGCTTGGCAGTTCGGGCTGGACTGTTCCCATGAGGCACAGGGTCAGACTGATTTGCATATAGCCATGTCTGAACTGGGGTGGCTGAGTGGGCTAAAGAATGGTGATGGATTAAACCCAGATCAGTTGACTGGGGGTGAGTGTTTGATTTGCTCAAACGCTCCGTCCATCGTCCCCTTTTGTATCGCCTCATCCTACAGGGCAACCAGAAATGCTTATTCTCAATAGCTCTTGAGCAGCTACTCTGTATTTGTATATAATTCAACACCACTGTCTAGGGAAGATTTTATGTTCGAACCGGATTAATCCACTTTCGTCAGTGTGACTAGTTTCTCTATAAATTAAATATTTAAAGCCCGTACAGCCTAAAAGAACCACAAAACAGAAACAGTGAATTTATTCAAGTGCCATAAGATAATCTGGGCTCCACTAATGTAGAGTAAAGAGCAATCAATGTAGTCTTCTTCACAAGAAGAACAACTTCTTCATGAAGAGACAGTGAAAGCACATCAGGTTTTAACAAACATTGGCACTGCCAATACATCTGCTTTATAAACGAAGGTCCTTCTTTAGACACTGGCAAATGTTAGTATTATATAACTCGTCACACATGCACACACTCACTCATCCTTGCACTCATGCATCCATTTATCCATCCACTGACTCATTCTTCCATTTATCCACTTACCCATGTACATTTAAACCTATGCATTTACCTACTTACCCATCTACATTAAAACCTACACACACATTCAACAAATGCATGTAAAATAAATTAACAGAATAAAAGTAGAAAATAAGAAAACATGTCTCTTCTTAAACATGGTGTGTGTATGCTGCAGGGGGCTGCAATATGATCTAAAAAACAAAACGTATAAAAAGGAGATAGAATTAAATGAAAAGGGACCTATAAAAGAAGAAAACTAATTGACTGGCCCAACAGCCCTGACACTAAAGGTCATTCTTTTTCTGAGAAAGATGCAGTGTGATCAGGAAAAAGACCTCACTTGGCAATAGAATCTGACACCGTTCTGGGCTGCGCCCTTAGTAGCATCCACACCTTAGACACCATACCTAACTCATGGGAGTATTTCCACACTGGAAGACCTCAACATCCTTCTCTAACCCTGTCAACACCTCTTGAGTAGGATGTGCAGATCTGTTATTTGAACCTGAGTCAGAAACATCACAATCATATCCTGATTATCTGCAGTCCTCTGAGGAAGAGGATAAGCATTTACATAGGTCATGTCAAATACCGGGAAACATCCTTTACAACGCAACTTTTACCACGCAGTGCTTTTACATCGCAACTTTTACAACGCAAACCATTACAACGCATTGCGCTGGGGGGCGCTCTAGGATAGGGAATAGATTTAATTTACTATCCAACACCTTCCCTACTATCCACGGGGACTGGAGTTGGAATAGTAAATTAAACTATTCACTATCCAGCACCTCAAAGCGCTATGCGTTGTAATGGCATGCGTTGTAAAAACTGCGTTGTAAAGGCATGCGTGGTAAAAGCATGCGTTGTAATGTCATACATCCCAAATACCACATCAATAAAAGTTCAGACTCTTCATAGGTTTGAAGGGAGAGTTCTCGCTGTTGATGGTAAAGCCAAAGTCATACATGAGGGCCACAGTGCTTTGAAGATGTTCTATGACTAGTGCAAGGAACCCCAACCTGAATTAAATTGCCGCCATACTATACTCAATGGAGTAGAGGCCCCTTGTGCCATCTGAACATCACGTTTTTGTGTCGTTCCGTGGCGCAGAAGTTTGCGTGACATTTATCAGGCAGCACTAAGCCACTTCTTTGATGATAAATATCAATCCCTTTAACGCAGTGTTCTGCGTTAAAGGGGCATGCGATGGGTGTTGCTGGGGGCGTTGACCTTGTCCTTTTGACACTGCCCCAGATTTACGAGAAATTGTAAATCTGAGGCAGTGCCAAAAGCTTACGCCTCCCCAGGGAAGGCGTAAGGGAGGCGCATCGGGGAGAAATATCTTTATTACTCCTCCTTTTTCCTTTTTAGGTCTCGGCCTAGCGTTACACTGCGCAGCAGTGTTCGCGCAGCCGAGATTTAATGTAAACACAGTGTGGGGGCTTGAACCTGCCCCTCTTCTCCATTGGCTGGCTTCCTAAATGGAGGCCAGCCATTGGAGGAGAGGGGCGTCACTCCGTTCAAGCCCTGTCTTTTTCGGATTCGGGGGCGTGTTTTTTGCAGTTTTTAAGTCTGTGACGTCATCCGTCACTCAACCGCAAAAAACACGCCCCCGAATGTGAAAATGGCACCGCTTTCCTGACGCCATTTCTGCCCGACCGCCGCTGGAAGAAGTCGAGAAGCTGCCGAGTCCTCCGGTGAGTACTCTTTGCTGTCCTGCCCCCCCCTCATTCGTTGTGCTTGCTGCCCCTCCTCGTTCGTTGTGCTGCTCCCCTCGTTTGTTGTGCTGCCCCCTCTCGTTCATTGTGCTGCCCCCCTCATTCGTTGTGCTTGCTGTCCTGCTCCCTCGTTCGCTGTGATGACCCCCTCGTTTGTTGTGCTGCCCCCCCTCGTTCGTTGTGCTGCCCCCCTCTTTCGTTGTGCTGCCTCCTCCTCGTTCGTTGTGCTGCCCCCCGTTCATTGTGCTTGCTGTCCTGCTCCCTCATTCATTATGCTGCCCCCCTCGTTCGTTATGCTGCCCCCCTCATTTATTGTGCTGCCCCCCTAGTTCGTTGTGCTGCCCCCTCATTTGTTGTGCTTGCTGTCCTGCTCCCTCGTTCGTTGTGCTGCCCCCCTCGTCCATTGTGCTGCCCCCTCGTTCGTTGTGCTGGCTGTCCTGCTCCCTCGTTCATTGTGCTGCCCCCCCTCGTTCGTTGTGCCGCCCCCTCCTTGTTTGTTGTGCTGCCCCCTCGTTCATTGTGCTTGCTGTCCTGCTCCCTTGTTCAATGTGCTGCCCCCCCTCGTTCGTTTTGCTGCCCCCCTCATTTGTTGTGCTGCCCCCCCTCGTTCGTTGTGCTTGCTGTCCTGCTCCTTCGTTCGTTGTGCTGCCCCCCTCGTTCGTTCTTCTCTTGTCTGATGCTCCAGCACTAGGAGAACCCCCGCCCGCCCCCCTCCATCATTCCCTCCAGCCGCTACTGCCCTTGGGTGGACGTCATGCTTAACAAATAATCTTTAACATAACAATTTGCAATTGACTTTAAAGTATCAGGACGCGATGTACAGTGTTCTGAAATCCGAGCACTATTCAAGACAAAGCAAAACTATATAATTAAATCTCATGAGGTGTAGAGGTCTGGGTGGACAATAGATTCCTGAAACTATTAGTACAAAATGGGAACTCCTGTTACTAGAATAAACAAATTCATTTTCAAAAGCCTACTGCAACATAAGTGGTCCCACTTAACTATGTGTTAAGAAGCTTCTGAGAATCGAGACATGTCCAGCATAGCAGCTCTACCATATACTTCCCATCCACAGAATAACCCTTATTTTTAATACAGGTGTAGTTGTGGCTTGCTGCGGATGCCCAAGGAAATGTCTACCCCCTGTTGTGGTCTCCAAAGAAATTCCCTTTTTTTTTATTTTATTCTGGATTTCTACAAAGATAACAATATTCAAAAGTGACAATGTGCCAAACCAAGCCATTGGGACCAATGTTTCTCTGGCATAGCCTCAATGTGATTAACTGAGATAAACTATTTCAACATCATGGGCTATGAACCAGAGTCTGTGCTCTAAATTTTGTCCACTGTGCAAAGTGAGATCTTGCCACCTTCCTCAGAATGAGATCTTGTTTGATACTTCAGATTGACTTTGGCACCATGCAGTCAGAATATGCACTGGGGATGCCAAGAACGACATTTTTGGTCCAGAATACCAGCAAAAATTCTTCAACACCAGTGGGCTAGCCTACAAGGAAATTAGTGAATTTTAGATTAAAGTGACCAAACAAGCAGCATATTTTTTGCTGAGCATGGGAGATCAGTCCACCCTGCAGAACATTTTTTAATGTATACATGCACAGCAGTTTCCGGAAGCCGGCCTGGTACATACTTTTTGGTGTGCATGCCAGCACTAGCCTGCAGCACTTATACCAGTCATCTTACATGGCAATTTGCCAGTGTGCTGAAGGCATGAACTGATTCTCACACTGCATGGGTGCAAAATGTTGCTGTTCCCTCCTGATAAATGCCCTGGCACTGGTAACAATGGTAGCAGTGGAGGACCCTGCCTGGTGGCACAGATGTATAGCTAAAGAAGAGATTCTATTGTATACTATTAAACACTAGTATAGAGCATGACTACTCGTAGGCATTCCTAAATCCTCAGAATAATTTTTAGTTTTCTGTTTCCTCTATTGAAGGAAGGACTCTGGCCAAGCTGGTAAGATTTTCTTTGTAGATAACAAAGGATGGTCAGCAGGTGGGGGCCCCTGACATTTGCTGGCTGACACACCTTGTACCCTAGGCATTTTGGTTGTCTTGGCATACAGTGGGCATTTTAGTCATTAAGGTGGTACCGGCAAAAAGTGACCTAGAGGCATATTGTGCATAAGGTGGTTCTTCTTGGTATATTGTGTTTTTGTTCTAGTCACTATGGGATTGTCATTGACATATTTTGTGCATCCTATTTCAAAGCGTTAGGCTTCTTACCCATGGCATACGGTGGTCACAGTGACTTCTAGTAGATATCCGTGAATAAGATAAGCATCCCTGAGATTTGGTAATAGCACTGGGATATCATGTCGATTCCTTGCAGGGCAATTTGAACAGTGCCACTGGAATCATGCAGCAGGGGAGCACCAAATTATGCTGCAAGAAAAGTGGCCCATTTTTAGGTAGTATTACTTCATTACTTTGAATTTTTTGCACATGTGTTGGGCTCTGTGTGTGTGTGTGTTGGGCTCTGTGTGTTGGGCTCTGTGTGTGTAGTTTTTTTTGTAGGCAGGTCTGTGTGAGGGTGGCTCTGTGTGTGTGTAGGTGGCTCTGTGTGGGTGGCTCTGTGTGTGTGTAGGTGGCTCTATGTGAATGGCTCTATGTGGGTGGCTCTGTGTGGGTGGCACTGTGTGGGTGGCTCTGTGTGGGTGGCTCTGTGTGGGTGGCTCTGTATGTGTGTCTCTGTATGTGTGTGTGGGTGGCTGTGTGTGTGTGGCTCTGTGTGTGGGTGCAAATGCAGTAGGTCTCGCATTTGCGAGAGATTAAGCTACTGGCATTGTAAATGACAATGCCAAGTATTTATGTTTTAAAAACATAAATAAAAATAATGTCATGAGCAATGCCAATAGCTCTAACTTTAACAATGCCGAGACCATTGCATTGTAAATGCTTGTTCTATGTGTGCTGCATTCTGCAGCACACTTAGAAAGAGGAAAAGCCTCTTGTGATTATTTTTGTACTGAAAGGTTTCCCTTCCTGTACAAAAATATTCATCCCCGCAACGCAGGCATCCTTGCACCATAGTGCAAAGGTGCATGCATTGGCGCAGGCAGCCCATTGTGCACCGGCGCAGGGGAAAAGGACAGGAATGTGCCGTATCTTATAGATACGGCGCATTCCTGCCCTTTTTTTTGCTGCAGGGAAGCGCAGCAAGATGGCCTGCTGCGATTTCCTACGGCAAAACCTCATAAATGAGGCCCCAAGCATTTAGTGGACAGCTGCTCTCATATTGGGACTACTGAACAAACACACCTAGGCAGGTTTTTTTCTTGGGTGTCAGGCACACTATTTTATTTTTCTGCTCAAAACCGTTAGGCTTTCCATTGCGAGGACAATCAAAATAAGCAATGGCACAGTCAATATATCCGGCCTTGGCAGGCTGGTGCAAAGATCATTTATTTATTTTTCGTTTTTTATTGCAAGCATATGTCGCAAAAATAGAAAAAAATATGCGCCCACCTAAAAATAGTCGGTAGATGCTTGCAGTAAAAATGTTAATGTAAAAAACAATAACCAATAAACAAATAGATAAATAACAAGCCTTCCATCTGCTCCATGCATTTTTGTAGCCTTTTAAACCCGTTGGTGCCTTCCACACTACCTCCACTGTGCTGAGGATATCAACAGGTCATTCTTCTACGGAGCTCTTGTGCTTCCACCAGAGGCTTCCCCTTATGTGGGCAGCTGTGCGGAATCGCTTGTAAGCCAGCCCCCCACTCCTACCCCGCCCATTAGTGATGTAAGCATGCCACACAGTGCACTGATGTCACAGATCCCACCAGATGGCACCACCAGGATCAGTTGAGTAGAGTGCCTCATACATCTGGTGGGTATTTCTTCCTCTAGCTGTCTCATCTCTGTTTGAGGGTGGCATTGCAGGAATGAGGTGAGTTTCATCTGTACAGTGATGCCTCTCTCAAACTGATCCCTGTTCAAACACCGCAACTATGAGAACGGATCACACTAGATATCAGTGATGTGTTTTTTGGGGGGCGGCACTTCAGGCATGGGTCGAACCCCACTGGGTTCCAGATCTATTATTTTGATATTTCCCTGTGGTAAGCCTTAACAAGAAAGGGAAAACATGACGGACATTGTTTTATGAGGGGATGGTCTCCCAGGCATGAGTTGATCTCCCCCCAGGAGGCTAAGTAAAGATTTTTGATGTTTTCTCTTACATGGGATGGCCAATCCAGCCCCTGGGGGCGGGGGCAATCGCCCCCCATGGATGAGAAAACATGGTAGCCAATGTTTTTTATGTAAAATGTGCCCAGATCTTTTCTGACACTCTCAAGCACCAAATTTTGTGGGGTCGGCCACCCACTCATGTGTCAACCACACTTCACCCCCCACCACCAAGTGGCATATACAATACAATGAGGTTTTTGATTGCCCCCTACAGGGAAGGGAAAATATGGTTGCCATTTTGTTTTTCAAAGAGAATGTGCCTAATGCTTTTCTGGTGCTCCCAGGGTACCACAATTGAGGTTTGCAAGGATTGCTGTGTAAAAATCCCTCATGAGATCCACTCAAGTCACGCCACACAGTAAACCTGGGTGGTAGGAAATGTGTGGAGCCCTGCAAATTCTGAAACTTGTTTTCACAGAAATGTGTGGATAATGTGTAATTTTAGCCAAAATGTAAACTTTGCAATGGCTTTAAGTTAAAATAAATCGTTGTGAGATATACACAAACTGCATCATTCTGGAATCTCCCAGATGCCTAGTTTTCAAATATTTCTGGGTTTGGTAGGTTTCCCTGGATGGTGGCCAAGCTAAGACCCAAATTCCATAGCTACCCACCTTGCAAAAAGAGGGTGAACTTTGATAGGAAGATTTTGAACTGCATATTGTGTTGTGGACCCTTTCTTTTCCCAGGCACTATACCCACCTGCACAAGTGGGGTACTGTTTCAGGAGAAATGTGAGAAAACAGAACAATAGAATATTTGTTATTACTAAGTGTATTTCTCTGCATTTGTGGCTTCCAAATGTGAGCTAGTGTGAAAGAAATAAGACATATTAAATAATCTGAATAACATGATAATATTGATAACCACATATTTAGAGGTGTACAAATAACCACTGAACCTATCAGTATCTTGTATGCATTTCTGAAAATACTATGGGCCCGATTCACATAATGAACCTAAATCTCCGCCCCAAGCCGGAAGCTCCGCCTCCGGGCCGGAATTTCCGGCTCGAGTGTGGACGTAAAGTTAGTAGTCTTAAATCTATTCTGTGAATACCAAAAGTAGTAAGTTCATTCTGTGAATCCCGAAAGTAGTAAGTTCACTCTGTGAATCCCGAAAGTAGTAAGTGCATTCTGTGAATACCAAATAGTAGTAAGTTTAGGATTTAGTCTTAAATTAATTCTGTGAATCAGGCCCATAGGCTTGATCATGCCCATGTTTCATGTTATATTTTTCCATATGGATTGCTGTACACAATGGAATATCATTGTAAGGTAAAGGTTTTTGACTGTGGGTAGCCTGTGTTTTTTAAGAACCTACAAACCCTATATATATCCAACCATAAGGATTATTGGACATAACAATATATTGCTATTGTAAATCAGCCATTGTGACAAGTAGTTATGGATGAAAACATTGTCACAAATGCCTGTTTTTTTTCCTACTGATTTTTAGTTTTGGTTTATTTCAAAAGCTGGGGCCTGATTAACAAAATGTAACTTACAAGTACTACTAAATTAAAGCAGCTGGGGTCTATATACGTTTGAGTAATTTACGCTTTTAAGTGAGTTTTCTATTTCTTGGCTACTTCCAGACTCCGACTGTGAATTTATTCCAAAGCTTTAGCTCACATGTCTCCACCACATTGAAGGGCGAGGGGACTATCAGCCTTATTCATCAACGGGCCGTTTTGCGAGCCCCTAATAGCGATTCATAGCGAATCGCTATTAAGGACTTGCAAAACGGTATTCATGTAGGAATTGCTAAATAGATAGCGATTCCTACACATTCCTTATTTGCGAGTAGCAAATTGCTAATCGCAAATAAGGAATAACTCCCCATTCATTCCTATGGGCCAAAAGGCCCATAGGAATGAATGGGGAGTATTCCTTATTTGCGATTAGCAATTTGCTACTCGCAAATAAGATAGCGATTTAAAGGGTGCCAGGGGTGTCCAAAGGACACCCTGTAGCACCCCTTAAATGCAAATTGAAACTGGTGTTGCGCACACACATGTCCAAAGGACATGTGTGTGTGCAACATGCAACTTAGAAAAATGCTTTTAAAAGAATTTTTCTAAGTTTTTGCTATTTACCGAGAGGTCTGACCTCTCGGTAAATAGCGGCCCGATATTGCGAATTAGCAATTTAAAAATGGTTGATGAATTGCATTTAAGGAATCTCAAATAGAGATTCCTTAAATGTAATTCCTCGCAATTTAGCGAATTAGCAATTACCGAATTTTGCATTTGGGATGATGAATCCCAAATGCAATAATTGCGCTCGCAATGGGCCAGATTCTCAGAATCTGGCCCTTTGCGAGCGCAATTCGGCTTGATGAATCAGGCTGTATATCCTTTAAGTAATTTATAAGTTTGTGTACGTTTACTAATAATTCAAATTTTTTAAAGGAAAACACATTTTTTTGCACACCACTTATTTATTTTTCCAAAGACAAAGGGGTTCATTAGGGTGTAGGGTGGATCGCCACCGCCCGCATGGCATTGGCGATCCACCCTATATCCTGAACCGCCCGCCACACCGTCGCCTGCTTTTCCGCCCGGTCGACGAGTTAGTGACACCGCTATCCATATTAGTATGCAGGCGGAGAGCAGCCTTTCCGGGGAGGCAGCGCATGCGGAGCTCACAATTGGGGGCGAGTTGTGGGCCCCCAGGAAGTTGGGGGTGTTGGGGAGCACATGGGGGGTACCTATGGTACCCCCCTGCTTTTGCATGCACAATGCGGCAGGCACCGCGCGGTGCCTGTCACTTTGTGCATGCAAATGCACAACATGCATTTTTAGCAATGCGGCTGGTGCTGCTGAATGCACCGCCCACCGCAATGTTAAAAATGCGTGATGCACCCGCCAGTGTGGCGGGCGCATCCTAATCTCACCCACGTGACCGCCGCACATATGGCGGGTGGTCCCGTTTTCCGTCAGGATGGCGGACGGACTGTGTCCTAATGATGCCCAATGTATCTATATTTTGCTCTCGTTTCTTTTTAGGAGAATCCAGAAACCCTGGGTACCTTTACAATCCTCAGGATGTTGGAAAGATTGGAAAGAAAGGATGTATTTTTGGAATGGATGCCTTATGTGGAAAAAATGTACGGAGGTATAGAACAAAATACCCCAAATAGCAAAAAAGGCTTACCACTGGGGGTGGAAAAGTCTCAGCTGTCAAGGGAATAATATTATTGTATGTGACAGATACAAGAGTAAATCCCAACCTAACCAGGCCGAAATATCATAGTCAGCTTATTATTAATAGGCCACTGAAACATTTTATATTCACAATTTAAACAAGCATTAGCATAGCCAATAGGTCTCGCCTTTGGGACCTTATAAGTGTTTAACTATGCAACAGTTAATGTTGTTGCACCAGGATATTCTGCTGCATAACTAAATACTTATAAGGTCCCAAAAGCGAGACCTATTGGCTATGCCAAACCACCCTCCATACATGCCAACAGACCCGATTCAGGCAGGAGACTCTGATTTTTTAAGCCAAAAATGACTTTATTTAGTTGAATCCATTCTAAAATTGCACCTGCTTTAATAAAAAAAATCAATGGGGAAATACATTCACCTGATTATTTTATTCATCTCCTACTTTCTGCTCGAGATACCTGTTTTATTTCTTCCCAGGCAGTCAAATACGGGTGTTAAGACTCCTGAAGTGGACACCTTCTACCTGAAATGTAGTGAGACTCCTATTTGCCAATACACTTGATTCAGAAGGAAGCCTGTATCTTTTTTTAACTCGCCCGCTTCCACCTGCCTGGAATAGTCTCACTTAAGTACAAGAAGGGGGCGTGGGCAAACAACCCTGGCCGCCCCCTCCACATCTTGTTGCAGCGTCGTTGGTGACAAAATTATATCGGTGGTGCTGCTAATCGTCCAGCACTCAAAGATATCCAGCACTGATAGAGTCTCACCGACCTGGCACACGAAGCTGTTATTTTGGAATTCAACACCAGGACATGCTGGCTTTACCCACATCCGTCCAACCTCACTTCCTTTTCCAGTTAAAATAAAAAGAAATCCCGGCCCGGCAGCGAGGCAGAGGAATGCTCTTTCATTAAAGTTGCCAAAGCTGCAGGAGTCTCCCTGCTGTTTGTGCTGTCGGAGTTGCTATGAAGCTGCGTGGGGCTGCCCTGTCCTCTCTTCGCCTGCTGCAGGCCTTCGCCTTGCTACTCATGCCCTGCCTGCAGTTGCCTCCTCCAGTAGAGAATCACTCGGGAGGGGTAAGCAAGGCTTTTTACTTGTTTTTTTTTTTACCGACCGTGCGCATGCTAAAACGCACTGCTGCCAAATGGAGTCATTTTCATTTATGGAGGCAATTGTGGAGGAATTGTTATTTTCATTTAGAAACATCACCCATGTAGAGTTCAGTCAGAAGAATATAACGTTAAGGAGGAGAGGGGGCAGGACACTTATTTTGGAAAAGTAGGTGTCGTATGAGCTGGGTCCACTGCTCTTGAATTTGCAGGGTTCCCAGAAGTATTGTCTGCAGAGAACACTGAAAGGCCACCCGGAGCTGAGCTAGGCACTGCAGCAATCCCGACACAGGGAGCCGGCAGGGAGCACGCATGAGGAATGCAGTTGCAGCATCCCGCGAGTAGGCTGGAAGTCCAGAGCGATTCACACGTGCGGCGCCAAAAGTTAAAGCGTGGAATGCAGCTGCAGCGTCCCGCGAGTGGTGCGCGCGCAGTCGTGTTGCTCGTAACCGCAAGCCTAAGGCCGGAAGTCCAGAGCGATTCCAGGATGTCGTTTTCCCAGAGCAGCGCATGCACGCTGCGCTAGGCTCGACCTAAAAAGCAGACCTAAAATAAATTCCCATGTTACTGGGCAGGCAAAAGAAATAGCTGGTATGTAATATTGAAATAAACAACAACACTTTGAACCAGCTTATTCACTGAAGAGAAAGGAATAAAACAGAGGTGAACAATGTGCATAAGCTTTGTGCAGCTACTCAGAGTGAAGGGACCCAATGGGTAAAGTGAACTGATCTATTGGCCCACACCGTAAACTGTGGAGGGCAGAAGCAACATGTGAATAACAGTTAAACCGACCAATGGATGAAGCCTGCTGAGCAAAAGCCTGCCTAAGTATGTATATTATGTATTCATTTTTGGGGGTCACAATAATCTGGGGGAAATGCTAAAGATGTATCAAAGTACAGACCTAAAGGAAAAGACAACAGACCATCAGCCCTAAATAGTGCAGGTGGCCTGATGTCCTTACTAAAAAAGCAAAAAACACAGTTGATGCACAGAATGTAGAACAATGTCATACATTCACCCCAGTACAAGGATCTGGGCCTAAATCCATCGTTTTTTTGCACTCCACACCACCCTGGGTTAGACACTGGCTATATGCAAATCAGCTCTGACCCTGTGCCTCATGGGAACAGTCCAGTCCGAACTACCAAGCCATGTCTTTCCCAGACCGGAATCAAGCATCCAAGGACCGGTTTCTGGCTATCAGCCTTCATTCAGCCTGGATAGCTTGACTCCAGTGGTGTGGAGAGCCTGGGACTCACATCTGAGCATACCCAGCCCACCCGGGGTGAAAATTGCAAAAAACACAGTTGATGGACAGAATGTAGAACAATGTCATACATTTACCCCAGTACAAGGATCTGGGCCTAAATCCATCGTTTTTTTTGCACTCCACACCACCCTGGGTTAGACACTGGCTATATGCAAATCAGCTCTGACCCTGTGCCTCATGGGAACAGTCCAGTCCGAACTACCAAGCCATGTCTTTCCCAGACCGGAATCAAGCATCCAAGGACCGGTTTCTGGCTATCAGCCTGGATAGCTTGACTCCAGTGGTGTGGAGAGCCTTACTCAAAAAGCAACCACTGTGTAATGCTGTCAGATTAAGCTTTCCATCAAAGGAGCCAATTGGGGCACCTCCAATGGTAAGCTGACATTCTGCCGGATGCTAAATAATGCAAGGGGATAGAGAGAGATGGACGGACAGAGTAAACTGTCCTGTTTGTGATGGAGTACCATGCCCACCAAACAAAGTCAAGCCCTTAGTTTGATCCTCGGGAGACTTTAGTCTTTGTCCATCCTTACCTATTACCTGACGGGATCTATTTTGAATAGCGTCTAATTCCATCTTCCCTATTGTTTAGGTTATGAAACTATCACCTGTATCTGTCTCTTATTCTGCTCTCTTTTCCATGCTGCTAAGAGAAATACAGAAGATTGTGTTTCTCCATGACCCCATATTCAGTGGTTCCTAGTCCCTCTGGAGTTTCTTGTAGTTGTCACCTTTACTTGTACGTTAGTCCCATTCTTCTCTGGGCTTCAACAGGAAATTATGATTTGGTTGCACCAGGCAATTTGGGGATTGTGTGGTAGATGTTTCGCAGGTCGGGTTGCTCTGAGGAGCCGGGGATGCTTATTTCTCCCAGAGTTATGGCTTCCTGTTTGTGTCTTTGGATGCCTCTCTCTGCTTGGTGTAACTCGAGCGTGAATCCTCAGAAATGTGAAACTTTCCCAGTTCTTGAATTTTAAGAGAAATGTCTCTGATTCCTCTTTTTGAGTTCAGTGAACGACCATCTAAGTATTTTACTACTTTTGACACTGTAGCCTCTGATAGTTTACTTGCTTTCAAGTTCTTGTTATGCCTGTGGGTGGTGCTCTATGATTCCGCCATCAAATGGTCATTGAGTACTCTAGATATATCAGTGCCCTCACTTGAGTTTCCAAAGAAAGTATCTTCGGCCCTCTTGTCCACTAACACTCTATTTCAGGTACTAATTTCCACTGCAGGATGCCTAGGAATTTCCAGGCATTATTGGTCTATGGGCCGCTCCTTAAAATTTGTCCTGATAAGTTAGTTCTACGTCCATGTACTCAGGTGGCTGTTTACACCAAGATGGCATGCTGCATGTTTTCATTCTGAATGGACCAGATGCTGCCTTTTCCAGGTGAAATGTGGTCTATGATGACCTGCCCTTAATTGTTGTTTAGCTCTCTTTCGTTCCTCCTTTTTGCCACTTACATACCTGGGTCTTAAGGATGAACTTTTAAACCACCTTCAGCCACTGAACATGTGACAGTCTCTAGGACTTATAATCAGGTGGGCAAGATTCCTGTCTGAGGAGTTCAAGTTTAGACCACCAAGAGAATGACCGCCTCGTCCTCGAACATGGAGTGGGACTCCACAGGGATATTGTACCTGCTGCCATGTGGGCCTTCCTTCTACCTTTATTCTACATTATTGCCTTTCCCTTGGGATTTAACAGCTTGATGCTTCTGGAAATGTCCTCCTGGGTGCAATGGCTGACTGCCTGTCTTGCCCCTCGTGTACTGCATGCAGTGCTGTGTCCGCATGTTTTCTTGTTGGTCACAGCTTGTCCTTTTTAGGTTTCGTAACCTGGCGAGGGGCGAAGCCACTCCCAGATCGAAATCTGTTGTTTCTAATAGTGAGGTTAGGACAGCCTCTGTTTCCAATTGGCTAGCTCCATAAATGGAGGCTAGCCATTGGGAGGCAGAGGCTGTCAATCGCGCTTTCTCTCGAAAACGCGATTCGGGGGCGTTTCTGGTGCTTTTTTTAAGCCCCGCCCCTTTGTCCCGGGCCGCGCTGCGATTGGCTGCCGGCCCGGGACACCCCCGTGACGTCATTCCCGGGCCGTGCTGTGATTGGCTGCCGGCCCGGGACCTGACTTGTTTCTATAGCCGTCTAGGGACAGTCTGGCTTTCGATGTCGTCTTGTGCGCAGAGCCTCTCATGAATAATTGCACCGGGCAGGTCAGACTTCTGCAGCAGCATGCCTCCGTCAATTTATATCCATTGCTGCTCTTTACTCGGTTTACACAATGTCCTGACAAACCGGGTGCTGCGCAGCTCTCGCCTGGTTTATGCAATATATATGTCCTGCGTGGCGTGTCATCCGTTATCTAAGGGCCCGTGCATTTTGCAGCAATTACCGTAATTGCCCACTGTCGCCCCTCTTAGTGCCCGCCGGTTAGACTGCATTTGCATCTAACTATCCTGTGTCCCGGGCCGACTGTCACCGCCTGCGAAATGTCCGCCTCCCGGGGATTGCACTCAGACAATGGCCCGTGCAATTTCCTGCACAGACAGAGCCGGGGAATGGTTGCAGTCTTCACAGAAGGGGGAACACACAGAGGGCGACTCACCGCTGCCGTTTCCCTACCGCCACAGTCTCTGTTGCGTGGGCCGCTTCTTCCGTCTCCGTGCGGCTTGTTCTAATATTCCCCTGAATTGAAAGCAGTAATACAACTCTTACTTAGAGCAGACAGCAAGCAGATTAATGAACGCCTCGGAGTTTTGCGATAAAGGATGGATTTCACGTAGTCCGATTATGCAGTTTGAAAATTCCGCAGGACCCGCCATGCTTCTCTGGCAGGCTGACTGTTCAGATTAAGGGCGCATGCTGGGGATTGCAGTTAATGACAGGTTGTGAGCTATCGGTTTGTCTCGCTAAATATATTACGTACTTCTGAGTTTCAATAAATAAGGCTACAAACCCCTGGGAGGTCAAGGTTTTGCCTTTTTGAAGAATTTTTACACTGCAGCTCCATTTTCCCTGCTGGGTGGTAAATTAAATCAACCCGCCTGCTTTTCTTGGTGCAGTGCGCGGCATTTAACACCACCGCAGCTGTAGGGGCATAGTTCCGATTTTCGTTAATAATTAAATCCTTGGCATTCATCTGACACCTACACCCTCTTAGAAAAAAGAAGTATTGGTCTGTAAACGTCACAAATCCCAGATAAACTCGCAAATGTAAAATAAATTCTACTGCTGCAGTTTTTTCATCTCACTTAAAGCCCTGCCAACATCCTACTTGCCACACATCAATCACTTATCCAAATTAAGTTGACAGACTTAACTTCCTTTGTTGTGGTGAGGAAAATACCCTGTCTTGGTTCATTTAGGTGAGCATTATCGTGCCTCTCAACATGGTGACGCCGTTAGTGCATAATTATGCAATATGAGATCATTGCTCAATATCCTGAATCTTGTTAATAAGAGGGCGCTCACCTTCTACCCTCCCTCGCACCTCTTACATTTCAGTGTATGTGACACGATTGAGAGCGCTAACTGAAACAACTGGACTGAAAGTGTGACCTTATCCCCTGTGGTTGGAGAGTGGTTGTTTGCAAAACCTATATTGTGAGAAATAATTGTTTTGTATAGCACCGCGTGATGCAAAAGCAACTTAGGAGTGCTTGCAAAAAAGACAAAGCTCTCACCGAAAGGAAAGGTGTTGTATGGAGCAGAGTGGAGATGTCTGAATGGGCTACCAGGTGGGACTCTAGTAACTGATATTTAACCAGATATCTATAATAGGTTCCCAGAATTGAGGACGAATAAAAAGGAAAGCTGCTTTATGTTAATTTCAGTCATTTGCATTCCATTTTGTGTAGAGTGTCGGGTAGCTGAGAGACACCATTATCATCTAAAGATTCCTGTTTGAATATATATCTCAGTGTATTCGTTAAAGCCCGGGTAGTTTGCATTGTTAAGTGTAACCGTGAATACTTTTATTCAGTCTTATCAGTTCACTCTAGAAATACAACACTACCTGCGAGAGGTCAGGTGGCAGAACATAAGTCGTTTTCTGCTTCTTTATTTTTCTTTTAAACTACCTCTCCTATTTAAAGATTAGATTCCCACGTGAATTGCCTTTGTAACTTTGCCCGTGTTTCATTTTTTAACAGTGGCCATTAACGAATTTATTTGTGTTGCACACCCAACTCTTTGTGACTTACAATGTCATCATTGTTTTCTTATTTGAAATTACAGTATTGTATATGTCCTTTAAACCCTTTTGCCGTTACTCTACTATTTATGAAAGAACCCCACCCTTATACAAGAATAATATCTTGGAGCTGACAGCCAGTTATAAACTCTGCATGGTTGAATGGTGTTCTTTGCACAAGATTGCTTAAACTTTCATTAAGATTGCAATTTTCTAAGCATGATTGTAAAGCAGCAGCTCGAAGAATCTAGATGGTTGCAGCAAAGGGAGCCATTAGCATTCCTACAATTCAACTGATTTGCCATTCTTCTCCTAGTTTATTATTATTTTCTTTAAGCAGAAAACTGTAGCATCTGTTTTTCTCTACGGTGTTCTGTTTAATTAGTTGGGAATTTGTACAGTGAGTTACAAGCCAGACCCATTGCCGTTGCTAGTGATTTCACCTGTGAGTCACAGCAGCAGGGGTAGGAAGAGCTGTTGGGCACACTGAAAAGTAGCCGTGGGCTGACAGTAGGATGAAAAGGAGCTACCGGGCATGCTAAGAAGTACTGGTGGCTTGGTAGCAGGATGAGAGGGAAATGGCAGGCAAGTATATAGTCACACCGATCTAAACTTTGTGCGTCCATCTTCAGGTCAGTCTGTCGTCATGGAAAAAACAGTAGGTGGCACACTAGATTTGCCAGAAAGCTGAAGCTGGTTATAGCCTATTGAGGAGTGTATGCTATGGCGTAAATAATAAATAAAACTCTAGTAGGGTTTCAGTGTTAATTTGTTTCTTGCACACCAGTGTGGTGTTTGATTACATAATTATGTTTTGTTTATGCACATTGGTGTCTTTAGTGAGATACATACTATTTCCGTTTGAACAATGAACTATTTAGCAGGGACACACTGTTAATCAGAATTCATATATATATTATTGCCAAAGCGCTTGTCCATTTCCACATATTCATGAGATTAAAATTCTACAGAAGCATCGCAAGCAGGTATTCATGACTGCATGTAGGCTAGTTGATTTGACTACACTGGCCCTAAAAAGAGGTACTGGTTGTTTCATAAACTCTCCTTAGACATTCATCTGGCAAGGCACTTTTAACATGCCCCGTTTGAGTACAGAATTGTGGTCATTATAGACTGTATGCTTAACAAAGCTTTTTCGGCTTTTCCCAGACTAACTTCGGCATAGAAATGTTTGTCTTGACTGGATTATTCTACCTCCTTTAACATAGCCATATTTATTTAATAAACGAATCGGCAGGCTTCAAATGATTTGAAAACAGTCCACTAGATATAGATTGTGATAGTCAGCTGCATGATTTTATTAAGTCTCCTGAATGTGGCTTACACCAGCACAAGTCAAAAGTCATTTGTAGAATTCTAATCTTCATGTAACAAAGCCATCAGGATTGAAGACAATGCTGCCCTTGTGGGTGGGTTCTAAAGTGTGTCATCGACATTTTAAATCACAACATGATTAGTTGCGGTTTAATCCCTTCTTTTTTTAAAATGTTGGCTGTTCAGACATGACTTCAAGAACCTACACCTTCCTTCAAATACGGAAAATTTTAAATTACTGGCAGTTTATGAAGATTCTAAAAACTTGGCCCTTTCCACAAGCCTTATAAATGAGTATCCAGACTTGGTCCCGGGCCTGTTCCACCTGGAAATTCCCATTGCATTTTAGCTCTGGTGATCAAAATTATTTGGCCCTGTGTTCTGAAACGACTCATGAGTGCATGATCCACGTTAAAAAATACATATAATAGATCTCTTTTGTGGATTTGACCATATGTTTCTACAGCAAAATAAACGGTGGTCAGTTTGTAGATAAGCATAGCTCTGCAAACGGATTGTTCAAAGGCACTAAATCTGTTTCTAAACTGTTACCTCGTACAAATAGGCCTCTAAAGCGACCATTCGTTTTTTAGGTTTTGCCTTGTCGAAAGCTGCCGCGCAGCTTTTCGGCGCAGGCGAAATCTTATGTTTACAGTATGTGTGGCTTGGTCACCGCCCCTCTGATCCATTGGCTAGCTCCATAAATGGAGGCTAGCCATTGGAAGAGAGATCTGCTCGTCATTCTGCGAGCAGATTCGTGGGCGTTCCTGCAATTTTTAGGCTTTCCGCCACGTCATGCGGCATCCTTCGTCACACCAGCCTGCTCGCTCTCCATGTGAGGACGCAGACTCGACCCGCTCCCTACTCCGAGCAGGGGTGGGCTGCGCCATTTCATTTTTCTTGGAGGTAAGCGGCATTTTTTGTTTTTTTCTTATCCCGTTCCCGCCCCCCCTCCCGCTGTCTGTGTGCCCGTTAACCGGGCTGCATTAGAGGGCTCCGGAGAGGCCTTAGAGCACCGGCAGCGGCATTAGACGCCCTTGTAGCCCTCTTCAATATTTAATGCAATATTACTTTGGAAAGGGGGGCTGTTATTAAGTCGTGTCATCAAATGAGCAGAAGACGCCGTACATCGGAGACGCCACGGCCCGCTGGGACGAGCAAGTAGCCAGTCGGCCTCCTGTCAGGGGACCCCTCATCTCAGAGCAAACCTTCCCGGCAAGGCCACAACCCCCAAGCACCCCAATTCTCTACTTATATTCAGCATCCTGGCTTAGGGGAGAGACACAGAAACTGGCGCGCAATGTAATGAGGCTCGCGCTGTGCACAGGAGGCGCGACCGTGCTTTTATTGCTGCTATTAATATTTGTTAGCAGACTTTGCCCGGGGTTATTGATAAAAGAGTCTTCCCTTTCTCGCCCTCTCTCCTCCGATTGATTTCACTTGCCTCTTTGGAGGGCTCCGGAGCGCTGCGGTTAGCCGCGATTAGGGTCCTGCTGGGGCCACCTTGCCTGGCGTTCGTGTGTAAAGATGACGGGAGGGAGGCCCGGCTCCGGTGGAGGCCTGGCGGACGGCGGGCGGAGTGAGGCTCGGGCACGAGCAGGAGCCGAAGATCCCGAGCGAACCCTGCATTGGAGACTGCAGTGCTCGGAGATAACTAACCTCGATGCTCACTTTCCATGGTCAATGAATTCAGTCTGTGGTTCCATTCCATACAAGTCTTGTTAACCAAGCCGCTCATGAATGCATTGATCCAATTATACCTTTCCTGATAAGTTCTGTGGGACAAGATCCTCATCCAAACGATGCTTAATGTGGACAGAGGGGAAGTGAATTCGGGCAAATTGTATTCCAACTCACTAGTCACTACTGCCTCCTATGCAGGGAAACTGCCAGGCACTTCTTACTGATTTTGACTTTATTTAGTACCCACTTTTACTGTTTTACATGACTTTTTTTCTTGTTGACCTCAAGCTCGGTGATTTTTAAGCCATCCTACTCGCACATTGTCCACTGACATCGAAAGGAATGGCCTGGGAATGCTGTAACTAAAATATAACTCTTAACCTGCCGATCAGGTATGGAACCCTGCAATGACTGTGGTCCCGTTGTAGCTCAACACCTTGAGCTAAAATATTTTTTAGTGAGGCAGAAATGTCCTTTGTCAGATGCCCCACCCTTGCCATTTGGAAGTGCTAATAGTCACAGGATCTTTCCATTTCCCTGCAATCCACCACGAACAGCTTCTCATGTGTCATACTCAGCGCCACGAGTTCTTAAATTGTTTTTACAAAAAAGTGCAGGGACCTACATTTTTAGGTTTCGCCTGGCGAAAGCTGCGCACCGTGGCTGGTTCTGGGTGTGTGTGTGTGGCGCTGGGTGTGTGTGTGTGTGGTAGTAATTGCTGTCTGCTGAGCTCGTCCGTAGGATACAATAGGTCTCACATTTGCGAGAGATTAAGCTAATGGCAATGTAAATGACAATGCCATTTATTTATCTGTTTTCAAAACCAACACATAAATACAAATTTTGTCATTAACAAAGCCAATAGCTCTAACTTTTCCAAAGGCGAAACCATTGCATTGTAAATGCTTGTTTAGTTATGACTCTGATGAGGAAGAGGCGGCACAGGATCAATTACTAGCAATAATCTTAAACGAAATCCTAATTTTCCCACCAGAGTGCTGGATTCATGGGCAGCTGTAGGCTCATGGCGGCCCTGGGCAGGGAGTGTAGGTAGGGGGCCCCGGAAGAGGGGGTCCGGGCGGGGCGGGGCGGAGCGCTGAGGCCAGTGAAGAGTGGGGGGTGGGTGGGTTAGGGTGTTTGGAAGTGGAACAGAGCCGGAGGCCGCCAAATCCATGCCAGGGGCCGCCACTCAAATATGTATCCATCCTCGAAGGATTATTATATTAAGGATATATATTGGCGTTGTGGCCCCTGGGATTTGGAGGCCCTGTGCAGGTGCACAGCTTGCACATGCCTAAGGCCGCCCCTGCTGGATTTCACTCTCCCTAAAACCTCTGCCCTGAGCGGTTCCAGCTGAGACTGCTCGGATTAGTGGAGAGGGGGAGGGACTCTTACTGGACCAGGGGAAGGAGTCATTGATGAAGAAGAGGGAGAGGAAAAAGCATGGCTGCGGCCGCCCTCATTCCATTTTCATATGACGAAAAAGAGTAAGACTTTGTATAATGAAAATTATCGGCAAGTAATTGAGTAATTACCAGGTTGTGTGCGTCGCTGAGGCAATGTACCGGAGAAATCTACGCAAGATGTGAAGGACAATTTAAAGAGGGTGAGAGAAGGCTTTAAATGACTCCAGCTCGCCATCACAACGTTATACAATTGCAATACCTTATTTTGAAATGTGTTCGATTAAAAATGAAGTAGATCGTATTAATGTTAATGAATGCACTCTTGTGCGTATCATACTGTATTAAACATCATAAGTTTTTTCAGATGTGGGAATGAAAGAGTGACTTACTGTTCTAATGTCACAAGGCTGTCATGCATCGCAGCTTTATGACCAGTGAGCAGAAAAGAGAACATCGAATGACTCCGGAAGAATGTAAAAACGATTATAGGACTGATGGACACATCTAAGTTATTATATGACTGATCGACACATCATAGTTACACATGGTAACACTATGAGGCAGGGCTTTAAAAGGGATGAAAAAACTGGGCAGCGGGGTCTCTGAAAGAAGCTTTGCCAATTTAATTAAGGGCGTGGCTTAACAACACCTAAGCTACAAATCTGTGACTCGCATAGCGTGACCCCCGACTGCTATTTTGCAGTATCTGTAATTTTATCCAGATATATGATACAAGAAGTATCATTATACCTACAACAAGCCAGGATTATTGGCTTTGTCAATAGTTTTTTTGATTTTTTTTTTCGCCCGATAGTGACCTGTCTCAGCACCTGCTGAGCACCGGTAGGACCCGACCCATTTAAAGGCTTGCAATGAGGGAAATTACCATAAAAATAACATAAAAATAACATATAAAGAGAAGAAAAGTCTGAATGATGCATGCTGTCAGCACTTTCCCTCAAATCTAGGGAACGGTTAGAGAGTAAGAGTTGCTTGAAAGACAATAACTGCCCCGTATGTTTGGCAATATTAATACAATAGACAAACCTAACACGGAAGCTTCCCTACTTTCCAGTAATGGCAGCGGATGAGAAGTCAAGTCCCAAGCTGCATAGGTGCTGGAACACGAAGACTAAAAAAAAATACATATAAATCTTTGTTTCTTTCAGATGTTACTTTCCAAAATAAATCTAAGGGCCTCATTACGATGTAGGTCAGAAAGCATTCCAACCAACTCCTTGTCGGAATTGTGTCCGACCGACTCGGGTTCGGGGAGTCCGATTATGATGTTTCCAAACACCTTTTGGTTGATCTCCTATTGACTTCACTGGGAGCCTGTGTTCCAACCGCCAACACAGCTCCCATTGAAGAAAGCGGTGGATGTGGAAAACCTTGCACCCAGTCAGTGGTGGGCACCCCACTGTGCCTGCCACACTGTGCATGGTTGGAATGAGGGGGTCCCGTGGGTACCCCCACCGGGGGCCGCTGGCTGAAAGGGGGCCTGCTACGGGGCCCCAAAGTCGGTGTCCGTCAGCCGTTCCGTGTTGGACAAACCGAGTCTGAAAGGTTGTCTGAATCCAACATCGTAATATATCGGTCGGAAACGCGCTCCAAAGACCAGTACGATTCAGCTCCAACTGACTCGGTTTCTCCAAATGCCGATCGGAACTGAGTCGGGAAGACCGAATGGTTACATTGCATTATAATTGGTCAGTCGGAAATGTTTCCGAGTCGGTCGGAAAACTGATTCCGACACGAATTTGGACAAACTGATAGCCGCTCGGAGCCTTTCATAATGAGGCCCTAAGTTGTAATGAACTCCATAAGTATAGCCCAGCTGACATTATGCAATAAGAATCAAATTGGAAATTTTAATCCTAACCTTTACCCTCACATAGTTTGTAGGCAACAGTGGGATCTACTTCGCCTTTAGAAAATAGTGACAGCAATGTTATCCGATGTCATATGAGGGTAAGCACCATGAATAGCGAATCTTACTGCTTCTTTTTTCGTATCACTCATGGACTTTGTGGTCGAGGTTGAATAATGAGTTTGGGTTTCACATGCCAATGGTCATACTGTTGGGCCATGTATGGTGGCACAGCCCTGGAGAAGTATTTAGGTGTAAGTGCTAGCAATAGGGGAAACAACCTTTACACAGTCATTACATCGCACTCCATTTACAACGCAGTCATTACATCACAACATGCTTTACAACGCATTTCCCTACAACACATCCATTACATTGCATGTCACTACAACGCATGTCACTACAGTGCAGGCATTACATCGCAGTTCATTACAACTTATACCATTACAACACAACAGTTATTACATCATAACATCCTTTACAACGCATTTCCCTACAACGCATCCATTACATTGCATGTCACTACAACGCATGTCACTACAGTGCAGGCATTACATCGCAGTTCATTACAACTCATACCATTATAACGCATAGTACCCCTACACTATCCAACACTAACCCTACTGTTGCACACCCTGGAGTTAGAATAGTAGTGTTTACCCCTACACTATCCAACACTTACCCGTTGAACCCCCTGGAGTTAGAATAGTGATTTTTACCACTAAACTATCCAACACTTACCCTACTGTTGCACCCCCTGGAGTTAGAATAGTAATTTTTACCCCTACACTATATAACACTTACCTTAAATGCCATGCAATGGTATGCTTTGTAATGGTATGTGTTGTAAAGGCATAATGCGATGTAATGAAATGCGTTGTTAATGTAGTTTTAAAAAATTCATTGTAGTGGTATCCGAAGTAGATGTATGCGTTGTAAAGGATGTTGCGATGTAAAAACTGTGTTGTAAAGGAATGCGTTGTAAATGTATGCGTTATAACGTCATACATTCTAGTAATAGAGTCCCAGATGACATAGAAATTAGTTTTGGGACTGATCCACTTTATGGAGCTGAAATTTTGTCTTGGCTAAGGTAGTCACAAACCCGAACTCCTACATCATGTGCTGTAAGAGGCCCGGATGATTTGAGGTGTAGTTGTAGCTGCTGGAGTAAGTCTTCTTTCAGGAGGTTTTGGCCCAATAATCACCGTGGGCACTCAGTAGTTTGCTCGCTAGTCCCATCCTTTGAGTGCAGGTTTACTTGCATGAGTGCATTAGACTGAGTGGATCAGCCTGCCCGACAGGGTATCCACAATTACCTTATTGGCTTTTGGTAGGTGGTCACCACATCTCTGAGATCTCCAATGTGTTTGTTTCAGTCCAGACTTGGCTACAGTGCTGGCAGTGGATGTTTTTTAGCCGTGCACTGTAGACTCTGAGCCCTTGGCGTAGATGCCAGCAAAGCCTGGTCCCCAGGACCCACTGAGCTTGTCTGGGAGCCATCGCCACACACTGTTACCAGCAACCATGCACCACAATCTACTACATATAGCCTTACACAGCTGACTCCATCAATACATTGTGAGCAACCACTATGACCCTAGAACCCTCTACACATATCTTTGTATTTGACTCTGGCCATAGGGCATAGACCTTTGCAGTACCCCACGCCCAGTTTCTCTTGACACAGTGAAAAGAAGGACTAAGAAAACGTCCTTTTTAAAAGTCTTGTATTTCACATGGGGTTTACAAATCTAAGTTTTGTGCAGTATTTGCGATCCAGCTAGCCAACGCAGAATCTTTGGATCCCCATTTGGATGCCTGGATCCAGGAATGAGAAATTGTGTATATGTATGTGTGCGTGTATATATAAATATAAAAAAAAACTTTGTCTTTCAAGATATTGATACGGACCAGGCTCACCAGTACAAGCAGGAAGAATTGAGCGGTGTCGGAGTCACTGAACTCCGCTTTGGGAGAGACGCAGTTGCGGACTTACCCCCGTGAATATGGATTCCTGCAATTGCTGGTTGTGCAGTTGGGGACGCGAGGTGTTTGTTTGTTTCTTTGGGCATGGAAGAAACATGCGAGAGGGTTTTACACCACACTGCTACTCGTGCAACCACTTGGCCGCCCGATCCCGGCAGATTGCTGCCTGCTGGGAGATGCAGTCTCATTCTACACCCAGTGAACTGCGATAGGTGAATACCGTCATCGGAGGGCGGAGCGAAATCTAACTATTTCAGTTGGTGCAGGTGGTGGCAAACAACTCTTCTTCCGATCCACACTGGGCGCTGAGGAGGCTCTATAGCCGAAATGCATACGCCCGTTATCTGCCAAGCCTGAAATAAAGAAGCACCAAGCTGTTCCCCTTGTGTGGCCTCTGCCTTTCTTTTGGAGAGTTTGTTTGATATTGTTTCATCGCCAGCCAGAGGCGTGATACAGAGGCCCCTGCACATCAAGCTGGCCTGGTCAACACTGGCTTCCTTTTGCTTCCGCAAAAAAACTTTGTCTTTCAAGATATTGATACGGACCAGGCTCACCAGTACAAGCAGGAAGAATTGAGCGGTGTCGGAGTCACTGAACTCCGCTTTGGGAGAGACGCAGTTGCGGACTTACCCCCGTGAATATGGATTCCTGCAATTGCTGGTTGTGCAGTTGGGGACGCGAGGTGTTTGTTTGTTTCTTTGGGCATGGAAGAAACATGCGAGAGGGTTTTACACCACACTGCTACTCGTGCAACCACTTGGCCGCCCGATCCCGGCAGATTGCTGCCTGCTGGGAGATGCAGTCTCATTCTACACCCAGTGAACTGCGATAGGTGAATACCGTCATCGGAGGGCGGAGCGAAATCTAACTATTTCAGTTGGTGCAGGTGGTGGCAAACAACTCTTCTTCCGATCCACACTGGGCGCTGAGGAGGCTCTATAGCCGAAATGCATACGCCCGTTATCTGCCAAGCCTGAAATAAAGAAGCACCAAGCTGTTCCCCTTGTGTGGCCTCTGCCTTTCTTTTGGAGAGTTTGTTTGATATTGTTTCATCGCCAGCCAGAGGCGTGATACAGAGGCCCCTGCACATCAAGCTGGCCTGGTCAACACTGGCTTCCTTTTGCTTCCGCAAAAAAACTTTGTCTTTCAAGATATTGATACGGACCAGGCTCACCAGTACAAGCAGGAAGAATTGAGCGGTGTCGGAGTCACTGAACTCCGCTTTGGGAGAGACGCAGTTGCGGACTTACCCCCGTGAATATGGATTCCTGCAATTGCTGGTTGTGCAGTTGGGGACGCGAGGTGTTTGTTTGTTTCTTTGGGCATGGAAGAAACATGCGAGAGGGTTTTACACCACACTGCTACTCGTGCAACCACTTGGCCGCCCGATCCCGGCAGATTGCTGCCTGCTGGGAGATGCAGTCTCATTCTACACCCAGTGAACTGCGATAGGTGAATACCGTCATCGGAGGGCGGAGCGAAATCTAACTATTTCAGTTGGTGCAGGTGGTGGCAAACAACTCTTCTTCCGATCCACACTGGGCGCTGAGGAGGCTCTATAGCCGAAATGCATACGCCCGTTATCTGCCAAGCCTGAAATAAAGAAGCACCAAGCTGTTCCCCTTGTGTGGCCTCTGCCTTTCTTTTGGAGAGTTTGTTTGATATTGTTTCATCGCCAGCCAGAGGCGTGATACAGAGGCCCCTGCACATCAAGCTGGCCTGGTCAACACTGGCTTCCTTTTGCTTCCGCAAAAAAACTTTGTCTTTCAAGATATTGATACGGACCAGGCTCACCAGTACAAGCAGGAAGAATTGAGCGGTGTCGGAGTCACTGAACTCCGCTTTGGGAGAGACGCAGTTGCGGACTTACCCCCGTGAATATGGATTCCTGCAATTGCTGGTTGTGCAGTTGGGGACGCGAGGTGTTTGTTTGTTTCTTTGGGCATGGAAGAAACATGCGAGAGGGTTTTACACCACACTGCTACTCGTGCAACCACTTGGCCGCCCGATCCCGGCAGATTGCTGCCTGCTGGGAGATGCAGTCTCATTCTACACCCAGTGAACTGCGATAGGTGAATACCGTCATCGGAGGGCGGAGCGAAATCTAACTATTTCAGTTGGTGCAGGTGGAGGCAAACAACTCTTCTTCCGATCCACACTGGGCGCTGAGGAGGCTCTATAGCCGAAATGCATACGCCCGTTATCTGCCAAGCCTGAAATAAAGAAGCACCAAGCTGTTCCCCTTGTGTGGCCTCTGCCTTTCTTTTGGAGAGTTTGTTTGATATTGTTTCATCGCCAGCCAGAGGCGTGATACAGAGGCCCCTGCACATCAAGCTGGCCTGGTCAACACTGGCTTCCTTTTGCTTCCGCAAAAAAACTTTGTCTTTCAAGATATTGATACGGACCAGGCTCACCAGTACAAGCAGGAAGAATTGAGCGGTGTCGGAGTCACTGAACTCCGCTTTGGGAGAGACGCAGTTGCGGACTTACCCCCGTGAATATGGATTCCTGCAATTGCTGGTTGTGCAGTTGGGGACGCGAGGTGTTTGTTTGTTTCTTTGGGCATGGAAGAAACATGCGAGAGGGTTTTACACCACACTGCTACTCGTGCAACCACTTGGCCGCCCGATCCCGGCAGATTGCTGCCTGCTGGGAGATGCAGTCTCATTCTACACCCAGTGAACTGCGATAGGTGAATACCGTCATCGGAGGGCGGAGCGAAATCTAACTATTTCAGTTGGTGCAGGTGGTGGCAAACAACTCTTCTTCCGATCCACACTGGGCGCTGAGGAGGCTCTATAGCCGAAATGCATACGCCCGTTATCTGCCAAGCCTGAAATAAAGAAGCACCAAGCTGTTCCCCTTGTGTGGCCTCTGCCTTTCTTTTGGAGAGTTTGTTTGATATTGTTTCATCGCCAGCCAGAGGCGTGATACAGAGGCCCCTGCACATCAAGCTGGCCTGGTCAACACTGGCTTCCTTTTGCTTCCGCAAAAAAACTTTGTCTTTCAAGATATTGATACGGACCAGGCTCACCAGTACAAGCAGGAAGAATTGAGCGGTGTCGGAGTCACTGAACTCCGCTTTGGGAGAGACGCAGTTGCGGACTTACCCCCGTGAATATGGATTCCTGCAATTGCTGGTTGTGCAGTTGGGGACGCGAGGTGTTTGTTTGTTTCTTTGGGCATGGAAGAAACATGCGAGAGGGTTTTACACCACACTGCTACTCGTGCAACCACTTGGCCGCCCGATCCCGGCAGATTGCTGCCTGCTGGGAGATGCAGTCTCATTCTACACCCAGTGAACTGCGATAGGTGAATACCGTCATCGGAGGGCGGAGCGAAATCTAACTATTTCAGTTGGTGCAGGTGGTGGCAAACAACTCTTCTTCCGATCCACACTGGGCGCTGAGGAGGCTCTATAGCCGAAATGCATACGCCCGTTATCTGCCAAGCCTGAAATAAAGAAGCACCAAGCTGTTCCCCTTGTGTGGCCTCTGCCTTTCTTTTGGAGAGTTTGTTTGATATTGTTTCATCGCCAGCCAGAGGCGTGATACAGAGGCCCCTGCACATCAAGCTGGCCTGGTCAACACTGGCTTCCTTTTGCTTCCGCAAAAAAACTTTGTCTTTCAAGATATTGATACGGACCAGGCTCACCAGTACAAGCAGGAAGAATTGAGCGGTGTCGGAGTCACTGAACTCCGCTTTGGGAGAGACGCAGTTGCGGACTTACCCCCGTGAATATGGATTCCTGCAATTGCTGGTTGTGCAGTTGGGGACGCGAGGTGTTTGTTTGTTTCTTTGGGCATGGAAGAAACATGCGAGAGGGTTTTACACCACACTGCTACTCGTGCAACCACTTGGCCGCCCGATCCCGGCAGATTGCTGCCTGCTGGGAGATGCAGTCTCATTCTACACCCAGTGAACTGCGATAGGTGAATACCGTCATCGGAGGGCGGAGCGAAATCTAACTATTTCAGTTGGTGCAGGTGGTGGCAAACAACTCTTCTTCCGATCCACACTGGGCGCTGAGGAGGCTCTATAGCCGAAATGCATACGCCCGTTATCTGCCAAGCCTGAAATAAAGAAGCACCAAGCTGTTCCCCTTGTGTGGCCTCTGCCTTTCTTTTGGAGAGTTTGTTTGATATTGTTTCATCGCCAGCCAGAGGCGTGATACAGAGGCCCCTGCACATCAAGCTGGCCTGGTCAACACTGGCTTCCTTTTGCTTCCGCAAAAAAACTTTGTCTTTCAAGATATTGATACGGACCAGGCTCACCAGTACAAGCAGGAAGAATTGAGCGGTGTCGGAGTCACTGAACTCCGCTTTGGGAGAGACGCAGTTGCGGACTTACCCCCGTGAATATGGATTCCTGCAATTGCTGGTTGTGCAGTTGGGGACGCGAGGTGTTTGTTTGTTTCTTTGGGCATGGAAGAAACATGCGAGAGGGTTTTACACCACACTGCTACTCGTGCAACCACTTGGCCGCCCGATCCCGGCAGATTGCTGCCTGCTGGGAGATGCAGTCTCATTCTACACCCAGTGAACTGCGATAGGTGAATACCGTCATCGGAGGGCGGAGCGAAATCTAACTATTTCAGTTGGTGCAGGTGGTGGCAAACAACTCTTCTTCCGATCCACACTGGGCGCTGAGGAGGCTCTATAGCCGAAATGCATACGCCCGTTATCTGCCAAGCCTGAAATAAAGAAGCACCAAGCTGTTCCCCTTGTGTGGCCTCTGCCTTTCTTTTGGAGAGTTTGTTTGATATTGTTTCATCGCCAGCCAGAGGCGTGATACAGAGGCCCCTGCACATCAAGCTGGCCTGGTCAACACTGGCTTCCTTTTGCTTCCGCAAAAAAACTTTGTCTTTCAAGATATTGATACGGACCAGGCTCACCAGTACAAGCAGGAAGAATTGAGCGGTGTCGGAGTCACTGAACTCCGCTTTGGGAGAGACGCAGTTGCGGACTTACCCCCGTGAATATGGATTCCTGCAATTGCTGGTTGTGCAGTTGGGGACGCGAGGTGTTTGTTTGTTTCTTTGGGCATGGAAGAAACATGCGAGAGGGTTTTACACCACACTGCTACTCGTGCAACCACTTGGCCGCCCGATCCCGGCAGATTGCTGCCTGCTGGGAGATGCAGTCTCATTCTACACCCAGTGAACTGCGATAGGTGAATACCGTCATCGGAGGGCGGAGCGAAATCTAACTATTTCAGTTGGTGCAGGTGGTGGCAAACAACTCTTCTTCCGATCCACACTGGGCGCTGAGGAGGCTCTATAGCCGAAATGCATACGCCCGTTATCTGCCAAGCCTGAAATAAAGAAGCACCAAGCTGTTCCCCTTGTGTGGCCTCTGCCTTTCTTTTGGAGAGTTTGTTTGATATTGTTTCATCGCCAGCCAGAGGCGTGATACAGAGGCCCCTGCACATCAAGCTGGCCTGGTCAACACTGGCTTCCTTTTGCTTCCGCAAAAAAACTTTGTCTTTCAAGATATTGATACGGACCAGGCTCACCAGTACAAGCAGGAAGAATTGAGCGGTGTCGGAGTCACTGAACTCCGCTTTGGGAGAGACGCAGTTGCGGACTTACCCCCGTGAATATGGATTCCTGCAATTGCTGGTTGTGCAGTTGGGGACGCGAGGTGTTTGTTTGTTTCTTTGGGCATGGAAGAAACATGCGAGAGGGTTTTACACCACACTGCTACTCGTGCAACCACTTGGCCGCCCGATCCCGGCAGATTGCTGCCTGCTGGGAGATGCAGTCTCATTCTACACCCAGTGAACTGCGATAGGTGAATACCGTCATCGGAGGGCGGAGCGAAATCTAACTATTTCAGTTGGTGCAGGTGGTGGCAAACAACTCTTCTTCCGATCCACACTGGGCGCTGAGGAGGCTCTATAGCCGAAATGCATACGCCCGTTATCTGCCAAGCCTGAAATAAAGAAGCACCAAGCTGTTCCCCTTGTGTGGCCTCTGCCTTTCTTTTGGAGAGTTTGTTTGATATAAATATATATATATATATCAGTAGGAAATGCCAGACACTCCAATATGCTGCGAATACATTTTTAATAGCAAAACAACACGGTTCAGCTTACGCCTTCATCACGGTCTACAAAGTTTCAATATCACACTTCCTTATTTAAGTTCATTTACAAGAGATAATGGAACCATCAGCTTATTGTCAGACTTGATGAACTCTTGCATATCATGGCCCACTGGGGCAGGACTTTGAATCAATTAATGAACCAGGTGTCTATAAGCCCACTGGGGCTCAACCTGGCAGAGATATGATTATACATTATACATTGAATATATGATGTATTATATGTAATTTGATTAATATTTTGCATCATGTGCCGAGTTCAGGTATATGAATATATTTACAAGAGCATTTCATGTATTTTACTGAATTCAAATAGATCATTATTGTTTATTTAGTTCATGATTGTATTCGTATTTACAGGATTATTGCATGTATTTCAGTTGATTTAATACGTTTAAAATCGGGAGAGTATCTGGGAAGGTATTCTATTCTGAATACCTTTTCCTGTGACAAAATGGCCGCCATGATTTTGTTCACTATTAGAGTCACGTTATTGTGGTGTAGTCCGCTTTCTATCTCTTTTAAATGAACTTAAATAAGGAAGTGTGATATTAAATCTTAGTAGACCGTGATGAAGTCATAAGCTGAAATCGTCGTTTTGCCATTAAAAAAGTATTCGCAGCATATTGGAGTGTCTGGCATTTCCTATTGACGGGGAAGAAGATTTATGGTATATTAGGGTTATCCCGTAACCCGAGCCAGACCATATATAATATATATTTTCTCATTCCTGGATCCAGGGAAATATATACAGATAATTTTTAATTCCTGGAGCCAGGGACATATATATTTGTTCATATGGGTTCATTATCTGGCCTTCCTTGATCCCACTCTCTTCCTTTTGGAATTTGGATACTCTACCCACCTCCTTTGGGCCCCCAAATCTTCCTTCTATTGTAGATGTACTGTATGACTTAATACATTTGGAACAATATTTTGCTGTCAAGATCACCAATCAGATCGCTCTAATCCATGAATCCTTTGGGAGATCAGTGGATCTCAAAATAGCTGACAAGGAAACAAGAGCCATCTGTCAATCAGAGTCCAACTATTTTGTTTTGTATTGTTTATCCTTGGAACCAAATGCACAGATAATTTGGAAGTCAATGGTCTAACTACAGAACAGATCAACATTCTAGAGCCCACCAGACACCTATTTGTAATGCAAATATCTCCCAAATTACTGAACGGATTTACACTCAACAACAAAATTGCCTGTTCTAAGTAAAATTCTACCTTCAAACCAAGGTTGGTGTAATTCTGTTTAGCAATCAATATTAACTATGGAGAAAAGCAATAATTCATAAGAAACTTAAAATGCTAAATACTCAGTTTAAACCACTCCAAAGGAGACAAAGGGTTGATTTAGGGTTTGGCAGACGGGTACCCTATCTGAACCATGAAGGATATTCTGTTAGCCTTATTACAAGCACATCATATCCTAATGCGCTACTAATAAGGCAGACGGGATATTGACCACATCTGGGGTCCACCGCCAAACTCTAAACCAGGCCCTCTGTCTCTTTTGACTGATCTGTGTGAAATTTTAAATTGTGAATCTGAGCTTGTAGTGACTAGTGTCGGACAAATTGGGTGTAGAGTAGTCAAATGACAAAACATTAGCTTATCAAGTGGGATGGGAGATCACAGGGGGATGTCAGGAATGGTCTTGGAATTAATCTGTTACTTCAACTTGAACTGTAACCAGCAGTTAGATTGAATCTTCAGACTTCTTTAGTCATAGATGGTCATATGGAAGTACCCAATGGGCCTTTACTAGAATTGTTTATCACAGTGGCACCAGAGGCACAAACAAATGTATGTCAATGACACAAAAAGTCACCTCTCCCTGTAGAAGATAAGCTTTACCATATTGCTGGATCCATCACAGACTGAAGGAGAGCTTCTTCTGCCTTAAGGGATCTAAGACCAAAGTTGTAACTCTGAGGGGAGAAAGAAGGTGTACTTTCGATCACTCATTTCGATAGAGCTGGGGAGCACCACATGTCAACTTACAGATGAGAAAAACACTGACAATTATTTTCGACTTAGGTCTCATTTTCTTATCAAATTATCAACAGTCTTTACTGGAATCTGTCACAATGTGCTGGAACTTGGAATGTCATGCTCATGTGGGACTAGAACTGACATAAACTGACTAGCTTCTGTATGATTTAAAACACAGTGTGTCAAGTAGAAAGTCTCCAAGAGCCAGCTCATGACTACCTTCAATATCTGGCACTCTCTTCATCCTAATCATAAACTAAGGGTCAAACTCCCTCTCCGATGAGTCCCATAATACACAAGCATGGTGCAGATTACTTATGGGTCAAGGCCATGGACCCTGAAGGCTTAAGCCCCAACATTGAGTTTAACCAAACTATGCTCATCTCAGAAGTCTCATGAAATCTGAGCTATTCAATTGGGCTTTGAACTAAGACCCTGTCGAATAAAGGAGAGCAATAGGCAAATGCAGAAAAGGAAATACATCTTCACATCTGGCTGAATTCTAGCCCTCCATAAAGAGTCTTCCTCATCTTATTTTCTCTTGATCATCCAAGTCTCTGAAGTAGCAAATATATGTAGTACTTCACTGCAGACAATTCTAAAATAAATAAAAAGTGAGCTCCCAGTTTCTCGGGTCTAATAAACGTTGTGTATGGTCAGCATATTCCACATTGTAATTTAACAACAGGGGGTGTTTTGATGGGGCATGAAAGGTGATATATCACTGTCAGTCAATTTAGTGTCACAGGACCACTGACTGAATCATGATGTTTCAATGGAATGCATGCTGTACCCTTGACCTACACAGTCCGGGTTAGTGAGACACAATCCCCCACATGCATCAATGTTTCCTTTTGCGAATCGGTATTTGTGAATTTTAGGGAATCGCAAATAACGATTCGCAAAAAGCTATGCATCAATTTTTTCGCATTTTTTATGCGAATCGGTAAAATTCGCAATTTTTACCGAATCGCATTAAAAATGCGAATTCTTAATAGCGAATTCGCAGATTGCGAATTCGCAAATTGCGAATTACCACACATGATGCATCTCATACCAATCACACCCTGAAAGCTCTGCTTGCAATTAGACCCACCTGAGGCCCACTTCCAACTGCTGGAGAGGCTTTTTTCAGTCGGAAAGCAGTCTGCTGGAGGAGTAAGAGGCTCTCTGTGGTTTTTGGACATTTTGAAATGGCAGAAAATGTTTCTGAGGAGCCAATTGTCAGAAAAAGGAAAGTTAAATTTAGTGAGCAGGAGTTAGAGATTCTTATTGAAGAGGTGACTGCGCACAATGATCAGCTTTTTGGAAAGCTGTCCTTGAAGGTTCCTGAAGGGGTCAAAAGGAAAATTTGGCTTGGAATTCAATCAAAAGTTAATGCAGTTGATGTTGCACACAGAGACATCAACAACCTTCAAAAGAGATGGTATGACCTGCGTAGTCGTGCCAAAGAGAAGATTGTGACACGCACCAAGTCAGCCAAGAAAACTGGTGGTGGGACTCCCAGGGACAGACCAAACACTCCTCTGGAGGACCTGATAGAAGGAACCCTTACCACTGAAGCGGTCATTGGAGTCATAGACATTGATACTTCAGATCAAGCAGGACCCTCACAAGGTAAGATTTTTTTGTTTTTCATTCAATTGTCAATGTCACTTTGGCACACATGCTCTTGACTTGGAAACTGTGCAGCAGTTGTGTTTTCTGAATGAATGTTTGTAACAATAATGAGTTCTTTAGTGGTGAAAGCAGTGCAACCTGGGAGTTGTAGTTTCCTGGAAATACCCTGACAGATATGCTTTATTCACAAACTTATAAAACAACAAACATGCATGCATTAGTTTTGGATAATAAATAGGCTTCACACAAGAGAATGTCAATGTAATATTTTTTAATTATACCAGACAACACATGTTTTACACTTCACAAACTCATATTAAAATACACTCTGTTTAATCTTAGATGCAGAAGTGGACACTGACTTCATTGAGTTTGCTGAGTCTTTCACTCAAAATCTACTGGAATCTGCAGAAATGAATTCTGGATCCACTTCTCCCACAGTGCAGCCAACACATTCACAACGCAGAGTGCGTCACATTCTAGAGTCAGAGAGTGAAGAGGCTCCTAGTGTCACTGTTGAAAATCAAAACTTGTCTGAAAGTCAAGCACCGGTTCAAAGTCAACAATGCAGGCGACAGAGGATTCAGCCTTTTGTGAGGCGGAGGGCACGTTCTTCATTCCACCAATCAGCCACAGATGCAGATACAAGTGCCAGTGAAGTTGAGCTGAAGCTGCTCAAAGTGCAACGTCTACAGGGAAAAGACATAAGGGTGATAAAGGGTAAATTTAATCAGGTCACTAAGGACATAAGTGTTATTAGCAGAGCTCTCGCTCAAATGACCAAGATATTTGAAAAAGCACACTCTGAATCATCTAACAAACTGGACCGGATGGCAGTTGCCATGGAAGCAATGTGCAACACAATGCAGTCTCAACAAATTGCAAATGCCAAAAGATGTATTAAGTCAATGTTAAGTAATCAGGCATGTTGCAGGTCAATGAATATGATGTGCCGCACCAATGCTCAGCTCATTAAACCAGTTCTGGACATGCAGAAAGATGTCTCCCAGTGTTGTAGGGACATAACCAGAGGAATAAATGCACTTGAAAGCATTGCAAATGACAAGCAACATTGTACTTCTAGCAGTTTTTGTAAGGAAGGCTCTCTATGTAAGGAACAAGAAAGTAATAATGCAGAAGGAAGTACTAGTAAAGTAGGGGAACGTCGTAGCCATAGGAAATGTGACTCAGGAAATGGTAAAAACATTGGGATAGCTACTGCATCAGCTAAGGCATTAGGGGTGCGTGGTAGAAAAAAATGAAAAGATTGTCATCTACAGGTAATTTTTTTTTTACAGTTTTTAAAATTTTCAGTCTATGTACAGAGTAATACTTTCTGTTTGCATTTGTAGAGAAAGAAAGTACATGTCATCTTTTGAATCTATAAAGCATGTGTTTATGAACTTAATAAACCAATCATGTTAGCACACTCAAAACCCTTGAAGCGTCATACCTCTGCTAAAAATAATGTTGAGTGATCTCTGCCCTCCTCCTCCTACCCTCTGCTGCGTCAGGTCCATGTGCTCTTGGTACAGGTTGCTGAGGTTGATTGTCAATGTTCTGAAATTCATCCTCTACTTCAAGTTCCAGGCCTCTCTTGGTGGCTACATTGTGAAGCATGGCGCAGGTTGCAACAATCTTACAACATATATCTGGTCTATATTGCAAGGCTCCTCCTGTTTTATGCAAAATTCTAAATCTGGATTTCATGACACCAAAAGCCCTCTCTATGACATTGCGAGTGGCAATATGTGCTTGGTTATACTGCTGCTCCTTGCGGGTAGATGGATTTAGAAAGGGTGTAAGTATGAATGATCTCACTCCATATGCACTGTCACCTTTGGGTTTAAACAAAAGGAAAACACATTTTACAAATATGTCCCTAAAGACCATGCTCTCAGTTCTCCAACAAGTACATTACTCACCAAGTAAATACCCATCATGAAACTCTCCAGCAATCAGTCGCCTATGGATGGCACTATGTCTGAAAATAAAAGAGTCATGGGCACTACCAGGGTAGCTTGCCACTATGTCTGTGAATATTGTTTTGGCATTACACACTGCTTGTATGTTCATAGAATGGTAGCATTTCCTGTTGCGAAATATGTACTCGTTCTCAGAGGGTGGGCATATGGGGATATGTGTCCAATCTATACAGCCAATTACATGAGGGAAGTTAGCAATGTTATAGAAGTCTAACTTAGTTTGGAGTAAATCTTGCTGTGTGTTTGGAAAAGAGATGTAATGCCTGATCCTATGGAGCATGGCATCTAAGAAATTTCTGAAAAATCTAGATAAGGCACTCTGCGACACACCACCAGCAACAGCAATAACACCCTGAAAAGACCCTGAGGCAAGAAGGTGAAGGCAACACAATACTTGGACATGAGTGGGAATGGCTTGGGTTCTAAGGGTTTGTCTTTGAAGAAAAGGGTCCAAATCTGCTATTAGCTCTATAATGGAATCCACATTAAGCCTGTATTTATAATACATTTCTGCCTCAGTCTGGCCAAACAAAGTTATGTGCACTCTAAAAATCCTGTCATTGAGCATCCTTCTCCCCCTTGCAGCAGCTCTCAACCTCCTCCGACGTGCAAATGCAATGACAGCAGCCATGGTAGAAAAGTGTATGCAGCATTTTGAAAGACCTTTTATGCACAATCACTGAGTTTCACCTGATTTCAAGTTAGGAAAAAAAAATACCACCTGGTCAAAGGGCTTCTAAAAATAAGAAATGCTATTTGCAATTCCTTAAAAATTCGCATTTTGCGAATTTTGATGCATCCGCTTTTGCACCTTTCAAATGCGATTCCTTAAAAAATGCGAATATTTAAGGAATTCGCAATCCAAATATACGAATTCTTAAAATGCGAAAAGAGTAAATAAATGATGCATCCCAAAAAAAGACTTTGCATTCGCAAACGGCTGATTTTTCCGAATCGCACCATTTGCGAATGCAAAAAACGTTGATGCATGTGGGCACAAGTGTGTGCATGTATGGAAATGAAAGAGAGCAAAGGGTTCTAAATGAGCTCCCCTGTTGTCTCAGATGCATAGATCTACTTCTTCTGGTATAGCCAAATAAGAACAGGGAAAACCTTTTCCAGAAGCAAATCACATTTGGCAACCTACCACAATGGAGGAGAAGATTCGGTGCCCCGTTTTATCCAAGGGAGGTGCTTTATGAAGCACTTGCTGTTGTGAATGAAGACTACTTTGTAGATCCTCTTTATCATACAAAGTCGCTATCTGCAGGCACAGATTCATATAGGGTGAGACTAGAGAGCGGACAGTGGATATAAGCACCAAGATATAGCACCAATCTCGTATCAACCAAAGACACGCGATTCAAACAGGTCCCGGACGGAGAGGCAGTTTGTTGCTTGGGCGTATATGGCCGAGCTGCAGTGGTAGTGATTATTATCACGAACTCGATTAGCATTACGTTTCTGGATTATACTCTGTTGGATTATCCATTGGAATACCAAGGAGGATATATATTTAAGAACTTAAATAAGGCTTTCCACTGGGACAACAATATTTGACGTTGGACTATCATATTCTTTAACCCAAACTCGCGAAAAATTGTTTGAGAAATACTCACTCAGTTACACCAATCCAGATACTTTAATCAGAATAATTTTGTTGTTTGGAAGGATCCAACACACATCTGTGGAAATCACTGTATATGTTGCCTACAATTACATACGCCCTGAAGAAGTTCTGGTGTTGAACGAAACGCGTTGGCTGATGATTCTTTTGACAAATTGGTATAAGAAAATAAACACGAATTGAGCAAATATCAAGACTCCTTAATTGGATGAGGACTCTGAAAAACTGGACATTGACTGTATTGTATTGGAGTGGTGCCCTAAAACTTGATGATAATCACAGATTCATATAGGGGGCAAACTTGTATTCAGCAGAAGTGTCAAAAGTACCTACAGCTGTCAAGTATGAATCCTTGAGCAGGACCTTATTTTTTACTAAGAAACTATACTCAGTGCAGGGACAGATTGAATGCTACATCATTCATTTACTCAGCATAGATGCAATCTAAACATGAGGAATACAGAGTAAGACCAACCAGCCAGCAGAGCCAATACATGGCTCAATGACTCTGAATTGTACAATAAATAGTAATTCTGGGGCTTTTAAATGTTAATGTACAGACCCCTGCACTCTATGGTCAGGGTCCTGTGTGGGCTAGTACCATCAACACTACTTAGAACCCCTTAAAGAGCAGCAAGATTAATAGGTTAAAAAAAAGCCTGCAGTTTCCCAGAGCATTGCTGGTTCAGGAAGGATCAGTTGTGGTGGTGCAGAGCCATGGAGTTAAAGAGGATGAGGAGACACATCAATGAAGGAGCACTGTGAATGTAAAGTCATTACTTTGTACCATACAGTAATGGTGAAAAGTAATGGTGTATGGTGTATGTTGTGAAAATTTATTTTTCAATGTTATGTATATGTAAAGTTTTTGCAAGTGTGTATAATTAGTCTGTTGCAAAGTAAAGAATGCATCAAGGGTGGTTTCTGAAGTATAAGATACTCAACCAAGTGAAAAGCATTTTCATACATGCCATGTCTTTTTACGTGTAAGGTGATGGTGCAGTGATTTGCACAAAATAGATGCCATCATTGGCTACCACAGACACGGATTAATTGATGTAATCTGTGATAATTCACTACAGAATCTACGGTATAGTGGATACACGCATTTTTAATACAGTAGACCCATTAGTGGCTTTTAATTTACAGGCCTGGGGTGCATGTAGTACCGCTTTACTAGGGACTTATAAGTGAATTAAATATGCCCATTGGGGATAAGCCAATGTAACCATGTTTGTAGGTGTGAGCACATGCACTTTAGCACTGGTTAGCAGTGGTAAAGTGCCCAAAGTCTTACGGCCATCAAAAACAAGATCATGAAAATATGGAGGAGTAAGGCAAAATGTTTGCAGGAATGCCACCCTAAGACTAACAGGTCTAACAAAGGGTCATTTGGCTGCCCTCCTGTTTGAGCTACATGGACACAACACAATTCTAGGGTTCTTTCTGGTTTCCAGCAGCCCAGAACAACTGAATCTGACCTGGTCCCATCTGTTGGCTTCTGTGTTAGTGTGTGCTGACCTCCAAGTGTTGTCCTCAAGGTCCTGGCTGGAGTCAGAGTGCATTTCCCCTACCAAATTGAAGGTTTTACTGGATTTGACGCGGACCGACACTGAGAGACACAGAGCCCTGCAAAGCTGCGTGCACAGCTTCTCACAAAAGGCTTGAGTAGATCCAACACTGGGCAATGCAGAACCTCACAGAGATGTGCAGCTCCCAACTGAAAGCCTCACCACATCCAGTGCAACAGGATGAACAAGTTACTTACCTTTAGTAATGCCTTGTCTGGTAGAGACTCTATCGAGCTGCAGATTCCTTACCTTAGAATATTCCCTAGGCATCAGACTGGATGCAGAAACTTATGATGAGCAGTACTTAAGTGCGTCGGGAAGTGGCGTTGTTCACCTTCACATGGTGTTTTCGGCGTCGTCCACGCTGAAAGTGAAATGCACGGTGCCTATATACGTGCCACCTGAGTGTGCTGATGTGAGTTTCTTTTTGGAACTTTCTACACCAGAAGCTTAGAGCCACAAGGAACACTGACCATTGGTGTGCTAAGCTAGGGCCCTTAAAAAAGGGGAAAACCCCTTCACTCTAAAATCCATTCACAGAGCAGGAAGGATGAGAGGGTTGGTAAGAAGTCTGCGCTAAACAGAGTCTCTACCAGATAAGGCGGAACCGAAGGTAAATCATTTGTTCATCTGATAGAGACTTCTAGCTGCAGATCTCTTATTTTAGAATAGATACCAAAGCAATACCTCCCGTAGGCGCAAAGCGACTGTGACACCAGACCTGACTGTCCAGGCAGTAGTGCTTCTGCAAGGAATCTCACATTGCAGCCTGACAGATATCGAGGACTCTGCAAGCTAATGCCGTAATCGCAGTCTCAGCTCTGGTAGAATGTGATTGCAAGCCTTCAGGCGGTTGCTTTTAAGTTGCGTAGCAGATCTACTATCAATTGCGAGATGGTATGATTCTGCACTGCCTTCCCTTTTTTATCTCTGATGTATCCCACAAAGAATTGATCGTCCACCCAGAACTCTTTTCTGTGGTCAAAGTAGAACGACAATGCTCTTTTTGGGTCCAGCGCATCGAATCTCTCCTATTCTTTAGAGGGGTGCATCTGAACACAGAAAGTAGACAAAGTGATGGATTGTTCTATGTGAAATTGAGTTACCACCGTCATTAGAAAGGATACTTGAGTCAAAAGGACCAGCTTGTCTGGTAGATGGTAAGGTATGGAGGAAGTGCAGACAGTGCGTGCAACTCACTGACCCTCTGGTCAAATGTTATCGCCACCAGAAAGTTCATCTTGATGGTAAGGAGTCTGTGTAAACAGTTGTGTACCGGCTCAAAAGGAGCCCACATCAGGAATGTAAGAACTAAATTCAAGTCACACTGGGGCATAATAAAAGGCGCTGCTGGAAACATTAGTTGGTAGACTTTTAAGAACCTATGTACAATATGGTGTAAAGAGAGATGGCTGGTCAAGCAGAAGCAAAAATGGCAAAAAGATAACCTTTCAATGTGCCCAAAGCAGAGCCATGCTAGGCCAAGGAAAGAATAAACAGAAGAACTTGGGAAAGGGTCAGCAGCCAAATGGTCAACATGTTGCTCTATACACCCTGCCACAAACTTGCACCAACAACAAGGACGTTTGACTGCCAAGATAACATTGCATACTTCAGGCAGATGTTCAAAAGCTATCAAATGTCGCCTTTCAATCCTCACGTATGAAGACAAAGTGTTTTCAGGTTCCGGGGTAGAACCCTGCCCTGTTGCTGCAACAGAAGACCCTTCCGAAGATGCAGCTGCTCGGAGGGCTGATGCTCATGCTCAACAGCTCTGGATACCAGACTCTCTATGCCCAATCCAGAACCACAAGAATAACGTGGGCCTAGTTGTTCCTGGTCTTCTTGGTGAACTCTGAGCAGGAGTAGTGTTCGCGGAAAGGCATGCAGGAGGCAGGAGCTCCACTCAAGACGAAAGGCATCTCAGAGCGAGAGCAGCCTTTGAAACTCCAGTGTGCAAAACTGCTGACATTGCACGTTTTTAGTGGAGGAAAACAGCTCTAACTACAGACCTCCCCACTCCTACAAAAGACCTTGCGCTACTTCCGGATGGAGATGTCATTCGTGATCCACTAGGCATTGGCGGCTGAGTTTTTCCACTCTTGCATTAAGAGAGCCCTCCAGTTAGTGAACCACAAGGGATATGAGCTGATGTTCCAGCCATGCCCATAGGAGCAAAGCCTCTTGACAAATGGGCCAAGGACCCAACCCACCTTGTTTGTTGCAATACCACAGGGCTGTGGTGTTGTCAGCGAACACCTGTACCAGTTTTCCCCTGATTGAGGGAAGAAAGGATTTGCATACCAATCAGATCACCGGAAGGTTCAATAGATTGATGGGGTGCCTGGATTCTGCCAGAGCCCAGAGTACTCTGATCTCCACGTTTCCCAGATGGCTACCCCAGCCCACGAGTGACGCATCTGTCACTACAGCCAGATCTATTTGGGGAAGGAGAAGGGGCTGCCGCTGACCCAATCACAGTTTATTAGCCACCTATGCAGGCCTTATGCTGTTCCCATTGAGATCTGGACCATGTCAGAGTGATTCCTCTTATGCTGCGCTCAACTTCAGGTCCCACTGAGGAGCCCGTATATGCCAACGGACATGTGGCACAAATTGGATGCACGAGTCTGTGAGTCACTCTCACTGAAATCCAGGATAGAGGCTGAAACATCCGTATCATAGCCGGAAAATCCTGGACGTGCTGCTCGGGAGGATAAGCCCAAAATGGCACTGTGCCCAGACGGCTCCAATAAAGGGGAGAATCTGAGAGGGAGTAAGGTGTGACTTTGGCACATTGATTGTGAACCCCAGTGAATGCAAAAGCTTTGTCCTAGTCTGTAGGTTTTGAGAAGGTGCAGGTCTAGGATATGATGAAGGAACCGTCCTTCTTGACCAACAGAAAGTAGCAGTATAGCAACCACGACCTACTTCTGATGTCAACACCTTCTCTATGGCTCCCCAAAAGAGCCAGCACTTCTTAATTGAGTAAGGATCAGTGGTGTCGCAAGTGGGCGGCATGGGTGGAAGGGCGGTCACAAAGCAGAGGGAGTAGCCCCTTTGGATAAGCTGCAACACCTAAAGATTTGATCTTATTGATCTCCGGTGGTGCAGGGAATGGTGCATGCTGCCCCACTGGATACCTATGATGGTCGGAGGGAAAATTAAAGGAGTTTAAAGGCTGAGGCTCTCACGGGGGTGGTGGCTTGGCCCGACTTCTGGCTGCTTGCCCCACATGGTGTGTGGGAGCAGCATCCTCAAAAAGATTGTAAAACCTGTTGTCCATGATGACTGGGCGTGTAGAGATGCAGTTGAAAGCCCCTCCCTTCACCACGAAAGGGGCGGAAGGCAGACTGGGGTTGACGAGGAGCCATGCAAAGGCCCAAGGACCTTGTTGTAGCCCTGCTGTCCCTAAAGTGCTCCACGCTAAATCTGATTTCTCTCCGAATAGATGGGAGACATGAAAAGGCATGTCCATGAGCTAATGCATGGACAGCCTACAAAAAGCCAGTAGTTCTCAACCAGGCATGGTTCCTACAGGCAACTGATGACTAAATTGCTCTGCCCAGCGAGTCTGTCCTGTCCAGCCCAAATTTTATGGTGTACTTGGTTGTATTCCTCCCATCAGCAATAGCTTTAGAGAGTGTGGTTCGGGCCTCCTGCGAGACCATGGGCAGTACTTGGGTAACAGAGTCCCAGATCGTATGGGACTATTAGCCCAAGAAGAATACAGTGTTCACTGACAGCAGTGCCAGGCTGGTAGAAGACAACATTCTAGTCCCAAAGTTATCTAGCCTTTTGAATTCCCTATCCCGTGGAGTGGTAAGGAATGCCCCAGGGTTAATTTTGGAGGTGAAGGCATGGTCTACCACGCTCACTGGTGTGGGGTGAGCTTCCCCAGGGATGATGGCGGTGGACAATTGTCCTATACACAAGAGCCCCTGTGCAGGGTTTGGAACAGAATACGATCTTCATTAAATGGAGTAATGGCTCAGTGGGGGCAACTCCCGGCTGAAGCACCATCGTCAAGTATTTTGTCTTGACTGCTACTGAGGGTAGAGTAAGGTCCTGGACCTCAGCCACCCTCCGCACCATCACTGCAAATGAGGCACCCTCCTCGATAGTCACGGTAGGAGGAGAGACCAGTCCAGTGTCTAGGGAGGTGTTCAGTCCACTGGCATCCACCAGATCCTCATACCAGTTGTCCTCTGGATCTTCTTAGGGCTGGTAATCATAAGAGTAATTATATTCTTCCCAATTATCACCCAATCCAGGCCTGTCATAGGACTAGGGCACTGGCTCCATTATGGGGAGTTCTCCCCCGGTCTCTGCCGGAGCCGGTGTCAGATGATACCCGTACGTCTCTGTATCAGAGCCGGGAATGATGATGGAGGCAGCACCACTGCCAGGCATCAGTGGTGCAATCAGCACTGGAGTGGGCGCCGGGGAAGGTCGACTTCCCCAATGACTTGGAGTGTGCCGATGATTGCCAGTTATGACTCTGCGAACAATCTTGAACCCTCCATCCAACAGAGATCTGGAAAGTCGTGTGGTCATTTTGGTCCGCAAGGAGCTTTGCATGGTGGGGTTAGCACTTTCGGATGCATGGCAAAGCAATCCCCACATGTCTTGGCATCATAATCATGCACTAAACACCACAAGCACACAACAGCCAACAGTAAAAAGCGCCATCCTGCTTAAACCCTGCCTTCTTTGTGGACATCCTGCACACCAGGAGACAAAGTCTCAAAAAGTATTTGTCAAAAGGGTTGACAAAAGATAAGCTAAAAAGTGACTGCAAGTAGCTCTCTCCGGATCTGTGCTGACTGGAGCAGAAAGAAAAGAACTGATGTCAGTGTGCTGTGGTAGCACATATATAGGTACCATCCATGTTTACTTTCGGTACAGACAACGTCGCTCCTGCAATGCGGAGCCGAGCAAGGCCAGTTACCAGTGCGCAGGGGTACTGCACATCAAATGTTTCTGGATCCAGTCTAACGCCTGGAGAATGGGAATATTCTAAGAAAAGGAATCTGTGGCTAGAAATCTCTAACAGATGCCAAGGCATGTATGACGTTACAACGCATACTTTTACCACGCATACCTTTACAACGCGGTTTTTACCACGCATACCATTACAACGCATAGCGCTTAGAGGTGCTGGATAGTGGTAAGTATAATTTTCTATTCCAACTCCAGTCCCCGTGGACACTAGGGAAGGTGTTGGATAGAAAATTAAACGTATTCCCTATCCTAGAGCGCCCCCCAGCGCAATGCGTTGTAATGGTATGCGTGGTAATACATGCATTGTAATGGTAGTGCGTTGTAAAAATTTCGTTGTAAACGTTACATACCGATGCCAAGCGATGCAAAGCACCGCAAAGCAGCTAAACTCCTCACCGAAGGGTTCACCGGATTCAACACTAAGGGCCATATGTAGGAGGCCCAATACCGGTCGGTAACGGCCGAAATTACAGAATTACGGTCGTTACCGACCGGTATTGGGCATTTGAGATGTAGGGGCTAAATTTAAGGATTCTGCAATTTACCGAATCAGTAATTTAAGGAATCGGTAATTTACTGATTCCTTAAAATACCGATTCGGTGAATTACCGAATCCCTAATGTAGGGAGCACTCAAGTGAGTGCATTTCTGAGTTAAGGATTCGGTATTTACCACCAACTGGAAAAAGCAAATTTGTGCTTTTCCAAGAGTGCCATGTGGCAGACATACATGCCCTTAGGGTGTGTGCCACATGTGCACCCATGCACTATTCAGGGGCACAACAGGGTGTCAATGTGACATCCTGCCACCCTTGTAAGTCTTCCCCCTATTACTGATTCGGTATTTACCAAGTCGGTAATTCCCATTCATTCCTATGGGCCTTCAGGCCCATAGGAATGAATGAAATACTGAATCGGTAATTACCGAATTTTACCGATTCGGTAAAATATACCAAATTATTATCTACATCCCATTTACCGATTCTAAAATACCGAATCGGTAAAATTCGGTATTTTAGAATCGGTAAAAATGGATTACCTACATATGGCCCTAAGTGATGTAGAATCCTGGCAAGCTTTGCAGCTTCTGACCGAAAACCTCACTGGATCCAATGCAGTTTGACGCAGGGCAACGTAGAGCTAGGTAGAATTGAGTCGCAAAGTTCTCACATCGAAGTCAGAATGTTAAACTACCAGCAGGACGAACGCGGTCCTGTATCTGGCTCACACTCTGCCATGGTCAGCCTTACCTTGTGACTTTCTTGCATGAACAGATACCCACAGTTGGTGCCTAGCGCCTTTTGGCACTACTTTTACCTTAAACTTTGAAAATTGATAACTCCAATTCTACTGATTGAATGTTTGGTGTTTTGGTGGTGTTTTATATATTAAATTGGCACTCTTTTTCTGAATATGTTTGAAATTTTTCTTGTTTTGTGTTTTCACTTTATCACTGTCTGAATGCTACATAAATACCTTTCACATTGCCTCCAAGTTAAGCCTGAATGCTTTTGTGAAAGCTGCAAGAGGTTTATTTAGTGACTTTTGTGGTTTACCTTGACAAGAATTGTGATAATTATTTGGGGTAAGTCATTACCCCCTCAATGAATACTCCAATTTCTTACACTGCTGATCAGTGGTTCTGGAATTTGCTTGTCTGTGTGTGTGCTTTGCCACAAGGATGCTAGAGTGCTGATCAGGGGTAGGTGTGCGGAGGTAAGCACAGCTGCGGGAACCAAAACCCCTACAAACTTTTGCAACAACCAGTGAAAGCACTTTTAAGCATGACACTGCCCTATAGGGCCTGGGCCAAGGGCGTGCCCATCTGCGTCCGTCCGCTGTCGGACTAGGCCGGAATGAGCCATCCCCCTAACCCGTTCCATAATACTGGGTGAGTAAACCTATATATATACTTTTGTTTCAAAATCTTTGTATTGATTTTAAACAACAAACCAATAATTGTAGCTGCACCAAGCACAGTTCATAAGCCAAGAGTTACAGATATCGAAAAGAATACACAGCATATTCACAAGGTCTCAGCATAACTTAATTAACTTCAATCATGTCCCTAGTATAATAATCCTATCATTGCGAGGCTACAGATACAGCGCTTACATACTTTCAGGATGTGACTACGATTAGTGCTCGAGAACCTTTTTAAGGCACATAACTTTAAGACAAAACAAAATGTAAACAGTAAAACCATTCCATGGTGACTTTTGTTAATGAATAATGATCTAGCTGGAACTGGGAGTGGCTGAGGGCAGCTGTCGCCTCTCGGGCACAGCATTCCCAAGGGTCTCACATGTTGCTCCCTGATGGAGTAGTGCGGTAATCCCGCCAGAGGCGCCATGAGGTTCGGGGGATCCTGATTGCCCGGAAAGCTAAAGGTAACAACTGGACTGTTATATCTGAAAGAGTTGGAGGGCTCTCAGTCTGGGACCACAAGCGAACAGGGGCAATCCCTCCGATAGGCAGCTCACCAAAGGAGTCCAGACATAGTCAAAACCCCTCCTTGTGTCCTCAACTATGTCTGTCATTCGTTCAAGAGCCAGCGCTCGCCATAGTTGGGCATGCCGTTGAGTGAGGGATGGAGCTTCTGGTTTTTCAATGCTGCGGCTATTGCCATCTTAGCAGCTCCCAAGCATAGCCACATAATGGAGTGATCCCTTTGTGTTTGGTATTTCAGACTGGGGTCCGGTATTCCCAGGGGAGTGTGTTCTATGGTATCTGGATTTGGGTAGCCCAGGATCAGTTTTATTTGGGAGAGTAGTTCTTTCCAGAAAGGTTTAATAGAGGGACAGTCCCACCAGATATGACGGAAGTCTCCAAGCAAACCACAACCCGCCAACATTTATCTGAAGTGTTAGGGAATATTTTGTACAATATCTGGGGATGTGATGCCATTCGGACATCATTTTATAATGGGTTTCTCTTAAAAACATAGAACGGTTATATTTAGTGGTGTATTTATACAAGTAACCCCACTGTTTCTTCCCTGTGGGGGGTGGTTTGCATGGCGTCCCAGAATTTTATGTGTTGTGGAGCCGACTACGGCCTCACCGCCAAGATGAGGGAGTACAAAAATGATATGCAGCCTTTAGTTGTAGTGCCCGATTGTACACATTTCTCGATTGGGAGCAGGTCTCTGGTCGTGGCCAGTCACACCTGAGGTTGTTGCACCCAGTGTTTGAGCTATAAATAATGGTAATCTTCTGTGGGTGGCAACTTAAAAAGCTCTGCGCACCCTGCAGACGTAAGCAGCTCTCTTCTCCTGAAGAGATCGGATATCATGGGGCAACCACCTACCCGCCATTTATCAAGTGGTCCCTCCTAGAATGCCGGGGGAACGCTGGATTAAAATGGATGAGGGTACAGGGGAATGGAAAGGTCATCAGAGCAAGGTCCTAGTGATGTTGCCCCATATTTGAAGTGTGGTGGCCGTGGGGGTGCTGAGGTATACATTAGGTGGCCTGTTTTGCTTCTGTTTCCATGGGAGGTCCCATATGGTTCTGCCCACTATATGCCAATCCATATGGAGCCAATGTTTCTCAGATGCTTTGAGAGGACCATTCAGTCAGCACTCATAGTTGGGTGGTCCAGTAATACCCGAGGATGTCAGGAAGGGTCAGACCCCCCAAAAGGCGCGGTCTAATCAGTAGTCGCTGGGATAAGCGAGCCCTTTGTCCCAGCCAAATAAATTTAGATGTCAGCTTCTTCAGTTCTGCAAACAACTTCTTATCGACTTTATTTGGAAGGCCTAAAAGAGGTAAAGTAGATGGGGAAGACATTCATCTTGATATCATTTCATTTATTCTACCTATCCATGAGATGAATGCAGATCCCCACTTTTTAAAGTCAGATTTAAGCTGTTGCAGCAAGAGAGGGAAGTTAGTCTCACAGAGATCTGTTGTTTTGGGGGTAATTTGATGCCAAGGTATGTAATTTCTTTATGTATGCAGCAGAAGCGGGAAATCTCCTCGATCCCACCCACCACCTCCCGGGGCAATGTTAAGTTGAGGAGGAGGGATTTAAACAGGTTTACTTTGAATCCTGCGGCTCTTTCAAAGAGGCTGAGGTTGGACTTGATAGCTGGCAGAGAGATCAGAGGGTCAGTAATGGGAAGCAGGAAGTCATCCACAAAGAGGGAGATTTTGTATTCGTCCGCGCCGAACGTGACCCCTCGGATGACTGGGTTCACACTTATCTGCTTTAACAATGGCTCAGTGTAGAGAGCAAACAGCATGGGGGAGAGGGGACTGCCCTCTCTTGTACCCCGCGAAAGTTGAAAAGAATCCGAGGCTACCCCAATTAGCAAAACTTGGGATCTGGGAGAGTGGAAATTGGCCAGCACCATTCCTATAAAGGTTTCATTAAACCCAAATAGTGGATAGTGCATGATTTAAAAAGGACCAGCCGACACGGTTGAAGGCCTTCTTCATGTCCAATGAGAGGATGGCTGCCAGGATGTGTTTTTTCTGCACTTTCTATATTAGGTGCAGAATCCTGCGTAGATTATCATGGGTCTGCCTCCCTTTCATAAAACCCAATTGGTCTGGGTGAATTAGTGCAGGTAATACATTTTGCAGCCCTTCTCCAACCCTCTTACCCCTGTGTTGTCTCTACGGGAGCAATTTTCAAGATCTTCGTATTTGAGTGCAGCAGTACCCAGCTGGTTGTGCAGGTTGGCTGAGCCTTCCTCCAGGGGCTTCGTACGGTCGTCCAACTCCTGGCATTTTTTTTCAAGGTCTAATGCGCGGGCACCAACCGAGTCCACATCCACTTGAAGTGCACCTAGTTTCACTCCCATCTCGGCTCTGAACGCATCAAATGAGGCACCTATATCTGCTTTGATGTCCTCTTTCAGCTCTTTCTTGAAGTCCCTTAGTGACGCCACCAATCCTCAAATTAAGAGCCATTCCACCTCTAGCCTGCCTGTCTCCCTGCTTATCCACCCCAGTGCCAGACGGTGCGAAGTAGTTGGAGACTCTGTTGCTAAGAGCCTTCTTCGGTGGCATGGGGATGAGGGAGTTGGTCAGCGCTGGCCACCCTCCACCTGGTCAGGTTTAAGCCCAATGTGAAGTCCTTTGGGGGCCACGAGTTCTGCACTGCAAACGTAGGCAACTGAGCCTGAAGGGCACCTGGCGCTTGCGCTGGAGGGCCCAAAACAGTGCCAATGCTCATATCTGCTCTAAAGATTGCCCACCGGGGACATGCAGTTGTTGTGTGTCTGCTGCCTCTCCTACTCTGGCACAGCAAGAACAGAATCCTTCCCAAGTGGTGGCAGCCTCAGTTTTCTGCCCTGCGTTACAATTAAGGCTTGTCAGGCGCCATTTTGAAGTCAGGCATTGTCTGTGGGGGCTAGGCAGGCAAGCTGGAAGACTTTAGTGCCTCACATCAGTTTGGTGCCTGCGGTTAGAGGTGCCCCAGTAGCTCTCTGGCCCTTGCCATTTGCTACAGAATCCCCCACCTGGATGCTGAGTATTCGGCAGCTTGTTACCCCACGTCGTCTCGAGGGGACCGGAGGTCCATACCAGGCTTACCAGATCCGGATCACGCCTCGGTCCTGCCACATCCCTCCTCCCGATCTGGGATGTCGATGAGTCTCGATCTGTGGATCGCGGCATTGGCCCGGTCTCATTTTCAATCCTGAGGGAGCAGTGCCAACATTTCTCTTTGCGCACATCGGGGAGGCCGCCATCTTGGGCTATTCACCGTCCCGCAGGCCCATCCTACTCGGCCCTCCGCAGATGACCTCCAAGCTGTAGGCAAGATTTTCGGGTGCCACCCTGATGCCTTGTTCTTCAGGTCATTAATTTGTTCTGTTTCACGGCGAATCAAGCACTGCAGCAGCACAATACTCTGGTCTGGAGCGAAGCCTAATGGATTCACATCCTAGCGGGCATGATGGCTGACCACGCCCCCTCATAAATGCACTTCTTCATCGTCCTCGAACCATAAACTCTCACTCAAATATTGGTCAGCTAATCCTCTCGGGTTAGAGAGTCTGTCTACTCATTACCTACTTCTATCTGCTTGGAATTGAGCAGCCTAACTTGATGGCGCTCTCATGATTAAGCGCAAGTGCACGGGCCCTCTGCCATCATTCCCCCCAAAAAAACTTTGATAGGATGTCCCAGAGAGCGATTAGGGTTGTAGCCACAGAAATAAAGCTGGCTGAAAGAAGACTTTTCCTGGGGTTTGGAGAGCCTGTGCTGCTACTGTCTGGTTCTCATGAGACAAATGTATCTTTGGCAAGACCAGTGTGGTAAATAGGGCCATAGAATGCTCATCTTTGCAACAGGCACTATGTCACATGATCCCCCATGAGGAGTATCAACAAGTCGCCAAAAGATCAAGGAGGGTAGTCCAAAGCAAGCGCACAAAGATCAGCGCTCATGTTAACTGTGTATCTTCTACCACCTTGCCTGCTTGCCACCTTGTGTTGCTGCTGATTTGGTCCATGACCCAAAACCAAGCTGGGTGGCTTAGCTGTCTTCAAAAGAGCAATAAATAGCACTAAGAGGGAATGGGACTAACCGAGATGGAAAGCTCAACTCGTTGCCGTCAAAGATAATGACCAAACCTCATTCTGGAACTTAGTTGCCACTGGGAACACTGAGGGCATCACCGCTATTGAAAGTTATATTGCTGCAGATGTTTGGATAACACGTTTTACACATTTATATTCACCTACACTGAAGATCCAGCAAAGCTTCCACTCCTTACTTTTATCAAGGAGCATCTGTCTCCATTGAGTACCCTGGTATTACTTGTATGGAAGTAGCCCTGGCTGCCAGGAAGGTAATTCCGCACATAGCACCCGGCAATGATAACATTCTGGGCGATTTGTTCCTAACTGAGATTGATGTATGGGTTCCATATTTCATGACATTCTTTAATGCCATGTGCGCTTTAATATGGGTTGTCAATTCCTCCAACTTGGGCAGGGGCGGAAATCATTCCAATCCATAAAAAGTGATCTCGGCTAATCCCATCAAACTATAGGCCTAATACCCTCATCGATACCACCCAGAAACTTTTCAGCAGAGTTATTTTAACAAGACTACAAGAGTGGATAGAGGCTAATGATACATTTAGTCCTCTGCAAACTGGGTTTCGCAATCGCACATCGATCAAGTGTTCAGGTTACAACTACTTTTTTGGAAAACTCTTGCCGTTGAAAGGAGTAGATTGTATATGGTGTTTGTTGATTGGAGATTGGCTTTCGACTTGGTCTCTAGGGAAGTGCAGTGGCATGTGTTCCAATCTATTTATGCGGTATAATTGAAAACTCCATGAACAGAATTTTGCCCAGGTTCATAGCAGCCAGTTAGAAGTGGCAGAGCCCTTCCCAGTCGGTAGGGGCATAAGGCCCTTCTTTCACCAACTGAATGAATGAATGAGGATTTATTACGCGCGACTTAGCCCATGGGCATCAAGGTGCCTAAAAAGATGGTACAACTGCTTGTGGTGTGAGGGGTGCCCGGCTACAGGTCAGCTTCTGCAAAGAGCAGGGTTTTTAATGCTTTACGAAAGAGTGCGAGCAATGTTTGCCCTCTTAGTTCAGCAGGAAGCGTGTTCCACAATCGTGGGGCGAGGGAGGAGAAAGTCCTCCCTCCCCATCTGGCTTTGAAGACACGAGGGATGGACAGAAGGTTTTTGTTGGAGGAGCGTAATGCTCTACTAGGGACATAGGGGGATAAAAGGGACCTAACGTAAGTGAGGCATAGGATCTTAAAGTTGATCCTAGACTGAATAGGCAGCCAGTGCAGATTTTTCCTGATTAGGGAAGCTGAGGTAAGTCTAGGGGCATCCACAACAAACCTGTCCGCCGCATTTTGCACTGAAGGCGCTGAACCAGAATTTTATTTGTGCCTAGGTAAAGTGCGTTACAGTAGTCCAGTCTTGATAAGACAAGGGCCACTGTAACCTGCTTCCGTGCTTCGGGGGAAAGATAATGAGTAATATTTCTCAAAATTCTGATAGCGCCACAGCAAGTTGAGACCGTCCGACTGACTTGCTTGTCAAAAGAAAGTGCGGTATCCAACATCACACCCAGGTTACGGGCAGATTGGGAAGGCAGAGGGCAAGCTCCAAGAGCAGGGGGCCACCATTCGGTCGACCAGATGTCCTGTCTACCCCCGAAGATCAAAACCTCGGTTTTCTCACCGTTTAATTTCAGGAAGTTCTGAATCATCCAATGCGAGACTGCTTCCATGCAGTTCCTGAAATTAAGAGCGGTGAAACTCACTGATTGGGAGAGGGAGACCATAATCTGGGTGTCATCAGCATATGACAACACTTCCAGACCGAAAGACCTTACTAACCTGGCAAGTGGGGCCACATATATGTTAAAAAGCATGGGGCTGAAAGACGAGCCTTGAGGAACCCCAGAGTGCACAGGTTTAGCGGGAGAAAGGAGGTCACCCAGCTTGACCCTCTGTTCATGCTGGTTAAGAAAGGACATTAGGAGGCTCAAAGCTGAGCCATCCACTTCCATCTCCCTAAGGCGTGCAGCCAAAATGGAGGGGGACAGGGTATCAAAAGCAGCTGTCAGGTCGAGCAGGACCAGAAGGGTAGTCTGGCCCCTATCGACCTTAGCACGAATGTTATTGGTAACCACTGTAAGGGCAGACTCAGTGCTATGTGCCCTCCGGAAGCCATGCTGGGAATGATCTAGCAGGCAGGAGTTGTCCAAGAAGGCACTCAGATGATAGTTAAGATGAGCCTCAAGCATCTTAGCAGGAGCGGGGAGCAGCGATATTAGGCGAAAATTCTTAAGGATCCCGGGATCTAGAGTAGCCTTTTTTAGGAGGGGCTTAACCACCGCCATTTTCCATGCGGCGGGGAAGGTGCCTTCAGAGATTGCTAGATTCATCACCTCAAGAAGCGGAGGCAGAACTACATCCCTGCATTCTTTAAAAATCTTGAGAGGACAGGGATCCAAAGGGGAACCAGATTTTGTTTTATCCAGGAGCAAATTGATTTATTCGAGGGTGAGAGGCGGAAAATTAGAAAGGACACTGCAGGGACCATTAGCCTGGCCTTCATCTAGGAGAGCACCGGGAGAGCCGAGGCCTCTAGTTCTTGGTTTAGAGATTTGAGAGCGGTATAGATATCCACTATCTTAGTATGAAAGAAAGAGGAGATCTGGTCACACAGTTCCTGAGATCCCACTATGGGATCTGGTGACTGGAGGGTGGACAGGGAATCTATAATCTTAAACAATTCCCTGGGGGAGCTGAGGGAAGTTGTCAACTTAACAAAGTGGGCCTTCTTTTCCCCAATCACCGCTGCTTTATATCCCTTAAGGAGATGTTTATGTTTTTCTTTCTCATTTGGGTCAAGTTGCAACCGCCAGCGTCTCTCTTGTTTTCTGCAACCCTGCCTTAGCAGTCTGAGTGTATCAGAAAACCAGGGAGCGGAAGGTCGGTTTCTGGCGGAATAGTGTGGTTTTGCAGGAGCCAGAGTGTCCACTGCGTTTGTAATAGTGTTGAGAAAATCGAGGGCAGAAGAGTTAGTATCCCTCGACGCAGGGGACCTAAGACTGGACAAAAATGGTGCAAGGGTCTAATTTTTGATCCCCCTAAAGTTCCTTTTTAGATCCCCCTTCCCAAGATCAGAAAAGCACAAGGAAGGATGGGGAAGTGTAAGTTCAAGTGGAACGGCCATGTGATCTGACCATGAAAGGGAAAGGGGGGAACCTATTACTAGCCTGGGATCATTTGAAAAAACACCATCCAGTGTATGCTCGGCAGTATGGGTGGGGCTCCCTACACATTGCAGTAGTCCACAGGAGGCCAGGGAGTCTACCAGAAGAGAGATATCACTAGAGTTTATATTTTCGAGATGAAAATTAAAGTCTCCTAGGATAGTCATGTTGGGTCTGTCAACATAGGGTTCCAGAATTTTCAATAAATTGTGACTGAAAGTGGACCTAGGGCCCGGGGGCCTATAGATCAGGAGGCCAGAGAAGCTCAGTGCGACACTTTAAAGAGCTCTTATATAATATCCCCAGTCCACCCCCCTATGTCCAATTCTATCCATTCGTGTCAGGGCATATCCCTCTGGAATGGCATTTACCAGCTCAGGATCAGTAGATTCTGATGCCCAGGTTTCTGTAATAAAGGCCCACGAGGGCTTCCTATTGGAGATGAAATCTCTAAACGCAATGTTGTTTTTAACTAGGGACCTTGCGTTAATAAGGAAACCAGTTACCTTGCCCAGTGAGGGGGATTTTTTATCTCTATAGTGGGCTGCTTTTTTATAGGGTCAGAAATAGCAGGCCGGCCTCCTAAAGTCAGACAGCTGCAGTTAATAGCACCAAGAAGCGCCTCAGGAGGGGAGGCATGATGACAGGGCTGCCAAAGGGGTTTTAACGCCTGTAGTTCTTCCATGGAATAAAGAGGACTTACTAAGGCGTGAGTAGGACTGAGGCCAGCTTCCCTGGCCCCTGGCGCGTCCTCAGCGCGGATGGGCGCAGACGGGCTGGACTCAGGCGTGACTCCGGCGCGGAAACGGCGCGCCCGTTGATCGCGTCCGCTGCGCGGAGGCATGTCCGTCTGCTTTTATGCTGGCGACTAGACTGCTAACCTGATGGCCTCCCCCAAAGATAGCCGCTCCAATGTTCCACCGTCCCGGGTCCGTGAAAATCAGCACCTAACTCGGCTGAGCACCGACCAGATGCGGGGTAGGTATTTAAAATCCGGCGATTTCTAGCAGCGTGACAAGTGATATTTTAAAACAAATGGCACAACAGAGGAGTAACTTAAAAGTTAATAGTAGAGCACACAACACTCTCCCGGCTTCCGCCTCAGGAGACAAACAGCAAAGTCTTGCGCCTTCACCAACTTGCTGCTTTTATGCTGGCGACTAGACTGCTAACCTGATGGCTCCCCCAAAGATGGCCGCTCCAATGTTCCACCGCCCCGGGTCCGTGAAACTCAGCACCTAACTCGGCTGAGCACCGACCAGATGCGGGGTAGGTATTTAGAATCCGGCGATTTTTAGCAGCGTGACAAGTGATATTTTAAAACAAATGGCACAACAGAGGATTAACTTAAAAGTTAATAGTAGAGCACACAACACTCTCCCGGCTTCCGCCTCAGGAGACAAACAGCAAACTCTTTTCAAAATGTTCATTAATAATTTTTTTGCATGTCTGAACATCTGTGATGATGATGCCCCCAGACTGGCTAATATTAGGGTTCCGGCGCTAATGTTTGCAGACCATACACTGTTACTATCAAAGTTGTCCATGGGCATCCAGAAAATTATGGCCGAATTTAGTAGCCTCTTTTCCCAGCAAGGGTTGAAGATTAATGTTAACAAAACAAAATATATGGTTTTCAATTCATGCCGCACTATGCAATCTAAACCAACCCTCCTGACTCCTGACCCACTTGCAGGCCAGGTCGCCGCCCCTGCCGCCACCCAGCTACACCTGCCTGACGCCTCGCCGCTGATCCCCAGCGCGAGTTCGTGGCCGCTGTGAATGCTGCCTCTGCCCGCAGTTGCTGTAAAGTTCTTCTGATTGTCTTCAGCGTTGCTATTTCATTTTTGTGTGCCTTGTGATTTTATTCCACTGCTCTGTCCTTCTTGCTGACAGAGTGCCCCCCAAACCTCCTTTCTCCTTTTGTATCCCTGTTTTTTTCCTGCCGCCGACTCCTACGCCCATGCCCCCTCGCCGCTCCGCTCCCGCCTCCCAGCTGCTCCTCCCTCCCTCTCTGCCTTATATGGAGACCGGCACCCAGACACGCAGTGGGCGCGCCAATTGCGAGCCAAAGGCAAGCCCATATGAGCCCGTCCACGCCTGGACCGCGCCCAGCGCCAGACCCCCTGGACCTCACACATGCCACAACGCCAGAATCCAATACGACGCCAACACCCTCCACGCTCTCAACACCGGCCGAGACCACCGCTGCTTCCAGGCCACCCCGAAACGCACCCACGGACCTTCTCCTGCCAAACCTGCAGCTTCCCATGCGACAGAACCACCAAACCCCCACGGACCGGACCTAACCACCTCCGCTGCATACTCCACAACACCCGCTCCGCACGCCAACACGCAGTGGAGCTCTGGGACCTGCTCGACACCACCACCCCAGACGTCGCCTTCCTGACCAAGACCTGGTGGAATGACTCCTCAGCACCCAACGTAGCCATAGCCATCCCGGAAGGCTACAAGATCTCCCGCAGAGACCGCATCAACGGGCTGGGAGGAGGAATAGCCATCGTCCACAAGTCCACCCTCCAGGTCCACACCCTCGCAGACGACTCCCTCAACACCGCCGAACACCTTCACTTCCCGATCCACACCAACCCCAACACCACACTCAGAGGAACACTCAACTACAGACCTCCTGGACCCCGGTCCCTCTTCAGCGACTCCATCGCCGACCTCGTCAGCACCCACGCACTCAGCTCCACGGACTACATCCTCCACGGGGACCTGAACTTCCACCTCGAGAACAACAATCACGCCAACTCCACCACCCTGATCGACAACCTCACCAACCTCGGCCTCCGGCAACTCGTCACCAAACCCACCCACGCCGCCGGCCACACGCTCGACCCCGTCTTCTCCACAAGCACACACGTCACCTTCAACCAGACCACCAAACTCCACTGGACTGACCACCGATGCATCCACTTCACCTTCAAGAAACCAACCACGCACCACTGCACCCAACAGCTGCCTCAATGCTTCTGGAGCAAAGTTAGCAAAGACCAACTTACCTCACCCAGAACCCACCTACCGACCCCACCGACACATACGCCATCACCCGAAACTTCAGACAGTGGATCGACGACTGCGCCAACACCCTCGCCCCTATCATGAAACCCCCCACCAACAACCCCAGCAGGAAAGCTGCCTGGTTCAACAAAGAACTTCAGATCTCCAAACGGACATGCCGGAAGCTGGAGAAGAAATGGCTCCATGACCGCACACCAGTCAGCCACGCAGCCCACAAGGACGCCATCCGCAGACAACATCATCTCATCAGAACAGCCAAGAGATCGTCCTTCAAAACCCGACTAGAGAACAACACGCACGATAGCAAAGAACTTTTCAACATAGTGAAGGAACTCTCCAACCCCATCGCCAACACCAATGACATACCGCCCTCACAGGATCTGTGCGACTCACTGGCCATCATTTTCAATCGCAAGATTGCCAACATCCATGACAGCTTCAACTCCTCATCCGCCCCGACCGCAACAGCCCACTCCCTGAACGCCACCTGCACCAACAAACTGACCTCCTGGTCCCACGTCAACGACGTAGAGACACGCAAGGTCATGAACTCCATCCACTCAGGATTTCCATCAGACCCATGCCCACACCACGTTTTCAAGAAAGCTGACACAACCATCGCACCCCAACTGCGAAAGATCATCAACATCTCCTTCGACACTGCGACATTCCCGGAAAGCTAGAAGCACGCCAAAATCAACGCCCTCCTCAAGAAGCCCAAGGCAGACCCCAAAGACCTCAAGAACTTCCAGCCCATCTCCCTGCTCCGCTTCCCGGAGAAGGTCATCGAAAAAATCGCCAACATGGAGCTGACCCACCAACTCGAGGACAACAGCATCCTCGACCCATCCCAGTCCGGATTCAGACGCAACCACAGCACCGAGCCTGCCCTTATCGCCGCTACAGACGACATCAGGCGCCAGCTAGACAACGGCGAGACCTCAGCCCTCATCCTCCTAGACCTGTCAGCCCCGTTCGACACAGTCTGCCACCGCACACTAAGAACACGCCTCCAAGAAGCCGGAATTCAGAAGAAGGCCCTGGACTGGACCACGTCCTTCCTCTCCGGCAGAACCCAGAGAGTCCGTCTCCCGCCCTTCCGATCCGAAGCCACCGACATCATCTGCGGCATACGCCAGGGCTCATCCCTCAGCCCGACCTTGTTCAATGTCTACATGGCGCCCCTCGCACAAGTGGCCCGCCGGCACAACCTGAACATCATCTCCTATGCCGACAACACCCAGCTCATCCTCTCCCTCACAAAGGACCCGCACACCGCAAAAAACAACCTCCACGAGAGAATGAAGGCCGTTGCCGAGTGGATGAGGAGCAGCCGTCTGAAGCTGAACTCGGACAAGACAGAGGTGCTCATCCTAGGTCCGGCCCCCTCTGCCTAGAACGACTCCTGGTGGCCGACCGCACTAGGAGCAGCCCCAACACCCACGGACAATGCATGCAACCTGGGGTTCATCCTCGACACCTCCCTCTCCATGTCGAAGCAGGTCCGCCCCATTCGCTCCTCTCCTACAACACCCTCAGCATGCTCCACAGGATGTACAAGTGGATTCCGAACAAAACAAGAAGAACAGTGCCCCAAGACCTCGTCAGCAGCAGGCTCGACTACGGAAACGCACTCTACGCAGCAATCCTGGCCAAACACTTGCGACGACTACACCGCATCCAGAACGCCTCAGAACGACTGATCCTCAACGTACCCCGCCGCAGCCACATCTCCTCCCACCTGAAAGACCTGCACTGGCTCTCCATCAACAAGAGGATCACCTTCAAGCTCCTCACCCCCGCACACAAGGCACTCCACAACACCGGACCAGCCTACCTGAATGACAGACTCAACTTCTACACCCCTTCCCGCCAGCTCCGCTCCGCAAGCCTCGCCCTTGCCGCCGTCCCGCGAATCCAACAAACAACCTCCGGCGGCAGATCTTTCTCCTTCCTCGCCGCCAAGACCTGGAACACCCTCGCCACCCATCTACGGCAGACCCAAGACCTGCTTACTTTCAGAAGGCTCCTCAAGACCTGGCTCTTCGAGCAGTAGCGGCACCCCCCCCCCCTCTCAGTGCCTTGAGACCCTCACGGGTATGTAGCGCGCTTTACAAATTTGCTGATAGATTGATTGATTGATTGAATTGGTCTCCATTAGAGCAGGTCCATCTTTTTGAGTATCTTGGTATTACCCTTAATGAGAAGTTAGATTGGGCTCCACACATCTCGAAACGCAGTCTCAAATTGGATCAACACACTGGTGGGTTGCTGAAGGTCCTCGAAGGGTCCTTTTATAAACCTGTTTCCCTGGTTGTGCAGATTTACTTAGACAAGCATTGGATGGTGCAGATCTGTGGAGTCACAAGATTGTTAAGTCCTTAGAAACAGTTGAGAATCGGTTCATGAGGCAATTGTTGAGCCTTCCGTTGAGCACCCCCCTGGACCCACTAAGGTTAGATAGGAGGTTGATGCCAATTTCATCAGGAGTCACAATTAGACCGCTCCTGTACTGGGGATTGGGCCTCTCCTGAATTGACACATTATCGTCAGGGTTTGGAAGAGATTCTTAGGCACCCAGGGGCTGGCATCTTCCCCTGAATTAAACATATAAGAGACACCCTACTAAGCATGGGTCTAGATATCCTTCTGAAAGACCCGGGGTACTGGGGTTAGGCCTATCAACTAGCAAATTGGAGCTAAAAAGTCGTTTTAAGAATTTTAAGTTAGAAAGGCTCATCTCAAGTTCCGTAATTGGCAGGTTGACCACCTCCTTTCTAAGGATTAAGGATTCCTACATTTTGAACAGTTCCTGGATGAAGTTGAACCGAACCTGTCCAGAAAGATGTATACTCAGTTCAGATATTGGTTATTGCCACTTTGTTAATTTATATCGAAATAGGTGTGTTCTGATAGCCCGGCTGAGAAGGTGTGCCCATCCTGTGGTCACAGCTAAGAAACCGTGGCTCACGCCTTCTTTTTTTCCCCGGAATACTACAGGGCTAAATCCAAGTGGTTAATTTTAGTTTGTAGGAACCTTGCAATCACACAATACATGGAGGCTTGTAGAGCCCTACAATTGGAAACAAGTAAACACATTGTATTTGCAGTATCAATGTACCTATTTGTAATGTGGCAACAGAGAAGGAAAACTGTCATAATACAAAAGGACGTAGGCATCGAGTAGCCTCTTTGGTAACCTAGCTTTGCACGCATGATGGCCAACAAAGTTACTTTTACTGTATCCACATGATGAAGATCGCTGCTATATAGAACTTTTTAAACTACTTTTAATGTTTTTATTAAATGTTTGTATTTTTAAAATATGTATAAAAATTTTATATTGCCATATTGTAAATGTGTTTTTATGCATTATGTTTTTGTCACTTTTATGGTGAATTGCTGAAATAAAGAGCATTGATTGATTGATGGTTCTAGAAAAAAGACAAAATAGAAAACAAAGACACACTCCAGTAAACCAAAAAAGGTCGCTTTACACCCCAAAGAAAAGCAACCAGGAATGTTTGGAGAAGCAGTCAGGATTCTAATAGTTCTCACTATGGAGGGGGAGGAGTGGTCTAACAGCAGTATCTGTTTTTACTGGGCTGCAAAACTGCAAAGTGTGTGTTAGCATGCGCGTAGAAATTAAAAGTTATTATTATTTATTTATAGGGTTTTACTAAAAAGCATGTACGAGGCCCAAGGGGCAGCTGGAAGCTGCGCAAAATCTACGAAGATCATAAAATAATAATACAGTGAAAAAAAGGCCTTCACGCTGCTGGCAGAACAGTTAACGACAACGATATAATTAAACTGCAGTGAGCCACATCCAAAATTAATTACAATAGTAAGATGCATATGAATACTGATGTATATTATATGAAAGTATAGACATTTCCTCGCCAGCACAGGTTTTTTAGTCTGCATGCTCTACTTTTGCAATATAGTGGACACACATATGATCACTTGCTTTTGTGATATATTGCTTCGTATTATACTTCTGCCATTTCTAAGAGCTGTACATAACGGTTTTTTTCTTACCCATTTTCTAATACTCAATTTACCAACAGTGGAAGACAGAGATGCATTTCCAGAATTCAAGTATGTGACCTTCAGATCATTATACTTGTCGGGAGCAAGTGTTCAGCTCACTGAGCAATCCTGCCAGCTATATACAGAGTGTTAGCGCAATCGCATGCTGTGTTTGAGACTGCTATGGCTGATATGGGCACTATTGAAACATGGGGCTATGATCATGTACCAGTATGGGAACTATACAATACGCTAATGATGTTGGGCAGCGGAGTGTATTGGCTTTGAGTTTGGATGGTCACTGGGGTTACGTGCATTGATTGATCACAGCGGGGATTTGGCAGTGGTACTGGCACCCACCATAATGGATTTGCTATGAGGATTAGCCCCATCAAAGTGTACGAGTTATAAATATTGAACAAGATTTATGAAGACTTTGCACGAGTGCAAAGTCTCAAAAACGGATGTCAACCAGCTCAAAGTCATTAAAAACTATTTACTAACCATCTCAAATCTGGATTTTGCGCAAATAAACTAGGGTTCCTTCAGGCAGGCGTAATATTGGAAAAAAAGTTTTTCTTTTCCTGTAATGTTTTCAAATTTACATGTACGCTGTATGAGTAACATACACATAAACTTAGAAAAGTGTTAAACTATCTTTAAGGATAGTAATTTGTCCTGGAATGGTACACCTTTCCATTTAAAAACCCTCGCCACACATCACGCACACACCTTGCACTACGGTGGGCACAATTTCCAATTTCCAATTTTTTTATTGACTGTATAATTAATTAAAATCGTTACAGTAAAATCAACAATGAAACTATTTCTTGTGTATAGAAAAAATAGATACTTAAAATGCGAAATTTAAAAGCTAGTACTAAGATCAGGACTGTGAATGGTTACATCATTACTAGCATTAAGTCTATTTATTCCGGTGACTAAGACCCGCAAGATTGTCCGTTCCCCGACTTATGTGCCTTGGAGTTAGTCTGTTGCAGGTGAGTGCAAAAGCATCTCTCGATGGTGCATTGAGTTTCTTACTAAGTGCATTGTTTTCTTGAAAGGGGACGTGTGAGTGAGACGCTGTCAATGGAGCTGCATAGATGGATCCCGTCCGCTGTGGCCCACAGCTTTTAAGGCCAGCCTGATTTGGTGGATGAATTTCGCCAGTCTTGCCAGGATCATTGTGCTGTTATTAGACAGACATAGTGTTGATGCTTCGCTACAAGACTTAATATTCGTGCTAAGGAAGATAGGGCGCAGCAATCGCCGACGGTCGTTGTTAAGGTTTGGGCAGCAACAGAGAAGGTGCAGCCAGGATTACTTCTTGTAGGTACACAATCTGCAAGTTATGGGTTCCCCATTTCGAGCTCAAGCGGGATTAAAATCAGCTATCCCAGTGGCGTCACTATGGTGGTGCGGGTGGTGCGGACCGCACCGGGTGACACCCTCACATGGGTGTGACACCAGCAGGCCTCTGTACATGGCACCCCCTGCACCGCACCCAAAGGCCTCGGAGAGACTCGATCCGCTTTAAAAACAAAAGCGAACAGAGATATTTTCTCACCTATTCGAATTAAAATGTTCTCATTAGTTAAAGTTTGAAAAGTGTAGTAATGAGGGGCCCCCGCCATTTATATGGAAAAAGACACGGTGCTAAAGAGGGGGGGCCGGGGAGGGGGGGTATTAACCGCTTGGAAATTAGCTTTTACTTTAGCTGTTTCATATCGTAAAATTCTCACGTCTACAAACTCGCTGGTGCCTTGTACACAGATTTCTTTTTGCATCTTGAAACGCTTTAAAAGAGAAACCACATGAAAGCGGCAGAGAGTGTAAAAGGGGGGGGGGTCCTCCCCCCCCCCCCCCCCGGGGTTTAATGTGCGAGAGAGAGGGAGCTAGAGGGAGTAAGAAGACAGAGAGAGAGAGAGAGAGTTAGAGTGAGAAAGAGAGAGAGGGAGCTAGAGTGAGAAAGACAGAGAGAGAGGGAGCTAGAGGGAGTAAGACAGAGAGAGGGAGACGGAGGTAGCTAGAGGAAGTAAGACAGAGAGAGAGAGAGGGAGCTAGACAGAGAGAGGGAGCTAGAGGGAGTACGATAGAGAGAGAGGGAGCTAGAGGGAGCAAGACAGAGAGAGAGGGAGCAAGACAGAGAGAGAGGGAGCTAGAGGGAATAAGAGAGAGGGAGCTAGAGGGAGCAAGACAGAGAGAGAGGGCGCTAGAGGGAGTAAGACAGAGAGAGAGGGAGTAAGACAGAGAGAGAGGGAGACAGAGGGAGCTAGAGGGAGTAAGACAGAGAGAGAGAGGGAGCTAGACAGAGACAGAGGGAGCTAGAGGGAGTAAGACAGAGAGAGAGGGAGCTCGAGGGAGCTAGACAGAGAGAGGGAGCTAGAGGGAGTAAGACAGAGAGAGAGGGAGCTAGAGGGAGCTAGACAGAGAGAGGGAGCTAGAGGGAGTAAGACAGAGAGAGAGGGAGTCAGAGGGAGCTAGAGGGAGCAAGACAGAGAGAGAGGGAGCAAGACAGAGAGAGCGAGCTAGAGGGAGTAAGATAGAGATAGAGGGAGCTAAAGGGAGTAAGACAGAGAGAGGGGGAGCTAGAGGGAGTAAGAGAGAGAGAGGGAGCTAGAGGGAGGAAGACAGAGAGAGGAGCTAGAAGGAGTACGACAGAGAGAGAGGGAGCTAGAGGGAGTAAGACAGAGAGAGAGGGAGCTATAGGGAGTAAGACCGAGAGAGAGGGAGACAGAGGGAGCTAGAGGGAGCAAGAGAGAATGAGGGAGCTAGAGGGAGCAAGACAGAGAGAGGGAGCTAGAGGGAGCAAGACAGAGAGCGAGCTAGAGGGAGTAAGAGAGAGGGAGCTAGAGGGAGTAAGACAGAGAGAGAGGGAGCTATAGGGAGTAAGACAGAGAGAGAGAGAGCTAGAGGTAGTAAGACAGCGAGAGAGGGAGCTAGACAGAGAGAGGGAGCTAGAGGGAGTAAGATAGAGAGAGAGGGAGCTACAGGGAGCTAGAGCGAGCAAGACGGGGAGAGAGGGAGCTAGAGGGAGTAAGAGAGAGAGAGGGAGCTAGAGGGAGCAAGACAGAGAGAGGGAGCTAGAGGGACCAAGCCGGAGAGAGAGGGAGCTAGAGGGAGCTAGAGGGAGTAAGACAGATAGAGAGGGAGCTAGAGGGAGCAAGACAGAGAGGGAGCTAGAGGGAGTAGGAGAGAGGGAGCTAGAGGGAGTAAGTCAGAGAGAGAGGGAGCTAGAGGGAGTAAGACAGAGAGGGAGACAGAGGGAGTAAGACAGGGAGAGAGGGAGCTAGACAGAGAGAGGGAGCTAGAGGGATTAGGATTGAGAGAGAGGGAGCAAGACAGAGGGAGAGGGAGCTAGAGGGAGTAAGAGAGAGAGGGAGCTAGAGGGAGCTAGACAGAGAGATGGAGCTAGAGGGAGTAAGACAGAGAGAGAGCTAGAGGGAGTAAGACAGAGAGAGGGAGACAGAGGGAGCTAGAGGGAGCAAGACAGAGAGAGAGGGAGCTAGACAGAGAGAGGGAGTAAGACAGAGAGAGAGTGAGCTAGAGGGCTCTTGACAGAGAGAGGGAGCTAGAGGGAGTAAGAGAGAGAGGGAGCTAGAGGGAGCAAGACAGAGTGAGAGGGAGCTAGAGGGAGTAAGACAGAGAGAGAGAGAGCTAGAGGGAGCAAGACAGAGAGAGAGGGGGCTAGAGGGAGTAAGAGAGAGAGAGGGAGCTAGAGGGAGTAAGACAGAGAGGGAGACAGAGGGAGTAAGACAGGGAGAGAGGGAGCTAGACAGAGAGAGGGAGCTAGAGGGATTAGGATAGAGAGAGAGGGAGCAAGACAGAGGGAGAGGGAGCCAGAGGGAGTAAGAGAGAGAGAGGGAGCTAGAGGGAGCTAGACAGAGAGATGGAGCTAGAGGGAGTAAGACAGAGAGAGAGGGAGCTAGAGGGAGTAAGACAGAGAGAGGGAGACAGAGGGAGCTAGAGGGAGCAAGACAGAGAGAGAGGGAGCTAGACAGAGAGAGGGAGTAAGACAGAGAGAGAGTGAGCTAGAGGGCTCTTGACAGAGAGAGGGAGCTAGAGGGAGTAAGAGACAGAGGGAGCTAGAGGGAGCAAGACAGAGTAAGAGGGAGATAGAGGAAGTAAGACAGAGAGAGAGAGAGCTAGAGGGAGCAAGACAGAGAGAAAGGGGGCTAGAGGGAGTAAGAGAGAGAGAGGGAGCTAGAGGGAGTAAGAGAGAGGGGGCTAGAGGGAGTAAGACACAGAGAGAGAGGAAGCTAGAGGGAGTAAGACAAAGAGAGAGAGCTAGAGGGAGCAAGACAGAGAGAGAGGGAGCTAGAGGGAGTAAGAGAGAGAGAGGGAGCTGGAGGGATTAAGAGAGAGAGCGGGAGCTAGAGGGAGTAAGAGAGAGAGTGGGAGCTAGAGAGAGTAAGACAGAGAGAGGGAGCTAGAGGGAGTAAGACAGAGAGAGAGGGAGCAAGAGGGAGTAAGACCGAGAGAGAGGGAGCTAGAAGGAGTAAGAGAGGGAGAGAGGGAGCTAGAGGGAGCAAGACAGAGAGAGGGAGCTAGAGGGAGTAAGACAGAGAGAGAGGGAGCTAGAGGGAGTAAGGCAGAGAGAGAGGGAGACAGAGGGAGCTAGAGGGAGTAAGACAGAGAGAGGGAGCTAGACAGTGAGAGGGAGCTAGAGGGAGTAAGACAGTACCTAGCACCGTACATTTCCGACAGAGGTGGTCCATGCGGTAAGTCGTGAGGGGGTGACACCATGAGTTACCCGCACCGGGTGACACCAACCCCAGTGACGCCACTGAGCTATCCCCAGCATGGTCAGCCTCATGTATAAGATTTTGCTTCGGGTCTGAATTGTGAGGGACTCACTTAGGTAGGGTTGTGCAGTTCCTACCCTGTATGAGTCATTTAGTGGGACCAAATGCGGGCTTCGGCAAAGTGATTTGTGGTCAAGGTCGAAGGAAGTTTCGCGCACTTGTCTATTAATGGTTTCCTTCCATGCGCTTAGGGGGATGTCCTGCCTCTGCATGCTTTCTTCCTCGATCTTCAAGACTCGTATTGCCTTTCCCAGCCTTGTGTGCCATTCCGAGCCTGGCCGCTCAAAAGATGGATCTCAGATGAAATTTTAAAGAATTGGGCAGGGCCCTTTGTATTCGTAAATATTGCTTTATAGTCTCCCCCTGACATATCAGGTCTGGTCTTGCAAGGCCGAGCTCCAGTCTTAGCCTAGTTTTTCTTGCCAGCTTTGGAATTTGTAGCACCGATTTATATGCCTTGGCCTGGGCAAGATTGAGAAGAGTATACAGTTTCCCGGGGAAGGCTAGGTGGCCATAACTGATTGCTGGAAGGAGTTTTGCTCTAAGGGCTATCAGAATAGGGCTGGCGGAAGGGCTGATCAGGTTCTGGCTGAGTTGTCTTAGTGCGTAGATGACCTTATTGGCTTTGGAGCTCTGCTGGTTTATATGAATATTCGCCTTGGCCCGTTCCATGAGCCAGACCCCTAAGTAGTTGTATGAGGTCACCGAGCTAATTAGATCATTCCCCAATTGCCACTGTGCTTTCTTTTTCCGTTGGTAGGGCCCAAAGATGATGACCTTGGTTTTCCCTTGGTTGACTGTCAAGTTGGTTGCTGTGTTAAAGCTATTTAGATCATTTAATGCTCTTTGTACTCCCACCTTCGTGTGGTCCAATATGACTGGAGAACAGGAAGCCTCACGGTTCCTAATCTTGGGGCTATTAGACTGGCACCTTTTAGTGCCTCTCCCAGGTCCGCCGTATATAAATTGAAAAGGGTGGGGGCCAGCACGCACCCTTGCTTCAGCCCGTTCTCTATGCTTATTTTGGGGGAAACTGTACGGGCGCTTGTTTTGACCCTCACCCAGGTGTCCTCATGTAGTGATCTTATTGCCTTCAAGAGATTTGGAGGGATGCCCCACTTTTCTAGTTTCCACCATAATCGTTTCCTGACTACTTTATCGAAGGCGGTGCTGTAGTCCACGAAGCAGCAAAAGAGTGGGAGGTGGTTCTTCAGTGTTGCCTGGGCTGAAAGGTGTGCGAGCGCCATGACATTGTTCATTGATGATGCCTGGGGCCTAAAGCCTGTCTGGTACATGGGTATTATGTTTCTCTCTTCTACCCATTTTTCTAGATTGTTCAATAGCAGGCGAGCGTAAGCCTTGGCTTCCAGGTCTAACAGGGCGATGATCCTGTAGTTTGACGGCTTTAGGCGATCTCCTTTTTTGAAGATTGGGACAAGTATGGAACCCCTCCAGGACTCAGGAATTGTAGCTGTCGAAAAGGAGTAGTTGAAGAGCGGAGTCAGGAGTTTGGGCCAGAATTCCGGTGCCTGTTTGAAGACCAGGGCTGGAATCCCGTTGGGCCCCGGTGCCCCGTCGTTCCTCATTCTCTTGATGGTTTTGATGACCTGTTGGGTGTTTGCCCAAGTTGGTAGAGTATCATCTACAATGGACGGGGATCTGTTTCCCATCGGGGCCGTGTCTGGGCACGGGATTGGAGCTCCTGGTTTTGTGCCACTCCGTTGTGCCGACTCTGCAGACTCCACTTTATCACTTGGTGGGGCTTCCTCGTTGGAGGCCGTTGCATATAGCTGCTTCACATGTTGTGTCCAGACACTTTCTGCAATCCCATTTTCTTGTGATGGGCCGTGGTTACTCAGCTGATTTATATACCTCCAGAGTTGTGCTGAGTTCTTTTGTTTAAGCAGGGAGAAGACCTTGAGCCACTTGCTTTCCGTATCAGCTTTTTTGTGTTCCCAAACCTTCTTCCTGAGTGCAGCCCTCAGTGAGGCAATCGATGCTCCCTCGGTTTGAGGGCGTCCTCTTTTCTTGTTTGCGAGCGCTTTGCGCAACTGTCTTTTATGGTCCCGTATGTCCTGTGGGGGGGTACTTCCAGGTCTGTGTGGCCGGTCTATTCTAGCGTTTTGGGGTTTGGGGTTCCCAAGCTTGGATTGAAGATCCTCTATTATGTTATCCCATCCTTTTATGAGTGAGGGCTCTCTCAATAAGCTACCTTCCTGTGCCTGGTCTAGCCATTTTTGAAGTGTGCTGTTGATCTTTTCTGACCACTTGATCCTCCGCAGGACGGTATGTTTCTCCTCCCCACTTGACTTACCGATGGCTTGGTTGACGATGACGGGCGGTAGATCCAGTTGGAATGCTGCTCTTAGTGGCCTATGGTCGCTTTCCTTTCTGTCTACCACTTCGAATTCGACCATTCTGGCCGCCAGCTCTTCGCTGATCATGATGTAATCTATTCTCGAGACGTCCCGGAATGTGGGCTTGGGCTGCCAGCCAGTTGAGCGGGATCTCTTCAGTTCGTTGGTCGATGTCAGCTTGTGATTGATAAGAAAATCGTGCAAGAGGGCTGCCCTGCCCAAGCCCCCAGGAGGTGTTTCGGTTTTGCCCAGATTTTTTAAGTTAAAGTCCCCAGCAAGGATGACCTGGAAAGTTTTGTGCTTGTTTAGCAGATCTTCTAGTTTCTGTGCCAGAGCCTCCAGTTGGACTTTCATTAAGGTCTGTGCAGGGTTGATGTAACAGTTTATGACCAGTAGGCTCGTTGGCTGTTTATAGAGACTTAGGCCTCTAATCTGCACAGCTTGCAAACCGGGAAAGTTCAAGTTGATAGAGGTAACTGTGAGTGCGCACTCGTGTTTTGTGAAGACGGAGAGACCGCCTGCTGGACGACCGAAGATATTCCTTTTTACGGCTGGTATTTGATGTTCGTAGAACCCCTCCAGAGGAGTAGTGGACAGAGCCCACGTTTCTTGGAAACAGATTATGTCTCCACTTTCCAGAAATTGCTTCAGGTTTTTGTTTTTGCCGATTTTGCTGATCCCTGCTATGTTCCTGGATATTATGGTTAATTTCGGCTTTGACGTTGATCTGGGCTCGGCGTCTCCTCTGGCAGGCTGGCTTTTGTCCAGGTTAGGAATGCTGTATGCTCCTTCTTGCATGTCCCTTTTGGTCAGGAGGGGGGTATGGTGCAGATCACCCGTTGGTTGTTTTGGCAGGAAATTCTAATGCCCGATTGATCCCTTTTACCCGTCTGGTTTCTATCTTTAGGGCCCGGACTGTTTGTCCCGTGCAGTACCGACCAGGTGGCCTTTCTCCCTCTTTCAGGGGCCAGTACGTGTGGATATTTTGGATTCAGCAAGATCCGAACTTCAATGCCCCATTCCGCGAATTGGGTGGTGTTGTTCGCTACAGCTTGTTGTATTGCTTTGTTCTTCAGACCCACCACTGTAGAGTCACCATGGGTGTCCCCCTTCATGCTCTCGAATTTCACCCATTCTATATCGCTGGTGCCTGTCTTGTCTAGGGTGTCCAGGTGTTTAAACAGGCGTAGGATGTTACTCCGGTTCAGGATGTCGTGGTTTCCCGTGCTCAGGAATCTTGGAGTAAAAGCCACCTCGTAGACAGCTTCTAATGGGGCCGGCGTTTGTGCTCTTTCTTCCCTTTCTATAGCAGGGGCTTCTAGAGTTGTCTCTTTGTTTAAGCTTCCTTGATGGCTTGAGGGGGAGCTTCCTTGAGGCCTTGCGATTTGGCCGCTATTCATCCAGGTAGCAGGCTGGATCTGCGTATTTGGGATTAATTGATTTGAGATGATCCCTTGCTGCTTCTTTGTTGCCGGAGTTATCTGATATGGCGATTCTATAGTGAGTGGGTGTTTTCCGGCCGTTGAGTAGATATCAGTGAGATGGTTTTGCCTCTCCGGTGGCTTTTGACCATTCATGTTGGAGCTCCTTGAGGGGGTTGATAATTTGGGTTGGGCTTCCATTATCGAGGCTGCCGGGTAGACCCTGTTACCCCAGTTTTTTTCTGTAAATATTGGATACAGCTGGTTTGCTTTTATGCCCGGTTTTGGGGGCGGTTGTTTGATTTTCAATAGCTGGGTTTGTCTCGCTTTTTGCTTTGTTTTTTTCTGCTGTTTCTTTAGCTTCTTTTTTGCTCTCCTAGATAATGATTGTTCTTGCATATCTGTTACACGTGAGCTATGCTCCTGCTGGATGATTCCGGAAACGTCACCATCCCCGAGATTTGGGCTTTGTGAATTATTAGATGCTTTTCGGCTACTTTCTAGTTTGTTATTTGTAGGCTCTTCGCTTTTGCCGTTGTCGGCGGTGTTCTGCTGTCCAAGTGGGACCGCCGAGTGCTGGGTTCCCCTGGAGATGGAACTATTGTGCTTCTCCCCTTCTTCTTGGTTGTTGGGAGTCGGAACCGCCGTGCTCCCTTTCGCTAGTTCCACTATATCTGCTAGGACCTCAGGAAGACAGGCCCATTTCTCGATGAGCGTAGAGCAGCGACAGGAGCAATCGCTCCGTTGGAAGGACGCAAGTTCGGAGATCCTGCCGTCAAAGGCCTCCACCTTGGAGTTAATGTCTACTAGGCGGCCTGCAATGGCTTGTAGGAGATCTATTTGCACTTCCATCTTCGTTGATTGCCATAGAAGAGCTTTGTTGGTGGCGCTATTAGTCTCCGTCAAGAATGATTTCTCTGGAGTCATATCCGCACTGCTGTTGCAGGTGAGATAGAGCGATTTTGTGTTAGGGGCCCATGGGGACGCCAAAGGCCATGACAAGTTTGGAGTTAGGTCGAGGGTTTGTTCGATCTTTTGTTCCAAACTATGGAGGAGTGAAATTGTAGGATCGCCTGCCACTAGGGCCGAGCCGTCAGGCTGGGGGGCCGTTGATTTAGAGTGTTTGGGTTCATCTTGCGGGTCGCTATTCCCCGTGGACTGAAGGTGTGGGCCGTCAGGCTAGAGGGCCGTTGATTTAGAGTGTTTGGATTCATCTTGCGGGTCACTATTCCCCGTGGACTGAAGGTGTGGGCCGAAGTCATTGGTCTGATGGATTTGGGCTGTTGTCCGTGCTGTGTAGCCTCCTATGGGTGTTGCTGTTTCGATGGATTCGCTGTTTGTAATGTCCGGCCCGTTGTCTGTGGGCGGAGATGGAGTTCCGCCCCTAGGTTGATTTACAGGTTGCGTTGGATAGGGCTGTTCTTGGGCTTCGCTGGCCATTTCCTGGTTAGACCTATGTGTTTCACATGAGACAGTCTCATCCTTAGATTTGCTGGTAGAGGGAGGCAAAAGTCTGCTGTGGTGGTTAATGCTGTTTTCCCTGGCTGAGCGTGGAACATCAGGAGAAACGCCCTGGTTGGTATTTTGGTTGCTGCTTGGGGGATCTGTTTTCTTGAGGAATTTTCTGATCAAACCCCTTTGGTCTACGTCTTGCGGTTTTTCGTTTAGGCTGTCGGTTAGTGATTTGCTCCTCGTGACTCTGGTTAGTAGCGGATTGGTCGACGGTTGCATCTTGGGGCTTTTTTCCGGGGTCATAAGTGATCGCTCCTTCTTTTTGGGGCCCATGTGGCCTGGGTCCTTCGTGGATTTCGCTTCCCTCTGGCTGGCGGCGCTGGGTCAAAGACCCAGCCTCTGCTGTCCTCCGTGGACTATTACTTTGCTGTCGGGCTCTCCGCTCTGTCCCTGTCCGCTCACTCCCTCTTGCTTAGTTCATTGATGATGCCTGGGGCCTAAAGCCTGTCTGGTACATGGGTATTATGTTTCTCTCTTCTACCCATTTTTCTAGATCGTTCAATAGCAGGCAAGCGTAATCCTTGGCTTCCAGGTCTAACAGGGCGATGATCCTGTAGTTTGACGGCTTTAGGCGATCTCCTTTTTTGAAGATTGGGACAAGTATGGAAGCCCTCCAGGACTCAGGAATTGTAGCTGTCGAAAAGGAGTAGTTGAAGAGCGGAGTCAGGAGTTTGGCCCAGAATTCCGGTGCCTGGGCTGGAATCCCGTTGGGCCCCGGGGCCCCGTCGTTCCTCATTCTCTTGATGGTTTTGATGACCTGTTGGGTGTTTGCCCAAGTTGGTAGAGTATCATCTACAATGGACGGGGATCTGTTTCCCATCGGGGCCGTGTCTGGGCACGGGATTGGAGCTCCTGGTTTTGTGCCGCTCCGTTGTGCCGACTCTGCAGACTCCACTTTATCACTTGGTGGGGCTTCCTCGTTGGAGGCCGTTGCATATAGCTGCTTCACATGTTGTGTCCAGACACTTTCTGCAATCCCATTTTCTTGTGATGGGCCGTGGTTACTCAGCTGATTTATATACCTCCAGAGTTTTGCTGAGTTCTTTTGTTTAAGCAGGGAGAAGACCTTGAGCCACTTGCTTTCCGTATCAGCTTTTTTGTGTTCCCAAACCTTCTTCCTGAGTGCAGCCCTCAGTGAGGCAATCGATGCTCCCTCGGTTTGAGGGCGTCCTCTTTTCTTGTTTGCGAGCGCTTTGCGCAACTGTCTTTTATGGTCCCGTATGTCCTGTGGGAGGGTACTTCCAGGTCTGTGTGGCCGGTCTATTCTAGCGTTTTGGGGTTTGGGGTTCCCAAGCTTGGATTGAAGATCCTCTATTATGTTATCCCATCCTTTTATGAGTGAGGGCTCTCTCAATAAGCTACCTTCCTGTGCCTGGTCTAGCCATTTTTGAAGTGTGCTGTTGATCTTTTCTGACCACTTGATCCTCCGCAGGACGGTATGTTTCTCCTCCCCACTTGACTTACCGATGGCTTGGTTGACGATGACGGGCGGTAGATCCAGTTGGAATGCTGCTCTTAGTGGCCTATGGTCGCTTTCCTTTCTGTCTACCACTTCGAATTCGACCATTCTGGCCGCCAGCTCTTCGCTGATCATGATGTAATCTATTCTCGAGACGTCCCGGAATGTGGGCTTGGGCTGCCAGCCAGTTGAGCGGGATCTCTTCAGTTCGTTGGTCGATGTCAGCTTGTGATTGATAAGAAAATCGTGCAAGAGGGCTGCCCTGCCCAAGCCCCCAGGAGGTGTTTCGGTTTTGCCCAGATTTTTTAAGTTAAAGTCCACAGCAAGGATGACCTGGAAAGTTTTGTGCTTGTTTAGCAGATCTTCTAGTTTCTGTGCCAGAGCCTCCAGTTGGACTTTCATTAAGGTCTGTGCAGGGTTGATGTAACAGTTTATGACCAGTAGGCTCGTTGGCTGTTTATTGAGACTTAGGCCTCTAATCTGCACAGCTTGCAAACCGGGAAAGTTCAAGTTGATAGAGGTAACTGTGAGTGCGCACTCGTGTTTTGTGAAGACGGAGAGACCGCCTGCTGGACGACCGAAGATATTCCTTTTTACGGCTGGTATTTGATGTTCGTAGAACCCCTCCAGAGGAGTAGTGGACAGAGCCCACGTTTCTTGGAAACAGATTATGTCTCCACTTTCCAGAAATTGCTTCAGGTTTTTGTTTTTGCCGATTTTGCTGATCCCTGCTATGTTCCTGGATATTATGGTTAATTTCGGCTTTGACGTTGATCTGGGCTCGGCGTCTCCTCTGGCAGGCTGGCTTTTGTCCAGGTTAGGAATGCTGTATGCTCCTTCTTGCGTGTCCCTTTTGGTCAGGAGGGGGGTATGGTGCAGATCACCCGTTGGTTGTTTTGGCAGGGAATTCTAATGCCCGATTGATCCCTTTTACCCGTCTGGTTTCTATCTTTAGGGCCCGGACTGTTTGTCCCGTGCAGTACCGACCAGGTGGCTTTTCTCCCTCTTTCAGGGGCCAGTACGTGTGGATATTTTGGATTCAGCAAGATCCGAACTTCAATGCCCCATTCCGCGAATTGGGTGGTGTTGTTCGCTACAGCTTGTTGTATTGCTTTGTTCTTCAGACCCACCACTGTAGAGTCACCATGGGTGTCCCCCTTCATGCTCTCGAATTTCACCCATTCTATATCGCTGGTGCCTGTCTTGTCTAGGGTGTCCAGGTGTTTAAACAGGCGTAGGATGTTACTCCGGTTCAGGATGTCGTGGTTTCCCGTGCTCGGGAATCTTGGAGTAAAAGCCACCTCGTAGACAGCTTCTAATGGGGCCGGCGTTTGTGCTCTTTCTTCCCTTTCTATAGCAGGGGCTTCTAGAGTTGTCTCTTTGTTTAAGCTTCCTTGATGGCTTGAGGGGGAGCTTCCTTGAGGCCTTGCGATTTGGCCGCTATTCATCCAGGTAGCAGGCTGGATCTGCGTATTTGGGATTAATTGATTTGAGATGATCCCTTGCTGCTTCTTTGTTGCCGGAGTTATCTGATATGGCGATTCTATAGTGAGTGGGTGTTTTCCGGCCGTTGAGTAGATATCAGTGAGATGGTTTTGCCTCTCCGGTGGCTTTTGACCATTCATGTTGGAGCTCCTTGAGGGGGTTGATAATTTGGGTTGGGCTTCCATTATCGAGGCTGCCGGGTAGACCCTGTTACCCCAGTTTTTTTCTGTAAATATTGGATACAGCTGGTTTGCTTTTATGCCCGGTTTTGGGGGCGGTTGTTTGATTTTCAATAGCTGGGTTTGTCTCGCTTTTTGCTTTGTTTTTTTCTGCTGTTTCTTTAGCTTCTTTTTTGCTCTCCTAGATAATGATTGTTCTTGCATATCTGTTACACGTGAGCTATGCTCCTGCTGGATGATTCCGGAAACGTCACCATCCCCGAGATTTGGGCTTTTTGAATTATTAGATGCTTTTCGGCTACTTTCTAGTTTGTTATTTGTAGGCTCTTCGCTTTTGCCGTTGTCGGCGGTGTTCTGCTGTCCAAGTGGGACCGCCGAGTGCTGCGTTCCCCTGGAGATGGAACTATTGTGCTTCTCCCCTTCTTCTTGGTTGTTGGGAGTCGGAACCGCCGTGCTCCCTTTCGCTAGTTCCACTATATCTGCTAGGACCTCAGGAAGACAGGCCCATTTCTCGATGAGCGTAGAGCAGCGACAGGAGCAATCGCTCCGTTGGAAGGACGCAAGTTCGGAGATCCTGCCGTCAAAGGCCTCCACCTTGGAGTTAATGTCTACTAGGCGGCCTGCAATGGCTTGTAGGAGATCTATTTGCACTTCCATCTTCGTTGATTGCCATAGAAGAGCTTTGTTGGTGGCGCTATTAGTCTCCGTCAAGAATAATTTCTCTGGAGTCATATCCGCACTGCTGTTGCAGGTGAGATAGAGCGATTTTGTGTTAGGGGCCCATGGGGACGCCAAAGGCCATGACAAGTTTGGAGTTAGGTCGAGGGTTTGTTCGATCTTTTGTTCCAAACTATGGAGGAGTGAAATTGTAGGATCGCCTGCCGCTAGGGCCGAGCCGTCAGGCTGGGGGGCCGTTGATTTAGAGTGTTTGGGTTCATGTTGCGGGTCGCTATTCCCCGTGGACTGAAGGTGTGGGCCGTCAGGCTAGAGGGCCGTTGATTTAGAGTGTTTGGATTCATCTTGCGGGTCACTATTCCCCGTGGACTGAAGGTGTGGGCCGAAGTCATTGGTCTGATGGATTTGGGCTGTTGTCCGTGCTGTGTAGCCTCCTATGGGTGTTGCTGTTTCGATGGATTTGCTGTTTGTAATGTCCGGCCCGTTGTCTGTGGGCGGAGATGGAGTTCCGCCCCTAGGTTGATTTACAGGTTGCGTTGGATAGGGCTGTTCTTGGGCTTCGCTGGCCATTTCCTGGTTAGACCTATGTGTTTCACATGAGACAGTCTCATCCTTAGATTTGCTGGTAGAGGGAGGCAAAAGTCTGCTGTGGTGGTTAATGCTGTTTTCCCTGGCTGAGCGTGGAACATCAGGAGAAACGCCCTGGTTGGTATTTTGGTTGCTGCTTGGGGGATCTGTTTTCTTGAGGAATTTTCTGATCAAACCCCTTTGGTCTACGTCTTGCGGTTTTTCGTTTAGGCTGTCGGTTAGTGATTTGCTCCTCGTGACTCTGGTTAGTAGCGGATTGGTCGGCGGTTGCATCTTGGGGCTTTTTTCCGGGGTCATAAGTGATCGCTCCTTCTTTTTGGGGCCCATGTGGCCTGGGTCCTTCGTGGATTTCGCTTCCCTCTGGCTGGCGGCGCTGGGTCAAAGACCCAGCCTCTGCTGTCCTCCGTGGACTATTACTTTGCTGTCGGGCTCTCCGCTCTGTCCCTGTCCGCTCACTCCCTCTTGCTTAGTTCATTGATGATGCCTGGGGCCTAAAGCCTGTCTGGTACATGGGTATTATGTTTCTCTCTTCTACCCATTTTTCTAGATCGTTCAATAGCAGGCGAGCGTAATCCTTGGCTTCCAGGTCTAACAGGGCGATGATCCTGTAGTTTGACGGCTTTAGGCGATCTCCTTTTTTGAAGATTGGGACAAGTATGGAAGCCCTCCAGGACTCAGGAATTGTAGCTGTCGAAAAGGAGTAGTTGAAGAGCGGAGTCAGGAGTTTGGCCCAGAATTCCGGTGCCTGGGCTGGAATCCCGTTGGGCCCCGGGGCCCCGTCGTTCCTCATTCTCTTGATGGTTTTGATGACCTGTTGGGTGTTTGCCCAAGTTGGTAGAGTATCATCTACAATGGACGGGGATCTGTTTCCCATCGGGGCCGTGTCTGGGCACGGGATTGGAGCTCCTGGTTTTGTGCCGCTCCGTTGTGCCGACTCTGCAGACTCCACTTTATCACTTGGTGGGGCTTCCTCGTTGGAGGCCGTTGCATATAGCTGCTTCACATGTTGTGTCCAGACACTTTCTGCAATCCCATTTTCTTGTGATGGGCCGTGGTTACTCAGCTGATTTATATACCTCCAGAGTTGTGCTGAGTTCTTTTGTTTAAGCAGGGAGAAGACCTTGAGCCACTTGCTTTCCGTATCAGCTTTTTTGTGTTCCCAAACCTTCTTCCTGAGTGCAGCCCTCAGTGAGGCAATCGATGCTCCCTCGGTTTGAGGGCGTCCTCTTTTCTTGTTTGCGAGCGCTTTGCGCAACTGTCTTTTATGGTCCCGTATGTCCTGTGGGAGGGTACTTCCAGGTCTGTGTGGCCGGTCTATTCTAGCGTTTTGGGGTTTGGGGTTCCCAAGCTTGGATTGAAGATCCTCTATTATGTTATCCCATCCTTTTATGAGTGAGGGCTCTCTCAATAAGCTACCTTCCTGTGCCTGGTCTAGCCATTTTTGAAGTGTGCTGTTGATCTTTTCTGACCACTTGATCCTCCGCAGGACGGTATGTTTCTCCTCCCCACTTGACTTACCGATGGCTTGGTTGACGATGACGGGCGGTAGATCCAGTTGGAATGCTGCTCTTAGTGGCCTATGGTCGCTTTCCTTTCTGTCTACCACTTCGAATTCGACCATTCTGGCCGCCAGCTCTTCGCTGATCATGATGTAATCTATTCTCGAGACGTCCCGGAATGTGGGCTTGGGCTGCCAGCCAGTTGAGCGGGATCTCTTCAGTTCGTTGGTCGATGTCAGCTTGTGATTGTTAAGAAAATCGTGCAAGAGGGCTGCCCTGCCCAAGCCCCCAGGAGGTGTTTCGGTTTTGTCCAGATTTTTTAAGTTAAAGTCCCCAGCAAGGATGACCTGGAAAGTTTTGTGCTTGTTTAGCAGATCTTCTAGTTTCTGTGCCAGAGCCTCCAGTTGGACTTTCATTAAGGTCTGTGCAGGGTTGATGTAACAGTTTATGACCAGTAGGCTCGTTGGCTGTTTATTGAGACTTAGGCCTCTAATCTGCACAGCTTGCAAACCGGGAAAGTTCAAGTTGATAGAGGTAACTGTGAGTGCGCACTCGTGTTTTGTGAAGACGGAGAGACCGCCTGCTGGACGACCGAAGATATTCCTTTTTACGGCTGGTATTTGATGTTCGTAGAACCCCTCCAGAGGAGTAGTGGACAGAGCCCACGTTTCTTGGAAACAGATTATGTCTCCACTTTCCAGAAATTGCTTCAGGTTTTTGTTTTTGCTGATTTTGCTGATCCCTGCTATGTTCCTGGATATTATGGTTAATTTCGGCTTTGACGTTGATCTGGGCTCGGCGTCTCCTCTGGCAGGCTGGCTTTTGTCCAGGTTAGGAATGCTGTATGCTCCTTCTTGCGTGTCCCTTTTGGTCAGGAGGGGGGTATGGTGCAGATCACCCGTTGGTTGTTTTGGCAGGAAATTCTAATGCCCGATTGATCCCTTTTACCCGTCTGGTTTCTATCTTTAGGGCCCGGACTGTTTGTCCCGTGCAGTACCGACCAGGTGGCCTTTCTCCCTCTTTCGGGGGCCAGTACGTGTGGATATTTTGGATTCAGCAAGATCCGAACTTCAATGCCCCATTCCGCGAATTGGGTGGTGTTGTTCGCTACAGCTTGTTGTATTGGTTTGTTCTTCAGACCCACCACTGTAGAGTCACCATGGGTGTCCCCCTTCATGCTCTCGAATTTCACCCATTCTATATCGCTGGTGCCTGTCTTGTCTAGGGTGTCCAGGTGTTTAAACAGGCGTAGGATGTTACTCCGGTTCAGGATGTCGTGGTTTCCCGTGCTTGGGAATCTTGGAGTAAAAGCCACCTCGTAGACAGCTTCTAATGGGGCCGGCGTTTGTGCTCTTTCTTCCCTTTCTATAGCAGGGGCTTCTAGAGTTGTCTCTTTGTTTAAGCTTCCTTGATGGCTTGAGGGGGAGCTTCCTTGAGGCCTTGCGATTTGGCCGCTATTCATCCAGGTAGCAGGCTGGATCTGTGTATTTGGGATTAATTGATTTGAGATGATCCCTTGCTGCTTCTTTGTTGCCGGAGTTATCTGATATGGCGATTCTATAGTGAGTGGGTGTTTTCCGGCCGTTGAGTAGATATCAGTGAGATGGTTTTGCCTCTCCGGTGGCTTTTGACCATTCATGTTGGAGCTCCTTGAGGGGGTTGATAATTTGGTTTGGGCTTCCATTATCGAGGCTGCCGGGTAGACCCTGTTACCCCAGTTTTTTTCTGTAAATATTGGATACAGCTGGTTTGCTTTTATGCCCGGTTTTGGGGGCGGTTGTTTGATTTTCAATAGCTGGGTTTGTCTCGCTTTTTGCTTTGTTTTTTTCTGCTGTTTCTTTAGCTTCTTTTTTGCTCTCCTTGATAATGATTGTTCTTGCATATCTGTTACACGTGAGCTATGCTCCTGCTGGATGATTCCGGAAACGTCACCATCCCCGAGATTTGGGCTTTGTGAATTATTAGATGCTTTTCGGCTACTTTCTAGTTTGTTATTTGTAGGCTTTTCGCTTTTGCTGTTGTCGGCGGTGTTCTGCTGTCCAAGTGGGACCGCCGAGTGCTGGGTTTCCCTGGAGATGGAACTATTGTGCTTCTCCCCTTCTTCTTGGTTGTTGGGAGTCGGAACCGCCGTGCTCCCTTTCGCTAGTTCCACTATATCTGCTAGGACCTCAGGAAGACAGGCCCATTTCTCGATGAGCGTAGAGCAGCGACAGGAGCAATCGCTCCGTTGGAAGGACGCAAGTTCGGAGATCCTGCCGTCAAAGGCCTCCACCTTGGAGTTAATGTCTACTAGGCGGCCTGCAATGGCTTGTAGGAGATCTATTTTCACTTCCATCTTCATTGATTGCCATAGAAGAGCTTTGTTGGTGGCGCTATTAGTCTCCGTCAAGAATGATTTCTCTGGAGTCATATCCGCACTGCTGTTGCAGGTGAGATAGAGCGATTTTGTGTTAGGGGCCCATGGGGACGCCAAAGGCCATGACAAGTTTGGAGTTAGGTCGAGGGTTTGTTCGATCTTTTGTTCCAAACTATGGAGGAGTGAAATTGTAGGATCGCCTGCCGCTAGGGCCGAGCCGTCAGGCTGGGGGGCCGTTGATTTAGAGTGTTTGGGTTCATCTTGCGGGTCGCTATTCCCCGTGGACTGAAGGTGTGGGCCGTCAGGCTGGAGGGCCGTTGATTTAGAGTGTTTGGATTCATCTTGCGGGTCACTATTCCCCGTGGACTGAAGGTGTGGGCCGAAGTCATTGGTCTGATGGATTTGGGCTGTTGTCCGTGCTGTGCAGCCTCCTATGGGTGTTGCTGTTTCGATGGATTTGCTGTTTGTAATGTCCGGCCCGTTGTCTGTGGGCGGAGATGGAGTTCCGCCCCTAGGTTGATTTACAGGTTGCGTTGGATAGGGCTGTTCTTGGGCTTCGCTGGCCATTTCCTGGTTAGACCTATGTGTTTCACGTGAGACAGTCTCATCCTTAGATTTGCTGGTAGAGGGAGGCAAAAGTCTGCTGTGGTGGTTAATGCTGTTTTCTCTGGCTGAGCGTGGAACATCAGGAGAAACGCCCTGGTTGGTGTTTTGGTTGCTGCTTGGGGGATCTGTTTTCTTGAGGAATTTTCTGATCAAACCCCTTTGGTCTACCTCTTGCGTTTTTCGTTTAGGCTGTCGGTTAGTGATTTGCTCCTCGTGACTCTGGGTAGTAGCGGATTGGTCGGCGGTTGCATCTTGGGGCTTTTTTCCGGGGTCATAAGTGATCGCTCCTTCTTTTTGGGGCCCATATGGCCTGGGTCCTTCGTGGATTTCGCTTCCCTCTGGCTGGCGGCGCTGGGTCAAAGACCCAGCCTCTGCTGTCCTCCGTGGACTATTACTTTGCTGTCTGGCTCTCCGCTCTGTCCCTGTCCGCTCACTCCCTCTTGCTTAGTGGGGGAAGAGGAGTCTATCAATTTTCCCCGGCCCTCGCTCTCGCCAAGGTCGCAGCCTGTACACCCCTCGCGTCTGTTATTACGTTTAGCTCGCTCTCACCTGGGTCTGTGGGGTGACAGATCTGCTTGGGGGTGGTGAAGGTGAACTTGGCTCGCGATGCACGGCAGTGTTGGCTCCCCGCCTTGACACTCTGGCTTGGGCTGCCTCTTGATGCCTGTTGCTGTATTCACTGCGCTTGCTGCCAGAGCGCCACTTCTGCCCAAAGCGCCGCTCGCGACCAGCAGGGACTTGCGGCTCCGGCCGCTCCCAGAGCGCCACTCGAGGCTTCTGCCGCGTCCGCACCCAATGCGCCACTCGCGGCTACTGCCGAGTCCTGCTCACGGCTCCGGCCGCACCCAAGGCGCTACTCGCGGCTGTTGCCGAGTTCGGCAGACGCTCGCGGCTCCGGCCACTTCCTGTGCGCCCCTCGCGGCTGTGTACATTGCACAGGCTCCCACCGTGCCCGCGGTATTTTTCGGCTGGGGGATTGCCTCGGGGGGATTGCCTCAGCGTTTCGGTCCGGGCGCTCTGGTCGGCGTCCTTCTTTGCGTCTTCCTCGTGTTCCTCGTGTTCCTCGTTTGCTCCACAGCACGGTGGGCACAAGGCAACCTTAGGGTACAACCCATAATCCTTTTTGGACAATTCCTTTTGATATGCAGGCTTGTCCCCAGAGATCATAAAAACTATCCACAGACCAACATACGCATTGAGAATACCTTCGTCTTATCTTACAGTGTAAGTAACAGACTATTCGGACATGGATTTTCGTCCATAGTCTAAAACAGTCCCAGCTCTGTCCCAGCATTCAAGCATGTCGATAGAGTGTGGTATAAAAACGTTTATAAACCAAATGAATGTGGAACAATATTTAATACTACTCTATTGGTTATCATTGGTCCATATGTTCTATGGGGACAATCTTCTTGACAGACCTGGAGACCTCGGGCTCTCGTGGTCTCCAAATGTTTTGCATCTTTGTGGAGGTTACAGGCCTACCTATCAACATGGCTAAATAGTCTGTGTTTCCTGCTGATGTTGAAGGCCAGACTGGTGGCACTCAGTATCGGGCGTTTCCCTAAGAGGCTGGAAGGGTGGGGGCCAGTTTTATTACTGGGGGCTGTTTTTTTTTTAGCAATGCAGCAATTTGTAAAGCACCCTCTGCAGAGTTCCATGTATATCCAGTAATTTTCAGGCAACATACATTTTTTTAAGATTACTCTGGTGATCGCTGGAGAGAGCTGAGTATTGTCTAGTGGCAGTTTTTGACTTATCTAAGGTAGTGCAGAGGTACATGCCTGCTGCCAAGGATGTGTACCATGCAGATCACAGAACTGTATTTTATGTGCATAGCTTAGTGGGTTACTGCTTTTGTCACAGAGACCCTTTTGTTACTGTGCAGTTCATAAATTACAAGCATAATCTAGCACAGTGAGCTATGAAGTGTCATTAAAGAGCTACATGCAAAGCACATGGTAGAGGTTAAAACGTTACCTTTTCTTTTTAGTCTTTCCTTATCCTAATGTTAATTAAAAAAAAAAAGAGTTTGCTTGGGTATAAATAAATTATTAGCAAAGCCAACCCTAACTACTGTGCTATGTTTTGGTTTTGAATCCTGGGTTTGTGCTTCTCCACACCAGCGATCTTGAAAAATGGCTACTGGTATGGATGACATGTGAATCCTACACCTTGTATTTCCCTTTGTCTATGTAACATTTTCTATTCACTGATTTACACACATATTAGTCATTATCTCTGTATTTGTGTGTGATGTAAAGTGCTCTGACACCCTACACTGGAATAAGAGAGCTATAAAACAAACGAAATACATATGAGAGAGGGGCGATGGAGAGATGAGTCACCATTGAGGGTGATAGCGAGGAAATCATTGAAGAGCCCCATCAAAGATTGTTGATTACTGGTGCACTGTAAGATCATCATTTACTATGCTTTAAAAGCTAATACAGTTGAATATATATTACAAAATGTGTTGTAGGATGCACCAGTTTTGCCCTACCCTCCTTGTAGTGGTCAGGCTCACTCGCTGCACTCACTATGCACCATATGGGGGCTGGTCTGACAAAATTTGCCAGGGCTGCTTTGGGTTCCCAGTCCGGCCCTGCTGATGTCATGTTATGGGTATTTGTAAAGTGCGCTATCACCGGCTGGAATATCCTGGCGCAGCGCAGGTGTGTGTACCTACACCAGTCCATGGTAGGTTGGTTAATTGAAATAAAAGTCAGGGTTTCACCAAGGACAGCTTTCGATCGGCCTCCTTCAGTGACTGGCTTCTTCGACTCTCAATGCCACCAGCTTGAGACATTGTTATTCACATATTGGATGAATTCACTTCCTGTAGGCTGCTTCGTCAGGCTCCATTAAAATGCATCAGGGATGACATCTGAAAAATATACTCTGTTTTCACACATTTAATTTTTTATCTCATTCATGCGTTTTATCTACAAAGCAATCCTTTTTAAAAAAATCTGTTTTGCACTCCAGTAGGCACGTCTTATTGCAGGTGTCAACCCTCCTATGTCAGAATCAAACCTACTGTCTTTGCCAATGCTTGATTTTGTAAAGAGACTGAGCTGGGAGGTAGAAATGCAGAAACAAAGGAAGGTAGGAGGGGAAGATTGATTGACGATCCCCTCGGATCTTTTCCCTGTCTTTGTCTCCTGTTCCCCTCCAACCCCAGTACCCTCTACCCTTCTTACCCCTCCACCCGTCTCCTCTTCTTCTCTCTCCCTCATCTCCTCCTTCCCTGTCCTATCTCTCCCTCCTGACCTTTACAATACCCCATCTCTTCTTATTCCTCTGTTCGTCTTTCCCATTCCTCCTCTCATGCGTTACGTTTCTTTTCTTCGATGTACGACATTCCTGTCGATGTTTTTGTCATTATGTAAAAAGGAAAGGAGGAAGGGAGGAGAGGGGAGGGAAGGAAAGAAGAAAGGAATCATATGGTGAAGAAAATAATAAATTAAAGGAGAAGTGAGGTTGTTTAAAGCAGCATTTGCAGTTGGAAAATGCGGGATGGCGAGTCAGCTGAAGTGAAAAAATGCACTCTTGTCCTGTCCTCCTCCTCCAGGGAATGAAGAGAGCTGAGGTTGAGAGGTGAAGTCATCTCCAGCGCTCAGAAACTAATTAGTAAAGATTATTTCACCTGAACATTGATGCATGGCCAAATGTTTATTTAAAGCGTGTCAGAGTAAAACAATAAACAATGTCTGCAGGTCTCTGTCTGAAGTTTGGAAGCTCTGGTTAAGCAAGTTCTGACAAAGTAAATAGTTGTGGCTTGTGGAAGTTGAAAAGCATGCTATGTTCAGACATAGAGAACCAGAGAGAGTCATTAATGCGCTCTTGGCAAAGAGTAAGGGGCAGATTTATGTTAACTGGCGCATCCCCAGGGATGCGCCAGTTAATGTGCGCCACAGTGCGCCACAGCTCCGCCACCCATGGTGCGCCGCATTTACAAGGCGGCGCACCATGGGGCAAAAACGGCACAGATGCGTGACGCATCTGTGCCGTAAAGGCGGCGCATTGCTGGAGTTGCGTCGCAAGCGCGACGCAGCTCCAGCAAGGCTCGGGGGTGCCCTATCTGACCAATGCTGCATCAAGACCTACGCCTGCTTCAAGCAGGCGCAGGCTTTTGACGCAGCATTGGCCTGAAAGTGACTGAGTGAAATCTTATAGATTTCACTCAGCCACTTTTGCGAGGCGCACCTGCCCCGGAACGCCCACCCTGCGCCGGAACGCCCACAAGCGGCGCAGGGCTTTACAACGTGACGCATCTGCCTAGATGCGTCACGTTGTAAATCGTTCGTAGGGATGCGCCACGTTTACGCCGCCTTGCGTGACGCAACAGCGGCGTAAACGTGGCGCAAGGGCCTCATAAATCTGCCCCTAACTGTGGCTAGTGGCAAAGTAAGGGACGGCACTAGAGAGAGAATGGTAGGTTTTTAGAAGTAGGCAAAATGTGGAAACGTCTCCCCGTCCGTTGCTGCAGAGAGGCAGACATTGAGTGGGCAGGAGTCAATTGCATCAGTTTAGTATATCCCAGTGGCGACAGAAATTCACATTAAAGCACTCAAGGTATGCATTGAGCACAGCCCTACCACTCGTGGCACTACCACATGACATCCGTCAAAGCAGAAAAGGGAGTCATTTCAAAAATTATATGACAGACATAAAATATGTGGGGCTTTAACTAACTCACAAAACTGAAAATACCAAAATCAGAACATGCAATGCCACCCATACACACAGTGCAATTGTGAAAATGGCACACACAGGCAAAACGAAAACCTGAAAACCTTGTGTCCTTCCATCGAATTCCCATGCAGAGGAAAGGCGTTCATACCAGACCCTCGTCTCCTACTTCAAGACAGTGTCTCAGAAAAGGCCATTCTACCCTTTTAGATTCTGCTTTGTTCTCAGTAATAAACGTGTAAGACAAAGGGAACCAAAAAATAGGCAGGGTCTGGCTACACCGTGCGACAAGCTAAATGTTGCTCTGAAACTCCTGAATCTGCTACTAGTTGCATAATTCCTGCACAAAGAGAGAACCCATAAAAAGAAAGGTCGGAACAGGTGCCCATTCCAGTCTGGGCATGCTGCAGGCTGTCGATTGGCCCAGGCTGCTAACTCGAAATGTTTAGTGTTTAGATGACAGTCTAGCAGGCTTTGACCAAGAGTTGTTGAGGCCACCAAGGCAAGATCCACAGTTGTCTCAGAGGGGCATATTATCAACAAATAGCGATATTTATCGCTAAGTAGGCTTAGCGGCAATTTTTTTATCGCTGCGCATCACCGGATTTTATCACTGAGATAACGTGCTATTAGCAACGTTTATCTCAAAAGCGATCAAATTCCCGGCGGTACCGGCAAAATCCGTGAATATCGCTGAGAATGCAGCAATATTCACGCATTATCGCTAACAGGGTCTTAGCCATTATATCCACCTCCCATTGGATATAATGGCTAAGAACTGGTCTGAGCAGGCGTTAGTTTTTGGAGATATTCGCGCTTAGCGCTAATATTTCCATCGCTACACCTGTGTTGGTAATAGGCGATAGCGATGTTAGCGACTGCTTTCAGTCGCTAACAGGTTGGGTACGCCCACTTTGCATGTCATTAGAGATAAATATCGCTGACATGCAAAGCGGGCCCCAAACCGCTCGCTATCGCCCACAAGCTGTCGCTAACTGCTGTTAGCGACAGCTTGCTAATAGGGCGATAGAATTATCACCACTTAGCGGCCGAAAACGGCCGCTAAAGCGGCAATAATTCCCTATCGCCCCCCTTGATAATATGCCCCACAGTTCATCTTAGAACCAATGTTTCTGTCGCTCAGTGCCTGCCCTGAGCTGAGGCCTTCCAGCCGTTGATGCAGGTTGCAGACTTGCCTCTCAGTCTCTGTGACTTTGGCCTGAAGCAAGGGAGCTGAAACAGGGTGTATGGCTGAGGTACGGAAGTAGAGCTAGGCAGATGGTGGGAGGTAAGCATGGATAGATGCGTCCTGTTAGAGAGAGCTGCGAGCGGCCAAAAGCCCTGGAATGCAGAGAACTAAAGGGGATTATCAAAAGGCGATTCACAGCAGTATCTAAAACCAGTCTAGCAACCACATCCCCCGCTTGTGGACATGCATCTCCCTGGTCACAGTATGTATGGAACGTGTTTTTGTAAAATACCACTCAGTCCGTGGACCATGTCACCCACGTCATGGGTGTATATGCCTCACACGTGTATATTTCGTCCTGGCCTTCACTTATTCACCTCAAGCCATGAATATGTCACCATGGCATAAATCAGCAACGTCTATGTGTTCTTCAGGTAAATAAAATAAACTATTCTGGTAAAATGAGATTTTACAAGGTCGAGTATACAACATCATCTCAGGCCAGACTGACATCCAACAACTGACATAACTGCCCCAATAGAATTTTAAATAGAGAGCTAATGAGGAATCAACCATGGAAAGAGAAAGGGGATGGGGCTAAGACCATAGGGAATATGGAATAAGAAAGGGTAATGCAGCTTAACAGAATAAATAAATATAACAGTACTGTTCAACACATCATTTTCTGTATCACAATACCTTGCAAAATATTACCCAAGCCATGGAACACATCCTTCCACAAAAGGGGAGGATGATTTCTCTCCTCAGAAACCATTGAAGCTTTTGAGAGGTCTCTTTATTCTTCCAGGCTCTTTGCTTCACCACAGCTTGGTAGCCCCACACAGACCTAGGCCTTGCAGTGTATTGCATTTGAATAGATCTGTATGCTCCACTGGATTCACCTACATTCACTTCACTTATCAGTCCAGATTGATGGAACAGGAATTGGGCTGTTTGCCATCTATGCACAACCTGAAACTCACAGTCTAAAGGAGCGCGTGGCTGGACATGCACAAGATGGTTGCTGGTTAACCGAGCTAGCAGTCTCGATTTTGTTTCAATTTTCTGCCAAGAGCATCACCAGCCACTTTGCATGGATGCGTTGGCTTCTGAAAGACTGGGGAACCGGGCGGTGAGTGAGTTTTCACTGAGCACCTGTCATCCCCCAGTCCTCTCTTCTTTTCTCCTCAGTGGCCAAGCGCCGTCAGAGTTTTCCCTCAATTTACAGGCTGTTGGAAATTTGAGCGCTCCTAGCTTAGCTTTGTTCTTCCTCATTTTCACTGCAGACTTGGGTTTTGCTCTCCCAAATAGCTTAAATGCTGACGTCAATTACATATTTTGACCCCTAAGGATTTGTCACGTCTCTTCTTCTCAGACTTTTCTTTAATTTGAATTTGTGGGGACATTCTGGAATATATATATATATACATATATATATATATATATATATATATATATATATATATATATTTTTTTTTTTTTTTTTTTTGACGAAGCCTGTTGGCGAAACGCGTCTGTTGTGGGGGTAGGGGTAAACCAACTTTGATAGAAGGTATGGTGTGCTGGTTTTCTGTTCAGCCAGATTGGAGTGGACTGTCCTTTTGATATATATATATATATATATATATATATATATATATATATATATATATATATATATATATATATATATATATATATATATATATATATATATATATATATATATATATATATATATATATATATATATATATATATATATATATATATATATATATATATATATATATATTACCTACTGGCGGTCGCCAGTAGGTAGTTATAGTTAGGATTGATTTCCATAGGGAAATCGCAACATTCTATTGGGAATAACTTTGGCGCCGGCTGAGGAATCTGCCTGAAATTTTCCTCAACTTTGCCTCGCGGCGCTCCGGTCCTTCCCTGAAAGTCTGGGGGAGATCCGTCAAGCGGGCCCGAGATAAAAGGGGGGTCCCAAAACGTGTTTTCCCCATGTTAATTTCCATAGGGCGGTCGGACTCACTTTTACCTCGAACGGCTGAATGGATTTTCACCAAACTTGGCAAAATTGTAGGGACTGGTAGCCCGATGTGCCTTTACTATGTCTCAAGATATGTGCTCCAGAGGATTTTGAGTAATTTAGGTTCAAAAAAATATATATATCTATAGCCGCGCCCCGGTACGCGCACCGGGGAGCGCTCCGGGCGCGCCACGCGACTTGTGCACGGAAAGCTGATTGGCTCTCGGGTGTCTGTAAACATTCCAAACAGTCCGGAGCGGCCGCCATCTTGTGTCTCGGTAGGATCGAGACACAAGAGGTGGCAAAAACAAAGGGGGAAATAACCAAAAGGGGGCAGGGTAGACCCCCCCTGACTCCCTAGGTTTTATGTGGGGGCCATAAAAGGGTCCCGCGGGTGAACATTTTTTTATTTATTTTTTTCGATTTTTGCGGGGGGAGCGCCCGGTACGCGCACCGGGAGCGTACCGGGGAGCGTACTTTGGTGAAAAATAGTGAAAATAGTAGTGTAAAAAAATCATTTTGAGTGATTAGAGGTAGGGTTGCTCTGAAAAGAGCTTTTGGGTTCTGTGGCTGTTTTAGGTACCTACAAGTACGTCCCTTACACACCCACATGCACACCACCCCACACCCCCACAGCCACACAATCCCCACACATACCTTACGCACGCACACCTCCACCCACACCCAAACACCCCACACCCCCACACCGACACCTTACACCTCCACACCCACACCCACACAACCCACACACCCACACACACACCTCACCCCCCCAACACACACACACACACACCCTTATGATGTTTTAAAATTGCACAGTATACTGTAAGTTTCACTTTATACTATAATATAAACATAATCATTTTGGTAGTACTTCATGAATTAGATATAAAAATGAATAATGTCTCAAACAATTTTTAATTATTAAATAAAAATTTATTGGTTAGAATTTTCATAGTTCAATAAAACTTCCAGCATTAGATCATCTGGAATCTCCTCAAAAATGCATGTTTCTATATCTTGTAAACATTCAATAAATTGTTGATCCAAAGACTGATCCCTAAAATCTTCTTTAACAAAATCTTCATTAAGAATCTCCTCATATGTAATCTCGAAGGAAAGATTGATGTTTTCTTGCTCCCCTTCCATTTTTTTGCTGTAAATTGCATAAAAAATAACTATATCAGAAGAGTTAGGGCACTGTTGGTTTTAAGTTCAGACAGGTAGTTCTGATTTTTTAACAGTGAAGTTAACTTTGGGCAGTGTATGGTAACAGGCAGGAAGTAGAAATATAAAAAAGTGCCTGTGAAGAAGCGTAAGTAAATTCATAATTAAAGCAGAGAAGCCTAAGTCAATCCATAAATATAACAGAGGAGCCTATCTCTATCTATAACTATAGCAGAGGGACAGTAAATAACTATCAGAAAACGTTTTTACAAATTAACTTAAAGTGCCCCTTACAAATTATCAACATACTTTACAGAGAGGTGAAGAAGAAAAAATGCGAAAATCCTTTCAAGATGTACCTCAGGTAGTTGTAGTCAAGATGGCCGTGTTTCCCTCTCATTTTTCATTTATATTCATGTACATAACCAATCAAATGTCAGGAAAAAAAAGTAGAAAATGAAAGTAACATTTTAATTGGTTGTAAATTCTAACACTTAAGATGTGGTTTTGTCATGTAATTTACCTCAGGATATTTAGACAATGCTACAGTTTAAATGGCTCAATGGAATTCCACCAAATTTGGGAAAATGGTAGGGATTGGTATGTAGTAGGGCCTATTCTATATTTGGTGAAAGTGTCTCCAGTGGTTTTTATGTAAATTAACGTAAAAAGTTTTAGGGGAGCGCTTCCCGGTGCGCGCCCCAGTACGCGTACCGGCAGCACTAGGGGAGTCCTCCATCTTGTGTTTCGGAAGAATTGAGACACAAGATGGAGGACAAACAACGTTGGGAATGGGTAAAAGGGGGCACGGTAGACACTCCCTGACCCTGAATTTTCGCGGGGGGAGCGCCCGGTATGCGCGCCGGGAAGCGTACCGGGGAGCGTACTTTAGTGAAAAACAGTGAAAAAAGTTAGACAAAGATAGTCATTTGGAGTGATCAGAGGTAGGGTAGCTCTGAAAAGAGCTTTTGGGTTCTATGGCTGATTTAGGTACCTACAAGTAGGCTCCAATGCACAGTCTTATATTCAGGAGGAATATTCTATTCCCCTCATCTGAGAAGTGTACACCATCTCCTCTGTAGATATCTTGCATGTTGTAAAGCAAGTTGTTGTTGTATATTGAACCCATTCCATAGTCTCTCATGTAAGCAGAAACAGATTTATTCACATGTTTCCGTGCTTTCTCAAATTGTGGACAAAATTGGTTGGACCACTTCCATTTCTGTCTTTGGCATATATTGGAATATACCAAGGCAGTTTGAGGAAAAAGTGCCATCAATTGCTCAAAGGTGTCCTTTAAAAGCATTTCCAGACCTATCCCAGTCAAAGTGCCTAAGTCATTTCCACCACAGTGCAGAATTATGAGGTTAGGGTGTGGCAGATGCAAAAAGGTTTTCACCAATGGTATCAATTGATGACATCTCAATCCTCTTTGGCCAATCCATTTTATGTCTACATTTGGTAAGTCAAGGTTGTGAAAATTTCTGGTAGCTGCATACCTTTGAGCCCAGTGGATGTAGCTATGTCCAATAATCCATACAGAATACATGGTAAGAGGAGGTTCTGGTGCAGTCAGATGAAGTGTGGGAATGAAATGGCAGTTGGAACAGTATGAGTTTGGAAAAAAAACCTGTGGAGTTTCAGTGCTCTTCAATCACAAGCAATGATTGGTGGATTCAGATAGTTGAAAACTGGAAGTTAGGGTGCATGGTTCTGTTCTGTGAAAGAAGCAATTTGAATGGTTAAGAAAAAGTCATTTAAAGAAAGATTGCAGCGGATAAGCTGGTGTATTGAGAGGTCAAACATCCTTGCTTAGTTCATTTGCAACATTGTAGAATAAACCTTTAACCCTGAGAGCTTAGTGAGGAGGGAGTTGCTATGGTAACAGGTAGAAAAGGCTGAGGGGGGAAGGGTGTTGGTTTGAAAATAGAGAGGGAAGAGTTTTGATTGGTTATCATGTGCAATATGTGTATAGAATTAGAGGTTCTCTGTGCCATTCATGATTGCAGTGCCTGGAGTACATACCTTTTGCTCTGCTAAAGAACTATTGGTGTGTGTGTCTGACACTGTTCTCAATCTCCTAAAGCATTTGTAAAGGTGAGTAATGATTCATTTAATATACATAGAGACTTGTATACTCTATGGAGAAGATTTGGAAGCAAATTGTGGTTTTTTAATGTTGCTTTGTGTCATGCTTTTTGATAATGCTTGGTAAAAAGTTTTTACTGCATAGAGGAATTGTATTTTGTAAAATTGTGAAGTTTGAGTAGTGACATGGAATGCTTGTACATAGGACCTGTGCTGTGTTTCTTAAATGTGATGTCAAAAACGATTTTGGGGAAAATGAATGACTTTTACATTTTTGAGAAGGAATAAAGAGTGTTTGCATGTTTAAAGACATAAATTTGCCCCTTTCACAATGATGTTACCTGTGTTACCTCACATTAGGAAGTAGATTGTGTAGATGAGGTGAGGCATGTCCAGAGGTACGGAGGAGGTGAGGCCTTTGTTCAAGACTGTAGTGGGAGAAAGGGCTTTCCTGGGGAGCATAGGTGGTGAGGCTTGTGTCTAAGAGTGCAGTGGACTAGGCTTTATGAAGCCTATCCCCGACTGCACTCTTAGACACAGGCGTCAATTTGACTCTTTACAATGATGTTACCTGTGTTAACTCAGTGTAGGAAGCACATTGAGTTTGTTTGCATAGAGGAATTGTATTTTGTAAAACAGTGAGGTTTCAGTAATGACATGGAATGCTAGTACATAGGAACTGTGCTGTGTTTCTTAAATGTGAAGTCAAAAACGATTTTGGGGAAAATGAATGGGTTTTAAATTTTTGAGATGGAATAAATAGTGTTTGCATGCTGAAAGAAAGAAATGTGACCTTTTCAGAATGATGTTACCTGTGTTAACTCAGTGTAGGAAGCACATTGAGTTTGTTTGCATAGAGGAATTGTATTTTGTAAAATTGTGAACTTTTAGTAGTGACATGGAATGCTTGTACATAAGTGCTGTGCTGTGTTTCTTAAATGTGATGTCAAAAAGGATTTGGGGGGAAATGAATGGGTTTTACATTTTTGAGAAGGAATAAATAGTGTCTGCATGATTAAATAAATATATTTCAACCTTTCACAATAATGTCACCTGTGTTACCTCAGATTAGGAAGTAGATTGTGCAGTTGGGGTGAGGCATGTCCAGAGGGACAGAGGAGGTGAGGTCTGTGTTCAAGACTGTAGTGGGAGAGAGGCCTTTCATGGGGAGTATAGGTGGTGAGGCCTGTGTTTAAGAGTGCAGTGGACTAGACTTTATGAAGCCTATCCCACACTGCACTCTTAGGTCTCACCTTCTTTGTACCTTTGGACAGACCTCTCTTCCACTACACTCTTCAATACAGACCTCACCTCTCCTGCACCCTAGACAATCCTCACCTCATCTGCAACCCTGAATAGACTTCAACTAATCTGTATCCTTAGACAGGCCTCAGCTTATTTACACCCTTGGACATGCGTCACATCATCTGCACCCAGTTACCATCATTTATACTCAATACATTGAGGCCTGTCCAGAGGACACAGATGAGGTAAGGCTTGTCCAAGGGTGAGAGGAGGTCAGTCCTCTCCACTGTACTCATGGACACTGAATGCTTGTACATAGGACCTGCAGTGTGTGTCTAAAATGTTATTTAAAAACGATTTTGTTGCAAATCAATGAGTTTTAGATTTTTGAGAAGGAATAAATAATGTCTGCATGATTAAATAAATATATTTCATCCTTTCACAATAATGTCACCTGTGTTACTTCAGATTAGGAAGTAGATTGTGCAGATGAGGTGAGGCATGTCCAGAGGGACAGAGGAGGTGAGGTCTATGTTCAAGACTGTAGTGGGAGAGAGGCCTTTCCTGGGAAGCATAGGTGGTGAAGGCTGTGTGTAAGAGTGCAGAGGACTAGACTTCATGAAGCCTATCCCCTACTGCACTCTTAGACACAGGTCTCATCTTCTTTGTACCTGTGGACAGAGCTGTCTTCCACTACACTCTTCAATACAGGCCTCACCTCTTCTGCACCCCTGGAGAATCCTCACCTGATCTGTAACCCTGAATAGACCGTTTGCTTTTTGTCATTGCTTTGTTGTTTGGTAATAGTGGTCTATAATGTGCTATTTTTTTCTTTAACACAGATTGAAATCAAGATATCAAGAGTAAGGAAAGATGCCCTCAAGGCAAAGGAGAAGAAAACATGATAACCGCAAAAAAACAAAAACAGCAACGGAATTACAGCACTCTTCCACAACAAATACTTCAAAAAACAGGAACAAAGCTCCTGGTAAGACAACTAAGTCTTTCTTACGGAACATATGTAGATCAAAAAAAAATGTTGGACAGCATGTAGAAAAAGAGAATGAGAGAGTAAATGTGAAAAGGAAGGAGAGACCCTCAAAGAATCCTACAACTGGAGCAGGAGAGAATAATATGTATAGGAATAGAAGGCAGAATCAGTTTAGAGACATTCGTAAACGAATGTTTCGCAATAGGGTGGTTTTAAATTTGTTAAAAACATTAGGAAAGGTAAACAGAGAGCTGCTTTTTATAAGAAAAAGAAAAGTGTAGAGAAGATTGTTGATCAGGCTTTTGAAGTTAAGAAAAAATTATTTATTTTAATAATTAATAGAATTAGGACACTTAACAAGACAATTGATGTTTTCAAATCATACAGTAGATGGGAAAGAGTAATTAATCCGACTAATTTTTGTAAAGTTTTTTCAGGAGAATGGATGCACAGTTCAAGTTGTGAGCCATTTTTTAATGAGGAGAGTTACATCCAGGAGAATGATTTAGTGCATGCAGTTGACACCAGTGGTCGAGCGTATGAAGTGAAAGACGGTTGTCCGATTGAAAAAGACAAACTTGTGCCTAGAGAACCAGAAGAGGTGTTGTGTTAACTGATGAAGTTTTAGGGAGACGTACTAAGGGTCCAGTGTACACTTGGAAGTGTAGTCGTATTTGTAGTGTGCGACAGGAATCAATTGATTTGTTTTGTAATTTCTTACGTACATATAGTAAGAAAAGTCTAAAGCAGAAAGTGAAGTTGTTGCAAGACTTAGATCCTTGCAGAGTGAGAGAAAACACAGGTTTGCAAGGGCATTCACTGGCTTGTCTTTCTAGAAAAGTCTGTCAGAGTGTTTTTCATCATTTTAGGATGTTAGCAGTGCATCATACCAAAATGAGGAAATTAGTGAGAATGTTGTATTATGCAAAAAGTCCAGCACTTAAGCTTAAACAATTAAACAGTGCTCTTTTGCATGGAACTGAATTAGATGTGAAGAAGATTTGTGAAGAAATTGAGATTTGTTATTTTGGTGAAAAAGAGGACAGTGTAGAAATTGGCACAGCAATTCAAGGTAATGTGGAAGACAATGTACAGATTTCAAGTACAGAAAAGTTTGAGCAGGAAATTACCAGGTTTAAGGTGAAATCAAGTGAAAGGCCGAATTTCACTTGTGTGTGTTGTCGACGAAGTCATTATAAGCATCAAACTAGATTAGTTGATTTATACGTAAAAAGTGAAAAGATAAATAATTATGAGTGGAAGGATTTTGCAACTTATTTGTGGGTGGAGAATTGTTTTGATTTGAGTTCTGATCAGCGTATTTGTAAATATTGTTATGATAAATTAAATCAAAACAGAATGCCTGCTAGAGCTGTTCATAATAATCTGGAGTTGGTAGACATTCCCCGTGAATTGATGGATTTAAATACATATGAGTCTATTTTGATTCAATGTGTCCATCCTTTTCAGGCAATTGTTCGCATGGAGCCTAAGATAGGGAAATTGCCTCCTACAGATTTGCAGAGAGGATTAAAGGGAAGAGTTGTTTATTTGCCTCTAGATTTAAAAAAAAATATTGATACAATTGGTATACAAAAAGTAGAAGAGGAACCTTTCGTTATTCTAGTTAATGGGGTTCCGACAAAGAGTAAGAAAATCTGGCAAGATTTAGTGGATGTTAGGAAAGTCAAAAAGGCAACATTGTATTTAGTCAAAAACAATGAGTATTACAAAGATGTATGTGTTGCAGCAGAGGAAACAGCTGCAGATGAAGACAGTGATTGTTCAGGCGGCCAAATTGAAAAAGTTGATGTGTCTAGAAGTGAAGAAATATATGAACATTATACTGTTCATCCTTTGCATTCCAAAGAAGTAATGGGGAATGCAATTGAATTGTTTCAAATGAAAGCAGCAAAAGGAAGTCCCATTAGTGTATGGGAAGAAAGTTTGGAAGCTCGTTGTTTTCCACAGCTATTTCCAACAGGTCGAGGTGGACGATATGACAATCGACCACTTCAAATTCCTGCATCTGAATATCGAACTGTAAGATTAAATGCTGAAGATCCAAGGTTTCGTCAATGCATTCCCTATTTGTTTCATCTACTGTATGAAAGTGACTTGTCTGGGCTTTCTTATGCAGTAAACCATATACTGAAAAGTGGAGCACATTTGCAAAATGTTTCGGCGAGGGACTTTATGGAGAAAGTGAATCTGCAAGATAATATTTTGGAATCTCATTTAATCAATCTCATGGCACGTCAGCGTGGTACAAATGAGTATTGGATTCGTCATCATGGGGAATTGAAATGTATGCTAAGAAACTTAGGAACTCCTACATGGTTCCTCACTCCTAGCTGTGCTGAGTATGCATGGGACGACTTACTTCAATTTCTACGAGAGGCAAATGCAATATTCAAAATATAGAATTCAAAACTGCTGGTGAACTGTGTTCTTTGGATCCAGTGAATGTGTGCAGATATTTCAATCATAGATTTGAAGCTTTGATGTCTTTTATTACCAACAAAAAAAATCCTCCCCTTGGAGAGGTTTTGGATTTCTTTTGGAGAAAGGAGTATCAAGCGAGAGGTGCTCCTCATATACATATGTTGTTGTGGATTAAAGATGCACCCAAATTTGGAACAGATTCGGATGAGACAGTGATGAGCTTCATTGAAGAGTATTCAACATGTGCTGTTCCGAAAACTACCGAAGAAAACAGTTTAAGGCAACAAGTTTTACGCTTTCAATCCCATCGTTGTGGAAAGTACTGTCGTCGAAAATTCAGAAACAAGGACAAGTTCTACACAAAATGTCGTTTTGGCTTTCCACGACCAGTGATTTCTAAAGGAAGAGTAAATACTTTGATGTCTTCTCTGTGACATACTGTGACGAGGACATCACCAAAAAATACATACAATTTAAAAAGAAACGAAGAGTCCAAGTACATCAACGACTACAACCCAGTGAGTTTGTCCATGTGGAATGCTAACATGGATATTCAATTCGTTGCTGACAACTCTATTGCTGTGGCTCGATATGTGACGTCTTACATCACAAAAAAAGAAAAGACAGAACTGAAGGAAATGTGGGAGGACATTTCACATGAAAAGAGTCTAAGCAAGAAATTATACAGTTACAGTCTGAAGATGTTGTCGCATCGAGAAATTGGAGCATATGAATGTTCTGATCGATTGTCATCAGCAAGTCTCTATGCCAAATCTAGAACCATCATTTGGGTGAGTCTAGGTCTTGCTGCAACACGAAATCGAGTTTTGAAATCTGTACAAGAAATAGAGTATTTGGCGGAGAAAGAACCAGAAAGTACAGATATTTTGAAGACAAACATGTTGGATACATACTATCCAAATAGAAGTAGTCATCTTGAGAACAGTTCTTTGTATGAAGTTCTGCAAAACTATATTTATAAGAGAACCATCAGAGAAAATATCATCAATGGAATATATGCTATCATTGGGTGTGAAGGATGTCTAGTGAGACAGAAAAAAGGCCATTTGATTAATCATCAAAAATTGAGTTGCGAAAATCGAGAGAAAAGGGAATTTTACTATTTAGCTCTTTTGCAACTCTTTAAGCCATGGCGTACAGAAGAGGAACTACTTGGTGATTTTCTCTGTTACGAAGATTCTTTTAATGCAACCAAGGATACCATAGAATGTCCTGTTTTTCCAAATTATCTGCAAATGTTGAACGAAGAAATAGAGCAAGAAGCCACAATTGCTGCAGAGATTGCTAGAGACAGTTCTCAAGACAGTCAGAGTTCTGCTTCATTGAGTCAGGATCCACTTGGAGGACCAATTATTCAAAATGAAGCTGCCACTGCCATGGATGAGTTGGAAAGAGCTATGGAACAAGCTCAAGATGATGAAGTTAACTTAGAAGATTTGGTGAAACAACTAAACCTTGAGCAGAAACAGATATATGACCAAGTCACAGAACAGATTGAACATGGATTCACTCATGAGAAAAAAGAGTGCTCATGTACATCATTTAAACCAGTCCAACTGTACGTAAGTGGAGAAGCGGGAACTGGAAAAAGTTTTCTGATTAAAGCAATTATTGCAACTTATCTGCAGAAAAGGACTGAATCGCCGCTATCTTGTGTTGTTACCGCTTCAACTGGGCTGGCAGCACATAATATTAAAGGGATTACTTTACATCGTTTACTGATGCTGCCAGTGGAGCATGATAACAAATTGCAATATCACAAGCTATCTGGAGATGCGTGTTCTGAAGTTTCGAGAGTCCTGAAGAAAATGAAACTTCTTATCATTGATGAAGTAAGCATGGTGTCAAATATAATGCTTGCTTTTGTGCATTTGAGAATGCAAGAAATTCTTAGAACAGACTATGATGTCTTATTTGGAGGAAAACATATTATTGTTTTTGGAGATCTACTGCAGTTGACTCCAGTGAAAGGACAACCTGTGTTCAAAATGCTCACGCATGAAGATACCAGGAAGTGCCTAGGAAGCATTGGAAACGTTAATATATGGTTAAACTTCAAATATGCAGAACTGCTTCAAAATATGCGGCAGGCAAAGGATGAAGATTATGAAAATATTCTACAAGATGTAAGAATCGGAAAAATAAGTCAGCAAGGGAAAGAAGCTTTACATGGACGATTAATTTCAAATTTGTACCCACATGAAAACATTCTTCCAGAGAATATTTTTAAGAAAATTAACGAGAAGAAATCTGGCATATGTTTGATGCCAACTCTGAAAGAATGTTCCATGTTCAACAACAAAATGTTAAAGTTAGAAAATGAAGAGATAGTGAAACTGGAAGCTATAGATAAAATTGAACATTTGGGAGCAACAATTATTTTGTCTCAAAATTTGAAATCAAAATTGGATTAATTAGAGAAGACTATATCTAAAACTGCTGGTTTTGAAAAGACTCTGAATGTGTGTTTAAATTGTCGTATCATTTTGAGAAGGAATTTAAATGTTGAAAGAGGTATGGTAAATGGAGCAATGGGTCATGTTGTTGGTTTTGTGAATTACAAAAATAGAGATGGAATTTAAATTTTAAAAATTAAATTTGATGGCATTGATGAAATAGAACAAATTTTTCGTTGTTCAGCTAGATTTTTGCTTGTGAAAGACTTATATGTTCGCCGAAAACAGTTTCCTATTTGTTTGGCATATGCAGTGACAATTCATAAATCTCAAGGTTTAAGTGTAGATAGCGCTTTGGTGAACATTGGAAGTTCTGTGTTTAAAGAGGGTATGGCATATGTGGCATTATCACGAGTCAGACCTTTATCAGGATTGTACTTGATTGAGTGTGATGAAACAAAGATTTGTGCAGATCTAGATTGTGTTAAAGAATACAATAGGTTAAGAAGAGAGTATGCTCCACATTTGCCTCAATATCCTCTGTTTGAAAAACGTGTGGTAGGCCGAAAAAGAAGAAATGAGAATAATTGCAGTGAGCTAGTAGCAAAAAGACAAAAGGTAGATGAAACTGTAATTGTAAGGAGAAAGAAAAAGGATTCTGTTGAAGATGTTGTTGGATTTCAGTTTGAAAACAGTTCTGGTGTCAACTGCTATGCTAATGTAGTGGTTAATGTTGTTTTTTTTCTTCAAAATATACAAGAACAGATTGTTGAAAATCGGGATCAAAGATTCTGTTGTTTGTTGAATTCCGTGTTTGAGAAATGTAGCAGTGATAGAGCAAAAATAGAAAGTGTTTCAGAAATTCGAAATCTTCTAGACATATGTTCTGGTCAAAATCAATTTTCACAGAATATTCAGCAGGATTGTCAGGAATTTTTAATGTATATGTTTGATGTATTGGAAGATGAAGGTGTAGATATAAAAAAAATTTTTTAGCCTTTCTTATCAATGGCAGAATGACTGCGACAACTGTACTACTAGAATAGACACTGAAAGATTTATATATTTGACTTTACCAGACTGCAAATCAGTGCCTTTTAATAATCTAGTTAAAGCAGCGGATCACAATATGGTGTGTACCCAATGTAAGTCTGCAATGCTGTCCACATTATTTCTACAAAATTATGGTCAGTATGTCATTTTAATGTTCCAACGATGTAGACCTGATGGAACTAAATTGACAACTTCTATTAAAAATTTCGTGGCTTCTCAGTTATGAATATCAGGAAGAACCTTTGCAACTGTAGCTATTATTTTTCATGACGGTCCTTCTACAACATCAGGGCATTACACATGCTATTTAAAAAGTTGTAAAGGTTGGACCCACTGTAACGACACTCATTTGACTTTCAAGCAACGTTTGCCTTTTGGCTTAAAAAATTCATACCTAGTGTTTTTACAACCAAAATTTAAGTAAAGGTAATTGGCATATGAAGACGGGAGCAGTTAATAAAAGTTATTTTGCTGTTTAAAAATATATTCTGAGTAAAAGTGATCCAGGTAATATAAAAAATTGACTTGTCATATAGGTACTGTAAGTGGATCTCATAGTAAGTGATATTAGTATTATACAAAATGATGAACATGAGTGAGTCAGAGATGGTTTTACAAATACTTAAATATTGTGAAAATGTTGTATGAGCCTTTCTTTCAGAACGTCGGAAAAAAGGTAATTTCAGAGTTTCTTAGAATTAATTTGAAAATATACTCATACATCTGACACTATTTGGCCAAAAGGAAAGGTACAGGAATGAGTAAAGAGTCATGACTGAAAAAAAGGAGTATATGAAAATAATGAAAATATTTCAGATGTTCTTGGAGCTTTTTTTCTAGAAAGTCGATTAAATGGATTTTTTAGTGAACAGCAGAGTACTTTGCAACGAGAAAAGGACCTCCATGATATACTATTTGGCCTCAAGGAAAAGTAAGTCAATCAACGATTAGTGTACATTTGTCATTTGTCAGTATCTAAGGTTTTTTTAAAAACACAATCTTTTAGATTGTGTTTTTTTTCCCGCTGTCATATGATGAGTAATTTGAACTCACTGTTTTAAGTGAAATTCAATATATTCTGAGAACAGCAAAAATAAACTATGTAACATGTTATACAAGTTATTCTATACTTTGGATTGTGTAAATTAACTCTCTGACACTCACTTTCCTTTTTCCATCCTCTTTCAGCTCTTTTTACTCACTTATAATGTCTTTCTCTCACTCTCTGTAACCCCTGTTCTTTTACTCCACTTCTTTCACAACCCCTCATTCTCATTTCAACTGTCTGCATCCCCTCTCTCCCTTGCATAACTTTTCAGCTTTCAGTCTCTCTGCTTTACTTCCCTTTTCCGTATTTTCCTCCTTTGCTCTTTTAGTAATTCCTGTTTACTCACTCAGCAGTATTATCGCACTCTATCACTATAAATCACCCACTCTCCCTCGATTATCTTTGTTTGCTCCTTTCTTTTGACCTCTTCTCTCTATTTTTCGTTCACTACCTCTATGTCCTCAGTGCCTCACTCTCCTTGTGTTATGTTCACTTGTGTTTATCTACCTTCTATCATTTCTTTTACAACAACTTCACTGCTCCTCTCTCATCGTTCTTCATTCCATTTCTTTTACTCTGGTTCCATTACTATCCCTCATTTCCTTTCTTTCAATGTCCTTCTCTTTACTTTCATCACCAAATTATTTTCTCTCAGTACCAATGTTTTAGTCATCTTCTCCTCTCTTTCCTTTTTTTGCTCCCTTACTCATTTCCTTTTCTCACTCATTGTACTCCACCTCACTCAGTTTTTCTCTTAGTGTGTCTGTCTACTAACTTCCTCACTCCATTTCCCTCAATCGTTGTATATTATCCTCTCTCCCTTCATCCCTTCACTCTATGACTGTTCTTCACTTACTCTCAGTTATCTTCTATTCCTCATTCTTCTAAATGCATCCTTAATTAGACTCTTTTCTGTCTCAGTCATTATCTTTTTACTTACTACTGTTTCCTGATTTAGTTTTGCTAACTCACATTGTTTTAGTATCTTTCTTACCTTCAGTTCATTTCTCTGTTCTTCTCTTCCTCTCTGTCAGTGAATCTATATTCCTTACTCTTAGTAATTTGCCCTCCTTTTTATTTCTTTTTCTCTCGTTTTGTCCTTCTACCTTACTTTATTTCCCTTTCAGTGTCCTTCACTCTTACTTTATTTCTAAATACACTGTTATAATTTTTAACCTCTTCATTTGTAACTTTTAATTTAAAATACATATTTTACTAATTATAACTTATTTTTTCTTCTCTCTTTCACAGATACAAAGTGTAGTAAAAACATGTAATTAAGTTTACATTAATTATATGGTAAGTGTGACTAAAAAAATGTAGTTTGACGCCCCTTTGCTGGGGCAGCTGTGCGCCGAATAAATGTCCATAACATAACATAACATAACATAACCCTTTGCTTTAACCTCACTAATATTTTCTCAACGAACCTCACTCCTGTTTCTTTACTCTGCTTCCCTCACTTATTCTCCATGTTTACTCCCCTTTCCCTATTTCCCCTCTCATATTCAACTTCTTTCAGTTCCCATTCTTTACTTCACTTACCCTCTGTTCCCTTCCTTTACTTATTCACTCATTCTCTTTTTCTTTATTATGTACTTCACTCCTACACACACACCTCATCCCCCTCCCAACATATACACACACCTCTGACATACACCCCACACACACACCACACACACACCTCATACACACACGCCCCCCACACACACTCTTCACACACACACACACACACATTCCATACACACACATACATCCCACACACATACCCCCCACACCCATACACCCCTCACAGATATCTCACACACCCTCACCTCCACCCACACCGAAACACCCCACACACCCACACCCACAGACACACCTTAGACACCCATATCCCGGCCTACACCCACTGAATCCCTATAAGTCAGACACACTGCATTACTTACCTTTCTTTGCTGTTTCACTCAAACCCATTCAGGCACTGTTTCCTTTACTCTCTTTGTCCTTTCTCTTTGTCACTCCCCATGTCTTATCCTAATTCAATTTTTCACCCTCTTTCACCCCTCTTTACTTACACTAACTGGTCTTTTCTCACCCTCCTTCACCGTTCTTCATTTATCCCGGTTCCGCCACTACCCTTCATTCTCCATTTTTTACTGTCCTTTCTTTTTCTTTTAACACCCATTCACAATCTCCCACTATCTCTACTTTAGTCTTCTTCCTCTCTCTTCCTTTCTTTCGCTCCTTTAGTTATTTTACTTTTCTCACTTTCACTCTATTACACCTTCTCTGTTTTTTACTATGTAATAAACAATCCCTCTGTGTTTTTCCCTCTAGCTCTCTTTCGCTTAACATTACTCTCTTTGTGTTCTTCCCTCATGCTAACTCCTTCATTAATTTTTTTTTTCTTTTTTTTTTGGTGCGCGCCTCGGTGCGCGCCCCGGTGCACGTACCGGTACGCGTACCCTGCAGAAATAAGATTGACAGAGATTCTTTAAAAATATAGGTTTATTTTTATGAAGTAAAGGTAGTACTAAAAATAACTGTTTTTTTTCTTCTTTTTATTGTTTTATATTTTATGTTTTTTTGATTATTTTGTACTTTTTTTGGCTTTTCTGAACACTTTTATAATTTTTTTGTATTTTTTATGGGGAGAAACAAAAAACAGGGAATTGTAAATGGCTCAACTGGAGCAAAAAAAAATCAAGAAAAATTAGGGTTTTCTTGGACACTTATGGTTATCACCAGCAACCATGATAAGTTTGATACTTTGCTCACCATAGCAAAGTGGCTTGTTACAATATTTGCACACGATTTTGTAATCGGCAAACTTAGGTTGAATAGTAGCCAATGTGTCTCTTGCCCCCGGACCCGATGGAGTGGGTTGTTTTGATGTTGAGGGTCTAGACGTTGATGGGGGTAGCTTACTGCAGAGGTCCCTTAACTCTGCAATATAGTAATTGTTTGGATGCCAACGCATCATGTGGCGAATCATGGTATGATTCCTGAAGGAATATTTTTTGTTAGGGTTCCCCCTGGACAGCTCAGCACCACAAATCAAGCAAGTCACCTTTGCAGCGTTGACTTTTTTAAAACCCCTTGGGATTTTGTAGAACTCCCATATAAAGTGCTCTTTTGGTTTGTAGGGCTGTTTATCTTCGGGCAGGAACTGCCTTGTCTGTGCCTCCTCTTCATCATCCTCCTCCTCTTCCTCTTGACCACCAATGTAATCTTCTGATGGTCTTTTAGATGGTGGTGGTGGTGGTGGTGGGGTAGATGCTCCAGCTGTTGCTGCTACTGTAGCCATTTTATACTAGTAAAGAGTAGAGATAGAACTCCAAACAGGTCTTCCTCAGTCAAAGGACAAAGTCAGAGTAAGGAAAAAAGGTGGGGGCTTTCATCATTTGGAAACCAAAACTGATCTGCACCAATGAAAAGTGTTATTTTCAGATCACATGACCCGACGCGCTTACGCCCCTGGGCACGTGGCATAAGCGAGTCGAGACGTTGCGCGATCGTATGTGATCGCGTGCTTCCGGGTGCGCTTATGCAGTACGTCATATGACGCATCACGCGGCTGCGCGATATGTCACGATGTTGTTTTCGTTCGCGGCAATAGCGCTATCGGGACGCTCACCGGTACGCGCCCCGGGGCTCGCCGTAATATTGCGCTTACCTGTGCGTTCACCGGTACGCGCCCCGGGAGCGCTCCGGGCAAAAAATATTTAAAACATTTAAAAAAAGAAAAGAAAAAAAAAACTATTACATAATTATACAATATAAAATTCGTTATAAAAAAAATATTACTTTTCATACCTATAGAGATTTGCTATTAAAAAACCATTGAAATTCACTGAAAAAACCATAGGTTTCACACCAGTTATAGTTAGGAATTAGCATTTAAAAAAACCTATTAAATTGACTGCAAAAACCATAGCTTTCACACCAGTTATAGTTAGCTGGAAGTTTTACTCGCATAAAACCATTGAAATTCCCACGTTATAGTTAGTTGGACTCACTATAACTTGCGCGTGCAATGCATTGCTGATGACGTCACATATTACATCACTCATGACATGGTCAGTGACATCACTCATGACATCACTGATGACACCATCCTTGTGACAGAGTGACAGACCTCCTTTCACTGTAATGTAACCCTTGAAACACATATTGAAAAATAAAAAATAAAATTTTCAAAAAAATGCAGATACCCATATCAGTTACAACAACCAATTCAGTAATTCCACCATCTATATACATATCCACTCATTCACAAACAGTTCTATATAGTCACTCATACATATACTCACTCATCATATGTAGTGATACACCTATACATCCTGTTACACACCGAAAGTCATCCAAAAGTTACTCACATACATACTCACACATGCAAATAAACTATTGAACATCCATTTATTTGCATATACAGCTAAACACACACTACCACCTTACTTCTAAGGAAACTTACACATACTTACTCTCTTAAACAATCACTTATAGAAACACATACTTATTTAAACAGGAACTCTAAAAAATCTCTTACTCTCACATATACTCACTTATATACATCAATATTCACATATACTAGATTAAAACATATGTAGTTACTGATCAACACACTAGTGAGACAGTCATTCACTCACTAACATACACATATACACACTCATCCACCCATACAGTCCTGCACATATGCTGTCTTCAAAACACATACAAACAGAGAGTCAGTCACTCATGCATCTATGTGCTAAGTAATACCCCCACCAAACTATATAGACACTCATACTGATATTAAAAAAAACATCTAATAACCCATATACATACACATGTAGCTACTCACCAACCCATGCAGCCACTTGTACACAAAGTGAAACACTAATCTATATATTTAAATATTTAAACATTACTCAATAATATATGTATTCACTAAAATACACTTAATAAGCCAGTTAACCAATCAATTTTTTTAGAAATAAAATCCATGTAAACACTTATTTAAACATTTATTATTCCATCAACTTTTACATATACATATATAACACATATTTATTTTTCGGAAGACACACATTCACTGGATGGTGTCATCAGTGATGTCATTAGTGATGTCACTGACCATGTCATGAGTGATGTAATATGTGACATCATCAGCAGTGCATTGCACGCGCAAGTTATAGTGAGTCCAACTAACTATAACGTGGGAATTTCAATGGTTTTATGCGAGTAAAACTTCCAGCTAACTATAACTGGTGTGAAAGCTATGGTTTTTGCAGTCAATTTAATAGGTTTTTTTAAATGCTAATTCCTAACTATAACTGGTGTGAAACCTATGGTACCAAAACAGCATAAACATCAGACCCAACCTCCAGGACGCCCCATAGTCTCTTCCATAGACAGTGTATGTGAACAGATTTCAAAATATGTGGACCACTTCCTTAGAGACTATGTAGTACAATTGCCAAGCTATCTAAGGGACACCAAAGACTTTCTCAGCAAGATAAAACATTTGAAATGGGAAAATGATTTGAACTTCATGGTGCCTGATGTACATTCTTTGTATACTATAATTGACCACCAACAAGGACTAGAAGCATGTGAATTCTATCTGAGCAGCAGACCTATTAGGTTTTTTGAACATAATGTAATGATCATGTCTATGATTGACTTCTGTCTAAAAAACAATATTTTTTCATTCAATGGTGCCCTCTACAGGCAGATCAATGGGACTGCCATGGGTTCTTGCTTTGCTCCCAGTTTCGCTAATTTATTTATGGGATACTGGGAGCAGGAGATCCATGGCAGTCTCACCCTGAAAGACGATTTTGAGAGAGTGGTGGTCTGGCTCCGCTATATAGACGATTTATTTATTGTCTATAGGGGAAGAAAAGAGCAGGCCGAAACATTCATGAACAACCTGAATGCCAACAAATATAACATCAAACTATCTGGTACAATCAGTAATGAAAAAGTTGAGTACCTAGATGTTAGCCTAGAGATCAAATTTGCACTTCTCTTTTCCGCAAGGAGACAGCGGGAAACAGTGTGTTGCACGCCCTCAGCAGTCATCCAGAGGTGCTCAAATGGAGTATACCTTTTGGTGAACTGCTGAGGGCCAAGAGAAACTGTAACACTAATGAAGCTTACAGCTTAGAGAGGGATTTGATTTCTGACAGATTCAAAGAACGAGGTTATCCTAATTGGGTTATCAAAAGGGCTATAGAGAGGGCAGAAAGGGTGGACAGAAAACAAACTCTAGAAAATCAGGAGACAGATAGTGATGAGGTTGATGAGACTACAAGAGTGATACTAACATACAATGAAAAATCAGAGGTGGTCAAACGAGTGATTGCAAAACATTGGGACATCTTAAAACAAGATAATACCATAGGCAGTCAATTACAGAAAAGACCGAGTATCACGTACAGACGGAACCTCAACATTAGAGATCTAGTTGCTAGAAATTATATCACGCAGTATCCAGACAACACAGAACATGGGCTACAGGGTTTTTACCCGTGTAGTCATTGCAAAGCATGTAGTAACAGCACGTACAAAAGTGAACTGACGTATAATGGAGTCAGGAGGAAGATTACACAATTCCTCACATGCAGTACAAGTTATGTTGTATATATCATAGAATGCCCTTGTCAGCTATGGTATATAGGCAGTACCAAGTGCAGTGCCAAAAAAAGGATATTAGAACATCGTAGGGCAATTACCAACCAGGACCCCAAGTACCCAGTGGCACGACACTTCAAAGACAAACACTACTCGGATGCCAGTGTATTAAGTTATATGCTGATTGAACAAATTGATGCTAGTCCGAGAGGAGGTGACAGATTGTTATCCCTCAGACAGCATGAATCCAAACATATAATTAACTTTCAAAGCAAACATCCGGGCAGACTCAACTGGGATGAAGAATTATCTGTTCATCTGAAAAAGGGCTCATAGAGGTAACACGCATATCTAGCCCCGGTTTTTATAGAATTTCCCCGTCAAATCTTATCACCTTATAAGATAGAGCAATGATATCCGTAGTAGAATTCAGGGGATGCCTTAAGATCTGTTGAATTAGTAATAACAATACAGCCTCTTTAATCATGTAAATAACTGTGCAAGGAATATATTTTTTAATGTCATTGTAATTTAGTCTTTTGTGTATGTTTTCTTTACAGGAGAACAGGGAGGGATTCCCACCATGAATTGATGCACCATCACGGGCTTCCCATCCTGTTCGTCCATTCGTAGGCACATAGGGTCACGGTCAGCTATTATTATTTTCACAGTCAAGCACAAAAGAAGTTACACATATATAATATGTAAAGTTTACGGGACTGTCGGCAAAACATGTATTTTTTTGTAAGCTTTCTGGGTGATCACATTACAGCACGCCTATAACAGCATCAAGACTTTCATGGGTTATATCAAGACAGTGATATGGGCCGTCTTTTTGTTGAATATTATGTATATGAGGTGAACCCGCAATTAAGTCTATGGTATATTCTGACACTTGTCAATAATTTTTGGAAACATTGGAGATGGCTGGTAGATAACCTAAATATGCATATCTATCATTTATGCCATGCTGCGCTTATTCTTGGTTTTCCCTACTGACGAATATATAGGTTAGTAATTTTGACACTGGTCAATACGTACAAATGTATATAGAACGTGGATTCTACTTAAGACATTACAAGATGGCCGACACGCTTTGTTGTAAATATGTATAGCCTTTTTTTACCAATATTTGTTATAAAAGAAGGTTAACATCATAGGCAGTAACATTCGATCAATGGTATGCCGCAACGACTAAAGACCATATTCAGGCATGTCAATGTGACATCAGTCAATAGTATGAAAAGCTATGGTACCAATTGTATATTAGACGTTACAAGATGGCCGACACACATTTGGTTGTAAATACGTATGTCCTACATTTATTTTGATGTATGTGTAACTTTATTTAAAAAAGCACGAAACGCGTTGTGTGAATAAACCAAAGAATTCATACTTATTGATTGTTGTGGTGTTCCTGAGAGCGTACAAAGATTGTTGGTTGTGTGGACTTAATACTTACCGGCGTGCTTCACCGGAGAGTACGCCACTTTCCTACGGGTCACAGCGTTGCGGGAGAAGCAGCTTTGTTTTGGATATATATATATATATATATATATATATATATATATATATATATATATATATATATATATATATATATATATATATATATATACATACATACAAACAAATTCTGTTGGCTTCTCTCAGTTTAGGTAAAAAAAATCTGATCACAGGAATGTTTGCTATTTTCATAATATGAAACTGCTTGCTCTTCTTCTACCGCATATCACTTCACCATTATGGGGGAGGGAGGCAATACTTCCTTGAATAATGGTACTCTCAATAACGCGTCTTCTGTCACCCGCTAGGAGAACTTAGAGACTTAAAAACGACCCTGCTTCTCCCAGAAAATCCCCCCTCCCAATCACCCTCACTTAATGGATGAATTTAAAATGCTGAAATCTTTCATGTTGGAAATTATTATTATTATTTTATTATTAGCATTTGTTAGGCGAAAAAAGAATTATCCCCAAAGGGATCTCTTGGTGCCACAATATCAGAAGAGCAGAGAGGAGACAACTTATTAGGGACTAAACAACCAGGTTTTAAGACGTTTTTGAAACTGCCCTAGGTTGGGGCAGGAGCGAATGTCGTCTGGCAGTTTGTTCCAGTAGGAGGGAGCGAGATGTGAAAATGAGCGGCCACCCATTCTGATTTTATTCATCCTCATTGGGCACAACTGTCGCTGATCGCTCGACCTCACTTGCCGGGAAGGAATATAGGGTATTGGCTTTTTACTGAGGTAAGCCGGACAGTATACATTCAAAATATCAAATTTTTAATATCGATTTACATTAATATCGAATAAAAAATATAGAATTGACACAATATCGAATGGACAGAATATAGAATACAAAAATATCGAATAGAATAGCAGTAATATCGAATTCAAAATATAGAATGGACAAAATATCGAATGGACAGAATATAGACAACAAAAATATCGAATTTGAGGTAAGTTAATATAAATTTTTTAATAATATCCAATTTTTTAAAGTGATTTTTTATGTTAGTATATGTGTGAAAAGTGTATATTTATTTTAATTAATTAATTTTATGGTATTTAATTTTTGCGTAATATAATTCTGTAGCGGGTTGTGGGTTTATAGGGGAATAGGGTGGGAACTAATTTAATTATAATTAATTAAATATGTTAATTTATTTTTTGGTAATTATTTTGAATTAATTGTTAATTATTTGTTAATTGGTAAATAATTAAAATATAATTGGTAATTTATTTTAATTAATTGATTAATTGATAATTATGTTACTTTTATAAATTTATTTTCTGAGCGGGTTGTGGGCTTATAGGGGAATAGAGTGGGACAGCTAACCACAAAGGTTTCCCGGCGCTAGAAGAGACAGAAAGCAATGAAGCACAGAAAGATGGTAGGTTAATGGTTGAAGAGCCAGGTTTTGATGGCTTTGCGAAAATGAGCATAACAGTTCTCGGAGCGAAAGTCAGAAGGAAGGGAGTTCCAAAGTCTGGGCCCTAAAAACGAGAACGACCTACCGCCCATTCTAGACAGTCTATACCTGGGCACACAGAATAAGCTTTGTGAAGAGGAACGGAGAGAACGAGAAGGGGAATAGATTTTGAAAAGAGATTGCAAGTAACTGGGAGCATTCCCAGCCTTGATCTTGTAGCTCAAGGCTTTAAATTTCACTCGGTTCTCAAATTTAAGACAGTGAAGGTCTCGGAGACGTTCTGTGATGTGGTCAGTTTTGTGACAGCAACAAAGCAAACGTGCAGCAGAATTTTGTGCTAGTTGGAGTCGTCTCGTGACTGCCTTGGTCGCCCCAGGTAGAGTATGTTACCATAGTCAAACCGAGAGGTCACCAAGTCGTCCACTACGGACATCTGGGTATTAGTTGGCAACATCCAAAGAATTTGTATTGTTAGGCCGTTATCTATGATCACACCCAGGTTGCGCACATGCTCAGAAGGGGATGGAAGCGGGCCCATCTCAGATGGCCAGTGCCTAGAGCTCCAGAGGTCTTGTTTTTGCCCAAGGATCAGGGCTTCCGTCTCCCCTCCATTCAGTTTGAGCAGGTTTAGATTCATCCATCTGGATATGTCCCTGAGGCCAGTCTGAAGGAGGGAGGTGGCCTGGTCTGATTGTGATAGGGAAAAGGCAATTTGCGAATCGTCGGCATAGGTAAACAAAGTTAGCCCAGCACGTTCCGCGATGTAGGCCAAGGGAGTGACATAGAGATTGAAAAGGAGGGGGCTGAGAATCGAGCCCTGGGGAACACCACAAGGTAATGAATGGATTTTGGAGGTAGCCGAGTGTGAACAAATTTGAAAAGTCCGGTCAGTCAGAAAAGATGCCAACCATTCCAAGGCTTGTCCGCCGATGCCCATGGCGGCAAGGGAACTGAGGTGTATGTTGTGGGTGACAGTATCGAAAGCTGCACTGAGATCGAGCAATATCAGTGCAGCTGTGTCACCTCGGTCCAACAGAAAACGGAGGTTCTCCGTGACGCCCAGGAGTGTAGTTTCGGTAGAGAAGCCAGGACGAAAAACCGACTGAGAGAAGTGTGATAGGTTATTTGTGACAATGAACTGAGACAGATGTAAATGTAAATGTAAATGTGTGTATACTTGTAAAGCGCACTATCACCTGAAAGGTATCTTGGCGCTGTATACCGCTGTGGAACCCTTCCTGGCTTTCCCTGTGAGATGCCCCCTTACTGGGCACCTCCAAGGGGAGTCAAGGCATCCTAGCGTTTTCGGGGCCGTTGTGGAGATTAAGCAAGCTATTGCCTAGAGTTGCAGAGTGGGACCCATGAATAGAGTAGGCACCTAGGCGAGAATTATCAAGCCCGTGGACATTGAGCCCAAGACCCTGCCGCGTCGGGAATCGAACCCTGGTCCCGGGCCAGACCTCTGCCTCAGGGTCTTCCGCTCTAATCGGTGAGCCACACTTCTCCACAGATGGTCATGGATATGTCTCTCCAAGACTTTGGAGAAGGCTGGCAGCAAAGAGATCTGATGAAAATTGGAGAAAACTTTAGGGTCAGCAGTGGGCTTTTTCAACAATGGAGTAACCATTGCATGCTTCCAACAGGCAGGAACCGTGGCAGTTTTTAGTGAAAGATTAAGTGTAGTGCAGATCGTAGAGAGCTGTGGGACATCCAGTAAGCGCAATATTGGGATGGGCAAGGGATCGGTAGGTGAACCCGATTTCACTTTACACAGAATCTCAAGAAGGGCTGCGGGGTGCAGGTCAGGCCATAGAAGTAGGGGAGCATAGGTGGGAGTAGAAAAATAGCAGTAGAAAAATAGTTTATGACCCCAGGATTCGGGGATGGTATAGGAGAAGTAATACTGTCGCTTTGGTCAGAGATGTCTTGATATATCTTATCAATTTTTGTGATAAAAAACTGGGCAAGCTCATCGCATTTGCTGCTAGACAGGGGCAGAAGTTTGGCTGTGGTGTGAGAGCCCGCAAGATTTTGACCAAGCCAAAGAGTACTTTGGACTTATTTACTGCTTCAGCTATAGTATTGGAAACATAGTTGGCCCTAGTCAGAGCACAAGCTTTGTGGTAACGCTTCAATTCGCTTTTATAAGTAGAACCTGCCGTAAGGGAGTAGTCCTTTCTCCAAATTCGTTCTAGTTTTGTACAATGAGACCTATCCGCTTTTAATGTTTCATTGAACCAAGGTGCCGGTGTTTTATGGGTTGCCACTTTCTTGTGGGAGGAAAGAAGGCAGATGTCAATAGCATCAAGAAGCCAAGAATTTGTTACTCTCGTGGCGATCCAGGCTGCGGCTGTGTTGTGTTGTTGTGGATGCTGTCATATACTTTATATCTTGCTGCTGATTGAATAGCATGCCTGATAAGCTTTTTTTAAAATTGGAACTCGCACATTGTGTTTATTTCTGTCGCTGATTTTAATAGCACGCCTGACAAATATTTGCAAAATTGAAATTGATTCTTTGTCTTTTAAAAAAATTCAAGCTACTCTCACCTGCACTTTATTAGCCTCGTGGCCCCGTTCCGCCCGGCTCTGTGCCGTTTGCTGCGGAGGGTCAGCTCGAGGAGCATTACTTCCTGCTAGTTAATACACTTCCGCCCTGCACCGAAAATCCGCAGGTTAGCGGTCTAGCGCTGCCGAGCCTATCAAGTACAAAACTCCCGCTTCCAGCTCCCAGCCCCATTGACTCTCGTGGCGATCCAGGCTGCGGCTGTGTTGTGTTGTTGTGGATGCTGTCATATACTTTATATCTTGCTGCTGATTGAATAGCATGCCTGATAAGCTTTTTTAAAAATTGTAACTCGCACATTGTGTTTGTTTCTGTCGCTGATTTTAATAGCACGCCTGACAAATATTTGCAAAATTGAAATTGATTCTTGGTCTTTTAAAAAAATTCAAGCTACTCTCACCTGCACTTTATTAGCCTCGTGGCCCCGTTCCGCCCCGGCTCTGTGCCGTTTGCTGCGGAGGGTCAGCTCGAGGAGCATTACTTCCTGCTAGTTAATACACTTCCGCCCTGCACCGAAAATCCGCAGGTTAACGGTCTAGCGCTGCCGAGCCTATCAAGTACAAAACTCCCGCTTCCAGCTCCCAGCCCCCAGCCCCATTGACTCTCGTGGCGATCCAGGCTGCGGCTGTGTTGTGTTGTTGTGGATGCTGTCATATACTTTATATCTCGCTGCTGATTGAATAGCATGCCTGATAAGCTTTTTTAAAAATTGTAACTCGCACATTGTGTTTGTTTCTGTCGCTGATTTTAATAGCACGCCTGACAAATATTTGCAAAATTGAAATTGATTCTTGGTCTTTTAAAAAAATTCAAGCTACTCTCACCTGCACTTTATTAGCCTCGTGGCCCCGTTCCGCCCCGGCTCTGTGCCGTTTGCTGCGGAGGGTCAGCTCGAGGAGCATTACTTCCTGCTAGTTAATACACTTCCGCCCTGCACCGAAAATCCGCAGGTTAGCGGTCTAGCGCTCCCTCACCATCACTATTTAATGGCGATATGGAGGAAGCGCAGCGGACGAGCGCAGCGGGAGCGCCGACTTAGCGCCGAAGTCGCGCACAAGTCAAGCCCGTCTGCGCCCGTCCGCGGCCGACCAGGCCCAGGGCCCCGTCGTAATGCCCAAATGCACTCATATTCCTCCTCTGACCTACTGAGACTCAAATCCTCAGGCCCCATTCCCGCCCGCGCTATCAGAGCAGCCCAGATATGTGGCATTCTTGCTCCTTCTGATTTCTCGGCGCTTGATTCCCCCCAAGATCCCTCCCCTATGTTGCCGCCGACATTTGCCTCTCTACTTATTGTTTATCTTAATACCCGTTCCCTCATCCGCCACCAGCTTGAGATCTTTCAATTGCTGCATCAGAGCTCCATTGATATCCTTCTCTTAGCAGAAACTTGGATCACTGAAGACTCAGCCCCTGACATCCTTGCAGCAATCCCCACGGGATATTACATTTTACATGCCAACCGGCCCGCTGGGAAGACTGGCGGCGGAGTGGCGGCTATCATCCGCTCTGAACATATCTTCTCCGAGATTACGGTGACATCTATTCCTAATACGGAATGCTTAGCTCTAAAATTTTCCTCTGCTAAGTCGTATTTTATTTGTGTTACCGTATATAGACCCCCCGAATATATGCCACTCTTTCCCCAACTCTTCAGCGATTTTATCGCTCAACTTGCGATCAATCACGCTAACATCCTGGTGACGGGAGATTTCAATTATTGGCCATCTGATGCCCATGAAAGCCAATCGTCCGCGGAATTCACAGATCTCTTAAATAGCATGAACTTCTCTCAACACGTTCACACCCCTACCCACCACAAAGGCCATATTCTTGATTAAATCTGGACATCCAACATCGACATCTCACCTCCTGCTGTCCTCCCCTGCTCCTGGTCCGATCATTACCTCATCTCTTTTCAATTACACCTGCACACTTTGTGTCCCCCTCCCCGTGCCAAGAATTTTATGGCTCGCAACTGGAAAAGAGCCAATCCGCTTGAATTTCATGATTTATTGGCCTCTACTGCGCCCACGTCATCGATCTCGCTAGAGGATCAGGCTGACCATCTCGATGAATGGCTACGTCAGGCTAGCAATAAAGTTGCCCCCTTTAAAAAAATCAAAGCTAAGCGCCTACACGACGCACAACGATGGTTTACGGACCAACTCAAAGCAGATAAACTTGCCCTGCGGCAAGCTGAACGCCGTTGGCGTCGCAATTACAACCCACAGCTCAAACTTGTTTACACTGATTCTCTAAAATCCTATAAACAATCGATCCTGACAGCTAAGACGGCCTATTTTTCTCAAAAAATACTGAATTCAAACAACAAAACCAAGGATATCTTTTCAATTGTAAACGAGCTGTCTGTGCCTGATAGAGTCACTCCCCAATCCCAGCCTACCCAAACCCTGTGTGATTCGCTCAACTCTTACTTCATCGAGAAAGTCACAACCATAAAAAACAATATCCCGACCCCTGCGTCCCCTACTCCCCCTCCCCTTCCCCCCAAGAATACCAGTATCCTGACGGAGTTTCCTCCCATCTCCCTACAAGAGTTTTCCTCCCTTCTCCTCAAAGTCAGCTCGGGGTCCCCAAATGACTGCTGCCCCCCGCAGATTCTGAGAGAAGCTTTTCTTGCGTGCCCAGGCCCCCCTTTGGCATTACTCAATAACTCCCTTGCTACTGGGGAGGTCCCTTGCTCCTTCAAGCAAGCTGCCGTCTTACCTATTTTAAAGAAACCCAATGCGGACCCCACAATACTAAGCAATTACAGACCTATTTCCCTCCTCCCCTACCTAGGAAAAATTTTGGAGACCCATGTCACCCGCTGCCTGAGCTCTTTTATCGAGAAATCCTCTTTTCTAGACCCCCAACAAGCTGGATTCAGACCCCTCCACTCCACTGAGGCGGTCATAGTAGCAGTCATGGACACCCTCAGGAAGGGCGTGGACAAAAACACCTCTCAGGCCCTTGTCCTACTAGACCTCTCGGCGGCATTTGACACGGTCGATCACACCATCTTGATCGACCGTGTCTACAATGCCGGCATACAGGGTGTGGCCCTTGACTGGCTCCGATCATTCCTTAACCAGCGATCACAATCTGTCCACCTGTCCACCTTCTCTGCAACCTACACATCCCTCACCTGTGGTGTCCCACAAGGCTCTGCACTATCTCCCCTTTTATTTAATTTGTATTTGCAACCTCTTCTAGCTTCCCTTCGCAACTCCCCGGTTACAATTTTCAACTACGCGGACGACCTCCAGTTAATTTTTCCCATTGATTCCCTCCCTTCCTCCCGTCTGAACTTCCAGTCCATCATGCTGACTATCACAGAGTGGATGTATCACAGCCAATTAAAGCTGAACCCCACTAAAACTGAGCTCGTATTGGTGGGGGGTCTCACACACCCATGGAATTTCACCTTCTGGCCAACATCTCTGGGGACGGCACCCACTCCTGTGAGCACTGTGAAAAGTTTGGGGGTGATCATTTCTGAAGACCTTTCAATGAGACCGCAAATTAACTCTCTCACCTCAGCCTGTATTTTCCATCTCAGGCGGATTCGCAAGATCAGCAGGTTTCTCACCAGAGAAGCCCTGATCCAAGTCATCATTGCACTCATCACCTCCAGGCTAGACTATGCCAACATGCTGTACGTGGGAATTCCGGCATGCCACCTCCACCGCTTGCAGCTGGTGCAGAATCAGGCTGCCCGCCTGATTTTCCGCCAGCCTAAACATCAGCACGTTACTCCCCTCCTTCGTAGTCTGCACTGGCTCCCGGTCTCAAAACGCTGCACCTTCAAGCTGGCATGCTCAACCTTTAAGGCCCTTTTGGGTGCAGCCCCCGCTTTCATCTCTTCGGTCCTGACTCGCCACATTCCCCTAAGAGCTCTTCGATCAGCATCTCTCAACCTCCTTGTGGTCCCCAAATTCAAACGGAAAAAGCATGGCGGTCTGAGCTTCTCTGCTCTGGCCCCCTCTACTTGGAACTCTCTGCCACCCCAACTTCGTCTTTGCCCCAACTATGACAGTTTTCGCAAACTATTAAAAACTTTGCTCTTCCAATCCGCCTACGAATAACTTCCTTGCCCTGGATCACGGTACCTGTCAACGAGCGCCATGAAACCGTTGGTGAAAGTGCGCGGTATAAATAATTTTAATGTAAATGTAAATGTTACACCTGCTACTGCTTCCATGTCGGTCGACTTGGACAGGTTAGTACCAGGATGAGTTTCGAGAACATTATTGAGAGAGGCGATGTCCAGCTTTTTCCAGTCTCTTTTACTAGAAACTGGTGAAACTCTGTAAAGAGGCAGCACATCAGTAGTGGTAAACGGAAATCTAATAAGATAATGGTCAGACCAATGAACAGGTAAAGCAGGACAACAATGTAAAAGAGAGATATTAGAAAAAATGGGGTCCAAAAAATGGCCACCTTTATGCGTGGGGCCACAGTTTTGAAGAGTAATATTCATGGCCTCAAAGTCAGCAATTAGATTTTTGCCAACACTATTCTTAAAGTCTTCCAAATGTACGTTAAAATTCCCTATAACCAAGAAATTACTGGAGTTAGTAAGATTAGAAGCTATATAGTCAGAGAGTTGTGCCGACCAGGCATTCGCTGGGCCTGGAGGGCGGTAGACCAAGAGGCCCGTGAGGGTAACCTTAGGATGAAGGGCAAGTTTGAAACGCACTGCCTCGCAATTGTTTAAAGTAATAGGATCGAGCTGGCATTGGAACCTGTTCTTAAATATGATCGCAATGCCACCCCCAATTTTATTGAGTCTGTCGCTCCTAGCGATGGCATAATCGGAGGGTAATGCTTCCGCAATGTCAGGTCCGGAGCTTTCATGAAGCCACTTCTCAGTGATAAATAAATTAAAATACATTTTTAATTGGTAATTAATTAAACTATAATTGGTAATTAATTTTAATTGATTAATTGATAATTATGTTAGATTGATTAATTTATTTTCTGTTGCGGGTTGTGTGTTTATAGGGGATTAGGATGGGAAGTAATTTAATTGTAATTAATTAAATATTTTAATTTATTTATTGGGTTTTTGTTGTAATTTTTAATTAATTTTTAATTCTTAATAAATTAATTGTGAATTGGTAAATAATTTGTATTAATAGGTAATACTTTTTTTAATAATGAATTTTTATTTGTATTTTTAATTAAGTAAATTATTATATTACATAAAATTGTTAATTACGGGAGCTACGCTAGCTAGCAAGCAAGATGGCCGCGTAAGCGCCCAGCTCCGCCGACCTCCGCCAGCAGCTCGTATATCCTGCAATTTATCCTTACCTCGCACCAGACTCCCGTGCACATGAAGTGTTCCTGATTCTTAAGGTGCAATCCCGAAATTTCCATCTTATCGGGTGACGAAGATACGCTGTGTTCCATTCTCGGCCTAACTCAGTGTGGAAGCCGGGGCCTCGATTTCTTGCCCATCCGGGTTAGAGTGGATCAACATCGGCTGCGGGACCTGGGCTGCGTCCGGTCTCCCGAACTGGGACACAATTTGCCTTTTCGAATGGCTACTCTGTGAACTGTTTACATCGAGGACACAGCAGAGTGACGCACCGGTTGCTGTGGTCGGGGGTCCGACGCCCGGAGACTCGGCTAGCCTCCCGGGGTGGACGGGCTCGGCCCTTGCTAGCGGCGAAAGTGTCGATATCGCAAGGCGGAGAGCGCCCACTGTTGTCATCGGCTTCGTGTGTGCCTGTTACTCCGGAGTAGTCGACCTCCGGGGTTCAAGTCCTGCTTTGTCGCTTCGTGAGCAGGGATGGAGGGGACAGAAGGCACACCATCGCTGCAGACCGTAATGGCCGCCATTGGGGCGCTCCACTCGCAGATCACCGTCATGTGCCAGAAACTGTCTGTAACAATGGACAATATCTGTCTGAGACCAGACGACGACGCTTTGGCATGTTTTCAGCCAGCTGTGGTACCCGTGGAGAAGAGTACGCTTGAGTTTGAGGTCCCCGTACGGAAGCCTGATTTCATATGCTTTGTTGATTCACGCATAACAGATAGCATGCCTGTTATCATCGTCAGCTTCTCCTGCTCGATCCCTATTCCGCCAAACATCGCCATGGACAGTCTTAATTGGCGCGACAAGTTCCTCAATGACTATTGGAGAGTTTCGCTATCCTTCCTCACCTTTCCTCGCCTGATTTGTGGATATCGTGAACTTTTATCCTGTTTTCGATCCGATTCCATTGACTTGAGCTTTTATGAATGCTCTGATTTTTCCATTGTGATTGTGATTTGGGTGATAAGGGCTCTTATTAAGAACCGTACTGGCCAGGGTTGAATCTACTATTAGGGCTTGATAGAATATTTGATCTGATGCCGGGATTGTGACCTATAACGTAACGGGAGTTGGGTGGTGTTTACTGCACTCCCCCGGTTTGATTACTTACTTTGCCTCATATTGTATTGCATAGGTTTCGGGGTGGTCGCTTTTGGCGGGGGGTAAGGGAGACCGGGAGTGAGTTTTAATTCTCCTCCTCATCTTCTTTCCTTCCTTTAGGGCAAGTTTCTGGGCGACAGGCACGCTGCTAGTGGGGGAGGCCATAGCCATTGCAGGGGTGCAGGGTGCGGGGTTAGGGGGGGTTTATTATTTTGCCTTTGTTTTGTTCTATGGTCCTATTTTCTTTCCTTTTTCCTCCCTTCGGGTGGCGGGCTGTTTATCCTTCACTGATTTTATCCGTATATGTGTCTACACTGGCTTTGATTCTCCTGTATCCTGATGGGTGGGCCCTGTGGATGGTACTCGCTCTAGATCACCTACAAGTTGTTTATCCTTTTTCATATGCGTAACTAAAGCGTAATTATGATGGCGTCGTATGTTCCTTTATAACCGATTGTATGCAAAGCTACATCCCCACACCTATTCTTGTGCTGTATTTTATAGTGTGACACCTGATATTTGTAATGCCACTCTCGTTTCTTTAATAAAAATATATATAAAAAAAAAATGTTAATTACTTTTTAATTAATTTGTAATTGGTATTAATATATATATTTTTTATTCATATATGAAGTATTTACTTTCCCTACTGTTGCACTCTCTGGAGTGGGAATAGTAATTTTTACCCCTACGCTTTCCAACGTTTTCCCTACTGTTGCACACACTGGAGTGGGAATAGTCATTTTTACCCCTACGCTATCCAACGCTTTTCCTACTGTTGCACTCATTGGAGTGGGAATAGTCAATTTTATGTCTACGCTATCCAACGCTTTCTCTACTGTTGCACTCACTGGAGTGGGAATAGTAATTTGTACCCTCCTGCTATCCAACTCTTTCCCTACTGTTGCACTCACTGGAGTGGGAATAGTAATTTTACCTCTACATTATCCAACGCTTTCCCTACTGTTGCACTCTCCGGAGTGGGAATAGTAATTTTTACTCTCCCGCTATCCAATGCTTTCCCTACTGTTGCACTCACTGGAGTGGGAATAGTAAATTTTATGTTTACGCTATCCAACGCTTTCCCTACTGTTGCACTCTTTGGAGTGGGAATAGTAATTTTTACCCCTACGCTATCCAACGCTTTTCCTACTGTTGCACTCATTGGAGTGGGAATAGTCAATTTTATGTCTACGCTATCCAACGCTTTCTCTACTGTTGCACTCACTGGAGTGGGAATAGTAATTTGTACCCTCCTGCTATCCAACGCTTTCCCTACTGTTGCACTCACTGGAGTGGGAATAGTAATTTTTACCTCTACATTATCCAATGCTTTCCCTACTGTTGCACTCACTGGAGTGGGAATAGTAAATTTTATGTCTACGCTATCCAACGCTTTCCCTACTGTTGCACTCTTTGGAGTGGGAATAGTAATTTTTACCCCTACGTTATCCAACGCTTTCCCTACGGTTGCACTCACTGGAGTGGGAGTAGTAAATGTTATGTCTATGCTATCCAACGCTTTCCCTACTGTTGCACTCACTGGAGTGGGATTAGTAATTTTTACCCTCCCGCTATCCAACGCTTTCCCTACTGTTGCACTCACTGGAGTGGGAATAGTAATTTTTACCTCTACATTATCCAACACTTTCCCTACTGTTGCACTCTCTGGAGTGGGAATAGTAATTTTTACTCTCCCGCTATCCAATGCTTTCCCTACTGTTGCACTCACTGGAGTGGGAATAGTAAATTTTATGTCTACGCTATCCAACGCTTTCCCTACTGTTGCACTCTCTGGAGTGGGAATAGTAAGGTTTACCCCTACTCTATCCAACGCTTTCCCTACTGTTGCAATCTCTGGAGTGGGAATAGTAATGTTTACCCCTACGCTATCCAACGCTTTCCCTACTGTTGCACTCACTGGAGTGGGAATAGTAAATGTTATGTCTACGCTATCCAACGCTTTCCCTGCTGTTGCACTCACTGGAGTGGGAATAGCAATTTTTACCCTCCCGCCATCCAATGCTTTCCCTACTGTTGCACTCACTGGAGTGGGAATAGTAATTTTTACCTCTATACTATCCAACGCTTTCCCTACTGTTGCACTCTCTGGAGTGGGAATAGTCATTTTTACCCTCCCGCTATCCAATGCTTTCCCTACTGTTGCACTCACTGGATTGGGAATAGTAAATTTTATGTCTACGCTATCCAACGCTTTCCCTACTGTTGCACTCTATGGAGTGGGAATAGTAATGTTTACCCTTATGCTATCCAACGGTTTCCCTACTGTTGCACTCACTGGAGTAGGAATAGTCATTTTGACCCCTACGCCATCCAACGCTTTCCCTACTGTTGCATTCACTGGAGTGGGAATAGTAATTTTGACCCCTACGCCATCCAACGCTTTCCCTACTGTTGCACTCACTGGGGTGGGAATAGTAATTTTTACCCTCCCGCTATCCAACGCTTTCCCTACTGTTGCACTCACTGGAGTGGGAATAGTAATTTTATACCTGCCGTTATGCAATGTTTTCACTATTGTTATATTTAATGTACTGTAAAATATTGATTAAAAAATATATTTTTAATGTTTTAACTTATTATATATAATTTATTTTTATATTTGTATTATAGGTTTATTTATATATATGTAATTCTATTTTAAAATATGTTTTTAACGTTTTCAAATTTCAATAATAATTACTTTTTAATATCATTAAATTAATATATATATATATTATAAACATTAAAATGTGTTTATTTTTTTAGATTACATGTTTTATTTATTATTGTGACCTTTTTAAAGTAATTTTGAGTATGTTTTACCTTATTATATTTATTATTTAATTAATGTTATATTACTTTTAAGATATTTAAAAAAATCACTATTTTGGCATTCTATATTTTTAACATCAATATTTTTTATTCAATATTTTTGCACTTACCTGTTTGTAGATAGGGAGTCGATATTCTCTCATTCTATATTTATACCTCGATATTCTGGTAAGTCGATATTCTTGTATTCTATATTCTGTCAGTGATCCAAGCCGGACCATTCCCCAATAGTGTTTTGAATAACCACCACCACCTTCAAGCAAAGGTCTCAGATCTTGAACTTCACACTGCAGCCTTTCGGGACAGCTCTTCAAAAGTAAACAATATGGCCAAAGATATTGTATTTCTCAAACGACAAACCAAAGATTTCAAAAATCAAAGTGGCCAAAATATTCCTCATGTTATGGAATACCAGAGGGGGTAGAAGGAGGCAATATGATTGCTTTTCTTCACATGAACTTACCCAAGATAGTGTGTCTCACTAGCAGTTCTTCCTTTAATATCCAAAGAGCCCACCATCTTGGACCAAACATTTCTAGCACCAGCTCAACTTCCAATACAGATTTTCTTCCAATACAGAGACCTAATGCAGGTCCTTTCTGCCTCTAAGCAACAAAAGCAGATGATCTAGTTTGGCCACAGGATTTTTCTCTCACAAGATGTCTCACCAGTTACTGCTGCTCACCACAAAGAATACGTGGGTCTGTGTCCCTCTTTAAGTGCCATGGGTGCCAGATATGGTCTTCTGCATCCATGCACCTTCAAAGTTACTTGTAAGGATAGGACCACTTCCTTTAACACTACAGCTCAACTTAATTTATTCACCTTCACAAAAGAGAAGCCATGGAGATTGGTGGGACTTGATGTCTTATTCGTAATTTGTCTACGTTGTCTCCTGCTTTCACCTCTCTTTGGGAGGTTATTATTGTATAGTTCTCCTCTTCTTCTTTATTACCAATGTCTTCTCCCAGTTTTCATCCCTAGGTCCCACATCTGTCAATGTTGGCGTAGACATTAGTTCAATATTCAGCTTTTGTCTAGTCTGCCTTTAATGGAACGTCCTTCCCAAATATCCCACCCAGCAGGAATGTTTATTACATGGTTTATGCATGCTCTTTTTTTGTTGCTCTCCACTCTTGTCCCTTTCCCGCTTTTCTTCTTTTTTTCTCTATTCCGGTCATTTACTTCTTTAATCTTATTTTTTATTTCCGGACCGGGTGCTATGACTGGTTCAAATCTCATGGTGTTCTTCAGTGCTCTTTCTTTAATGTATCTTATTTCTTCAATTATCCATATGCTTAAGAAAGTTTTGGTTGTTCTGTTTACTGTTCTCCTGATGTTCATCATAAAAATGGTATCATTATGTTATCCTATAAAACCCTATCTGTTAATTTTCCAAAACAACAAACTGATGCTGATTGTAGATGCCTTCACTTAAATGCCACTATTAATGGATGTCCTTACTCTTTTATTAATGATTATGGACCTGATGGTGTGGATGCGCATTTCAAAAATGTCAATCTCATTCTAGGAGATTATTGTAATCAGCTGCTTGATCCATTTTTAGACAGGAAATCCTCTTTCAAATACATCCCTAATACCTGTCGGTATTGAGCAGTCTGGCTTTGTCAAAGGCCGTACCATTCCTGACAATTCCCGCACCTGTGTAAATATCCTTCACTGGGATTCATGTTACAAAACTCCCTTAGCTGCGGTTACCTTGGATGTCGAGAAGGAGTTCTACCATGTTAACTGGTACTTTATGTTCTGGTACAGGTTCGTACCCAGATTTCTCCAGTATGTCAAAATTCTTTATATCTCACCTTCAGTTTTCACCAATGGTTTGCAGTCTCAATATTTTCCCCTTACCAGAGGAACCAGACAGGACTTGCCCTTATCACCATTACTTTTTATCCTTGCTTTGGAACCATTTTTTTAATCTATTCGGAGATCTCATATCTTTACAGGTTTCACTTACGGTCAACTCAATATTAAATTCACTGCCTACGCTGACGATATGTTATTCTATATTTCTAATCCTCATTCTTTCGCTCCTGAATTTCTTTAGATTTTATCAAACTATCCTGCAGTTTCTGGTTATTGACTTACAATTGACAAATCTGAAGTAATGCCATGTCTAAAAGATATGTTTAGAAATATGGGTTTTCTTTGGAACTCTTCTAAAATTAAATGTTTGTGTACTCTATACTCCTCCTCTATTACAGATACTATAAAGGCTAATACAGAGGCTTTAATACCTAAGATTTCTACCTTGTCTGCTTAATGGTCGCTTCTATATCTTTCCTTGTGGGGTAGATTGGATATGATTAAAATGACCTTCTTACCTATCATTAATTTTTATTTACAGATGCTTCCTCAACGGGTACCTAATACTTTCCTCAGATCCATTGATGGCCTACTATCCAAATTGTTATAGAACAAGTGAACAGCTTGGAACTCACTATCCGAACTCAAAACCAGCAAAACATCTGGCAGAGTCAATTTTCCTAATTTTACTCAATATCATTCTGCTTTCACCTTCTAACAGGTTTGGCTTTAATTAGGTAGTTCACCTCGCATCCGTTTTGGTGATCCTCCTTACGTTTGCTAATTTCTCATTTTTCTTTTCTTCAATTCTCTCTTATAGCTCATAAACCTAGGTCAACATCTTCTCCTCCGTTGAAGCATTCTAGTAACTTTTTCAAAAGGTGTATTTCCCAGATCTATAATCATTCTCAGCTGTTGCTGTTAACTCCTATTTGGTATAATCTAAATATCGCTATAGCTCATAAGGTTCTCAAATGGTCTCCCTGGTTGACCAATGGTCCTATATCAATATCCCAGATCATTCACGACAATCAGTGCCTCTCCTTTGAAGAATTACACTCTCACTTTCCCATTCCTTCCTCTGATTGGGTTAAATATGCCATCCTCTTAGATATTTTCAGACAAAAAAGTCACAGATCCTTCCTCGATTCCTTCTCAGGCACCCAGTGGGTCCACTCCTCCCCACGATTGCGCCACATAGGTCAAGGCTTCTTTTATTCATAGGCGGTTTTCTTCTTAAGACTTTGATAGGACTAAAACTAAAATTGAGGAGTCTTGGGAACAGGATTTACAGTCTTTTTTCTACATCTCCTTATAGAACAAAATATAGCACAAAATTTACCATACTTCTCAGTCTGCCAGTTCCACCCAGACCATGTTTTTCTTTTATAACAGGTTGTTCACTCCTTGGTCTCTTTTCGAACTGTAACTATTGGCCGCAAAAACGGTTGGAACTATGACGCCTCCTGTGCACACTTTCTTTCCTCTGTTCATCTTATGTCCAAATGTTTTCTCCTTCTGAAAGCAGGTATGGCACAAACTGTCCCAACTGTTTTCTAGTACTACTCCTTATAGCACTGTTCATGTTTTTCTTGGTGGTTGTTCGGATATTTGGTCAGGTAAAGGGAATGTTGGTAGATCTTCTCCAGACAGTGGCCTTTCAGGTTATTACCTCCAATTGGAAGAAATCTATTAATATTTCATTTCATACTTGGTGGAACTTGATTTGTCATAATAACAGATTGGACACTGCCCACTCACCCACATTGTGAATAGCCATCAAAAGAGACCTGCTATGATTACCTTTGACTTCATACTCATCAAACAATAACACAATCAACATTAGAACTGTTGATGTTTCAAAATTTCTATGAACTTTTATTATATTGTTTATTCAGTTTCCTCTAGTAGTTATGTATCTGTTATTTTTGTAGTGGGAACCTGCCAAAAGGCAGCAGAGCACTGTAAATGGTCAACGGCAAGCATAAAGTCAGCGAATAATAGAAAAAGAAGCTGAGCTGTCGCTGGTTAATGCATTGTAATGTAGTGTTCTTTAAAGAGGTGAGTTTTCAAATCTTTCCTAAATTGGAGCAGCTAGTAGCTGAAATAGACAACTGAGCCCTCTATGAATGCTTTGTAGCATTTCATCCACTCATTTGTCAGGGATGTAGATTGGCAGGTATGATGATGAAAGTCTTTAAATGTGTGTTGCAGTAGTCTCACTTGGTGGTAACCAAAGTCCAAGCCTAGAGTGCTACAAGGTAGAGTTCAAGATTCTGGCTGAAGCACCTAACGTGCTCTTCCTTGGATCAGCAGGAACAATTCACACCAGTCACCCAATAGGGTGACTAACTGTTTGTAGGAAGGCGTACAGATTTGAACTGTGCCGCTCAGGGAAAAGTCTACAGACCCCCATTAAGGTTCATAGAGTCTCCATCACAAGACTTTTCCTTTCTACTGGAGTGCAAGAGGTGTAACAGTTTAATATTTCTTGTTACCCACAGCAGGTTAAGGTATGAATATTTGGAATATTAGGTTTTATCCTTTAGAGGAAATGGCCGCGGTCACATTCAGCGGAGTCTTTACCTGGAGTCAGACCCTTCTAAAAGGAGATGATAGCAAAATGAAGCTTGAAAACACATCTTGTTATATCTGAAACTAAATAATACAGTTTTGCCCAAGAGGATGACAACAAACTGGACCTTTCTCCTTGCTGGATGGCTGCCACATCTATAAAACATAAGTAACAAAACAAATGCCAATACTGCACAATGTGTCGCAAAAAGAACATTCAAGATGAGTTCTGTATTCTCACCTGAATAGACCACTCTTTCAGTCTAGAAATATATCTCAAAAAGATTTTTTTATTTTAAGTTGTCATTTTTATTTGGAAAGTTTGACTTCTCATTGAAAACGTCCAAAATTAATATACAAAAATTATTATGCAAAAAGGGAGGGGATTTTTTGGTGACCGGCGACAGAGAGACATGCCGAATGGGGAGACAGTTACTAACGAAAAAACGATAGACAAGAGAATCGAAGAAAGGTTTGCACACACCAAGCGAGTCTGGACGCTATACCGGCCAAGAAGACCCATCACACTGATTATATTTTCCAAAAAACCCACAAAAGAGATCAGAAAATCTCACGGATTAACTCTGTTTATGGTCCTGAAGAGAATCCCACGATTTCAAGGGATTCGAAACGCGTCGACCCTTTTGTGTTTTTTGCATGTGGTTTAATATTGTGTGTTGTAAACCTCCCTTCCTGGATTGTTTTTCCAAATATCATTAGGCCAATCTTTGTAATTAATAACCTAAAAAGAAATCAAATAGAAGATGGCCTAATCACCCTTTGGTGATTCTAAGAATTGACTATTAATTTTCAAAAAAAACCTGGACTGAGGAAACAAGTCAGATTCAGGGATTTTATTCCTCACTTTTTCTGCTTCCACACCAACTATTTCTTTTTCCCAAACACCCACTGGTATGAATGAGTTTGTTTGCATTTTTGAATTTGGCTGGATGTGAGCTGAATGTTTAGTAGGTCACTGCATTGTGTGCACATTCTTCTTGACACCTCTGTGTAGATATTCACATATCTGTTTCTTAAATTGTATTTAGTGTAGATAGGTTGACCCAACCAAAAAATCCCCTCCCTTTTTGCATAATAATTTTTGTATATTAATTTTGGACGTTTTCAATGAGAAGTCAAACTTTCCAAATAAAAATGACAACTTAAAATAAAAAAATCTTTTTGAGATATATTTCTAGACTGAAAGAGTGGTCTATTCAGGTGAGAATACAGAACTCATCTTGAATGTTCTTTTTGCGACACATTGTGCAGTATTGGCATTTGTTTTGTTACTTATGATTGCGGCGTAGCCTTACTGCGCTTAAGCCAAACCCTTCTTTGTTAAAAATATAATATAACATCTATAAAACAAGCCTCTTAAAGTGGATCCCTGTTCAACTCCCCATAAAACATAAAAAAAGAATGAAATCCTGAGCAGTTGAAGAAATGCATCCTGAGACCTATGTGGCCTGAAGAGTGCTCTCTGGAAGTTGGAGCTGTGTGCTACCACTGTGACTAAGATGGAAGAGTTCTTATGGAGCTCTCTCATGATTTTCGTGGTTGCCTACTGAATTGCTTATCTGTGTACGGGAAATCTACAAAAGCATGAAGAGGGCTTCAGTGATGAGACCATGATTCCATGCCATTTTCAGACTGTGTATTAGTAGAAGAAATGATTGAAGGACATATACTCTATACCAGATAGACAGTGAAACACATATATGCTTATAATTAGGCTTTCCTGTTTTCAGTTTCTATTTTTGGTAAATTCTGGTGGGGTTTTTTCAGTGTTTTCAATATCTTAAAAAACAGTTGTTATCAGTGGTTACACATTTTCACGCCACTAAAAACAACAGAAAAAGTGTTTTTCCGGTGTTTATGAAACGTTTTGCTTTTATCATTGCTTGCTTTCTGCACTGAAAGAACATGGTATATAGACAGTGTACGTATAGTGTATATGTGGTTCAAATAGATTTTTGCAAATTAATCTTATTGTAGTACACCACACAATACTTCTTCAGTGAGTCTTTGGGTCATGTGCGCTCGCTCTTTCCTTCCCATGTAAACTTCTGTGAAAAGGCCCTCTCAGCATTCATAGCCCCTTGGGCTGAGAACCATCAGCTAAGGGACACAGTTGAGATGACTGTTTCTTTGATGCCACATAAAGCACGAAATGATAAATATTTGCATTTTAGTTCCTGTGCATTAGAAACCAGTGCACCAGAATGGACTAAAAAGTCAATAGCATCCCTCATTAACTCTTAAGATTGTAAAGATGCTTTCAGCATACCATCTAACAAGTGGCAATGATCTACTACAGGGAATCACTTCAGCTCAGGTATAAATTTTGACAGGTCATCAAACAACTTATTTATATACGTAGCTGAATCACTGCAAATACAAACAATATCACTCCAATCTTTGTTGAACTTGGAAAGGACCTTTTTAGCAGAGCATTACAAGTGACACTGCGTTCCATGTTTTCCAAAAGTCTGGTGTCATGTTTTCACCACTATCCCAGATGCTTGGTGATATATATACTTGTCACTATACCTTGCATTGAATGTTTAAAGCCTGAGGTGTTGGCATTTCACCTACTATCAATACTGACCAACTAGAAACTATGGTCTGATGTATTAAGGGTTTTTACCCATTCTCTGCGGGTAAATGTGATGACACATATTAGTTAAGATTTTTATGAAACCAGCCATTTTACCTATCGGTGAAAGAATCAAATGCAGCCAAAATATCAAATAGGAGTTTGATATTTCCTGATTCTCTATAGTTTATAAAATAATTAAACTAGACCTAAAACATGAAACTAAACCCTGCATCTTTAGACCAAAGGCCACAAAACTGAAAAAGTAAAAGGAAGACACAATATTTTAGTGGCATCCCTAAGGAACAAAACTCAAGCAGAATAATGTTACCCAGTCTTTCCCTCTGCTACTTGTATAACAAAGTTACATTGTATTGACCCCTTCAGGAAGAAAAAAATGACTTTCACTCTCTTTTTCCTTTCTTTGAATGGCATTTAGTTTGTGGTTGTCCAGGTGTTTTTTCAGTGTTTATATGTTTTCACCGGTGAGGGCTATTTTTCTTTCAGTGGGGTTTTATCAGTTATTATAGGTTTAAACCTAAAACCCCACAGCCTACTTATAATGCAAGGGGCTATCAAGATACCAATATTAGTGCTCTCCGGTAGAACCCTACACTGCTTCTGAGAGAATGAAGACTACCTTCTATTGACCCTGTGACAGACGATTTTCTGATTGACGGTAGTTGAATCAATAGACGTATAACATTTTTGCTGTACTAGGGGTGAGATCTACTAACCTTCAAATCCAAGTAAATTCAGGCAGTCCTCCATAATGGGGTGTGCCAGTATGGGGAAAAATTTAATCATGAATACAGGTCTCATTTACAAAGGGCTGTATGCCTGCTGTCTGCAATGTGCCTTATGGTACTCGAACTCAGTGCTCAGGTCCCTCTACCTCGATCACCATTTCCCTACTCATGAAACATATTATTCTCTGTTTGGATAAACCTAGAGAATTCAAAACAACTAATGCCCAGTCCACTTCGGTTTTTGCAATGCTATTCATTACTATGTTGCTTTCAGTAGAGAATGGTTTCTGAACACTGCACACGTACCAACCCATAACTACTGTGGTCCTCATGCTCCTATCCATACGGTTATATTATTCCATATAGGGATCTATTCAAAGATCATCAATACGTTTTGCTGATATGTCTACTTCATCAAGAGAGTGGAATACCAGTTACCAGAATTTGTAAATGACCGCTTTAGCCCTGAAGAAGCAACAAAGTTAATTAAAAGTGTTGCGAAACATGTGTTGGCTTTTCCTTGACTATATTCACTTGTTAGTCCCTCCTTCTTACCTATCAATAATTAGTTTAACTGGAGAAATGTAAGATTCAATAAAGCATTTGAATACAGCTACTAAGGATGTACTAGTTATTCAGTCCTCAACCCTATCATTCAGAATTTGAGCATAATGTGTTTATCAAACTCTGCTAAACTGAATAAAATAAAATGTTACGGCCCTGATCAACTGGACGACATGTTGACATCTCTATAACAGGAGAAGGAAACTGGACAGAAAACTTATGTAAATGGTAAGGTAATAGAGACAGGTTACCTTGGGAAGAAATCACCTACCCCATTGCTGGCACTTCTGTACAAGGGTACCCAGTCAACAGAAATGGATCGGGACACCTGAGAAAGGTGTTTTGCTTACAGCGCTGAGCTCTTCTCATATTGCAAATCATCCTTCTGTAAAAGGAGCATTCTGTTCCTTTCCCTGATAGGGGCAGATTTACAATAAGTGGCGCATCACTGCATATCAGCAGGGATGCGCCACTTATTGTCCGCCACGCCTCTGCCACCATGGATGCGCCACATTTACAATGCGCCGCACCATGGGGCAAAAACGGCACAGATGCGTCACGCTCCTGTGCCGTAAAAGTGTTGCATTGCTGGAGTTGCGTCGCACGCCCGACGCAGCTCAAGCAATGCTCTGGGGGGCCCTATCTTGTTAATGCTGCGTCAATCCTTATGCCTGCTTCAAGCAGGCGCAGGGTTTTGACGCAGCATGGGCCCCAAAGTGACTGAGTGAAAGCTTGTAGATTTCACTCAGCCACTTTTAGGAGGAGTTCCTGCGCCGGAATGCCTCCGCCTGCGCAGGAACGCCTCCTTCTGGCGCAGGGCTTTACAACGTGACGCATCTCCCAGATGCATCATGTTGTAAATACCCCACACCATGGCGCATCTTTTGCGCCGCCACTGCGTTACAAAAGTAATGCAACGGCGGAGTAAAAGAGGCACAAGGGGCTTGTAAATCTGCCCCATAGTCTTTTCACTGGACATTGAACTGCCCAAACATGACACAAAGGCGAATCTAGACCAGTTTTCACCAAACTCCACAACAAATATAATTTAGCATTCTGCATACTGCTGTTGTCTGAAAATAAAGTTTCAAATGTTGTGTTGTGTTGGTCTGAGAAAAAACTTCAAGATTTTATGATACTTCTATCGATCCAATGAAAGGTATATATAAAGACATGCAACGCGTAGCTTAAATTAGACTATGTACACACAGAACTGAGAGACTGCAGCATCTCTGAAGTGAAGTTTCTATACGCTCTGATATTCATACAAGGCTTGCAAATATGTATTCAGTTTGTACACTGAGACGTATAGGGCCTGCACTGAACCTTTGGGTTAAGCAGACCATCTTCAGGGGCTCCAGGAGAAATCATGAAATACTAAAGTGTTGAATAATAAATACATAAATGATAAATAAATTATGAAAGATATCCTTGAAATATGACAAGGAATCGCAAAATTCTCTCAAAATATTGCAGACATGTTTGACTGACAATTAGCAATACATAGCAATCCATGTGTTATCAACTGCCTGTGTATTCTTTGGTCGGTTCATAATTCAGATGATACTTATATGCTCTTTGTCTATGTTTGTATTCTCTTATTATGAAACCACCTGTTCAGTGGTGACAAAAAAAGCAAGTCATGCTGCAAAGGAAAAAGAGCAGCAGGGTCAACACTCTTCTGAGTCAATTTTGAGCAGATCTCAGTGAAAGTGATACCTACGGAGAGATTTACTAACATGTGATGTAAGGCATATGTGCCACCCATGGAACTCCACCCTGAAACAAAGCAGTGCAAAGCTGTGCTTTGCATTACTTTCAAAGCGATACCAAAGGGGGATAATGGACGCAGAGTTTGAGTCAACTGATCTGGGTTTAATTCATTCATCGATCGCCCTCTATGGGTCTGGGATCTGGGATCTGGGAACATTGTCCTAATGGATGTTTGCAAGTTGATGAAAATGTTTTTCTCAAGAGACTTCTGTGTCTGCCAGGTTCCGCCCCTAATGATTCAACCCATCGAGAACTAGGGATCTTTCACCTATCAGATCTGATAGCCCTGAGACCACTTGTGCTATGGCGCTCGATTTGGCTTAAGGAGGAGACAGCTATGAATAGATCTGTAATTAGTGACTGCCTTTCTTTGGATAATTACTCCAAGATCCCCTGGTTAAAATATGTCATAGTTAGTTTCCGGGAAATCATTGGTATTAATATTTTGGCCGACCCATATGCTGCTGCAGCAATGTCTAAACATGAGCTGAAGACCACATTCATGAAACATAAAGCAGAGAGGCGGGCGAGCAATAGTAGTTTAAAACCGACATGTACGTTTTATAATGAATTTGCAGGAAACGGGGTTTTCAATTATATTTGAGCCAGGTGACCAGGCCCTCGCATAGATGTGTCCTTACGAGGATGAGGCTCGGGTTAGTACATCATCTGGTGGCCTTACCGTCTCCGAAAAAACACCCGGTGGGCCCGTGCCGCTGTGACGGCCAATCCAAGCAAAGCACTTTGCACTTTCTTTTGCTATGTAAACTATTTATGAATTACCGCATTGTTTATTTAAAACCTATCTTTGTGAAATATGGAGTCCGTACTGTCAATGAGGCGATGAGCTTGCTTTTTAATATGCATAACTTGGATGTATGCTTTTTTACTGCTACCTTTTTAAACAAATCAATTCATGCGAGGAAAAGTATGATGTTTTAATATTCTCTGTGTTAACTGATTTAATTACCCCTGTAAACCTTGCTTGTTTATATTTGTATGCTATTTTGTGCTTTTATGGTCATTTCTTTGATATGTACCGAATAAAGCTTATGAAACGAAATGACAAGGAATCGCAAAATTCTCTCACAATATTGCAGACATGTTTGACCGACAATTAGCAATACATAGCAATCCATGTGTTATCAACTGCCTGTGTATTCTTTGGTCGGTTCATAATTCAGATGATAATTATATGCTCTTTGTCTATGTTTGTGTTCTATTATTATGAAACCACCTGTTCAGTGGTGACAAAAAAAGCAAGTCATGCTGCAAAGGAAAAAGAGCAGCAGGGTCAACACTCTTCTGAGTAAATTTTGAGCAGATTCAGTGAAAGTGATACCTATTAGTATAGATTTACTAACATGTGATGCAAGGCATGTGTGCCACCCATGGAACTCCACCCTGAAACAAAGCAGTGCAAAGCTGTGCTTTGCATTACTCTCAAAGCGATACCAAAGGGGGATAATGGACGTTGAGTTTGAGCAACTCACACACTCACCCCCAGTCAACTGATCTGGGTTTAATTCATCATCATTCTTTAGCTCACTCCACCACCCCAGTTCAGACATGGCCATATGCAAATCAGTCCGACCCTGTGCCTCATGGGAACAGTCCAGCCCGAACTGCCAAGCCATGTCTTCCAAGGACCGGAAACAAAAATCCTGGGACCGGCTTCGTGTTCATAACCCTCATCAGCCAGGCTATCTTGAATCCAGTGGCAGAGTGAGCAAGGGACCCACGTCTGGGCATACCCTGCCAACTTAGGGCGAACAAAGCAATACCAAAGGAGGATGATGGACGGAGCGTTTGAGCAAATGAAACACTCACCCCAGTCAACTGATCAGGACCTGGCCTGGCAGTTCGGGCTGGACTGTTCCCATTGCGCGCAGGGTCAAGACTGATTTGCATATGGATGGGTCCAAACAGGAATGGCATGGTGGGCAAAAACACGATGGATTTAGGCCCAGATCTCTCTACTGGGGTGAATGTATGACATTGTTCTGCATTCTGCCCATCAATTGTTCTTTTTGCATTTGTCACCCCGAGTGGGATGGGTATGCTCAGACGTGGGTCCTGTGCTCTCCCTGCCACTGGAGTCAAGCTATCCTGGCTGATAAGGGCTGAAAGCCCAAAACAGGTCCTAGGATGCTCTTTTCCAGTCCAGGGAGGACCTGGCCTGGCAGTTTGGGCTGGACTGTTCCCATTGGGCGCAGGGTCAAGACTAATTTGCATATGGCTAGGTCCAAACTGGAATGGCATGGTGGGCAAAAAAAACGATGGTTTTAGGCCCAGATCTCTGTACTGGGGTGAATGTATGACATTGTTCTGCATTCTGTCCATCAATTGTTCTTTTTGCATTTGCATTACTGTCAGGCAACTTTCAGCGGAAGACAAGTTTTTACTGAAAAGGTAAATCCCCCAAAAATATGTTTTCACCAGTTTGCGTCACTTTTATAATGTACACCCAACTGAAAATGTTAGTAAATCTGGCACTCAGAGTTAGTTCAGGAGAGATTTCAAGTGTGGTGTTCAGTGTGCATTACAGCTGTTTGCTATTTTGTAGATTTGTATTGTTTGCACAGTTTTTTAATTAGTGTTTTTATGACACTGCGGTTGCTTTTGTGTATCTAAAACCTCACCCATGTAACAGTGTTTTAATTTGTCTGTTGAAACTTGATGTACATGAAAAGACAGCACAGTGATAGTGAAAATGAATCAAAACCATTACAGCCAAGTATGAATAAAGTAGGAAGATAAGTGATTGATAGTTGTTAAAAGTTTCCTTTAAAGTGACAGTTACTTGGCCATGGATTTACTTATATAGATACCTATAGCTATTTACAAATATATATTATTAGCAGCCCGTCCCGACGTTGTCCGGGTATGAAATAGAATGTGTGTAATGTGTGTATTTGGCAAGGGCAATTTATTTCAAAATCTCGTGGTAGACAACATTTTTTGTTTCATTAGAATAGGGACGGAGAAGGCCCAGCTGCAGCCCTGGTTGATGTTAGCAGGCGCGTGTAATTGGTTTAGTGATCCGCCGCCTGAGCCCGGCTACAGCCCTGGTTGATGTTAGCAGGCGCGTGTAATGTCGATGAATGAGAGAGTTGAGTGACAGCGAGTAGGAGAGGCTGCAGTAATTGTCCCCGCAGACACGCTCATTTGCGTCTTCCCCCGCTTGAGGCCCAGATGCAGGCCTGTTTGATTTTAGCAGGCGTGTGTTCCCCCACTTGAGGCCCAGCTGCAGCCCTGGTTGATGTTATCAGGCGCGTGTAATTAGTGTACTGATACACCGCCTGAGCCCGGCTAGAGCCCTGGTTGATGGTAGCAGGGGCGTGTAATTTTGTTGAATGAGAGAGTTCAGTAACAACGCGCAGGAGAGGCTACAGTAACGTTACTTACCAGGCCTCCAGGTGAACGCGTTTGTCACGCCCCCAGCACATGGCCACAGCAGACGATCATCTGATTAATGTACGACCCACATGGCATGAAAGGCGGAACGTAGCACACGCCCCCAGCGTTTCTCACGCCCCCAGCGTGCCCCTTGATGCGGCGCAATTGCGTTCACATGGCATGAAGGCCGGACACACGCCCCCAGCGTTTCTCATGCCCCAGCGTGCCCCTTGATGCTGCACAGCAACGTAATTGGCGCTTGTATGTACGACTCACATGGCATGAAGGGCGGACACACGCTCCCAGCGTTTGTCACGCCCCCAGCGTTTGTCATGCCCCCAGCACACGCCTGCAGCCCACGATGTGATGGCCGTACCACACGCCCCCAGCGTCAGTCACGCCCCCAGCCCATGCCAACAGCACAACGCAGACACACCCATAAGGGACTACTTTGCTGGCACGGTTCTTTTACCTTTTAAATGTATAGAGGAGTTGGCTGTTAGAAGGGGCAATCGCCGAGGGCCAGGCTGTGCTCACCCAGACACCCCAAGATCCACCTCTCCCACAGAACTTGCCGAGTCTTGATTGTAAGGTCCTCGCCGGGGAGGCCTTTGGGGTCTGGGATCGTACACACGGAGCTCACACCACACTACGAACAGACACTACACCGTTGGATTTTAGGAACAAGTTCTTTATATAAGACAATAACGAAGGAAGCACTCTTATATACACAGTGGCCACAGGACCACAAAGTTTCTGAGGATTCGGGAAGGGGGAAGCGGGACAGTCTTTTAGTCTCTGGGTCAGTACGAGGCGTACCCTGCGCACAGCTCTCAATCCTCGAGCCGGGGGGTACGGGATGGTGGTCGTACTGGCTACCCCTCCTTCGTCGAGTCGGCTCGGTCGTGATGGTGATCTCGATGGACCCGCCGGACCAGAGTCCTCCTCGAGCCGCGACGAGGTCAGCAGGGCTCGGATGGTCTTAGAGTTCAGCTCGAGCCGCGACAGCGTCAGCAGGGCTCCGATGGTCTTAGAGGTCGAGCCGCGACAGCGTCAGCAGGGCTCCGATGGTCTTAGAGGTCGAGCCGCGACAGCGTCAGCAGGGCTCCGGTGGTCTTAGAGGTCGAGCCGCGACAGCGTCAGCAGGGCTCCGATGGTTCAGTTCTTTAAGGCGAAGAAGGAGCCGCGACAGCGTCAGCAGGGCTCAGAGGTTCAGGATGAGTCTTCTTAGGGTCAGCCGCGATCGGATCAGCAGGGCTTCAGGTCCAAGGTACAACTGCCCGCTAGTTGTCGGGCGGGCCCAGTTATAGTCCTTTGGCTCTTTGATCTCCGGACCCTCGCAGGCAGAGGTCTCCTGCCCGGGGGGGCTGGTCGTTGGCGAGGTCGATGGTGCTCCACCTTTGTTCTCGAGGGAGTAGCCTCCGGCTAATGAATGCCACGGGGTGGTCTAGGCCGTTCTCGTTCACCTGGGATAGGACAGCTCCGATGTCATGCTCGGACGCGTCCGTCTGGACTACGAACTCTCGTGAGTAGTCGGGGGCCTGTAGAATGGGGGCAGTGCACATGGCGTCTTTTAAAGTTTCGAACGCCTCTTGGCAGCTGACTTTCTTCGGCTGGTTTTTGGAGGTTAACTCCGTGAGGGGGGCTACGATGCTGCCGTAACTCTTGATGAACCGGCGGTAGTACCCCGTGAGCCCTAGAAACGCCCGTACTTCCGTCTGGGTCGTGGGGGCCTCCCAGGCCACGATGGCATCGATCTTGGGCTGGAGGGGGGCTACGAGGCCGCTTCCAACCTGGTGCCCGAGGTAGATTACGGACCCTTGTCCGATCTGGCACTTGCTTGCCTTAATGGTGAGACCGGCCCTTCTCAGGGCCGTCAGCACCGCCCAGAGGTGCTGGAGGTGCTCGGGCCAGTGGGAACTGTACACTGCTATATCGTCCAGATACGCAGCGCTGAACTCCTCCAACCCCGCCAGTACCTGGTTCACCAGCCGCTGGAAGGTCATCACCCGGAAATGGTAGTGACCATCCGGGGTGGAAAACGCGGATCTTTCCTTGGCTCCCTCGGTGAGGTCGAACGTGCTAAGGAAGCGAGCAGCCCCGAGGCGATCGATAAGCTCGTCGGCTCGGGGGATGGGATGAGCATCGGTTCTGGTGACTGCGTTGAGCCCACGGTAGTCAACGCAGAACCTCAGCTCGGGAACAGCACCGGGGGCGGCTGCCTTCGGAACCAGGACCACAGGGCTAGCCCATGGGCTGTCAGAGGCTTCGACCACCCCGAGAGCTAGCATCTTTGATACCTCGGCCTTGATGCAGGCCCGGACTCGGTCAGGGACGCGGTAGGGACGCGGTAGGCTCTGTGCCGTACCGGTGGGCTGTCCCCGGTGTCCACGTCGTGGACGCACCAGTTGGTGACGCCGGGGGTGAGGGAGAAGAGGTCCGAGAACTGTCCCAACAACTGGCGACAGTCCTCGTGCTGCTCGGGAAAGAGGGAGGAGGAGAGACTCACCCCCTCTACGGAGCCATCTTTTTCTTTCACGCACAGGAGATCGGGGAGAGGCTCTGTTTCTTCTTCTTCTTCTTCCCCATCGTCCGTGGCTAGGAGCAAGCTCAACTCGGACCGGGCGAAGTGGGGCTTGAGGCGGTTCACGTGAAGGACCCGCAAGGGGTTCCTGGGGGACTCTACAACGATGAGGTAGGTCACCTGACTCTTGCGCTCTACCACCTTAAAGGGCCCTGTCCACTTGTCTTGCAGGGCACAGGGCTCTACGGGGGCCATAACCCAGACCTGCTGTCCGGGCTGAAACTCGACCAGAGTGGCATTTTGGTCATACCACCGTTTCATTTCTTCTTGGCTGGCTTCGAGGTTTGCCTCGGCCAGCTCTCGGAACTTCCTCGTCTGGTTCCGGAGGGCCAAAATGTATCGAAACACGTCGGGAGGGGGCTCTGGGGCCGCCGTCTCCCACCCTTCCTTGACCAGGGTGAGGGGTCCCCGGACGGGGTGCCTGTAGAGCAGCTCGAAGGGGCTGAACCCCAGGGATTTTTGGGGGACTTCGCGGTACGCGAAGAGGAGACAGGGAAGGAGGACGTCCCACTTACGCCTCAGGGGCTCTTCGAGTCCCATGATCATTCCTTTGAGGGTCCGGTTGAAGCGTTCCACCAGACCGTTACCCTGGGGGTGGTATGGGGTGGTGAACTTGTACGTCACCCCACATTGTTGCCAAAGGGACTTCATGTATTTCGAGATGAAGTTGGTCACTCGGTCACTGACGACTTCTCGAGGGAATCCCACCCGGGAGAAGATGGCCATGAGGGCCCGCCCCACTACGGGGGCGGTCACCGTTCGGAGGGGAACGGCTTCGGGGTATCGGGTGGCATGGTCTACCAGCACCAGGATAAAGCGGTGCCCCAAGGAGGTCCGGGGGTCGAGTGGGCCCACAATGTCGATTCCCACCCTCTCAAAGGGGGTTCTGACCACGGGGAAGGGTTGGAGAGGAGCCTTGCGCTTCCCTCCGCTCTTTCCGCTGGACTGACAAGTGGGGCAGGACTTACAGTGGGCCTCCACATCGGAGCGCATGCCCGGCCAGTAGAAGTGGGTGACCAGGCGCTGGTACGTTTTGTCTTGTCCCAAGTGTCCCGCCAGGGGCACGTCATGGGCCAGGTTTAGGAGGAAACCGTGGAAGCGTAGGGGGACCACCAGCACTCGGCCGGACCCTAGCTCGGCGGACTTTTGCTCGCTGTATAATAGGCCGTTTTCCCAATAGATAAAGTGAGAGCCGGACTGGTCACCGGCGGCCTGGGCGGCGGCCTGCTGCCGCGGCTCCACTAGGGATGGACAGGATGTCTGCTCTAGGCAGAACTCTTCTCAGGACGGTCCCCCTTCCTGGCGCCATTGGGCCAGCTCAGGAAGGTCGTCCAAGCTCGGGGTCGGTTCGACGTCGGGGCCGAGGGGCCCTGCGTCGGGGGGGAAGCTCTCCCCGGGGCATAGCTCAGGGGTCTCAAAGGGTTCAGGGACCTCGGGGTCCTCGGGGGTCGCCGGGGCCGCCTCTAAGGTCACCCCTTCGGGGGTGGTCCTTCGGGCGGTCATCGACCGGGTACTCACACAGGCCCACTCGGGTAGGCCCACCATCTCTAAGTGGGTCCTTTTCTTAACCCGCTGCCATGGGGAGCTCTCTAGATCGTTGCCGAGCAGGCAGTCCACAGGCATGTCGGAGCGGACTGCCACTCGTAACTCTCCAGAGACGCCCCCCCACTCGAACGGGACTTGAGCTATCCGGCAGGTGCGGACGGAGTTATCGGCTGCAATCACCCTGCAGGAGATGTGGGGAACAATCTGGGCCTCGGTGACGAGGTGCCGTTTGACGGCAGTGATACTGGCCCCAGTGTCTCGGAGCGCCCCTATGTGATGGCCATTGACAGTCACCTGCTGCCGGTACTTCTCTGTGTTGTCGGGTAGGGGAGCTCCGGGGACCATCTCCCTATCACCCAGGGAGACTAACATCATAGCTGCGGGTTCAGCTCCCTCGAACTCTTCCTCCCCCTCCTCTTCTAGGGCTACTGAGGTGATGTGGCGCACTGGGAGCCCTGCAGCGGCAGGCTTCTGGAACAAGGGGCAGCGAGGGTCATTGGCATAGTGCCCGGGTTTCTGGCAATGGTAGCAGGCTTGGCTGACCCGGGGCCCTGGCCTAGCTGGGGGAAACCCTGCGCGCACTGTGGGAAGCGAGGTACCTGGCTGGTTTCTGGGGGGACTGCGCGGGGACCCTACCTGGGAACCCCTCTGTCTATTCTGACCCCCTCCCCCCCTCGGGCGGGATGGTCCTTGTTCGTTTCGGCCAGTGTCCCCCCCGGGCCCCCGGGGTACTCTGGTGCTCACCCAGCGATCGGCCTCGACGGCCAGCTTCCGGGGGTCGGCCAACTTGCTGTTCAGGAGGTGCTGTCGGAGTTCCACAAAGCAATTCAGGGACAAGTGCTCATACGCAATGAGGTCGATGAGCCCCTCGAAGGTGGATACTCTGCTGCCCTTGATCCACCCTTCCAGGGCCCGGCTGTAGAAATTGACATACTCTACCCACGTGGTGCCGGGGATCTTCTTGCATTCTCGGAAGCGTTGGCGGTACATTTCTGGAGTGAGCCCGTACTTTGTGAGGAGGGCCTCTTTCATGTGGCTGTAGGAGGTCTGTTCGGCAGGCGTTAGGTCGAGCAGGGTGTCTCTCCCCTCACTCAGGAATCGACCCCACAGCCCGGCTCCCCAATCTTTCTGCGGAACTCGGTGTGAGGTCATAGCTACCTCGTAGGCCTTGAACCATTGCTGGATGTCATCGTTTTTATAATATTCTTTGACCACATCCTTGGGGATGTGGAACTTGGGTTCCACTGGGGGAACAGACTCTCGGGTCGCTGATGTTTTGTTGCCTTCGTTCCGGGCCTTTAGTTCGATTTCCAATATGCTGCGCTCGTGCTCCAGCTGGAGCTTCTTTCCGTCATGTTCTCGCTGGAGCTTCTTCTCCTCCAGCTTAGTTTAGTTTAGTTTATGACATTTGTTAAGCGCTTGGTTGCACAGAGAACAGTGCGTCCCCGCGCTGACGACCCTACCTACATCTCTTCAGCTTAGCTCACAGAGGGTGAACACAGGGACACGGGTGAACTATGCTGAGTTTATCATGGGGAAAAGATGGGTTTTCAGCCTCTGTCTGAACCTGGTTTCAGACGGCTCCATCCTCAGTTCGATGGATAGGTTATTCCAGTCGTTGCTGGCATGGTGTCTGAATGAACGTCCTCCCATCCTTGCTCTATGTATCCGAGGCACCACTAATAGCATGCTCTCCTTGCAGCCGCAGCTGTTCGATGGCTAGCTTCTTCTCGGCCAGCTTGAGCTCTCTTTCCATTTTCAAACGGGCTAGTTCTAGCTCGTGGTTTCGGTTGCGTTCTCGGTCGGTCATCTCTTCTCGAGACAGACCTCTCTCGGGGCTGTAAGTCCGCGTCGGGGACTCTGCTCTTTCTTGTTCTGGAGCGCGGGTTTCGATCGGGGGTGCTCCCCCTCCATCGGCTTCCGTCGGTGCTGGAGGTTGGGCTCCGGTCTCCACCCAGGCTGTTAGAGCTTGTTGGAAGTCCTCTTTGGTGTTTAATCCCGTTGACGGGATATGGAGATCTTTGCAGAATTGCTTGAGCTCACGGTGTGAATAGTCTCCCAGAAGCTCCATCTGGAAGGTGGTCTTGTCGGTCGTGACGCTCATGGCTGCTCTTTGTTCGGGTAGTGTGTCAGTACTGTACGATCCCTAGACGTAGGTTCTTATCGCGACGCTGCCACCAATGTTAGAAGGGGCAATCTCCGAGGGCCAGGCTGTGCTCACCCAGACACCCCAAGATCCACCTCTCCCACAGAACTTGCCGAGTCTTGATTGTAAGGTCCTCGCCGGGGAGGCCTTTGGGGTCTGGGATCGTACACACGGAGCTCACACCACACTACGAACAGACACTACACCGTTGGATTTTAGGAACAAGTTCTTTATATAAGACAATAACGAAGGAAGCACTCTTATATACACAGTGGCCACAGGACCACAAAGTTTCTGAGGATTCGGGAAGGGGGAAGCGGGACAGTCTTTTAGTCTCTGGGTCAGTACGAGGCGTACCCTGCGCACAGCTCTCAATCCTCGAGCCGGGGGGTACGGGATGGTGGTCGTACTGGCTACCCCTCCTTCGTCGAGTCGGCTCGGTCGTGATGGTGATCTCGATGGTCCCGCCGGACCAGAGTCCTCCTCGAGCCGCGACGAGGTCAGCAGGGCTCGGATGGTCTTAGAGTTCAGCTCGAGCCGCGACAGCGTCAGCAGGGCTCCGATAGTCTTAGAGGTCGAGCCGCGACAGCGTCAGCAGGGCTCCGATGGTCTTAGAGGTCGAGCCGCGACAGCGTCAGCAGGGCTCCGGTGGTCTTAGAGGTCGAGCCGCGACAGCGTCAGCAGGGCTCCGATGGTTCAGTTCTTTAAGGCGAAGAAGGAGCCGCAACAGCGTCAGCAGGGCTCAGAGGTTCAGGATGAGTCTTCTTAGGGTCAGCCGCGATCGGATCAGCAGGGCTTCAGGTCCAAGATACAACTGCCCGCTAGTTGTCGGGCGGCCCCAGTTATAGTCCTTTGGCTCTTTGATCTCCGGACCCTCGCAGGCAGAGGTCTCCTGCCCGGGGGGGGCTGGTCGTTGGCGAGGTCCGGCGGTTGGCTCTTTGATCCCTTTGAAAGATGGGTCCGGGAATTCCCAGATGCCCAGTGGGTCTGGAGCCAGCTCTCGGGGAGGCCAGAGGGGTGATTGAACCTGGCCCGCAGGGGAGGGCCCAAGGTGTGACAGAAACCAGCCCCTCAGGGGAGGCCGGAGGTGCCATCGAAACTCCCTGGCTTATCTCACTCGGGAGCCCTTTACCCCCCCAGCCGGGACTGGCGCGCCTTTGGAGTCTGGGGTTCGCTGGGGCCGGGGTCACGCTAGGCCCAGGGAGACAGGGATGTCGGGAAGGGAAGATGGCGTCCGGGCCTTGTGGGGCAGGCAGGGTTAGGCGCTCGGAGCCGGGCGAGGAGCGGGAAGGGCAGGCCTGGTCAAGGTTCTCGGGGGATCTAGGCGTCACTGGGTAGGACGACCAGGCTCGGTTTGCGGGCTACACTAATGGGGTGGCTGCGCAGGGGACTCGGGGTACAGGCCTACGCTCACAGGGAGTGGAGGGACAGAGATGAACCACGCCACGAGGCCGGGTCCAACATTGGCCTAACGGCTAAGGCGCTTGACCTCGGACCTGGGGATCTGGGTTCGAGTCTTGGTAACGACGTCAAACATCCTGTGATTCTGGGCAAATCACTTAATCCCCCCCCCCCGTGCCTAACAAAAATGAATGTGTGTCCTCATGTAACGTAACTGGTGCTATGTAAAGCGCTCTGGTACCTGGTTCAGTTCGGGTCAAGTTTGCGCTATATAAAACTCTGCAAAACAATATATATATGGTGGCCGTCTGCATAGCCCATGTCCTTCTGCTGCAACTGCCCTTTCCAGCGCTGTATTGGGTGTTGTGATTGGTGCTGTGGTTACTGAGATTACCCGCCTCAAATGTTTGGGCTCTCTCTTTATAATATTAGTATGGATTCACAATAAATTAGCAGTAATTGAATTTCAACATTGTATGGCCTGTAAACGATTTCACAGACAGGCGTTCCTCTAGATATGAAACGTATATTAGGGTGTCTTCCCTGGGAACAGTGTTGAGATTCACTATGCTATAATATTGCAATAATCTAACATATATTTTAGTACCCTTTACTCAATGTTTGTATATAATTCTTACCCCTTTAATGCTCAATACATGGGACAGATTTTCAATGCTGTCATGCAACACAGTACCAAAAGTTGTGTGAGAGGAAGATATCAGGACAGTGCCATATATACTAAATTATGACACTGTCCTGCTCCTTCCCTAGCCATGGCGCATAATTTTGCTGCCTAGAAGCATACACACAGTTTTGCACCACAGAGCAAAAGTGTGTTTGTCATGTGTAGCATAGGTTTTGTGTTAAAAGGATACCCTCTGGTACAAAATACTATGCATAGACAATTTTCCCCCACTCTGGAGGCATGGTAACCAGTGCAACACAAATGCAAAGTCAGAATTGTTTGGAGAAATACAAGCATTTCTCCTTTTAACGCCTGACTCAAAGAGGCATTATTTTTTGGTGCAGATCCCTATCTACTATTGTTACCAGATAGGGTTTTGCTTTGCATTACTTTCAGGCAACTTTCCAGTGCAAAACATCTGTTCGCCTGGAGAGTAATTCTAAAATAAACATTTTGCATCATTTTTGTGATACAAACCCATCACCAACTGTTACTAAATATGCTATTATATGTTATGTTTGGTGTTAAGTTAAGACATGCACGAAACAAGTCTTTCAACTTTTAACGTGTCACAGTTTTCAGCATTGTCTACTTTTGTTTAACAAGTTTACACATTAGTTTACATTATTAAGTCATAATTTTTTTTTTCAATTAAGCAAACCTCAATTTTTTCTTCATTTGTTTTCTACAGCCTTGAAAAAGCTCAGGTTATGTCGCCAAGCAAAACATGTATCGACTGATCCTTCTTATTGCTTTTTGTGCTTTAAAACCAAACTCTGGTGATGTCAGTCCAACAACTGACCATGTGAAATACTGCTTTGTTGATGTGAAGGGTAATTTGCATGCCCTTTAGCTTTCCAAGCCCTTTGACGAGTGCTAGATATTCTCTCAAGATGCTGCGATGCTCGGACATGTGATATGTCATGGCTAGGAGGCCCAGGATTTGTGCTGTGACGTTACTGAGCAAGTACGAGGCTGGGATGTCTCCCCTTAGAACGTGCACCTCTTCCTGCACAGAAGTTTCATTGTGTGTTAGTGTCTCCACGAATTTCCCTATTTTTCTTACGAGGTTCTTCACACCCCATGTGAAGACGTTGACAATGGAGTGCAACAAAGAAAGTTTGTGCTTCATTTTTTCATACTCCGACATGCACTTGATGCTGCCTGTGGCTCCGCTGTCAAGTATAAATTGTGCTGTATGATCTTTGACTTGGAGATCCACTGTGGCCATCTTCTCAATTTGTCTTTCATCAACTAGCTGGATATGTTCGGAGGGTTACTCTGGTGCCAGGATATCTATCATAAGGTATAAGCGTTTGTGGTCTCTCGTGCAGAGACAGCGTTGCAGTGATTGAATGAGATGAGATTGTATGCCTCCATGTGCCATGCCTTTTGACTTGAAGTCATTCACGGCCTGGTGCTGCTTGCTATCTCCTGTCTTGTCCATCCTCGCAGATGCTCGCACAGTGAGTATCCCTGTTGCACATCTGTCATCTCTGTGCCATTGCGGGCAGGCCCAACGGGCGGGTACTCAAGTCCGTAGCGATAACATGCTCTCTCATGCTTCTTTAAAAGCAGCGTGGACTTGACATGCCTGTCGCCACCACTGGCCATGCGATGTGCTAGTTTATTGTTCATATTCTCCCATTTTCCATATGGATGGCGTGTGCTGTGGTCCTGGCTTCTGAGCATGCCATCGCTAGTATTTTTTTCTAGTGTGTATGTTTCTTCCAATATTTTTGTGTGAATCCCCATTGACTGGCATCCTTGAATGATGCACAGCCTTATTGCTACCTCGTTATCAAATTTGCCAAATTCACTAATTTGGGCAGCCGGCTTGCAAAGTTGTTGACGGACTCATGTTGGCACGCTGTGTTGAACCCTGTATTGAATGTGTATTGTTCGAAGTCGACATTCAGCTGGGGGTCAAGACTGTCTGTCAGACATTTTATTAGGCCCTTGTAGGTAGTAATTGATTGAAGAGAAAAAGTCATAAGCAGATCTTCTACAACAACCTCCACCAGGTTTAAGAACAGGACTTTGCCCTGTTCGTCCATGTGACTTTTGCAGGAGACGTGCAGTATGGTGCTCAAAACGCCTAGTCCATTTTTCACACCTCCGTTTGAGAGTCCGAAAAGTCAAATGGCAGAGGGCATTGGTAAATCGAGCTCGGAATTGTGCTGTATGCATTCTCATTTTGCTGGTCAGGCATGCCTATATTAAGTAGGCTTTAAAATGGCTGCCTGGGCACCCTCGAGGCTCATTTGCCTGACTTCAAAATGGCTGCTTGTGTCTCATGAGATCTCGTTATCAGCAGAGAGATCAGTGTGGGAGACCTAAACAGAAACCAGGGCGCTTTCTCCGTAGTGGTAACGTTCAGTGCCTTTGTTCCAGCGCAGTCAGGGTGGGCTCCTGAGACCACGCTGTGATGCTGTCCATAGCGCAGTGGTCAGGGTTTGTTTCTGAGACCACGTAGTTGATGTCAGTGGCACACGACCGGGGTGAGTTCCCGACATTGCTATGAGTGCCGAATAGTGGAAGCATATTCGGCGTAGGCGCCCAATGAGGCACTGGTATTGTCGTGGGTCACAGCGTGACAAGGGTAGGCTCCTGACACCGTGACGCCGGCAAAGATGTCATGACGGACATATGTGTGTTGTGTCTTGGTCCTGCTCTCCACCTTTGTCGCCAAATGTCATGTCCCTGTGCCCAGGCCCTGAAAGGATGACATGAGGAGGCTGTAAGTGGTTGCACAAACTTCTTTATTTGTTGACAGCACACAGCTTTGGCAGGCATGTCTTCCCTGCCTAGTTTCCCGGCAGTAAGTGGAGTGACCATTTTCCGCCCCCTTCTCCTAACTGGAAGAAGTGTCCATGTCCCTTCTTTGGCTGTCCAGTGGGTGCAGGGTCCTAGTGCTCGTCTGCATCCCGTCATTGCGACAGAGGCAAGCACTGTTCTAAATTTCTTTAACTGTATCCATTATTGTTCCACATGTGAGTGTAAAGGTTCTTTTCCCCAGTGCTTAGGCTCATCCTACCGGTCAGTTGTTGAGTGTGGCTCTTCTCTTCCATATGGGGGCCTGCAGGCCCATAAGCCGCTGGTGCAATATTTTATCGCTGGAAGCTACATTAGGGCCAGCTACATAAATACAAAACACAAATACTATTATAACTGCACACCTCTACAGCATAGGGAAAGGCAGAGCCTTAGAAATACCTAAACCCGGTTCGTAGGCAAAAGTCACTCATTTCCTAGTCTCAACTTGTCCTCATTTGTACGTCTAATGCATGCTTTTTTATTTATTCAATGCATTTTCACTTCATTTCTGAATCCAGGAAGCAGCTGGCACTCATTGACCCTCGCAATTCGGAGTAATACGTCCTCGAATCTTATTCAGATCTGTAGGGGTCCCAGGTGACACGAGTGCCCCTCAGTACAGCCGGGGCCCCCCAGCCTCTTTGAGGCCCCTTCCTCCTTCAGCTAAGGTATCGGCAGTACTCGTGATGAGATCTGGAATGGAGTGCAAATTAGGCCTCATTTTGACATTGGGAAAAGCATGAAATGAAACCCTCCGATCCGTTAATGAAAAGAAACCGCACAATTATCGAACACCATTCTTTAATGAAATTACAGCAATTAAATGAAAATGCCTCCATTTTTCTTCATTATTCCCTCGCGCGCTCGCGGCTCTTTCAGAGCGGGGAGCGTCACTCCAGCTGCCGGCGCCACGGATCCCTATTCACGTGTGCCGCAGGCCTGGCATTGTCGGCCTCTCGAGGAGCCGTAATTGCGCTGTCGTGCGTGAAGCAGGCATTTCCCTGCCAAGGGGACTGCCGCGTCACCGGCTCTGGATCTTTATGGGGTGGAAGGGTGTCTGGCATTCCGCATGTCACGTGAAGCACAGTCGCTGCCTGTGATCTGCAGGCACTATACAGCCTGAAGACGACGTGCGACTCGGTTGTAGGAAAGATGCTGTCATAGCAATTGAAGATTTCTTATTTGTGGTGTTTTAGTGCTTGAGAGAGTGGCTATAGAGACAAGCAGGGGAAAAATTGAACTCTCCATTTTTAAAAATCTTTTTTCATTATTCTCCTCACACAATTTCTATTTTCGCAAAAGTGCAAACCCATCAAGTCAGGGATCACAAAAGCAGGATTTTTTGCAGGGGTTTGTATAAGGTTTTCCTACCCCTAACGAGGTCTCAAAGTGCATTATGGGTGGTCGAGCAATCAGCTCCAGAGTTTGTTGAGCTTGGTTGGGCAAGTGTTTCAAACAAGCCTGTGCGGGAAATATTTTGATGTGGTCGAGGCTTGGAAATGTGCTCCCAACATGTGCCAACTTGCAGCTCTTTTTGTGTGTGGGGCGAGGTAAATAGGTGTGAAGAGATAGTCGCATTTGCCAATCCTTACAATCTTTATATCTTATCTTTACTGTGGAAAATTATCCTAGGACTGCTACTGGGTTTGGCAGGTAAATATAGAACTGTAGGTCGAGATCTCCATAGCCATCCCTGACGGCTACAAGATCACCCGTAGGGACCGCACCAACGGCTCAGGAGGAGAAATCACCATTGTCCACAGAAACACCCTCAGAATCTCGACCAGCACCGACAACACGCTTATCACTGCTGAACACCTGCACTTCCAGATCCACACCGACCCCAAAACCCCCCTCAGAGGAACCCTCATCTACAGACTACTCGACCCCTGGCCGCAGTTCAGATACTCCATCGCCGACCTCATCAGCACGCACACCCTTGCGTCCACGGACTACATCCTCCTCAGAGACATGAACTTCCACCTTGAGAACACCGACAGCAACTCCACCACCCTGGTCGACAACCTTGCCAACCTCGGACTCAAACAGCTCGTCACAACTCCCACCCACTCTGTCGGACACAAGCTCTACCCCATCTTCTCAGCCAGCAACCACGTTACCTTCAGCCACATCACCGAACTCCACTGGACCGACCACCGCTGTGTCCACCTCACCTTCGAGAAACCCACAACGCACCACCGCACACAACGAGCCCCCCACTGCAACAGGAGCAAAGTCACCACCCTCGCCCGAAACCCGCCAACGGACACTACCGACACCGACCCTGCCACCCTCAACCTCAGGCAATGGATCGACGACTGCGCCAATACTCTCGCCCAGATCAAGAAACCCTCAAATAGACGCACTGACAGAAAGGCCATCTGGTGCACAGACGACCTCCAGGCATTCAAGCAGGCCTGCCCTAGGCTCGAGAAGAAGTGGCACCATGAACAAACACCAGACAGCAACACAGCCTACAAGACCGCCATCCGTAGACACCACCAACTCATCTGAACCTCTAAAAGGACCTCCTTCAAAGAGCACATAGACAACAACGTACGCAACAGCAAAGAGCTCTTCAACATTGTGAAGGAGCTCTCCAACCCCAGCTCCAACAACATCCCGCCATCACAAGACCTCTGCGACTCCCTAGCCACCTTCTTCCACCGCAAGATCGCAGACATCCACAACAGGTTCAGCAACCAGCCCCCCCGACAGACACAGACACCTCAGACTCACCACCCCTGAGCCTCATCGACATCGACCCCCTGCCGTCCTGGACCCACGTCAATGACGTAGTCACCAGCAAAATCATGAACACCATCCACTCCGTTCACCATCCAACCCCTGCCTGCACCACATCTTCAACAAAGCAAGCTCCACTATTGCACCCCATTTCTGCAAGATCATCAACAGCTCCTTTGAGACCGCCACCTTCCCGGAGAGATGGAAGCTCGCCGAAATCAACGCCCTACTCAAGAAACCCAAAGCTGACCCCTCAAGAATTTCCGGCCCATCACCCTCTTACCGTTCCGGGTGAAAGTCATCGAGAAAATCGTCAACAAGCAACTGACCTCCTTCCTTGAAGACAACAACATCCTGGACCCATCCCAAACAGGATTCCGCAGCAACCACAACACCAAAATAGCCCTCATCGTCGCAACCAACGACATCAGAGCCATGATGAACAACGGAGAAACCGCGGCCCTCATCCTCCTGGTTCTCTCGGCCACCTTCAACACTGTCTGCCACCACACCCTCCGCACATGCCTCCACAACGCAGGGATCTGTGACAGAGCACTGGACTGGACCTTCTCCTTCCACACCGGCAGAAACCAGAGTGTCCGCCTCTCCCCTTTCCGCTCTAAAGACACCAAGATTATCTGCGGCGTACCTCAAGGATCGTCCCTCAGCCCGACACTCTTCAACATCTACATGGCACCGCTCACCAACATCGTCAGATCGCACGACCTCAACATCGTCTCATACGGCGACGACACCCAGCTGATCCTCTCCCTCACCAAGGATCCGGCCACAGCCTAATCCAACCTGCACGAAGGAATGAAGGCCATTGCCAAATGGATGACGATCAGCCGCCTAAAACTGAACTCGGACAAGACGGAGGTCCTCATCATCGGTTCCACCCCCTCCGCCTGAGACGACTCATGGTGGTCGACCGCATTGCGAACTGCACCAACACACACTAACCACGCATGCAACCTGGGAGTCATCCTGGACTCAGCACTGTCAATGACCCAGCAAGTGAACACCGTCTCCTCCTCCTGCTTCAACACCCTCTACATGCTCCGCAAGATCTACAGATGGATCCCCACCGGTACCAAAAGGACGGTCACTCAGGCCCTCGTCAGCAGCAGACTGGACTACGGCAACGCTCTTTACGCAGGAACATCAGCCAAACTTCAGAAACAACTACAAAGTATACAGAATGCCTCAGCACGCCTCATCCTCGACATCCACAGCCACATCACAGACCACTTGAAAGACTTACACTGTCTCCCCGTCAACAAGAGGATCACCTTCAAGTTCCTCACCCACATTCACAAAGCTCTCCACAACACCGAAACCAGCGTACCTCAGCGAACGACTCACCTTCTACACCCCAAACCGCCACCGTCCCCCGCATCCGTTGAGCGACCGCTGGCGGCAGATCATTCTCTCACCTCGCCGCAAAGACCTGGAACACCCTCTCCATCCACCTACGACAGACCTAGGCCCTGCTGGCCTTCTGGAGACTCCACAAGACCTGGCTGTTTGAGCAGTAGCAGCACCCCCCCCATGCGCCTTGAGACCCTCACGGGTGAGTTGTGCGTTCTACAAATGTATTGATTGATTAATTGATTGATTGACCGTAGAAAATTAAGGGGCATATTCTCAATGAGCTATCGCAGAGTTATCGGCACTTTATTGCAGCCGAAGTCGCGATAAATTTATCTCCTCATTCACAAGCTAGTGCTAACAACCCATATCACCAGTTTACCTGCGATAGAAGCCGCAAAAACATCGCCACAGATGACCCCCTAATGAGATGCAGAGTAGGCATTCCCGTACAAAAAGTCACAACACCACCACTCCGCAACATTCTCAACAACCAGCCAGATCAGCGAGAAGATAACAAAACATACAATAAGGTTCATTAGCTGCATGAAGTAAACACCTGCTCTGATCTGGTGTAAAGTCGGACCACAGCCTGCACCAGAAAAGGAAGCCAAGGCCAGAGCCACACCAAAGGGCAAGAGATGCCATGGAGCCACTGAGCATGCAGGCCGGACACCCAAGAAGGCAATAACCCCCCCAGGACCACAACCCACCCCTCCGGACCCCAACCGCCTACCCCCCAAACCAACACTGAAGCAGCGCAGACAAAAACAGCCACCTTGAGAAAATGCACCAACCTCACAGACCCAACTCCAGAGTATGTCATTGCACACTACAGGCTCAAAGGGACAACCATCCTCCGCATCCTGACCACCATTGCCCACATGTTGACAGTACCAAAATAGCGGACAACCAACATACCACCTCAGACAAAGCTGCTTGCCGTGCATCACATGTGGGCCACTGCCACCCTCCAACCAACGACCCCCAGAGTCGGAGGAGTTTCACAGCCAGCCCAATACAAGTTCCATACAACAGTTGTGGATGACATCATCAGCCTGGTACCCCACTATCTATACTTCCCCCACACTGTGCAGGAACAGCTGGAGACCAAGCAAGGCGTTTACGCCATAGCTGGCTTCCCGCACATGTGAGGGGGCAATTGACTGTACACATGTCCTACTTGTGCCCCCTGGCAACACTGCACACAATAACCGCAACAGAAAGCACAAGTGTTCCATCAATGTGCAGGCAATAGTTGACCACCCGGGAATCACCACTAACGTCAACGCCAACCACCCAGGCAGTGTGCATGATTCTTACATCTGCCGACAGTCCACCATCAACCGGCGCTACCAGATGGCACCTGCGGAAAAGCACTGTTCGTTGGCAAGTACCAAATGAACACACCACCCACCTCAACTCCACAATCATGCAATTCACACCACTGGGAATGCACACGTTACAAACTCACATGCAACATGCCAAACAACATGCCTACCCACCAGACACAACAGCACAACTTACTGTGGGAACCTGGGCCAGCCATGCACATAAACCATCAACGGCAAGGCACCTCAGCCACACAATAGCAAAATGTGGGAAGAGGTGGGGACCTGACATGTGTGAAGGAGGCAAGTGACCGATGAATGAAAATGTACACAATGGCAAGTGTGGCATGGATGTGCTAGCCACACTGCAGTATGCAGACCACACACATATCAATGTGGACACACACTGCTGGTTTTTGGAGTGTAGTGGACAGTGGACGCAACCATGTCACCCCAACCTTGTGGGGAAGATCACTGAAATGTAGCTTGTTACATCCCCCCGTAGGTGTGAGCGGAGTGGGCTGGCCAGGCGTATGCCAAGCCCGCGCCGGGGTGTGATTAAAAGGCATGTAACTCTGGGCGTGGTCCTCTTCCGGAATGCCCAACGTGCCTGTCAGGGTGGCGCCTCTCACCCCGCTATGAGGGCGACGTAGATGCCGTGAGCGGTGTTGGCTGCGATCCTGGGAGCCTGCTGCACCCCGGGCCGCTGTCCCCGAACCAGTCTTGCCTGCCCGTGCGCACACAGGCCTCAATGCTCACCTGCCGACACCGGCGTGTGTCGAAGAGGGCCCACCACGTGCTGGTGCAAGCTTCAAGCCCGAGACCCTGGCAGCCTCCTCAGACCATTACGGCCTTCGTGACACAGGCCCGCAGTACTCATTTCTCATTGACGTACTTAACCGGAATACACAGCGGACTAGTAGGTCACACATTTGGAACTGAGTCTTGATTACATTATGGCAGAGAACAATATTTATGGCAGATTTTATGTCACTATACTCCCTTCGATGTGATGCCACCAAGTCTGTGCATAGCATTACAATCACACGTGTCTGTGGGCCCACACGGACTACTGTCCTTGGGCCACACTAAGCTCGAGTAGGTCACACATTTAGAACTGAGGCTTGATTTTGCAATGGCAAAGTACATATTGCACGGAAGGAGAGGAGTGAGAGGAAGTCGCGTTTTAGTCATGAGGAAAAAAGGACCATCGTTATGGGGGTGATTGAACACTACCGACAACTGCCCTGGTGTCACTAACTCTGTGCATCGCAAGCCAACTACACATGGCTGTGGACCACTGCTAACCGCTGCCTCAGGCCTACACTGCGGTCGAGTAGGACACTCATTTGGAACTGAGTCTTGATTATGCAATGGCCAAATTTATATCATTGTACCGGCATCATCGCAGACTCCATCCCCTCTCAGCCCCGGTGCCACTAAGTCTGATCCCCGACATTCATGCACACTCTCTGGTTGAACTTTGGTTGCATCTGAGTCTATGGACAGGGGGTTGTCTTCATCCTCAAGTAGCTGATACCTAAAGTGCTGGTAATAACCAGGCTGTCGCATTCAACTCAATTTGCCACTTCCGGATGGCGTCTGGCCTCTGCATCACGCCCTGGAGGACACCCTCCACTGTCCCCCGCAACCCTCTGCCACATTCACCTCGGACATCAATGAGGACCCGCTCAGTCTGTGGCGGTGTGACTGTGCTGGCCTGCAGTGCATCCGGGGCCACTAACTCTGTGCAGTTCAAGTCAGGGACTCTGGCTTCTGAGATATTAGATGGCCTCTGAGACGATGGCCTTAGGTCATCAATGCCATGTGTATGTGGCCCTGTGCTGCCTGTTATCTCTGGCCTCAACTGCGAGCCACCAGCGCTCACACATCAAATCGAATCCTGACCTGCCCGGACGTCGCATCAGCACAGGAGGCACACACCACCACCACCAGGTCCCCTCCAACCACCAACTGCCGGAGTCGAAATAGTCAGACTGGCAGACTAACAGAGTTACTCACACCTGTCATGGATGCCATCATCTGCCTGATACCCTGCTCAGCACTCCAGGTGCCACTAACTCAGTGCACCGTGAATCATCGTCCATTTCTGTTTTGGGTATGTGCTCTGGAGAGCTCATGCAGCAATGTCTCCTCAGGTAGTGTAGGAGACTTGGGACGATGATGGGGAAGATGATGCAGGTGTGACACCCACCACTGCAGCTGCATCAGGAGTATCCTGAAGGAACCCAATCTTAGACATTTTCTTCACATGAGCGCGCTCAGATCTAGTGCCCCAACCTCAGTGCACTGCAATTCACGGACCATCACGGCCTCCGTGACACAGGCCCGCAGTACTCATTTCTCATTGACGTACTCAACCGGAATACACAGTGGACTAGTAGGTCACGCAGTTGGAACTGAGTCTTGATTACATTATGGCAGAGAACAATATGGCAGATTTTATGTCACTATACTCCCTTCGATGTGATGCCACCAAGTCTGTGCATAGCATTACAACCACACGTGTCTGTGGGCCCATACAGACTACTGCCCTTGGGCCACACTAAGCTTGAGTAGGTCACAAATTTGGAACTGAGGCTTGATTTTGCAATGGCAGAGTACATATTGCACGGAAGGAGAAGTGTAAGAGGAAGACGCGTTTTAGTCATGAAGAAAAAAGAACCATCGTTACGGGGGTGATCGAACACTACCGACAACTGCCCTGGTGTCACTAACTCTGTGCATCTCAAGCCAACGACACATGGCTGTGGGCCACTGCTAACCGCTGCCTCAGGCCTACACTGCGGTCGAGTAGGACACTCATTTGGAACTGAGTTTCGATTATGCAATGGCCGAATTTATATCATTGTACCAGCATCGTCGCAAGCTCCATCCCCCCCAGTGCCACTAAGTCTCATCCCCGACATTCATGCACACTCTCTGTTTGAACTTTGGTTGCGTCTGAGTCTATGGACAGAGGGTTGTCTTCATCCTCATGTAGCTGATACCTAAAGTGCTAGTAATAACCAGGCTGTAGCATTCCACTCAATTTGCCACTTCCGGATGGCGTCTGCCCTCTGCATCACGCCCTGGAGGACACCCTCCACTGTCCCCCGCAACCGTCCGCCACATTCACCTCGGACATCGATGAGGACCTGCTCAGTCCGCGGTGGTGTGACTCTGCCGGCCGCAGTGCATCCGGAACCACTAACTCTGCGCAGTTCAAGTCAGGGACCCTGTCTTCTGAGATATTGGATGTCCTCTGAGACGATGGCCTTGGGTCATCAACGCCATGTGTATGTGGCCCTATGCTGTCTGCTATCTCTGGCCTCAACTGCGAGCCACCAGCGCTCCCACATCAAATCGAGTCCTGACCTGCCCAGACGTCGCATCACCACTGGAGGCACACACCACAACCACCAGGTCCCCCTCCAACCGCCAACTGCCAGAGTCAAAATAGTCAGACTGGCAGACTAACAGAGTTACTCACACCTGTCGTGGATGCCATCATCTGCCTGATACCCTGCTCAGCACTCCAGGTGCCACTAACTCAGTGCACCTCGAATCATCGTCCATTTCTGTTTTGGGTATGTGCTCTGGAGAGCTCACACAGCAATGTCACCTCAGGCAGTGTGGGAGACCTGGGACGATGATGGGGAAGATGATGCAGGTGTGACACTCACCACTGCAGCTGCATCAGGAGTATCCTGAAGGAACCCAATCATAGACATTTTCTTCACATGAGCGCACTCAGATCTAGTGCCCCAACCTCAGTGCACTGCAGTTCACGGACACTTCTGTTTGCTCATTGGGTGACCTCTGTACTTGCTCCGGCTACCACCATAATGCTCCGCTGTTGTCTCTGTAATGCTGGTGTTTTCTATTTCTGTCTTAATAGTGTTCACTGTTGTATTTGTTGCTAGCACCAACAACTCCCCGAGGGCTGGATTACACGTACCCCGCACACATCCAGCACAGGCGTCACTGTACATGTGGCCCTGCCAGTAAAGGGGCTGGGCTCACGTGTCCGTAGCCAGCTCCACAAACTATCTGCGTGTGTCCGTGTGGTCATGATGTGTGCATGAGGGCCCAGGGCCCTACAACATTACATTGTGCTGTGTACAGCAGATGCAACATTGTCATCGCAGGCAAAGGGTTAGAGTTTGGACATGTAGCTTTGTCGTCAGCCACTCAATATGTAAGAGGAGTGTACTGAGCCATCGTACGGAGGTCCAGCGTGGGTGTGTGAATGGTAAATCCGGGGCTCTGGGCGTGGTTCAGTACAGGAAATGTGCAAATGCATGTGTCTCCGTCGCAGTGTGGGTCTCTTTGTGGGGTGTAGGTGGTCCCTGATGGGAATCAGACACCACGCATGTGATGTAGTTCGGCTACCATGAGCTCTGAGCCCACCCGCACCTGTTCGGACACCTCCTTTTGGCATTCTGACACCTGGCTTCTGTATGCGATGTGTGCCTCGGTGGAGTGTTGGGAGCCAGCCGTGGTGGCGTATGCTTCCTGCTGTGTGGTCTGTGCAGGGCTGGGGTCTCCTCTATGTAGCTTGGCTGCCCTGCTCCTGGGGGTGGGTTGCCTGAGATGTTCATGAGCTGTTGTAGTGCGTCGGTGTCGAATGTGTGGTGGTCATCTCCAGCATCACTTATATGTTGTCTGGTCTGCTCTGCTGGAGGTGTTGTTTGTCCCTCTGCAATGTGAAGAGGAGATGCATTTTGACATTGTGTTGACATGTATGTTGGAACATTGTTCTTGTTGACATGCAGACTGTATGACAATGTACATTGTGACTGTTTGGGCGGTGCTGGCAATTTGATGTGGGACAGTGGACATGTGGACTACGTGACGGATGTGAGGTTGTACGCGTACATAAGATTCTCACAGCTTCCTGCTCTGTTAGATGTGATTGGCTTATTTCTGCACTTCAGCGGACCCAGTTATGTTCGCCGTTCTGCAGTGTCGGTGTTGCACTTTGTACAACATTGTCGTGGGATGTGCTGTGATTGCTATGTGTGTGTGCTGCAGTGTGCCATGAGATCAGGGACATGCTCCAGGGTTATTGTGGGTGTGCAGTGTGCTACACATCGTTGTGCATGTGTGCCATTGTGCCCATCTGCCCTGTCCCCCCAGTCCCTGGTTGTTACTCACCCTGTTGATGTGTGTCAGGTCCTATCGAGCTGTGTCTGTACTCCCACCTCCTTGCACCGTCTGCACACTGATGACTGTGGCCTCCATTTCCTCCAGCTCCTCCTGTGGCATAGGACTCCCACCTCCTGTCGCCTTTGCTGCCTTCCTGTTGGCAGCGGGTTTGTGCTTGGTGTGGTTTTTCACATCATGCCAGCGCCTCTTGACCTCCTCAACACTCCAACTGCATTCATGTTAGTCTCATTGTGGGTTAGTTGATGGTAGTGTACTGTCACCTCGGTGACGCTGATCTAGTTTTGCTACGGACTGCACCCTGTCTTCCTCTTCTCCTTGGCCTTCCCCGACCCGAGGTTCCTTGTTGGTGGTCTGTGGGGCTTGTGGGGTTAGCGTTGGCCTCCTCACTAGGTCTGGGCGCATCCACGGTGCTACGCAGTTTGAATTGTTTTTGGTGTGTTCTTTTTGTTGCTTTTATAGTGCAGTGTCCCACCTGATGCGTGGGATTTGCAGGCCTTTTGCCAGTTTTTGCTGCTTTTTGCATCGCTGTTGGCCTCATCGCAACTTTTTTTGTGTTGGTGTTTCTCATTCTTGCGGCATTGCGTTGTCTTTATCGCGGACATTTGATGCGTTGTCGTGGGCCTATCGCATAGTACCTCCGTGTTGTGAATACTGAGTTAACACGGCGTTGTTTTCCCGTGATAGACTGCGATATGAAGAGTTGTGTTAAGCTAATTTTGCGGTAATTATCACTCGTTCTTGAGAATATCCCCCTAAGGGTAGCAAACCAGCTGTACTTCATCTAATTTCACTTTCACTCTCCATAAAACGGGTAAAAAAAAGTCCGGAAACTCAACATTTTGTGAAAGCTCTGGTGTTTCAAAAGGTTTATAAAAGTTTCCCATCAGGGAATTTACATAATGTGGAGCCACACGATTTGTGAGCCAGAACAATTTCATGAAAGCTGTAACAAACCTGTTCCATGTGCAAAATGTCTTTGCAGGCCGATTTTGCACATTTCAAGTTTGGGCGGATTGTTTCGCCCAGGTCAAATGTAGCCTAGTCTAAGAAAGGCGACCCACAGTATGTATTACTTACCACCATTCTGAGGGCGATCGCCCAAGAGCGAAGATACTACAATCCAGGAGGGAAAAATATTTTATGTATTTGTCTATAAGGTCCAACGAAAGACAGATGCTGTGACCCAGAAAAAGAACACACCATTCAGTAGTGATGCAATGAACCCCACCGTGTGCAGAAAATGTTGTGCGCATGAAAATATGTTAAAAGCACACAGGGCCAACCCATGGCCTCTTCAGAGACGTGCTCTTTGATGTCAAAGGGGGAGCAAACTAGTGTCTTGAGTGTTTTTCTAAAAGCTGTTTCTCTACGTCACACATTGACGAGACTGGTGAAACATAAGTTGTTTTCTTAAGTACAACATGTTAGAATGGCTGCTGTGGTGCTCTCTGAGGAACCAATTCAAAGTCGCAGGTGATTTTGGCCTACTGTAAGAACTCCATTGTGACTCCCTGAGACCACAGAGGATAATCCATAATTTACGCCATTAGCGAGCTCTTTGCCTTAACACGGAGACAGCAAAAGCAATTCCTACATTTGCTGTGGGATGTCGGGTAGTGGGTTTGGGTGGTTTCAGGGGGGGTGGGTACTTGCTTAGTAAAAGCTGTACAGAGAACCCACAAACTCATCTCACACAGCTTCCCAGCATTATGGTAAAATCTTTGAATCAGTACTACATTGGCCCTAAACCTAGAAGTCTCAACACTGGAACAGACCTCTCCAGCCTTCCAAGCACAAGACACTGGAGTTGAGGCTTAAGGGAAACTTTGAAAATAGGCTTCTACACAAAGGTGGCAAATTGATGTAAGAGTCTACGAGATGAAAGACTGTAACAAAATAATATAGACGTTAAGAAGGAAATGGTACAACCACATGAGGTGCAAAGAGCATAGAAAGCAACTTTGCTGAAGCTGAAAACCATGCATGGCCTGTGTGTCAAAATGTAGACTGTGACTTTAGCGCTTAAGTAGGTGTTGCCATCCTTACCTGCTATCGTAGTCTGTGGGGCACATTTTATAATTTTTGGTGCATTAACTAAAATTGCTGCGCTGAGTAAGAAGAAAAGACAAAAACAGCACAAAGATATGTCAGTGCTTTTCTCTTCCCCAGCGCGTATGCACTTTTGTCTGCCATGTGTCAAAGTAGACACCCTTGCACAATAGAGCAAGGGTGTGTGTGTTCTGTCAAGCATAGGTTTTCTACTTGGAGGGAACCCTTCAAGTACAATAACTGTGCTTTAATACCCACTTCGTATGTGTACAGTACAGTGCAGCACACAATAAAAGTATTAAAAGTTGTGAGAAAAGTAAACCTTATGCCTGCCTCGAGGTGGAATATGTTTTTAGGGCAAATACATGTCTACCAGTGTTAGTAGTTAAGGATGTGCATCAAAAGTGATGAGTAGTTGCATAGGAAAGCTTCTACCCACGGAACAGCGTATTGACAAAAAAGTAGCGTCTAGCGCTACTTTGCGTTACTTTAGGCAACTTTCCAACACAAATCAAGACTACATTTCCACTGTGTTTGCTTCACTTCTTTTGACACAATGGGGCATATTTAGAAGGGAAGTGGCGGTGTGAGGCGTTAGCCTTCCTGGCTTAACAACTTACTCCACCACTTAAGATATGCAGGACTGCACCATATTTACAACAATATGGTGCAGCCCTGTGTTTCCCCCTGTGCTGGCGCTACACGTAACAGCCTAGCGCCAATGCACCCTTGCACCGTAGTGCAAGGCTGTCTGCATGCCAGGGAAGATTGTTTATGTACAGGAATGTTCCTCTTCCTGTACATAAACAATCCTGAAATGCAGTTTTGCAACTTTTATGTGTGCTGCTTAATGCAGCATGCATAGAAGTTGCAAAACAGCATTTTTAAAGAATGATTGTTTATGTGCAGAAAGGGGGACCTTCCTGTTCATAAACAAACATTGGCCTTTTGCTGTTTTCATGTGTGCTGCACAACGCTGCACACATGGAAACAGCAGAAACGAGGAGAAATGAAACAGTTCTCCTTTCCACCCAGGGTAAGACCAGGTTTCCCCTGGTCTTTCCTTCTGGCACTGCCTCCTATTTACGCCTCCCTTGTAAATAGGGGGGCAGCACCAGAATCAGTGGGCGTTGCGGTGTAACGCCCAGTGCAACACCCATTGCTTTCCCCTTCAGCACTAAGCATAACGTTAAGGATGTAGTCTACACAGCTTCAGGGGCGTGGCTTGGACGCAGACGAAGGACGTGGCTCTACGATGAAGCTTCACTTCGGCTCCGATCATTTCCTTTAGTGACACGGCATAAAATTCATTTACAGAAACTTAAAAGGTGAATTACACTGCAGCAATGACTACAGAATGTAGTAATGGCCTTTCTCCACATTTTTCTGTGAACATTATTTATTTTATTTAGGATTTATGGTTTGCTGCGCATTCTGCCTGCCATTTTGTCTTTTTTTTCTCACTGATAGGATAATTGTGTCATCACTTTGATATTGACTCAGGTCCTACTACGTTTGGTTTTTCTGGCTGAAAAGTGCAATGCCGGCCATTTTCTATTCACACTAATAATAATAATAATATCCACATTTGTAAAGCGCACAATCACCCGTTAGAGTCTCTAGGCGCTGGGGGCCGTCGGGAAGATTAAGCAAGATATTGCCCAGAGTCACATGGTGCTGGGCTAATCTGCCGCCGGTGCCGGGGATCGAACCGTGATCCCCCGATTCTGGAGTCAGTCGCCCTGGCCGCGGCGCCACACCTCTTCCTAGACTTTTTGAAATGGATGCTTTTACTTTCCCTGCCACGATAAATTACTTACAGCGCATCCATGGAAAGTTGAAAGGTCACTTGTTTCTACTGATATTTGAGGAGAATTTTGTTGAGTGTTATTAATCCTCTCAATGCAGAATTTGGATCATTAACTCTCTTCCATTATATCCAGAGAAGTAAATGCCTATACACAAGATCTACATCACAGGTTAATAAAAGATTCAGTATTAGCCCACATAAAAAGCTATTATCAGTCATGGTGAAAGATAAGATGGAGGGTGCTGACTCGCATCATGATGTGGTTAACTCTTCTCACTCTTCAGGGGCTATTGCTAAAGAAGAAAACTGGTTCGGGATCTGTTGTAATATATTATAAAAAAAGATGTTAACTCTCCAGCTAAATCTTCTTCTGCTTCGACATTGGATGATTTAATCGATGAAATGAAAGCCTTGCAACGCTTTGTTATCAAAACTAACAATACTTTGCAGAGAATGGAAGAACGATGGTCCAACATGGTCTCTTTTATCCAAAAGACTCTTCGGAAGATTGTTCATATCAATCTATCTTCTTCTCTTAGTATCCAATGAGTGCTTCGTTTGGGATCAAAACACTTTTTATCATCCAGATAAAACCAAGAGGCATCATTATTCTTTTTCTACAATATACAGATCTGATGCAGATTACCCCAGATGCCATGCTTAAAAAAATCTTCAATGGTGTGGTAATACATTTTTTATCTCTCAGGATGTATCTAATACAATTGCTTGCAGCTTTTAGCTCTACAACCTCAATTTAAGGCTCTAAATGCCAAATATGGAATTGTTCATCCATGCTTCTTTAAAGTTACTTATCAGGACAAAACTACTACATATAAGTATCCGGCTCTTTTTAAGGACTTTCTTCAGCTACAAAGAATAGACGATATGGATACTGGGGCACATTCCTCTTGCAGAATGTATTTGTTTCTAGCTAATACACGTTGTCTTTTTTATGTTATTTGGGTTATTACTTTATGCTTATCTTATTTCATATTTCTATCCTCTGTTGTAATAATGCTTTATTGTGTCATAACATGCATATGTCTACATACTCGTCATGCTATGTTGCATACTCCTCTTGTTCAGTGGATTTCCAGGAGTAATATGCTGTATTAGCCCTCTGCGATCCATTTGTGCCTTTTATAAGTAAGTAGGTCATCCCTATGTGTATCTTTCTGAAATAATTTAAAAATGTCATTATTGGTTTTCTTTGTTATCCAGTAACTTATGCAATGTTGTTCTTGTCTCTAACACTTTATTGAGCCACGGTCTGCATGTATTCACTTAAGTGTTCCAGCAGCCCCACACTTTCAAAATTGTGCATTCTCCTTCCAATAAGGATTCACTTTGACGGCTCATATCTTAGTCACCTTTTCTCCTTACCTTATATGTATCTAGGCTTTTTCCCAGTCTCATCTTCTATCTCCTTTACCGCTACATACTCACCTTCGCCCTGTTCTTTTTTCTTTTCCTTCAGCTGTTATTTTTCCTCCTGGTGCTTGACAGTGATTATTGTATTGTATTAAGTACTTATAAAGCGTACAGCTCACCCCCAGAGGGATATCCTGGCGCTAGACGTATCATTACTGGTTCTGATCATAAACCTAAAGTGGCTATAGCCATGTCTTCAGGTTTTTTTTTAATACAGCAGATATGACATAGTACAGAGATTCTGGGGAAGCTTGTTTCAGTGAGTGGAGGCCAAAACGTTAAAAGAACAACCACTCATTCGAGATTTTTTGATTCTTCTACAGGATATTAGAGCCTTATTGGCTGACCTCAGGTTCCGTAAAGGTTTGTGGAAGTTGACTGTTCAGCAATAATGTAGGGCAGTTTCTGTAAAATGCTTTGTGCGTGTGACTCATTAACTTGAAAATAGTTCATTTACTGACCGAAAGCCAATGGAGCTGGTCGAAGCAAGGGGATATTGAGTTCCTATTACTTTTATTACAAATATGTTTTGCAACTGTACTCAGCCATGCCCACATATAGTGCATTTCCATAACATAGCCCAGTCATAATTAAGGCCTGGATTATGTTCCTTCTCCAAACTACTGGAACCCATTGGAACAATTTCCTAAATATATGTAGCAGCCCAAAACAAATTCCTCGTAGCCTGGCAACTTGTTCCTGCAGGGACAGGGCACTGTCAATAAGAAAGCCCAGGTTTTTGACCACCTTCTTAGGTTCAGATGAGAGGCCTAACTTTGTTTGTCAACATGAATCACTCCCAAATTTCTCAGCACCTCCAAATAGCAGAAACTCATGTCAGCATTTAGCTTTAGATAATGAGTTTTAGCCATTCTGTGAAATCAGAAAGGCACTAAATTGAATTATTCTTTGTCTCATCATACTTGTCAAAAAAGATAATTAGTTGAGTGTGATCAGCATGGATGTATGACGTTACAACGCATACTTTTACAACGACTACCATTACAACGAATTTTTTACAACGCAAAAACTTTTACAACGCATACCATTACAACGCAAGATTTTAAAACGCAAGTACCTTTACAACGCATACCATTACAACGTAAATATTGGTAAGTATATAATATTTTTTTTAATATAAATTATTGTAAATTATTAAAATATAATTAAATTTTATTTAATTTTATTTAATTAATTTAATTTAAATATAATTTTAATTTATTTTTACAAATTAATCCTGTACCCCAAAAACCCAAAACTGACCCTGAACCCTACAAATAATTTTTTTAATTTAAATTATTAAAATATAATTAAATTTTATTTAATTTTATTTAATTAATTTAATTTAAATATAATTTTATTTTATTTTTACAAATTAACCCTGTACCCCAAAAACCCAAAACTGTCCCTGAACCGTAAAAATACCCCTTTACCCAAAAACCCAAAACTAACCCTGAACCCTAAAAATACCCCTTTACCCAAAAACCCAAAACTGACCCTAAACCCTAAAAATACCCCTTTACCCAAAAACCCAAAACTGACCCTGAACCCTAAAAATACCACTTTACCCAAAAACTGAAAACTGACCCTGAACACTAAAAATACCCCTTTACCCAAAAACTGAAAACTGACCCTGAACCCTAAAAATACCCCTTTACCCAAAAACTAAAAACTGACCCTGAACCCTAAAAATACCCCTTTACCCAAAAACTGAAAACTGACCCTGAACCCTAAAAATACCCCTTTACCCAAAAACTGAAAACTGACCCTGAACCCTAAAAATACCCCTTTACCCAAAAACTGAAAACTGACCCTGAACCCTAAAAATACCCCTTTACCCAAAAACTGAAAACTGACCCTGAACCCTAAAAATACCCCTTTACCCAAAAACTGAAAACTGACCCTGAACCCTAAAAATACCCCTTTACCCAAAAACTGAAAACTGACCCTGAACCCTAAAAATACCCCTTTACCCAAAAACTGAAAACTGACCCTGAACCCTAAAAATACCCCTTTACCCAAAAACTGAAAACTGATCCTGAACCCTAAAAATACCCCTTTACCCAAAAACTGAAAACTGACCCTGAACCCTAAAAATACCCCTTTACCCAAAAACCCAAACATATAATATTTTAAAAATAATTATATACTTACCAATACTTACGTTGTAATGGTATGCGTTGTAAAGGTACTTGCGTTGTAAAATCCTGCGTTGTAATGGTATGCGTTGTAAAAGTTTTTGCGTTGTAAAAGTTTCGTTGTAATGGTAGTTCGTTGTAAAAGTAGCGTTGTAATGGTTGTTTCCCGATCAGCATGCATAATGATCTCGCTAAGCCCGACATTGTTAAATATCTACGTGTCAGACTTAGCGAGGGTCATCAAAACCTACAACCTGGGTCTCACCTCTTACGCCAACGATACCCAACTAGTGTTGGCAATACATAACGATGGCGCGAGGGTTGCAGCCAACTTCCAGCAGGAAATGCTTGCTATAAGTGCCTGGATGGCTGACAATTCCCCTAGACTGAATTCTAGCAAGACGGAAGTGATGATCTTCGGCAATCTTACACCGTCCTGGTCTTCTCTTTGGGGGCCAGCAGACCTGGGAACACCCCCCTAACCAGTCACAAAAGTTAGAAATCTCAGAGTCATTTTCGACCCTGAGTTGTCGATCATGCACCATGCTAAGTCAATAGTCTCAACAGCCTTCTACACCATTAAAATCATAAATAAACTTCTCCCATACCTCCCATCCTCTGCCGCAAAAACATTGATCAGCACACTTTTCATGTCCAAAGTACATTACTGCAACAGCCTATTCAGCAATGCGCAAGAAAGAGTTCTTAACAAACTCCAACAAATACAAAACGCAGCAGCCAGGCTTCTGACAGGCACTCCCAAATGTAAACCCATTTCTAAAGTAGTTTGCCAACTCCACTGGCTACCTGTCAGAAGCAGATCCAAGTTTAAGGCTCTTTGCATCGCATATAAGGCTATTCACTCCATCGGTCCTGACTTTCTCAAGCAATCCCTTCGCCCCCTACAATCCTCCCAGACAATTACGTTTCTTCACTACAAATCTTCTTATTGTTCCCCGCACAAAAAAAGCATCCTGGGGTGACAGATCTTTTCTGTGCGCCACCACCAAACTCTGGAATATGCTTCCCCTCCACATCAAGACCAGTCCTACCCTGCTCACCTTTAGGAAACAGATAAAGACATGGCTTTTTAATCAATAACCCATCGTATCTACCGTTCTTGCCTTTAGTCCTCAGTGCCGGGACACCCATGGGTATTTGTGCGCTTTACAAAATGCATAAATAAATAAAATAAATAAATAAATCTTCTTTTTTGAAAAATGTTTGTCAGTGGTGCCAGATAGACATTAAATATTGAGGGGCTCAGAGAAGAAACCTGAGGAACTCCAAAGTGCAAGTCTTTGGGGCTAGATCTAAGGCGGAAGATGAACAGATTGAGACCTATTGCTTAAGAAAGAGAAGAACCAATGCAAAGTGGCTGTATATAGAGCAATTTCATGCTGCTTTCAAAGTGATTGTTGGTGAGACACAGGATCGAAAGCTGCTGACAGGTCTGAAAGCATCAATACCATCGACTTCCATTGGTCTACTTATGACCTAATATTGTGAGTCACACCAAGTAAGGTAGTTTTGGTACTGTTCTTTGCCCTGAATCCTGAATTATCCTCGACAAATGGTAAATGAATCCCTGAATTGTGAGTTGGAATGTTAAAGGCCTGAAGAATCCTATCAGGAGGCAGATAATACTATCCCACCTTGCTCGACTTAAAGGTAAAATTGTCCTACTACAAGAAACTTACCTATTTGATACTGAGATACTAAAATTGCAAAAATAATGGGTTGTTGAAATCTTTTTCTCTTCATCTACTGGAAATAAAGGTGGTGTAGTTATTTTGTGTCATACGCAAGTAAGTATATATGTGGTTCTGAAGGAAAGATGGCTCTTGATAAAATGCAAATTAATAATATTGATTTCTGCATTTTGAATGTGTGTGGTCCAAATCAACCAAGCCCTGTGTTCTGGTCTACTCTTTCCCAGAAAATCATGTGCCAGAACACAGACCATTTTATAATAGGTGAGGGTTTGTAACCAGAAATTGGATCCCTTTTTAAATAGACTCTCTTTGGTTAAGTTCACCCACACCAGTACGAATAAAGCTTTTCAACAGACAATGTCCCAAAAAGTGCTTACGGACTGTGGAGTTTCTTTAAATTTTGATTGAAGGGAAAATACATTTTACTCTCCGACTCATCACTCCCAAACCCAGATAGATTATTTGTTTGTTATCAAACATATGATACTGGCCCTGGTGAACTCAGAAATTGGATCTATCGTAATATTGGATCATGCTTCAGTCTGGTCAGATTTTTATCTTCTCCATATTAATTTTAAACCCTCACGATGGAGACTTAACAATGATTTATTGAATGGCCATATTTTTCTGTCTGAATATAATAATTTGTTACAGGATTTTATAACATTTAATACAACAGATAATGTATCGACCCATACTATCTGAGATGCTCTTAAAGCAACCGCCAGAGGATTCATAATTAATTATGTTTCAGCTCAAAAAGTAAACCTGAAAAAGGATCCTCAGTATTTCTGGATAAGATTAAAACATTGGAACACAAATACTATACTACTAAAAATGACAATTCAAATTTAAAAGAACATATTAATGCTAAGTTACAATTAAATACAAATGCCACTGATAAAGCATGTGGTTACTTACTAAAGCCTCATGCCTCTTACTACAAGGGCAAAAAATAAAGCTGGCACACACATTGCAAATTATCTCAAATTTAAAAAAGACAAAACCACTATTAAATCTACTATTAATGCACAAGGTCAACAGATTTTTAAGGATTCAGAAAATATCAGCTGTTTTGTTCAATGTTATACATACTGCTAATGCGCTTTTATTGGCATTAAAGAAATATCCTATTGGTAAATCATCTGGGCCAGATGATTTCACAGTAGAATATTATTTACATTTTTGGATATCTTGCTTCCTTTACCCTTGCCATGAGATTAGAGACATACATTCTTGATCTTATTGGAGTAGGACAAACCGGTTTCATTAAGGAATGAAATATCTTGGCAATTCTTGTACCTTTATCAACATGATTAAACAGTCATCAAAATTGAAAAATTCTTTGGCAGCCATATCTCTGGATGGTAAAAACGCTTTGATAGAGTCAATTGGCGTTTTCTTAAAAAGGCTTTGCAGTGGCATGGGATTAAACCTTGCATCATAGACCTGATATTTTTAATGTATTCTGCCTCCAAATCCTCAATCTATATTATTAGTGCTCAAATTGCATATTTTCCACTGCAACCAGGTACTAGGCAAGGTTGCATTTTGTCCCCTCTCCTTTTTGTTTTAGCATTAGAACCATTTTAGGTTCAGCTTAGAACCTCCCCAAATGTCACTGGCTTTAGCATTAAAAATTACCAAATTAAATTTACTGCATATGCCGATTACATTATTATATACGTCATATCCAGGATTTTCTCTACCATTTGTTTAACAAACTTATCTGCCATTCTCATGTTTCTGAATGTAAAAATACAATATAACTAAGTCAGAAGTGTTACCCCTCCACAATTTTTGTGTCAAAGATATAGTCTATCATACAGGTTTCGCTTAGAATTTGTTCAAGATTAAAGTATTAGGTATTTGGTACTGTAGCTCCCTTAGGGATACTCTTAAAACTAATATTACTGAATTACTTAAGTGACTCTATAGCTCCACACACAGAAAAGAAAAAGCAGGTAGGGACAGAAGAGAATGAGAATCATCCTGAGGATAGTAACAGTTAACTAGCTGAGGATTATGTGACCAAATTATTGTTAAATCGTTCACCTCCATATAATGAAAACCCGTTTGATGGATCGAGTTGTGCACTTGTTGGTGGAACCTTTGATCTGCCTTCTGCACTGAGAGTGTGAATCCAAATTTAGTTGGCAAAAATATAGGGACGACAGATACTTCTGCATCGCATGCTCTAAACATTCCAGATGCACTAACTGTTTCCGCCACTATAGATCCTGTAGCTCTACTATGTAAGTCTGGAGCAACAGGAAACACTATGCATACTTTGGCTGTTCCTGCTGAGACAGACACATGCTGTGGCTGACCACACAACCAGTACAGGGACAAGACAGGTTCCTCAGACTCCCATGGTTCTGACACAAGAGAACACTTCAGGTCTTTCCAATGGGACTTCCACCTCAAATCAGACAGTGACCGACTGGTCTCGAAGGTTTTACTCAATGATGAATTACAGTCCCCCAAGGACAGAAGTGCCTATGGGAAGGCCAGCTTCTAACATGTCCCTTTAGCATTCACTGCCTGCCTTTACCAGCGGTATCCATAGTGGGGAAATAATTCTAAATACCCTAGTGGAACAACCAGGTCTTTCCACTCAGGAATTCGATGATTGGCTCAGAGGTCTGGATATTCTGACGAATTGTGGAAATCCTTGGGTGAATGGAGGAGCTACTCTCAAAATCCAGAGAGAGAGAGAGAGGGTCATGGGCTAAATTAACAATGGACGTGGAAGAAATGATAGCGGGAACTCTTTGTCCAACTCGACTGGAGGTTTGTCAGGAGGATGACCTATTGTTCCTGTGTAAAGATATCAATAGACACTCATGACAGTCTCATGAAAGAATTGCAGAATTAGCTAAGAAACATGGAATTGACATTCAAAGATGCAAAGTTTTACAGTGAAGTTACAGGTTGAGCTTTAGTGGCCGAGACGTTGCAAACATGCGTCCACATGGAATGAAATTACAGATTAGAGAATTGATACCTTACATAAGGAAATTGAGTTGGCTGGTTAAGTGGGAAGGTAGGTGGGCTAAGAAAAAAGAGATAAAGAAGGTCAGGATACAAATGCCTCCATCCGGGACAGAAGAGGAGAATGAGAATATACACATGTTTTCCATGAGAAAGGCGCCTGGTGGACAAGTGCCGTGGAGCAGGGCTGAACTCTCGTCCTTCACAAATAACTTCCTGAAATTCAGAGAGAATTCAGTGGAATGGGACAGACAGGTCGAACTCTTGGTGAAAATATCCAATGTTTTATAGAAGTATTTGGAAACCTTATTTGAAATTGTGGTTTCAAGAGACTTAGGGCTTGAATGCAAGATTGCTTTTGATTGACCTGATGTGGAGCCGATGATACATCCTCACTCACAAGCTCAGTCTCTAATAGTAATGAAAAAATATCATCAGGTAATTACCCATTTGAAGATGAAAATATCTCCTAAAGAAATAGATTGAAAGGATGCATGTATACAAATAGTTGATTTGTGCTTACTATGAAAGATTGTTGCTGGCATTCAAGCAGTTCAATGGGACAGAGAATATCTCAGCCAAGGAGATGGGCCATTTTGTTTACACATTTGTGCATGGGTTGAGACCTGAGGTTATTTCCATGATTCAGCAGCTTTTGATCTGTTGGTAGAGTAAGCCCATTGACAATATCCTGTGATATGCAAAATATTGCAGCGATAAATTGTAAATGAAGCACAAAAATGTTGAAAGAAAAGTTGATGATTGAACAAATGAAGGCAGCACAGGGAGGTACAAATCAGGCAGCTATGTAGAATCCAGGTCATGTGCAGGGAGGATATCATCAGGTTCTTATGATGCAAAGTGTTAATAGTTTTCAACAGCAAGCGTTTCTGTGGCAGGGTAGAGGATGAGGTGTTCTGATTTATCCAAGAACAGGTGTTGATGTGCAAACTTTGAAGAAAACTAACCCTTTCCACGTTTGCAGCAAGTTTAGGCACTGGAAGCGCGAATGCCGAGTTAATACTGGAAATCAGGTTCAGAATGGTGGATTTTTGCAGTTTGAGGGAAATAATATGGTTCAACCACAAGCCCAAGCGATGCAAGTTCCACAAGCCCCAATGCCACAACAAAATGCTAATGCCACAAATGTCCAGAGATACAATTTGAATCAGGTTTCCAATGCCAACACAAATCCCTTTGTGAATCAGAAAATGCCCCAACAATATTCTGTGCTTCAAATGGATGATTTCAACTCAGACCTGTCGCAATGATGGGGCCTGAGAGGGGAGGAGGATTGCGTACTTGGTGGAAACTTAGAGGTAGACCAGAGTGGTCCCTATGGAAATGGTGAGGTAGATGGGAATCCTGTCTCATTCCTTGTCGACACTTGTGCTACCCGCTCTACTGTGAGAACAGCAGAGGTTCCTAACCCACTACTCTCGGGAGAAAGAATCCAATTTGTAGAGTTGCTATTTAATAAAGCATTAGTCCAGTTTCAGAAGCGGTACCTGTCAAAATAGGGTCTTTCGAGGAAAATCACTGATTTGTTGTCTGTGATTCAAGTCCTGTCAACCTACTGGTACTAGACCTCTGATGCAAATTAAACTGTTCTATTTACTGTAGTGGTACTGAGTTTAATACTCATGACGGAGACATGTCTTTAAGCTTGCCAGACAGAGATCAGACATCGGAATGTATCCCTTACTGATCAAAGATGATTTGCCCCTGGATTTGAGAGACACTGTGCTACCCGAAGTCTGGGACTTTTCAGGTAAAGACATCGAACTAATCAAAGGTGTTCCCCCCATCCATATTACTGTGAAGCCACATGCTGAATTTCTGAGAATCCTGCAGTACAATTTGACCCCTGAAACCATTGTGGGATTACTCCTGTGATTGACTCAAACACTGAGCATGGCATTCTGAAGGAGTTTTTTGGGGCGTCATAGGTTTGCAGCAATCGAACAGCAAGTACTGAATCATTCAAGATTTGCAAAGGTTAACTCATAGTGGGCTTTTGTTGTCCTGTGGTACCGAATCCTGCTGTAATATTTGTTTCAGATTCGATGTGAGGTTGAGTGGTACTCTGTCATTGACTTATGAGAACCCTTCTTCTTTATTCCATTGCATGAGGCTAGTCAATTCCTCTTTGCTTACCATTTCAGAACCTATGTCTTGGCATGGTGCCGAGTCCCACAAGGGTATATGGAGAGTCCCTCCAGTTTTAATTAGATAATCAAGAAAAATCTAGAGTCTTTAGTGATGCCTCAGCATTCAGTTCTAGCTCAATACATTGATGACCTGTTGGTGGTGTTGAATACCCAAGAAACTTGAAAATGTGACACTATTGCTTTGCTGAACCACGTGGCTGACAATGGGATTTAAGTATCCCCAAACAAATTGCTGTTTTGCCAGAAAGAGGTACCTAGGACACCATATTAAGAAAGGAGCAACGGAAGTGTCACAAGAGAGAATTGCAGCGATTCTGAAAATGAATCCACCAACTACCTAGAAGAAAGTCTGAATATTCTTGGGAATGGTAGTCTACTTTCAACAGTGGATTCCCAACCTTTTCCTGATGGCCAAACCTCTTCAGAGGTTGACACAGAAAGATGTATCAGATCCAGTACCATGGGATGACAGCTGCATGTGTGCCTTCTCAGAACTGCGAGAATGTCTCTGCCATACCCCAGCCCTAGGAATGCCTGATTACAATACGTGTTTTGCTTTATTTTGCAGTGAGAGAGAGGGCTGGCCTCTCTCAGTGCTTACCCAAATTCACAGCAGTTCTCGCAGGCTAGTGGTTTATTTTTCTGCCACACTTGATCGTATTGCTACTGCATTGCCCAGTTGTCTTAAAATGGTGTTAGTCTTGAACAATGTGAAAGCATAGATTTTTTTTTTATTCATTTCTGATGAACAACACTAGTCTCATGGTATAGCAGTTTTAATTGGAGCTCCAATCCATTAAGTGCATGGGCATACTTAAGGAATACAAGGTAGTGATAGGGCATGTGGGTTACTTGCAACGCATAACAGTTTGTAGTACTAATATTGATAGTTACTGCGTAGTTATTAACAGCATGACAGAAAGAAAGACTAATAGAAGAAAAGACCGAAGTAACAGTAAATAAATCAACAATTCGAGAGCTCTGAATTCTAGTTGGAGGGCGCCAAAGAAGTCACACATATGATTGGGGCCTGTGGGACCGGTGCAGCGTAGAGCTCCTTGTCATAGTCACGACAGGCCCCTTAAATGTCCAGCTGCCAGATGAGCAGTCCGCCACGGGCGGATCGAATTGCACTTATGGGGACTTGCTGCTGGTCCTCACACGTGAGCCAAGCTAGTAAACTCCCTGAGCAATGCCCCTCAGCGTGCTGCAGGGCCTTGCCCCACCTGTAGTCATGTATACTCAGGCCCCTCTTGGCATTGTTGCTCTGCTTGCATAGCTGTTGAAGCTGCTCGACCAAACCCATCTGGTTAGCCTCTCATGTTTCTAGGGAACAAAGATCGTGCTCGATGGTTGTAAGGTCCCTCATTAAGCACCTACGAATGAAGCAGGAGGCTGACAGGCAGTGGCCGTGCACAACCACTTTATGGGCATCCCACTCGATAGCCTGTAAAGTTGCGGTGCCTGCATTAAGTGCAAAACGATACATTGAGCTCGGTCCATGCAGAAAGGGGGTGTCAGACAAGGCCTCCACTTGCAGCTGCCCAGTGGGTATAACTGGGCATCGACATCCTCATCGCAGAGTAAGTAGCAGTCGGGAGTGATCTGAGAGAGTACGTGCCAGGAAGTCTGCCCCGGATATCTGAGCACCGAGTTGGGCTGTACATAAAAAATGTCAATTCTGGTGTGCATGTCATGCACCTGTGAGTAAAAGGAGTGTGAGAAGTTGGCGTGGTATATGCTGACCACTAAGTAAAGTGGGCCCCTTGTACCAGTCCAAACAACCCTTATTGATGATTAGGTTAAAGACAACCTTTATTGAAAGCTCTCCTAGTGGTAGCTATGGAGAGGAGCCTTCTGGCTAAGTCTTGAAGACATGTAAAGCAGCTTGGTTTATCAGATTATAACCTCCTGAATGACCAAATGAAAAGAGAACCACACAAGGAATATATAAAATATGTGTATTTATTACTAAACACTCTCTACTAACCTCTGGATGAGATTAGAGTACAAAGCACACAATATTAAATCACCAGAACGACAGTAAATAGCACAATACACAGCGGGCTCCAGGGAGAGACCTAACCATATACTAAGAAAGTGGTATAACATCTATAACTTGACTGGACCCCAAAGAACCACCCAAGGTAGTGACACAGGGGATCCACGGAGGACGTGTGCAGTGTGAGAACACAGACGCGAGCGCGGTACAACTCTATAGGAAAGTCACAGTTGGAATTTCAAAGATGAAGGACACTTAAGAGAGGACTTCAAGCAAACCCTTTGGAACATAGAAGTTTCTAAGGCCAGCACCCTTGAGAGTACTAAGGTACTCGTGTTACCTTTCCCAGGGGAGCCGGGTACATAGGGGTCAAATTGTGTCGGAAACGCTTGTTGATTTCAATGGCGTGATGCGAAGAAGTGCTACTGCAGGGAAGATGAGAAGTGTCCAGTGTGATCCAAGCCTGGATCAGAGCTGAGACGAACCTGAAAGCAGAGGGGACAGAGTCTGTGTCACTTCACAGTGACCAGGGGCATGATAGACGAATGTCCACAAATGTTGGGTGTTTCAGGTGAGAAGAGGTGAAGCTGGACTCTGCAGCCGCGGGGACCAGGAGATGTCGACGACGACCAATGCCCAGAGGTGAGCTGTCCCACGAAGGATGTCGAGTGCTGGGGGGTCAGTGTCCGGATTGAACACCAACAAGGCTTGGCAACTGCAACCCACGTGGTCAGAGGAAAGATGCTTCGGTGAGGACCAGCAAGGTCCTGGGGACTCCCCAAGCTATGGAGAGTCAGGACATGTCTGGAGCAACCAGTAAAGCCCACAAAAAGTCAAAGTTACCTTCACAGGGACCCACAGGTCAACAGACCAGAGGTCGCGAAGGGACCTTGAGAGGAATCACAAAATACCAGCCTACGGACACTCGTGAAGCGTAGGCCTGTAATTTTCAGTAGAAACACTGCTTGGGGGTCAGGACTACAAGTAGCCCGAAGCACAGCCTCAAGGGTCTTTAAAAAGCATATGGTGCTGCAAATGTATGCGGTGCACAGGGGTTTGGGTTGCACGGTCCCCACGAGAGATACAGGCCTCAGAATTGCTGAGTGCACAGATCAATCTCAGAGGCCTCGGGAACCCACCTACTGTGTTGAAGAAATTGTCAGAGTCCTCAGGAGCTGCGAAGATGCAAACTGGTCAGATGCGTTTCAGGTGCCTGCCTTGCAGGGGAGTAACTCCTTTACTCCAAGGGAGATTCTTCAGTCATCCAGTATTGTGCAGATTGTCGAAGTACTTGGTTTCTGTAGCAGAGTTTAGTCTAGGTAAAATCTAAAGTCCTGTAGTCAGGCGTTCCTACTTTATACCCAAGGAAGGGGTGGGCCAAACTCTGGGGACCCACCTCTAGGAGGGTCAGGACAGAGGGGTGGCTACACCCTTGTTCTTTGTCCATTTCCTCGCCAGAGCAGGAGCAAATGGCTCATGCAACCGGTTTGAGCTGGACTATGCACAGGGGCACCAAATGTGCCCCTAGGGCAGACATCAAAGCATTCTCAGAGTGCACCCACCCAGCCCCTATACACTATAGCCTGTCTGGGAGGTGGGCACACCTCAATGCGACAGGAAACCTATTGTTAAGCCTTCCCTTGTTGGAGTTTCGTCCAGTAGCGGGGAGAAGACTCATGTCTGTGGCTGGCAGCATCCATCTTGTGATACCAGGGTCGAGAAAGCTGTTACTGGGTGTACCGGTGTTGTCAGATTTCTCCCTCCAGGAGGGAGGAATCATACCTATGATTCCAAGGTGTTTGACCCGAAACACGGCATATAGAGTATTGTAGTGTAGTTCCTATATTCCCAATAGGCTCTGCGCATTGGAATAATATATCCTATAGATTTGAAGTAGGACTTAAGTCGACTAGGTCTCTATCAAATATATTAGACTTAATTGTGAGTGCCAGCTAGCTCAGAGGTCACTAGAAACTTTCTCGAATAAACAAGAAGGGATTAGTTTCTGACAACCGCATAAACATGACCACTTTATTTCCCCAAGAATAAAACTGATCTTCAGAGTCGTGGAAACAATAGATATATATTTCACTCAGTCAATTGTGCATGCTTCGTTTCATCAGAGGTGCAGAGAAATAGAGAGAGGGGCGTTTTCAATGAAAGTATTTATTGAACAGTCTTCTTTCTCATGCAGAAGAAATGAACTGCTACAATCGTAATACTGGCTGTAAAGTATAATGCATACAGCAAGAAGAGTATTATAAAATAATACTGTAAAAGCATGGTATGGTTTCTAAGCCATAAAATACATACATAAATAACAAAGACTAAAAGTACTCAACTGGTGCTTCTAAGATACGCCTACCCCAAATGTACCTAACCTAAGTCTAGTACGAGGGAAGAAGTAAGTATGGGTTTAGTTTCTTTGCCAAGAATCTATCCAATATTTCTCATAGGGTCTAATCAGCTCCGTACCTTGGTGTAGAATGAAGGAGGTCTGGTATCTCTGTCTCGGGACTCGATTTCCCAACACCCCGCGAGGGGAGCTTGGAAACACTGGAACTGGATTCTCAGTGAGAGAAAGGCAGCCTCTCTGTCAGTGCGTCAGCTGGAGGGTCGGCTTCCTTCGGCACTTGCTGTAGCGAGCTGTGTCGGGCAAATAGATAGTCGAACTGCTCTAAACCACCGTGAGTTTGCTAGGGCAAATGTGGGCATATTTATACCTTGAAGGTGCCTGCTTTGACATAAAGTCAGACATAATAACGTCACCAAAGAACCCCAAGGGAATGGTAGTTCTTTGAAAATGCAATTATTTCTAGGACAAATGAATATTCAAGAAAAGGGGATGTCCCTGACTGCTGAAGCCAAGTTTTCCAAGATATCATTGTGGCTTTTTGGAACTAGTGGAAGTAGCCATGCCGTATTTGGACTGGATGGGTTATGTCTAAATATGGGTATGATCTCTATGCCTATATGAGGGTAATGTGAATTATACTTATATAAGGGCATGAATCGGGAAAATTACACTAGGGTCCTAAAATGCTATACTACAGTATATGGTTGGCTGCATCACAAAAACCCCAAGATATAGGTTCCGAAGGCTGCAGGAGCACCCTCTCACATAAAACCTAGCACCCTGCCTTCAGGATTGATAAGGCCTGCCATAGGCGTGTCCGATCGGTTTATATGTGCAGTGATATAGGATATAGTGAACCACCTTACACAGACTGCAGTAGCAGACCTGTTGTGTCGTATTCGTATTCAAAAACTTTATTCGATTCATAAAATGGATCATAAAAGTACTGAACATACAATATTTCATACCTCATAACAAAGAAAAGTTTTGTTTAAATACACATTTTTCCCAAATTTAAAAGACATAATAATGACTGTTATAAAAATATATAATACATGATTTTCACCAGAGGATATTCTATACAATGTGATGCTAACCATAGGCCTTCCTGATCTTTAGCGAAACTCTTATAAAATTTAGCATGGCACAGCAAATTTCTACAGAGGATAATGCTGACAAATAATCATACCCTTCCTTATAGGTGCAAGGTTGCCTCCCCTTCAAGATTGGTTTAATAAACCGGAGTCTTGGCTCTTGATATAAGGAGCAAAAAAGGACCACATGTATAGTGCTTTGGCTATCCCTATTATTACATGGACAAGGGGGCAGCCTCTCACACCAACCCCCTTGTTTCGGGAAGGCAAGCAAAAAATGCAAAATGTCCAGTCTAAACCTTGTTAGTAGGAATCGCCATTGCACATTAAGGGTAAATGTTAGGTAAAGCTGAGGTTGGAGCCTACGAGTATAAACATTAACATTGTCCGAGGATGGTGGATTCAATGATTTCCAATACATTGCCTTTATGTCCACCTTATGATTTCCCTCTATTTTTTCAGGATTGTCATAATAGGAACCCAATCCAATTTTGTTTAACATGTTACAAACATAGGACAACCAGGGGATCTGTTTTGAATTTTCTAAAGCCATGCAATCAGTGATAATGTCTTTAGTAAGTTGCAGGTCATCAGATTGCCATACTTTACCCCATAACAATAAAGGGGACAAACGAATCGTGTCCGAAACACTGACCATTCCAATTTCCTTGTGGCAGAAGATGTTTGGGCAGCCTTTGGGAACTGATAAAACCCTTTTTATAAAATTATTTTCCACCACCTGTATCACAGATGGTGTTTCAGTCCCCCACACCCCTGCCCCATAGGTGGCCACCGATATACATTTTGATGTATAGAGAGATTTGAGGTGCGTAACATGTTTTTGCCCCAGTTTGCTACAGAAACGGAAGATGCCCTCTATAGCCCGTGTCGCGCTCTGGACTCGAACCTTCATGACTGGTGTCCAGCTTAATTTGCTATTAAACAAGTTACCAAGGTAGTTAAAATTTTCCACTTTTCCAATTATGCGATTATTTACCACAAACTTCCTAATGTTTGACCCTTTAGGGCCACAAGACATTACAAAGGATTTATCAAAGTTCACTTTTAAGTCAAGGTCAAGCATGAAAGTATTAAAGGCATCAAGACATACTTGCATGCTATTTCCAGTTAATGTCATTAGAACAGTATCGTCTGCATAAGAAAGCATGGGAATACTTTTACCTTTAATTTTTGGAAAGTCACAACCCTGGTTTAGTAGATACTTTTCTAGCCCATTTGTATAAACCAGAAAAAGAAAAGGCGCCAAAATGCATCCTTGACGCACACCCTCAGTCGAAGGAATTGGTTTTGTCATTCCACCTCCGGAGCCGAATCTAACTGATACAGTTGTTACTGCATGTAACCTACGAAGCAATGTGACCAAAGGTTCCTCAAAGCCCATGTCATCCATCATCCGCCACAGCTTATGTCTACAAACAGAGTCGAATGCACTTGTCAAGTCCATGAAGGCAAGATGTATTGAGGACTTTTTTGCCTTCGTGTACTTGCCTAGAATTAGTGCCAGGTTGAGACACTGCTCATTGGTCCCCTTTCCACGCCTAAAACCGTATTGGGAGTCAACTATAAGTCCTGTAGAATCTGCCCAACTTTCCAATCTCGCTAGGATTACCCTACCCAGGATTTTGCATGAAGCATCTATTAAGGAAATCGGGCGATAGCAACGTGGATCGCCCCTATCACCCTTCTTAAAAATCGGCACTACGATTGCCTCCTCCCATGTACCAGGGATGCGCCCGACCACAACAGCCTTAAAGACATTCAGTAGTATGGGTGCCCACAAACTAACATTAGATTTAAAAAGGTCCAAAGGGACAGCATCTGGGCCTGGGGCTTTTAATGATAATCCCTTCCCTAAGGCTTCCTCAATCTCTATCAGTGTAAGTGAAGAGCTGAGGGTCAAAGCCGAGGGAGGTGCCACCAATTCCCCTGTCCTTTCCGTACTTGCCATTATTGAAATAGAATTGGGATTAAAAATCTTAGTAAAATGCTGAACCCATTGTTCAGCGGTAACCTGCATAACTATAGATTCTTTATTGTCGCTCTTAAAAAGGGGGCGATTTAGAACCTCCCAAAAGAGTCTACTATCTTTTAGTTCTGCAGCCTTTTCAAGGTCTTCCCAGGCAATGTTTTTTAGGTCCTGCTTTCTTTTTGCAATAGCCTCCCTATAGGCCTTTCTGCTAGTTCTTACAAGCTCTTTGTTTCTTGGTTTTTGACGCAGAGCTACTTTTAGCGATCGGTGTGTGACAGAACACACGGAATCAAACCATCTAAAGGCCTTGTGACCACCCTTCCCCTTGGGTTTCCTAAGGTGCTTTGCTGCATGACCACACACTTTCTCAAAGCTCTCAATAACCTCATGGGGGTCAGATACTGGAACTAAACATGATTCTATTTCCATTTTACAATTAACAACAATATCTTCCTCCAATTTTATCGCGTTTACCTTCCCCCATTTCATGGTAATGCCCTGATTCTTACTGTACTTAATTGACTGTTCCCAGATCTTTGGTGATTCTTGTGCTGGCACGCACAATGACAACATTAGGGGGTTATGGTCACTTGCGGGATTGGCCACCACCTCCAACTTATCAACATATTTGAAGAAGCTGCTGGATACAGGACAAAATCAATTGTGCTCATCTCCCCCCTTGTACCCTGAAAAGTTGGTATATGCGGTATATTGGGGGCAGACCCAGGATCTACCACACACAAGTCATTCATGATGATAATATTGTTCAGAGCATCCCCCTGAGGTGTGTGTTTAAAGTGGGTCAAGGGCTGAGCATTTGAGTCCTCCAGACCACACACGTACGAGCCTCCAAAACTGCACAACGTGCAGTTGAAATCGCCAACCCAAATGACAGACGATAAAGGGTGTCTGCTGCGTGCTTTACCCACTGCATCCTCCAAACTTTGAATTATCGATATATCATGTCCATTAAAGATGTTATAATACCAGTTGATTAACAACACAGGTTCTGGGAAAAGATGTTCTAATAACAGCAGTTGGTACCAGTTTGTGTCCACCAGTTTCGATGTTTTCAACTTCTGTAGTTTTATAGACAACGCTGTCGTTATACCACCCTTTGCCCTCCCAGATGTTGATGGAACAGCCAAGACAGTAAATGATTGAAAACCCTCAATGTCACAGGTAGTCCTAGTCCAAGTCTCCTGTAAACACAGGATTCCCTGGGCTCCCACAAAGTCCAACCATGCCTCGTCTTCCAATCTGGCTGTTAGTCCGGCAATGTTCCATGATATTAAGGATATTAAAGACGACCCCTGTATCCCATAGTTGCTTCCCAAAGCATCTCTTGTACTTGAGGGGTCTTGTTCAGGTAGTAATGTGTGGTTCTCACAACCCAAAGGGATATTTCCCCCAAAAGTAACAACATTCTCTACATATGGGGGGCCAATACTCACAGTATCGCAATCAACATTCACCAACACTGAGTCATCATTGCAAGATATCCCTAAGTTTTCCCTCTTTCCCGAAACTAGGTCGGTAGGCGCATTGCCCTCAAACCCAGTTGGTGGTCAGTCTACCCCGTCCATACCCATTAATGGGTCAAAGCGGTTCATCAATGGGATATTATTATTATTTGAGATCCATCCTGGATATTCTATGCCCTGAAACCTTGGTCTTCGTGGGTTAAACGGGACTTGTGTAAAAGGGCCCATACTTGGTGGTCCCATAAAGGGGCCATTTGTCTCATGCCAAGGGGCATAATAGTTTTGGGGGCCTTGATTCATGTTCAAATTATGTGCCCAACCCCCGTGATTTTTACCATTTGTTCTATAGCCGCGGCGGTTGGGGTTTGGGGCAGTATGATAAAGGTTGGGATAGAAATATTCCAGACCCACACACTGGATATCCCCCATCCTACCAAACCTCGCTTTACTGCAGATAATATCCTTAACCCAGATGTCTCTAAAGTTAATCAGGATGCAGTCTCCCTCCAGATCTTTTTTGCTTGGCCCAACCCAGGGAACCCTCCGCACACTTAGGATTTTTTTAGCAGTGTCTTCGGATAGGGGCCTGTTATTATTTAGCCAAAATTTTTTTTTATTTTAAAGGTCCTCCATTTTCTCATATTTGTTCTCTGCAATTAATGGAACACCTGTCAAAATTGCCATAAACGGGGCAGCCTCAGGGGGTATGTTTACATAGATCTGTTTACCATGTAGGGGGGTTTTACTAGGAACTAGGGGTTTGCTAACTGGAATTTCTTTCCATTCAGTATTTGGCAGGATTGGGGCAGCTGTGTTTATTGGTGTAGCCACCACCATAGAGTTGTTTAACTTATATCCTGCAGTAGTCACCAGCTTAGTTTTGGACAAGGTAGCTGGTGCTATACAAGGGATAATACCGTTAGGGTCTGCAGACACTGCAGTTTTAGGTTGCTGTGCTTGCGTCTGGTTATTCTTAGCACCCTTATTAGCTAAACTAGTATTACTAGTATTATTACCCCCAGTAGCAACGGGTTGTTTGCTATTCCCTACAAGACTCTCCAGCAAAGCAGTGTTTTTAGATGTTAAGAACTCTAGTTGATCTAGTTTTAGATTAACGATTTGGGTTTTTTCCATCAAGGGATTCAGCAGGCTTTTTATCAGCTTCTCAAGGCTGGCCATAAGGTCCTTATCTTGACTATGGGTTGGTTTTTTATATAAATTCGAAATACTTTTTTCCATGTCCAAGAGCTGGGATCCTATCTGTGAAAGTCTCTCTTCAAAGGGATTTAGGAGCTTTTTGAGTGTTTCCCATACCACAGTCAGGAAATCTACGTCTTTCCCTTTTATGACGCAGAATGGCACCCCATTGGTTTCATTCTCTATTACGAGGTTCTTATTTTCATGAGTTACCACCAGCAAATCTGTATCAATTTCTGGTGTTAGATCAGATGGCTGTGTGTTGCTTATTGGGGGTGAATGTTGGGGTAGCGGAAATAGTGCCTTGGTAGGTAACTGTGCCTTCACGATCTTAGCCTTTTTCCTTGCGTATGCTGTCAAGTAGTTACGCCTCCTTTTATTTTGTGGCCCTCGTTGTTTAATACAAGAATTTCCCTCACCCAGTTCTATGGGTTTGGGTCTTAGCGCCATTTCCGGGAGACCACCCTCACCATCCTTCTCTTCCCCGTCTATCCCGACCATAGAAGATTTTAGGGAATTAGAGGATACTAATGGTGAGCCCCCCTTTGATATGGATGTAGTGGGTACTGATGGCTGGTGAATATCTGCCTTGGTTTCAATCAAGATGAGAGGTGGGCCAATCAAACGATCAGGAGTTTTAGCGAAGGCTATGGGCCCTAATGAAGATTTTTTGGCCGCTACTAACTCCTGTGACAGTCTCCTTGCGGCATCTAGTTCAATAGAGACTCGGTGCTGCATTTTGGCAATCTCTGTGTCAATGGCTGTGTGGGTCCTGGTGGTAAAATCATCCAGGGTACCATTTTTCAGTCTAGACTTAGCTGCCCTCTCTTTGTACTCACGGGATGACATATTGGCTAATCAAATAAACCGAAGGTTAGGGCCAAAGGGAGTGGCCCAGTCCAGTCTCTCCCAGCCTCTAATGGCCTCAAACGGCCCGCTCTTTGCCCGGTCTTAGCCCCGAGCTGCGTTCCGCGCTGCGGGAATCCAGAGCTAAGAAATAGGGGGCGTGATGGGCGGGGGGCGGGCCAGCAGGGAGAGCGGACCGGAAGCTGGATGTCGGTCTCGCAGGGACTCCTGGATGTTGGAGTCCCCGCACGCTCGCAGCCCCGCTGATGCCTCTCACCCGGTGCCACCTTGCTTATCACTCCGTTGCAGATGCAGCCCTGGAACCCACAAGACGATGCGGCACCCGCGGAGCGGGTGCGGCGAGGTGTGGGCGGGATTGGTGCAAGAAACGCCGCTGCACTTCTGTGCTCGCTGTAAAAGCCTCCGTGAAAACTGTCAGGTCATTTTGAATGGTCTGCCAGGAGTGGCATAATACATGCTGCAGCCCCTGGGAGGTCTCTGGGGTACCTATGCCCTAGGTACATAGCATACCATATACTAGGGACTTATAAGGGTACCCCAGAATCCAATCTGGAGTGTACCTAAAGTACATGTATTCAATTTAGAGGAGAAAGTAGCAGGCTGGGGTCCTGGATAGCAGTTTCCCAGCCAGTCTAAGTCAAAAACAGTGCAACATTAGTAAAAAGTGGGGGTAACTATAAGAAGCAGATCCTACTCTCCTACAAGTAGTACTCATGTCCAGTGTATGCAGGAGCCACCATGCATCCTGAAGTCGCCTTCGCAGTAGCCATAGACTGAGGTGCTAGGCAGCACGTCTGGCAGCGGTCGCTCGGAAGGGGCATTTAAAGCGGGCAAGAGCCATGTCCAGGATGCAATTAAAGTCCAAAGCACAGACACCAGGGGAAGATGGGTCCCTGAAGATCTCCGGTGCAAGAGTGTCAAGAAACCCGCCATGATGTGTTGGGATGTAGATTGCAACTAGTGCAATAGGTTTCCTGCCCAGGTGGCCTTCCAGAATCACATAGTGGCCCAACGTTTCCACCCTCTGTGTATGTACGACATAAGGTACCCCTGGTGCAAACCATATGATAACCCCGTGAGCAAAGGAAACGTGGAAGTGCCATACACCTGCCCTTTCCATTTGGCGCAAAGCTTGTGTTTCCTGGAGCATAGCTATGTGAGTGTGATTCTGCTTGAGGTAAGCATGGATACGATAGCCTTTTGTGAGAGAGGCTATACCACGCACATTCTTGGTGATGATATGGTACTGGGGGAATGGGTGTCAACCAGTGGGTTCGTAGTGGCAGGCATAGTGTAAAGCAAAAAAGGGAAGGATGTAAAACCCAGATGCCCATCTCCCAGCCATCCCACAGAGTCTAGGAAGTCCCACCATTATAAGTGACATTCAGGAAGACAACAAGTACTAATTGGAGCACTTTCAGAGCATCTTGGTAAACCACAACACACAGCATTAAGTAAAAACATATCCCCCCCCAGGACAGAAGCCCTAGTAGGGCCCGTCCAAGTTATACACCAAGTGTAGGGTAAAGACAAGAGAGAAGAACAAAAAAACAATCAACAAGAGTCCACCTGGCATCCCGGGGAGGTGGCCTTTAGGGCAAGATTCTGCCTCACACAACAAAAATCAGAGCTTTTACGCCTGCACCATCTTGGCACAAATGGGCAAGGTGACATCCCCACTGTATCGTCGTGGCTGCAATTAGAACAGGATGTGTTTCCACATGATCTGGGAATGCCCACCCTTCCAGAATTATAGGTGCTCCGTGTTTGCATGTTTAAATGAGGTTTCTGTGGGTGTTAATAGAGATCTGCTAAATGGTGTTAACTCAGTGTATGGGAGGCTACAGATCTCACCTGCATGGACCAAATATTCATGACCGTGGGGTTGATGGTAACAAAATGTAACATTGCCCATGAAGGGAGAGCCACCCAAGGGCCCCATACAGGAGCTTGGAAAAGGGACATGGATTGGTGCATGTTGGCGGAAAGGGCAGTCTATGAAAGGAAAGGTTACCCTAAGAAATTGATCAAGATTTGGGGGAAATTGAATGATTTTAAAGGTGGTAGATGCACCATTCCGGTCTCTCCTGATTCTAATGTCCTCTGCTTGGGACTGCCCACGGGCAATAGACTCCAATGACCTATTGGTGGGTGAGGTGGTGAGATGGGAATGATTACATGACCTTGTATACATTCACAAATGCCAGAATGTTGCGCTGATTATTATTCATTGCTCCTGCTTTACTTTCAATAAAGAGATTTATTGAAAAAAACAATGGAGTCCACATGGGAGCATTGAGGTGGCGTGGTACCAGGTTGGAAGGCCTAGTTTTTCCCCAATCTGCTTGTGACAGTGTGCTGCAGTTCTGTGGTGTGGCACAAAACATGAAAGTACCTCACAGCCCCATGTGCAACGTGTCTTACATTCAGGCTGGTTACCAAACCTGGCAAAATTCCGCCCAGTGTTAGGCAGTCAGTTCTCTGTTCACAGTGTCACACTTGCAGGTCATCAGCCGATCCAGGAGTGATATTCGGGCCCTGGTGACACTCTGCAGATGAGGGGACTGAGCCACTCGAGTCTGATCCCGACTCTGATGGGTGCTCCTACCAGAGGGGAGCAAAGGAGTTCATGCTGTGGAGAGAGTCCTCTGCCACCACTCGGACCCGCTCCTCGGCTGCCTGATCTTTGGACGGTTGTGCCCCGGTAGGGTGGAGCATGCACAATGGGCTTGGGTACAATACATTCGCTGTCAGCCTGGTCCAGAGATGGTGAGTGTAGAAAATCCTTCACGTGGAGCCATTTCCACACATCCTCTGGTGAGTGGAAGACATGGGGAGTGTCACCATCAATAGTGCCGAGGTTGGCAGGGCACACAAGAGCATATTTGAAGTACAGCTCCCGAAGAAGTTGCTTGACCTGTGAGTATGATCTACGATGGCACTGCACGTCCATGGTGAAATCGGGATACGCTGTTATCTGAGCATTTTTGTAGGATTAGGGGCCCTTGGTGTGAAAGCGTTGTAGGAGCAGGTCATGGTCACAGTAGTTAAGGAGATGCACTATGATAGGATGTGGAGGGGCTCCGGAGAGTGGGGGTCAACTCGGAGTACGATGTGCACATGGAATGGAGAAGAAGTTCGACACCTTGCCCTCCAGGACATTCTTCACTAGCCAGTCTTCTAGGACTAACTCCATGCTGGGGTCCTCGGAGCGCTCTGGCAAGCCCTTTATGTGAATGTTATTGTGTCTCGACCTGGCCACAGCATTTTCTGCTACATGGTGTAGAGTGGCAACCTCCGCCTCCACTTGCTTAAAGCGCTCCTGCAGGTTCTGCACTGACGGAAGCACCACAGCCAGTGCTGATTCAGTGTCTTCAACCCTTTCTGACAATTTACAGTCGTCAGCCCACAGCAGATTAACTTTCACAGAGACAGAGTCAATGTGGGGTTACAAGGAGGTCTTTGTGTTCAATAGGGCTTGGAGCACTATGCCAAATTGAGTAGAGTGAGCCTGAAGGGTCCTCTCAAGGTGCTAAAGACTGCCAAGAGTCTTGTCCACAGGCGCCAGGTACATCTCTGCCTCACCATTGCCTGTGAGCTGTGGTTTGGTGCCTTTGAGTTTCCTCATTCTTGTTAGCCAGTGCCAGCTGAGGAGAGGGAGAATGGGGGTTGGTCAGTACAGTATACGTCAAGATGGCACTCCCAACATGCAGTCATCGAACTTTGCCCCCCAGGCGTGCATCCAGGCGTGATAGAGGGTACCACAGTATATGCCACATGATAGAATTAAATTCGGAAACTCTTCTTCAGGTTAATGGATCAGAGGGCAGGCTGCACTGTGGAAGCCGGGAGGTATGGGACCAGGATGGGTGGCCACTCAGTCCCTGCAGTTCCACTAGAGCAATATACACAGTGGTAACCTCCCCATACTGACAGTGCAGTAGCAAGAAGTGTCATCTGAGACCTGCAGGCAAGGGATTCTGTTTGAAGGTTTCAGGAACACCTCAATTCAAGGGAGTGGCACACCTCTAGTGGCGGCGCAAACAGGCATCAGGCCATTTCTGCCAAGCAACATGGACAGGCGGTGGGTGTGCATCAAGTTCCAGTGCAACAGCAGGGAGACGTGAGCCCAAGATTTGAGTTCCGGATCACAACAGAAATCCCTCAATCCAACTAGCTGACACAGCTATTCACTGCCAGCCGGTCCAGGATAAACACCCTCTATTAAGGGAGGGGCCTGGGGACACAAGGGTCTGGGGTGTGCAGCAGGCACAGACGTCAACCAGATTGTGTCGCAGGCAGCAACAGTGTAAGCTGTACAGAGTTCAAGTACGCCAGTATGAGGCGGGCATTGGCCGTGCGCCGGCCCCCGAGTTAGTGGTGGGGGAGTGGTTTGCAGTCTGTAGGTCAACTCATGGCAGCAGCGAGGAAAGTAGGAAAGCAGCCGAGCTTCGCCATCTTCTCTGGGTAATTATTGAATGGAATCCTGGCATACAGACTTGGATGCTTTAAAGTGGCAGATGATATCCTGCAATGAGGCAGCCACAACAAAATACTCCTGTTTTATCTTTACTTTGTATTCTGTCTCCCAGTATTTTGAAAACTTGAGCTTGTTCTCCCTCTTGGCCTTCAAAAGTACTCTGATGAATACATAATCGTTGACAAATTTTTTATATTCTGACCAGCTTACTCAGAACCTTCACATATTCTTCTCCAATTTTCTCTGCTATTAACTCAGCCAGTCCAGGGTTGGACAACAAAAGCCAGTGTCTGGAAGTGATACCATTAGTTTTGTTCTGAAACATAACGGCTGGGCAAAGACGCTGGGCGAAGACATAGGCCCCCAAGCGCCGTTCCCACTCCTCTATATAAAGCGATGGGGTGGCCTGTAATTAGCAGTTGTGGAGGTCGCACCCGTTAATGAGGCACTTGGGTACACAGCAACCAGACTTTTGCAATATGGTTCAGCTGTTTCCACAAGATCCTGCGTGGGTGTTACCATGCTGGGCGGCAGCCAAGAGCAGGGGGGGTAGCACGGTCTCTCCACTGTGCACAGGCCAATAAGTCACTTCGGGCTGGCACAGGAAGAAGGCAGTTTAGGTCACTGAAAAGGCCCAGGCGTGGGGTGCGCGTTGCTAGGGTCACCAGAGGCCGATAGAGAATCCTAGACAAATACGGCATAGCCCCTATCTCATGCACTGCAGCAATAGTTCCAGGCCCACATGGGAGGAGGGGAGGATGCTCTAAGCGATTCGGTGCTCCCCTGGTAGGAGTCGACGGCCATGGACCATGCCTTGTGACTCACCGATCACTAATACTGGATCCTCTGCTCAGTGGTTGAAATCTCCAACAGGGTCCCAGGCTTCAGGGGGTGTTCAGCATGGTACAGGGTCAACCAGGGTACCCATCCAGTGGGAAGCAGCGACCCCAGCTTGATCCCCATGCAGCGCGATGATCGTCGGTGTAGACGCCCTCGACTCAGGATACCTTTCAGTGTCCACTGGCAGAAGCAGGGTTCACCGCTCCAGACAAGCGCACTGGGTGTAACACTGTGCTTCTGGTCTCAATTTGGGTCGACGTCCCTTGTCAGCTTGCATGGCCAGTAGAGAGCCGGGCTTGGCACCCCCACACCAGCAGGTGACGGTGTCCAGCAATGTCCCAAGGTCGGGCGCAACACACAGGCAAGTGAAGAACCCAATGGCAACAGGGATGCGTGGGATAAAGGTAGGATGATTGGAGGGCCCAACCCGGAGCACCAAATCACACATTTATTGCGGTTGCCATCTTGGCCACATCCCATGTGAGAGCATAGTTACAGTGTTCATACCCCACTCAGTCGCTGTGCTGCTAACTGATACCCGGACACAGCACCTTGCTAACAGTTGGTTCATCAGGTATTAGCAGATCATCCTGGGTGCTGAGAATGTCTCTCTTAGGAGGTGTAAATCCAACCCCCTTGTTGCTGCTTCCTGGAAACAAAACAGTTGGAAATTAAGCTGAACGCGACTGCCTAGTTATTACTGAGCTATGCAGAAAGCCAAGACCTGGCATACAAGATGTGCCACTACCTTAATCAGATCATCTGCTGTTTGTTGATAGCTCCTTATACGTGGCCATGACAGACATTTAAAAAAAAGCCTCCTGGCTTCAAGGAGTGTTTTTAGCACTAGTGGCCAAATTGATTGCTCTTTCTAGAGGATGCTGTTTCAGTCCAGCTGAGGGTGACAATTTTCACTGATAGTAGGGCTTTGGTGTCATTCATGACTTTGGGCAGTTGTGGTTCCAATGAGGATTCATGACATCCTCGTGGTCACCAATCCAGAATGGAGAGAGTGTGCAAAACCTTCTCCAGTCCTTAAAATTGCCTGCCCAAATTGCTGTGGTGAAGTGCACGGCCCGTTGATCGGGTACAGACTATGTGATAGTGGGCAACAATTATGCATCTGTAACTGCCAAGCATTGCACATTGCATTCTTGTATCTTTAATGGGGAATATAGCAATGAAAGTTCAGAAGTCACAAATTGCACTCTGTTGTTGGCTGCGGTTTATACCTGGGAGGAAGTTAAACGATTGCAGGAAGAAGTGCCAGAGTCAGAACAACAAGGTTGGATCAGAGCAGGTTGTTTCAAAAGAGATGAGGATTAAGTTTGGCTTTCAACTTTTGGAAGACCAGTGTTGCCAGATAGTTCGTTAACCACATTAGCATGCTCCTGCACATGTGGGGATAGAGCAATAGTGAGCCTCTTCAGACAAATATGGTTCAATCCCAGACTCAGGCTGATAGCTGAAAGTTTGTGTCACAGATGCCAACTGATGGAGATATGTCCTAGTGATTGTGTGAATCTTTTCAGGGTGGCTGAAAGCTTATCTGACTAATAGGAGTGACAGTCTCACAGTGGCCAAGCTATTTTTGAGGGAGATAATACCGTGTTTCAGTTTCCTGACTTTTCTAAAGTCAGACCGAGGAACTCATTTTAACAATGAGGTCCTGAAGATTTTGTGTGCAGCATTGCAAGTTGAGCAGAGACTACATTGCAGTTATCGTGCGGAGGCTTCCAGCATTTTGGAGCAAGTCAATGACATTTTAAAATTCAGATGGGTGAAAATGTGTGCTTCAACATCTCTGAAGTGGCCTGATACATTGCTTGTTGTGTTGAGAAAGAATTCCAGACAGGAGGACAGACTTGTTGCCCTAAGAAATCATCATGGGGAGATCCATGAGGCAACCAGCTGTGACTGTGAATGTGCTTGTGAAAATTCCACATGACATGTTTCTTGATCAGTGTAAAGGATTGGCTGACGTGGTGCATTATGTTTCTTGCCAGGTTGAAAATATATTAACTTTCTTTCAACGAAAAGATTAATGGATTATAATGTATGCTATATTGCTAACATTACATCTGTAGCTCGTAGTTTGCTGTAAACCATCCTCTTCATTTCATTGCTGAACCCTCAGTTCATGATCCCTAAAAGTGTGCTGCATTGTCTATGTGACTGCAAGAGACATTGTTAGTAGCTTTAAATTATAATTAAGTGCCTTATTCTGGTAAACTTCATGATAACATTAAATATCTGGAGGATTCCAGGAGGAAAATGATGAGGGCGACAAAGCTGTAATCTAAACACCTGATAAGACATTGATGTGATGGCTTGATTCGCCATCAGAAGGGGGATTAGTGCAGTGCAAAATTACTCTTTACACATCACAAAACCGTAAATGCTAAATGAAACCTGACAAACAGAATGACTGTGCGCTTTGCACAAGTCTCACATGTCTTAATGATTCATGCACACGTCGTATCTGACACTGTTATTGCAGAGAATTTATTGTAGAATTTACAGTTTTTCACATAGAATGTTTACTAATGTCGAAAGAGAAAAATATTTGATCCTTAACTTAGGAACCATCATCACTAAATTAGAGATGCTCTTAATATAAGAGATTCCAAAATAATCCTTAATGTTGATGAACAAAGTGATTAATGTGTATTAGCAAAATATATAAACTTTCTTTCAGAGAAAAGATTCATGGATTATAATGTATGCTATATTGCCAACATTACATCTGTAGCTCGTAGTTTGTTGTAAATCATCCTCTTCATTTCATTGCTGAACCCTGTGTTCATGATCCCTAAACGTGTGCTGCGTTGTCTATGTGATTGCAAGAGACATCATTAGCAGCTTTAAATAATAATTATATGTGCCTTATTATAGTATAAGTCAAATGATAAAGGTATTCGATGTATGCATTAATGTTACACTACTTTCAAATTTGGTTCCTAGTTATACTTACTGTTGTGCAATCTGATTAATTGATTATATGCTAATGCCACATGAACTAAAAGTACAAAATAATATATATTTGTATATGTTTAAAAGTGCACACTCATATTAAATGTGCCTCACTGAGTTAACAGTCTAAGTTAGCATTTATTCTAAATGTCTGTTTGTCATTTCATAAGGCACTGTGTTCCTGTTGTTTGCTGACTTGCTTTTCTTGAAGATGTTCTCATGCATTGCTAGCTTAGAATGGAAACATTTATTGTAACAGCAAATGATACATGCACGAGAAAGGAATTTGATGGGAAGCATATATGAAACCTCTGGACGAATCAGAGACTATTATGCTCTAACCTGAGCACAGGACAAAAACGGTGTTCCCATGTCCAGTGTGGGATCTTTCTCTACTGTTGCAGTGTGCAATATTTGACTTCACCTAAAGGATTGAAACAAATACAATGAACTTCTATTGATGATGCAACAAAAGGGGAGTTGCCAATCGACTCTATTGATTACAACTTATCGTTTGCCCCTGCTGATACAGGCAGATGACTTTGGACTGTCTTGTAGACTGTAATTTGGACTCTTTTGCTATACCCCTTCTGCAGATCCTATGCAGAACCTTCCTTGGACTCTGACCCGAACCATATCCTGAATTCCCATTGCTCCTTTAAATGGACTCTCCGAGAATCCATTATGTCCCTTTGCTTTCCTTTGTCCATGGTTCAGGCTACAACTCATTCCTGACCTATTGAGGACTCTTGACCGAGCTTTGAAATGCTACTAATGGTGTTGCTCATACTTCTGTGCCTTGTCCCTTTTATTTTCAGCACAGGTATTTGATTTCAGAACTCTTAGTACTCCTGTGCCCTGGTCTGTGCTTGGAATACTTAGAGCCTGAATTAGATCTTAGCGGATGGGTTACTCAGTCAACTGATATATAAATCCCATAGGACATTATTGGATTTATATTTTGGCAGATGAGATATCTGCCACTGTTGTGACGGAGTAACCCATCCGCCAAGATCTAAATAAGGTCTCTAGATTACTAATGCATAGAAAGGAGCAATTGAGATTGTTTTACGAACATCAAGTGCTTATGTTACTATTTTGTATTGCAGCGACAGAGTTGCTTGTGTGTTTAATTCTTTTTAACATTTCTTTAGGAGTCTTGGCCTATTTTAATCCTGTACTTATATAGTATGGTCTTAGAATGATTACCTGAACCTAATAACTAATTTGTAATAAAGACACTCGAATTAGGCTCCCAATTCCTGGTCCTCATCGTGTAGCCAAATTGGGCGCACTGTCAATTTCATTGTAGCAGATCGGACAAGTAATGCTGACTCTCTTTCTGCTCAGTGTGGCCGATAAAGATCCATTAGAGGACCAATTTAGAAAGTAAGAACTTATTAGGATATATTGTTGTTTTATATTCATAATTATATATTTTCTCTTTTTTTTTCCTCTTAAAATGACTATCTTACTCTGTTAAACAGCAGTCATTTCCTTATATTGTTTCGGTACCTTTTAAAATATATTAAGCTTTTTTTCCTTTCATATGTATTTATTTAGTTACAGTATTAATATTTCCTTTGCCCTTGTCTTGCCCTCCCCTTTCCCCTTCTTTCTTCTCTTTTCTCTCACACGTTTTTATACCGAAAGTTCCATATGCAACTATTTTTTAATCGTTATTTCTTGTCTCCATATTGCATAAGTTCTAATTTACTTAATGTTCGTTGCCTATCATTTGTTAGCTGCTTAACTGCTTGTACTTGGTTGCATTTTTTCAAAAATAAAATCTATGTTTAAAACTTAAAAGAAAGTAAGAACTTATAGATCCAATGGAGGTGATAATCTTACCAAAATCAATTGTGGTTCCAGTAATGGAGGAATAAATCAGCTGGACCATTAGTCTTCACTGTATTTGCCTTGTTAGTTCATTGTATTTGCCTCATTGTATCTCCCTGTCAATTGCATTTTTCTCCTCCTTTTGTACTTGTTTTTTTTCTCGTCCCTCCTTTCTAGCCTGTTTTCATTGCTTCTCCCCTACCTGATTCCCGCTTCCCGCCAGCTCCATCTACCGGCTCCCAGAGCCCCTCCTTCATTCCAAGACCTACTTAATAGAGGCTGCAGCGCGACTCCATTGAGCAGGTCCTTGAGTACCTCCCCCCTTTCAGCCTCCAACAGCAGGTCTCCCACTCTGCCATTCCTGCCTTTCTCAGCAGCCTTGCGTTGCTTCTCCTTGTTTTGATTGATTAGCCCTTATTGTGCTTACATTAATGTATTCACCTTGTCAGTCTTTATCTGTTTTTGCATTATTGTACATGCCTTGTTAGTATTCATTGTATGAACTTTGCTCTGATTCTCCTTGTTTTAATTGGTTAGCCCTTATTGTGCTTGCATTATTGTTTTCACCTTGTCAGTCTTTTTCTTTTCATTATTGTATGTGCCTTGTTAGTCTTCACTGTATTTGCATTGTTAGTTTATTGTATTTGACTCATTGTATCAGCCTTTCAATTGCATTTTTCTCCCATTTATGTGCTTCTTTTTTCTCTTGCCACTCCTTTCCCTACCTGCTTCCTGGATCCCGCCAGCCCCGCCAACCGCCATCCAGATTCCCCCACTCCTACCAGGACCTACTTAATGGAGGCCACAGCATGAGCACACACCTGCCCGTCTGCATCTCAACAGTGCCCAATGCTAGGAACCCTGGTTCTCCCACCAAAATAAGATACACTGTCACTGAGATCAGAGCCTTGGACTCCAGACTACACAACAACTGCTGCCGCACTTCTCCACTTCCACTGTAGAACCTTTTTCCTGCTGGCACTGTCTCTTCTCCTGCAACATTGGAGCACCCACAGGCACAATGACCACCACCACACTGACTATGACTACCACGACTGCTTCAGAGTAACTCTACTGCACCCTCTTCAACACATGATCTCTCTACCAGCAGGCCACTGAAACCTGAGATATCATCACCACCTTCAACATCATCTTCCTCACCAAGACGTGGCTCACCCCAGCATCCATTCCTCCACAGCAACACCTGAAGGCTTCTAGATAGCACACCGGGCCGTACCAACAAACACGGAGGTGGTATCGCCATATTCCACAAAGAAAACATCCACTGTACCACCACCACAGATGAAGCCAACTGCTCATAGAACACCTCAATTTCAAATTCCAGAGAGATGGCAAATTAACCATCAGGGGCACCCTCGTTTACAGACCTCCAGGACCACATCCCTGCTTCTGTAACGCCATTCCCGACTTCATGGCCCCGCTCGCCATAGACTCCAAGGACTACATCATCCTCAGAGACCTCAATTTCCACCTCAATTATCTCAATGACACCAACATGTCAACCTCCTCGGTGGCATGAACATCGGCCTCATCGTACTAGTCACCAGCCCCACACACATCTGATCCTCATGGCCAGCGAGAGAGTCAAGTACAGTCATGTCACCGAGTTCACCTGGACAGACCATGCCATTGTCCTCTTCACCATCACCAGAACCCCCAGCACCGCCCGAGATACCCAGCACCCCTCACAGCAGATAGAGCAAAGTATCAGAAAGACAGTGGACCGACATTCTCAGCAATTCACACCCTGACACCTCTCACAACATAGAACAGGCTGTTAAGAATGTATCCACCTGGATCACCGACTCCACAGATAGACTCGCCCCATCAAGCCCAGCAAACGCAAAAGATTCACCAAATAGGCCAGATGGTACACCAAGGAACTTAGGTCCTCAAAACACAACTGCAAGCAAAATAGAAAGAAAATGGCACACCTGTAAGGAATCCGCAGACAGAGCTACTTTCAAGAAACCCTCAATCTCTATCACCAACTCCTAAAGGAAACAAAAAAGAATGCCCTGGTGGGCCGCATCAAAGCCAGTTCCAACCACAGTAAAGAACTCTTTAACATTGTCATAGTGTTCTTCAACCCTTCAGCCATCAGAAACATTATAACCCCTTACCAGCAATTCTGTGACACCCTGGTGGATGTCTTTCGTGACAAGATGTCCACCATCTAAAAAGACTTTGAGCCCCAGTATGTATCCTCCAACCTCATCGGCCACCTACTCACCACCTGGGACCAGCTTACCACACAGACCACCACAGACATCATGAACTCTATCCACTCAGGAGTCCCCATGGACCCCTGTCTGCACCACATTTTCAACCTCGGGAGCAGGACATTCAGCAGCGAGCTCACCACCCTCTTCAACCTCTCCATCACAACGGCCACCTTCTCCGAAGAATGGAAACATGCAAAAGTCAAACTCCTTCCCAAGAAACCATCCGCTGACCCCAGCGAACTCAAAAAACAATCCCCCTATGTCTCTGCTCCCCTTCCCCGCCAAAGTCCTTAAAAAGCCCATCAATGACAACTCACAGAACACCTGGAGAACAACCATCTTCTGGACCCCTCCCAATCCAGATTCTTCACAAACCACAGTACCGAAACTGCCCTGATTGCTGCCACTGACATTGGAACCCTCCACGACCGAGGAGAAGTGGCGATCCTGATCTTGTTTGACCTCTCAGAAGTGTTCCACATTGTATCCCACTACACCCTGATCAAAATACTTCATTGCTTCAGAATCCAAGGAGGTTACTTTGAATGGATCACCACTTTCCTCACCAGAAGAACTCAGAGGGTCTGACTATCACCGTTCACCTCGGAACTCAAGAAGATCATCTGCGGAGTTCCTCTGAGGTTCTGTAATTCTCGAGTCTGACTCCATTTTGTTCTGTGCCACCATTTTGTGTTGCCCTCACTTAGGCCTGTGAAGGTAGCCTGGCGAATAAAGTGGCCTGGCCTTCTTAGTTCATGTATACATTAACTAAGGTTTCTTTTTGACTCTGAAATGAACTGTAAGAAACTGACCTCTTCACCTGAAACTGACCTCGCAAAGCCAATTTCCCTGATCGATCTTTGTCTGAGATTGCCAATCAATGTTCAAGACATCGTTAACTTTTAGTTTCCTTGCACATGCCTTATCATGTTCATCATCTGTTACTGTTTCTTTTATGTGTCTTCATTACATGGGTTATGCTTTCAATTATAGGTTTGTCCGTCTTTTGGAGGTTGAATTTGGGACATTCTTAATGATTAACTTTTGGGTTGGGATACTGTACATGTAATCATGCCATGCCCTGCAGTGCCATCTAAATCAGATTAACCTTTGTGAACTATGTAATTATAATGTTTTGACCATATCCTGCTAAAACCCCAAAGGCTACTCACCTGCTGACTCTCCAGATTTTCCATTTGTTTAGGAATGTAATTGGTACACCTCCCTTACATGCCTGGGGCAAGATAAAGAGTATATAAAACGTGAAGTAAGACCATTCTGGCAGACTGCCTCATTCAGTTGCTAAGGCTTCTGTGTGACGTAGTCTCACTCATTTGAGGTTAATAAAAATGTACTTTTATATTCCAGCTTCTGTGTCAAGTTCTTCTTTGTGAGTTTAAAAGGACTAAGTATCAGTGGAACCCCTGAGAAGTGGATTTTTGATTTCTACAAATGGCGCGGCCAACACGAGCCTCATCAGAGAAGTGGCTATCTGAGGGAGTGATCTTGTCATAAGACTGAAATCTACTGAGGAGGACAGGACAGGACTCTACTAAGGAGGTACTCTGTGCACGGAGGTTCTGGGGATTCTTTGTCTCTGCAGCCCAGTATATTTCTGATCTTCATGATTTTGATCCTCCACATGATGTCACTCCTGACTGAGAACCTTTTTTGGCATGAGTATTTTAAAAAAAGACCGTTAGGTCATTTAGAACTTGGCAGTTAGAATTTGGACAACCATTTGTTTGGTATAGCTTTGGAGTTTTGGAATTTGTGTTGGCCAACTTTGGATTTGTATAGGTTTGTATATGCGAATTGCAATTTGTGTAGGCAGGTAATGAGGAGACTTTTCTCTACTTTGTATAAAATTTGAACGGTGCACGTACGAAGAGTACTTTAAGCACTACTTGGGGTATAATATTGTATATTCTGCAATATTTTTGGCATGCCTGTTTCCAGCTCACATCAAAGAATGTGTTGTTTTTTTGGAAGGTACCATAGTGAGATGTGAATTAAATTAGCCGGCTCCCTTAGAGGAAATACCTAAATAGGTTTAGGTATAAAAACATATTTCTTCCTTGGTGATTTTGTATCCCCAGGGAATCAAAATATGGACATAATACAAACAAGGATCCTTTGTTCTGTGCAATTTTACGAATGGAGATATGCAGGGCAATTTTTGGTGTTCTGCCAGCCAAAGCTAGTGAATTGAGTGTATTTTGGCTTCTTGGACATACAGCAGTCTGTTGGACTGTTTTTGCAGTCTTTTGGAACACTATTGAGAAGCGTATTTTGTAAATATGACTTACAACTAGTATTTACAAATGGTTTGGTTTAAGTACAGTCTGTGGGCTGTCCTTTGTTTCCGTTCTGAGTGTTGATCTGTGGGTTAAATGTGTGTTTAAATGTTTATGTGATTTTCCCATTAGTGCAACTTCTGTACGTGAATAGCGATGGCGCTATTTATGAAATGTTGTTGTTAAGTGCGCTGTATTGTGCGTCCTGAGTGTTTTCACCCCTTTCTGTATATGTCTGATAATGTGCTCAATATGTGTTTGTGGTCTTTCTTGTTGTCTTTAGTCTGTTATGCAAAATGTTAGTTAATTAATATTAATTAGAAATGAAATAAAATCCAGAAATGAACCATATTATATGCTACAATAGCTATATGTTGTTATTTCATTTATAGAGTAGCAATTGCGCACATGTATAAAACTGTTCAATGCTTAAAAAAAAATAAGTTAAAATTCATATTCACTAGGAATGAAAGGCCTCAAAAGGGAAATTGTGTGTTTTGTGGCTGTTTTAAATAAGACTGCCACCGTGCCCACGTTTTCAACACTAAGAAACAGCTGTTGCTGCCGCTAAGTAAGCAACATGAAGCAATTACGAATAGACAGGAATGTTTACTCAGTAAGGACGTTCCCAGTTAAACACGGGTGAACCTTTGCATTTCAGAATGCTGTTTTGAAAAAGGTTACAAAAATAAGGTTCATTATTTTGTATCACAGGAAGCCATTTCAAGTGCGGTTTTCTTCTCTTTAAGCATTTTCTGTAAGCATATTCTCGGTTTTAATGTTAAAATAATTGTCCTTTTAAAAAAAAGTGGCGCAAACATTTGCCATGTTTTAAGTTATACTTCTGTGCTTAGGCTTGTTAATGAATGCATCTAAAAATGATAGGCAAGGGATGCAGCTTGCTTTTCATGTGGAATTATCAAAAATGATTGGTTTTATTGAAGAAGAAGGAATTATTATTAATTATGAAAAAAATATTTTTTTTAAAAAATAATAAGTGCTTCTAAAATCGTTTTTTAATATTCATGAAGCTTACTACTCATACTATAACCTCCTAGCATTACAATTTAATTTAAGTTGTGTTGAACAGCAAAAATGAGAACATTTGCACATGGAATTTCACTTGGCGCAGGTGTAAAAAACTCATTTTTCTAAGGATTTACATGAGAGATGTCCAATGTCCAATCTCTGCAATGTGTAAAGAACATTCTGAGGATGATTAATATGTAACACAATCACAGGATATTAATTTTTAAGTGCCCCAAATACCAAAGTTGAAAATGAGTAAAATAGACTATTTAAACAGTATTCTTGCCATTTAGAGTAGCTTTTAAGGTGCCTTAAGCTTCAGTAAATGCATACATTTAGGTATAATACAAGTTTCTAGGTTGTTCTTATTTGGGGTTGCTTTTAATGACTCAATGAGCCAATGTGCCCGGTGCAGAGGTTTGAGTTTGATATCAGGGTTGAAGGTTCTAACTCTAGCTGGACCTACTGAGACGTTCATCCATTTAAGGTTGATGAAATGAGTACCATTGTATGGGGTGGTAACGAGCATTTGTTCTAAAGCTGGTATGTAGTGTTGTTGTGCTCTGCGAATTCTTCACAGTAAATGTTTTAATAATCTAAGAATAAATAAATTGTGGCCCCTAAAAGGAGTAATATATATAACATGTGTTTTTAAATAGGGTTGATTATTGCAGGTTGGAAAGAGTTAGGTAGGTTTTTTGTCTTTGTCAACTTTAGAGTGAGGAAGAGAGAGGGGGGTTGAGGAGCGTGGAGCTCGCAAGGCAGATTTTGACCTTAAGGTCAGTACGGTGGGGGTTTAGGAGTAAGTGGAAACAGATGTTCTGCTGATGTGTTATTCTTTGCTCTTGAAGGACTGTGTGAGGCTTTCCCGTCGACATCTGCAACCTATTAAATTAGGGCTTTGTTTCCGAGAAGTGCATTCCTGACCGGCCTTCCAAGAAGAAAAAAAAAAAGGCAGGGCCTCAATGGGGGTTGGCGAACGGGACACGCAGAGTGTCTGTGAATGAGTTTTACTTTTGGAAAGTTAAAATTAAGGTGGTTTAGCATGTTTAGAAAAGATGGTTGGTTACAGTTGAGATTTTGTGTATTATGTGCAGTTCAGCAGTATGTTGAAAACAGATGTGTTTTTATTATGACTTCTTTGAAAAGAAATGTTTGTGCGTTTCTCATGTTTTTGCATTTTATCCTTTATGAATAGTTCCTGCTGGTCCTGTGTGTCAGAAGCGACACAGTAAGTTGTATTTGACAGCCGATCTCCACTAACTGGTGATCTGCTGTCAAAAGGAGGGAAAGTAAAAGAAAGTGTAATTTTGGTGTAATTTTGATTTTAAGCCGGACAAATTAAGCAGGCCCGAATATTGGGTTTTGGGCTGCAGGTTCACAGTGCATGAAGTGTGTGCGTCACCGCTCATTTACATGTGCTATTGTAATTTGTCTATGCTTTTTGTGCTTGGTATACAGCACGTATATCTGATGGCTTGACATGTGTGTTTTTTTTTATTTTATGTATGTTTTTGTTTTATGTTGCTGCTTTTGATACTATTACAAGTTCACCTGTGTTGTGAAGGGTTCTACATGATGATGTATATCGCTGCACAACAGTTGGGTGAATTTGCTCTGACACTAAATTTCACAGATAAGATATTTTCATGCTGTGAACAAGACAGACAACACTTCACCAGTGTATGTCAAATTTGGCCATGATAGTATTGAAGTAAAATAAAAGAGATATACAGGATCAAAGTGTGTCACCTGCAGTTAGTCACGTTACTGCCCCTTCCCTTAAGGAACAGGCAGCCCTAGATGTATGTTTCCTTGATTGGACCTAAGGATGAAATTATAGATCTGTGACTCTTGTACAAGGTGACCTAATTTCTATATTGCATTAGTTAATCATGTTCTGCTTCCTAAATAGTGTATGGCTTTGTTCCTCAAAGGGAACCAAGCTTCGTTTTTTCCCTGAAAAAGGAACTGGAACATTAGCTGAGATTACCGTATATGGTGTAGGGCCCAGCGGTAGAGTTAAAATGTGTGTACTATTTTGACTTTTGTGCATCACCCATACTCTTGGTATTATGTCACAAACTTGACTATCACCCGAGTAATTTCTTGTTCTTCCTATAGATATTTATTTTGCCGCTTCTCCCCTTGATCAATGTCGCATTGTGTCTAGTTATTGGGGATTTTAGCTGTGTCCTAGACCCATTTCCCTTTTTCCATATTCCTTTCACTAGTCAGCCCCTTTATTATTATTATTGGTGTATTGTTCAGGTTCATACTTCCAGACTGCAGTGATGTACCAGGGACCCCCATATTATGTATAATTCCCTTTTGTATGACCAGACTGGTTTTCAAGAATTTTCTTTAGGCCTACTTCGATGTTTTCCTGTCTGACTGTCAGAGTAGTGATAGACTGGTTAACTGACTCAATACTATAGTAAGACAAGTTTTCCACCTCAATAGGAGACACCTTACGTTTTTTTTTTATAGATTCATGCCAATTCTAATTTGGTTTTTAGTTTCTTTTATCTGCTGCTTTAATTTTTGGTGGATCCGATGTGTTCTAATCATGGAAATACTAGGACTCTCTAGTTCTTGTCTTTTGTTTCCACATTTTTGATCATTAGCTTTTGTATTGCATAGTCCACCTGATGCACAATTATTAAAGGGAGGTATCTACATGTCCCTGATAATCTGTATTATGTGATTTCTCTTTTGAGGTGTTCTAGATAAGGAATTTAGGAACACCTATATGTAATCATTTAGAGAAAAAAAATGTGTTTACCACATTAGATGATGCCACTATGTGCGAGGACATCCATTCAGATAGAATTCCCATGTAGCTATCTACCCTTAGATGGTAGAGGATATGCTCTCACACGGAAACCCAATTGAAGAGGCAAGAGGCACTGTTTTGCCTTCTGCCTTTGTCTTTGTATTCTATGAGAATGACAGTGTATTTTAGATCACAATAGTCCCATGGCGTATGGCCATTCCTTTGAAGATTGCAGGCCACTTGCTTGCAGTCCCCTTGTTAAAACACTGAACTGTTTTTGTACTGAATTGAAGGAAACTAACAACTGTGTTACATTTCCTACGTCACTAGGTTCTGCGGAATCGAGTCATGGCCTGCAGAACGCTGATAAGCCTAATTCCCATCAGTGACAGCTGCAGATGAATGGCAGACGTCTTGGCCCTACAGTCCCAGCACCCAGAAAGTAGCAAGGCTGGACAGCGATCGCCAGCGTGCCATCAGTGGTATCTTCAAAGTATTGTGCTTGCTTCATCAGAAGGCATTGAACATCAGAAAAGAAGGAGGAGCGGGTTTTGCCACAGAACCAGAGTTTCAGTGCAAAAGAGCGAAAGAATTGAGGATTGAGTCTTCTACCTGTCATGTGCTGGTAACCTATGACAGTGTGCGGTCCCTTGAGCCCCTTGGCCTGAGTTTTTGGCTACCACCTCTTTTTCTTTGCTCCAACGGAAGGGCAGTGCACCGGAGGATCTATGGCACTACATTATGGTGTCCATGAAAGAGAAGCTTGAGCGTCCTCTGACACTGAATAATGAGTGTTGGAGCCTGAAAGTGCTGCTGAGCGTGAAAGTCTGTTGCTCTTTTCAAATTAATAGTACTTGGGTCTGCACGAGATGATCTGTGCCCATGATCAATGAAGAGCACACTATCTGTAATGCCTGCCGCAGAGGAGAGATACTGGTGCACTGCCTTGAGACATTGAGACTATCGAGTGAGCTGTGAGTGTTTGCCAGGAGGGCACTCCAACTAAACAGTACTATTTTCATGAAGAGGCCTGAATCGAGAGGCCCAATGTGGAAGAAGACAATGGAAGCAGATTTGATGGACAATAGAAGCCTGCCAGAGAGGCCTTGAACGGACTTTGGGCACAGTTGCACAAGCGATTCCAGTGCAATTGTATAAAGTAAATGTTAATTAGGTTCTCATTTGACTGAATTACCATGGAAGAGGAAGTGGCTCCGCCTCTAGCATCCAAAAACGGTCCACCAGAAGTGAGTCTTTGTGCTACTATGTGTGTTCGGAGACCTGTCCCGAGAGAAGTAGAGAATAAAAAGATGATGTTACAGCAACACCTTGACGACCTAATGAATATCAATATAGACCTAGATTCAGGTTAACATGAGTTTAGGTTATTGCCTACGTAATGGCAAAAGGAGGGCCTGAGGATCTGTAATTCTCGAGTCTGACTCCATTTTGTTCTGTGCCACCATTTTGTGTTGCCCTCACGTAGGCCTGTGAAGGTAGCCTGGCATATAAAGTGGCCTGGCCTTCTTAGTTCATGTATACATTAACTAAGGTTTCTTTTTGACTCTGAAATGAACTGTAAGAAACTGACCTCTTCACCTGAAACTGACCTCGCAAAGCCAATTTCCCTGATCGATCTTTGTCTGAGATTGCCAATCAATGTTCAGGACATCGTTAACTTTTAGTTCCCTTGCACATGCCTTTTCTTGTTCATCATCTGTTACTGTTTCTTTTTATGTGTCTTCATTACATGGGTTATGCTTTCAATTATAGGTTTGTCCGGCTTTTGGAGGTTGAATTTGGGACATTCTTAATGATTAACTTTTGGGTTGGGATACTGTACATGTAATCATGCCATGCCCTGCAGTGCCATCTAAATCAGATTAACCTTTGTGAACTATGTAATTATAATGTTTTGACCTGCTGACTCTCCAGATTTTCCATTTGTCTAGGAATGTAATTGGTACACCTCCCTTACATGCCTGGGGCAGGATAAAGAGTATATAAAAAGTGAAGTAAGACCATTCTGGCAGACTGCCTCATTCTGTTGCTAAGGCTTCTGTGTGACGTAGTCTCACTCATTTGAGGTTAATAAAAATGTACTTTTATATTCCAGCTTCTGTGTCAAGTTCTTCTTTGTGAGTTTAAAAGGACTAAGTATCAGTGGAACCCCTGAGAAGTGGATTTTTGATTTCTACACCTCAAGGTTCATCCCTCAGCCCCTCTCTGTTCAACACATACATGATCCCCCTAGGCCAACCTCATCAGAGCCCACTGACTGAACAGCATATCCTACGCAGACATATTCCAGCTCTTCCTCTCTCTCTCAGAAGACCGTCCATCACAAGAATGAACTTCTACAGGTACATAACGAACATCGCCGACTGGATGAAAAACAACTACCTGAAACTCAACAATAACAAAACAAAAGTGCTGATCTTCTGCAACAAAACTTCGCTGTGCAATGATGCATGGTGGCCCCTGGAACTAGGACCCTCACCCACACTGACAGACCATGCTCATAACCTCGGCATTATCCTAGACAGCAAACTCACCATGAAAACTCAGAATAACTTAGGGCTAGATGTAGGTAAACCTATTTTACCACTTCTTAAATACCGAATTTTACCGATTCGGTATTTTACAAGTGGTAAAATAGAGGGGGGGAGATGTAGGTAATTCCAGATGTGGATTTACCGAATCGGTAATATTTGGTATTTACCGATTCGGTAAATACCGAATCGGTATTTCCTATTGATTCCTATGGGCTTCACAGCCCATAGGAATCAATGGGAAATACCGATTCGGTAATTACCGAATCGGTAAATACCGAATTCTGCAAGGGTGCAGGGGGTGTCACTTTGACACCCTCTGGCACCCCAGAAATTGACATGTGCGCCATGTGGCACACAGACATGCCCTAAGGGCATGTCTGTCTGTCACATGGCATAGGTGTGCATGCACACATGTGCATGCACACCTGAATTCGGTATTTTAACACCCAATTGGATTGGGTGGTAAAATACCGAATTTGTAGGTCGTTTGGGACTCTAAAGAGTCCTACCTACATCTGAGATTTACCGAATCGGTAAAAATACCGATTCGGTATTTTACAGAATCGGTAAATTTACCGATTCTGTAAAAATGTGCCCCTACATACCGAAAACCCATTTACCGGTCGGTAAATGGCTCCTACATCTGGCTCAAAGTCTCCTCCACCTGCTTCCTCAGTCTTCGTATAGTCTGGAAAATCTTCAAATGGCTCCCCATCAACACCAGATGCACCATCACTCAAGCCCAAGTAGTCACTAGCCACCTTGACTATAGCAACACACTCTACGCAGGAATCACTGCTAACCTCCTAAAGAGACATGGCAAACCATTCTTATAAGAAACCCTGTGATCAGACTCATCTTTGACCTCCCCAAATGGACCCACATCACCACTCACCTCAAGACACTCCACTGGGCGCGCTTTTCAGAAGACATGCCAATTCAAGTGATCCACACCTTCAAAGCCCTGCACAACCAAGGGTCAGCCTATGTCAACTAATGTCTGCACTTCCACTAATCCACCACGCACCTGCCCTCCGCCTCCCTTTCCCTCACTCACACCCTCCACATCTGCCGAAGCAACAGTGGAGGATGCTCCTTCTCCTATCTCACAGCTATATCCTGGAATTAACTCCCCCTGTACCCCAGAAGACCACCTCTCTCTAAGAATTCCGGAAGGCGCGCAAAGACCTGGCTGTTCAACTAACCTCACCTGAAGCATCAAGACCCTCAGCACCTGGATACCCTCATTGATGATTAGCTGCATTTTATAAATCCCCTGATTGATTTATTGATTGATTGAGTGAGCTACAGACTGTTATCAAAGACCTGCATGCAAACTGCAATGCAAGGGTTTAGAACCTTATTGTTTATTCTCAATCTGTTGTTATTATAAAAAGGGTGTTTTTGGGAAGTAATAAATTATTATTAATACAGGCAACCCATAGCACTCTATTATGTTTTAAATCCTGACTGAGTTTCTTTGACCATACACTCTTAACATATAATCTCTACCAGTAAAGGCGATGTGTGACTCCTACACCTTGAAATCCTAATTGTCTTTTGTAACATCCTGTATATTAAAATACACACATTCATATGATATATTGTCAATCTATGATGGGTGTGTCTGTGATGTAAAGCGTTGAACACCCTACATTGGGATGAGTAGTGCAATAAAAGAATCAATAAAGAAAATAGAAAGTACTATTTAAACTGTTATTTATGTAAATACTCGTACGGACCGCAACATCTGACATTCTTACAGTGCATGCGTATCTCTCATATAAAAAGAATAAGAACAGCATCAAAAGGTCGCCTCCAAACCGCAGTTTCTCTTAAATACTTGTAAAGTGATAAGCTGAGTATCTTTGTTTCCCCACCATGCTTTGGCATTTAGGTGTTAGGGCCAAGATAGCTTCTAGTCAAGATTACAGTTGAACAAAAGGAAGGCTGATGGCCCTTGAAATTCTGTCTTTGTTTTAGACCCATCTGGAATCTAAAATAAGAAAAACCCCTCGCCACCTGTACGTAGCTGCCTTGAACAGAAAGCAGACAAGATGCAGGCACTGCTGAATTGTGTTCTGGTGGAGACAAATTACACTAGGACAAATTCAGAATATTTTACTGGGGCTAGACGGGTCGCTGATCCAGCTCAATAATAGCTGCTGCTCTGGAATATGGTTAAATCCCCTCCATTCCTGCACTGCTCAGGAGCAATTACTTCCATTCCTAAGTTGCCAATAGATGTCAGTAGCACTGGACGACCCATGGTGTCAACTAAAGTCGAGAGATCTCGTCCACAGTTTGCAACTCATTATTTCTAGAGATGGGAGAAAATGATGACTTCCTTTTCCCATATTTGGAGTTGTACCTCTTTGATTCCACCACCATACTTTCTTGAATCAGAGTCTGCAGCTCAGCTTGTGACTAAGGCAGGTCAGATGAAGGACCCTGAGGGCATCGCTGGACCTAATTGGAGGATTCATGCCTCCTGTGTCATAGAGAAGAAGAGGGAGGCAAAGAGGATGGAAAGGCTTGCATCATTTCATGCTCCTCCTGAATGAACCATTGTTGAACTTCTTGAACACTTCCACTCCGAAGAGGAAAGACTCAAGTGCATTAGCCAAAAGACAAACAAAGTGTTCCACTGCTCCACTCTTGTTCTGTTACTAAACTTGGCACATTAATAGTTTCAATGGAGTAGTTCAAAATATGACTAAGTGAGTGATGTATTTATTTCAGTTAATTTCAAGCCATGCTCTTGACTAGGACCCCCCAACAGGACCACCTTGGTGTTCTCTCCTTTATAATTCCACAGTCTATTCCCCAGATCAGGACAAACAACAGCGGGTTTGATATTTTCCTCCATTTATTTCAGCACATCCTGCACATCTGGAAACTCATATGGGCCTGCTCCAGGCAGGAAACAGGGCTAATTAATAGATCAAGTGCCCTGGAAGGGCCAGGAAAATAGATGTATAGCTTTAACGATGAACTTCTTTGTAATGAAGAAGACTAATGAGTGGGCAATGCATGAGTAAGAGAAGGAATAAAAATGAGACGAAACGAGGGATAAAAAATATGCATTAATTGATCATCAAATACACTTAATAGAGTTCCACTCGTACATCTCAGTAATGTCATTTGAGATGTCATCAGTGATGTCACTGACCATGTCATGAGTGATGTAATATGTGACATGTGCTTTGTGTGAGTAAAAAAGTGTATACATTTTCTGGAGGGGTGGGGGTATATATATGAATGAACAGAAAGGTGCTTGAGTAAAAAAAATATGAAACACGTCAGTTAAAGTACATGTGAGTGCATTTCTCATTGATTTAGTGACTGAATATGGAGATGTTTGAGTAAGTAAAGAAAAAATCCAGTGCTCTGAGTTGAGTATATGAAATTATTGTAAGTGAGTGAATGACAACGTTTGTGAGTCAATGTATAATTAAGTGGGCGTGGAAATTAATTGATACAGTAAAACAAAGAATTAAGAGTTAGTCACTAGGGAATGGGTTTGTGAGTAAGCCTGTTAAAGAAATCAGGTGTACAGAAATGGATTAATTAAGTATTGAGTGACCAGGAGGACAACCAAATACATGGATGGGCTCATAAGCAAACAAATTAAAGAAGAAATACATTACAGAATCACCAACCTGTTAGAGAACAATGAGGCGTAATAAAATGTCAGACCGCCCACCCACCCCGTCAACCACCTACCCAGCCAAACACAAAGTACATGGAGAAACCTAACCTGCCCCAAGATCCAGGCTTTGAGGGCCAGGGTGAAGAAAACCGAAGGCGGAAGGGGGCTACCTGATGCCCGGGGGCCACTGCAAACAGGGACGTGGGCCCTGGGTTTACCCCGGTCCCAGTGATTGGGTAATTGGCACTGCTAATCAACGTGCTAATGGACAGGCGAGTTAGTGATTTAACAAGTACACTAAATAATTTCACACCCAAGATCTAATAGATTAGATGGACAGATGAATGACAAAAATAGATAAATATCTATGTTAAATAGTTGGCCATTGGGTGAATTGACTACATCAAGACATCATTACATTGGGCTGAGAAAAACAAAATGAATGAAAGAAAGTGAAGGCAACTCAGTAGAGTAGAGTGAGGGGAAAAGGACTGTCGGTTGCATTTACATGTCTATAGTTAGTTGCTACAAAGAATTTGTAAAGCCTTCCGCCCCACCGCTAAAAACCTTTCAGATTTGATTTTAGTCACCCACTGCGTGCCGGAATACTACTGTAAGGAAGGCTGCCCATGTCCCAGCAGTAAACATGCACTGCACTACCCCGGCCCCTTATGGAGTTTGTGCTAAGGAAGTTCCAAGTAGGAAATAAGAGGTGCAGCAGAAAAGCTATACTGCCACCAAGCAGTTGTTCGCTTCTGGTTAACGTTAGGTGGAAACCTTCATGGCACCTCCGTTTTCTTGTTTTCCGGTCATTTCAGCCCAGGAGGTTGGTGGCTGTTAACACCAGGAGGTTGGTTGCTGTTAACATTCCGTTGCTTCTCAGGATCCAGGCGACTCGCAGCACCCCTCTTCGTAGCAGCCCCTTGTCGAAAGGCGTCACACACCCTCGCGTGGCACGGAGAAGGAAACCTGGAGGGGAGCAGAATTTATGTAGATACATATCAACATCATTTTTTTAGGCTGGGCTGCCAGGTCCATCTTGTTTGCCCCCTTCCATGCCTACAGTAAAATCATTGTGTACCTAGTCTCTGGCTTTGTGTCCTGCAGTGATTACTTCTGTCCCAGGCCTTGAAGAGCCCTGGTACCCGTTGCAGGTTGTGTAATTTGAAAGGAAAAGAGCTTTGCCAACCCAGATTGCAATGCTTGATCGATTCTGACTTATCCAAAAGGGAGTTTGGAAATGCTCTCTTCCAATAAAACGTTGACATTTTTTTATCCAAATTGTGCATTTGTCATTTTTCGATTTAAAATTTAAAACACAGCAGGATTTACAGGCAGTCCTAGTGATACTCGTCAAATATTCCAATACTTCATCCTGTGATAAGCAAGCATGGCCCTTCATGGGGAAATGCTGGGAGAGTGGGTCATTCTCTCCAAAAAGAAAACATGGTGGCAATGTAGTGTATTTTTCTTTACAATTTCCTTAAAAACCTGGTTTTATACGTAGCCCAAATAATCTAGGTTTGATATGTGTATGACTGCCTGCCATTTTACAGGATGCACATAGCATCTTTTTCGCCTTCTAATTTACACTTTCTTCAATTTGTCCACCTAGTCCTGCCAGTAAAATCTGGTATGAGTGAAAATCGTATTGGAGGAGTCACAGCAGGCAAATGAAAAGTATTCAAATCTCTCAGTCCCAGGCCATAGATAGTAGAGGTGTCTGTCTCACGTTATAGAGCTCTCACTCACTCTCACTCAAGTTAAAGAGCCCTCACAAGTTCCGAGAGCATGCATATCTCGGAGGTGCTACAAACATTACATACTGAGAACTTCAAAAGTAGTAGAGAAGAGAAACAGTGTCATAAAATATATATTAATACACACGACAACAGTATTTCCAATTAATCATAAAGTAACAGTCAACCAAATGCATTTTAAAGTCAAGGTAAGAACGTCAGCATTGATGGGCCCAATTCTGCATGACTTATCAGTAAAATATAAATGTTGAATATATACGAAAGTTCAATTGTTTTTTCCTAACCCATATGCCAACTATCTTCTTAAAGCATGGACATGTTTGTCCCAAATACTAGATTTAGATTTGCCTGGTGAATAAATCAGCTTTTCCAAACAAAAATATTGAATTGTCCCCAAAACCCACCTTTCATTTCTACTAAATGGGATTTGGGCCTCCAATCATCAGCTTTTCATTTTCATCAAAAACTCACATGTATAAAAGTCACTTATACAACTGCCTCCCATGGACGGATTCCGACTCATGCCTATGTACCACCATTACAAGACAGGAGAGGCAACCTAGAGACAGGGGCAGTCACCAGGTGTCAGCGATGCCCTCATTTTGCAAGGGATGCAGATCAGAAGTCAAAGAAAACCACAACATTCCAGGAATGGTCATCTCCAGAAAGTCGGACACTATTCGCGGTCTTATTCTAACTAGAATCGGCATAGGTGATGATGACACTGGTGTTGGCACTTGTGGATCATCAGATGTGAAGTTTCTTTAGTGACTGGTAGCTGCACTGCAGCACAATCCAATCTGCTTGAGTGGAATGGAGAAGTGTGGCTCACTGGTTAGAAGCGGCAGACCCTGAAGCCGAAGTCAGGCCTGGGACCAGGGTTCAATTCCCAACGCGGCAGGGTCTGGGGCTCAATGTCTGCGGACTTGATAATTCTCGCCTCGGTGTCTACTCTAATCATGGGTCCCACTCTGCAACTCTGGGCAATAGCTTGCTTAATCTCCACAACGGCCCCAACAGCGCTGGGAGGCCTGGCTTCACCTTGGGGGTGCCCTGGAGGGGGCATCTCACAGGGAAAGCCAGGATGGATTCCACAGCGGTATACAGCACCAGGATGCTCCGAGATGGGGCGGCAGTGCTCTTTACAAGTATACACACATTTACATTTACATTTACATACATTTTCATTGATCTCATTATTTCATCCATGTCAAGTGCCATTATGGAAGGTTGTTTCAGCGGAAAAGCCCAAATAAACAGTTTCAAAGCAAATCACGCAGCAGAAAGCTGGTGTCACTTGAGGATATTGAAACTTGGGAAATGCAAAGCCCAGTTTTCACTTATCCTCTTCAAAAAAATCTCCTTCAAAGTAAATAGTTCTTGTTTGCGTTCTTCAATTTAAAAGCTGCTAACCCCTGTTACTGACAGAACTGTCACTTCTTGAATCTATCAAGAAGCCTTTTTCAAAATCAGGTAATCATTTAATTCCTAAATGAAGAGTAGGTACAACTCCATATTCATATTGTAAGTTTTTCAGCACTTACGGAAATCAATCAATCAGTACTTATATAGCACTGCTTATCAACTGAGAGGGTATCCAGGCGCTGTGCTGTGGTGCAAGTTGAACAGCATTGTAAAAACAGTTTCAATCAGGTCGGGGACAATCGATATTTGCCCGGCGGTATTGCCTCTGTGACCCTCTAGTTATTTAAATCAATGAAGAGGCAGGCGCTGGAGACTAGAAAGCAGGAAACAAGGTTTTTTTTATTCTCTCCGGAGGAGAACACAACGAAACGGACAGAAGGTATCGTTCTGAGGTGCTCTAGCTTACGTTTGAGGCCTGGCCCCTTATATACAGTGTTTTATGGTTTTTATTGCAGTTTACATACATGTGACAAAGCTTTGATATACGGAAAGACATACCCGGAATCCCCCTTTGGGGCCCGTTCCCACACACATTTACAGTTGAAATCCCCACCCTAATCACAACAGGTGATGAGCATCGCGCAGCTGGATAATCCGCCGAGTCACAGAATGTGGGGAGTTTGATTGGATCTCATGGGGTGGGGGCTTTGATCAACCCGGGGACTTCTTTGATGGGGGAAGCTTTCTATTGTACGGGGAGGGGCGAGGGTGGTATCGGCAGAGCTGGGTGTCGGCTTGGGAACGGGGAGGACAAAACGGGCACACGGGGAAAAAGGGGGGTTTGCATCTAAGGGCCGGAGATCATGAAAGGAAAGCAGGGAGGTGTCGCGCTGGGAACAAGATGAGGGCCGGGGGCAGAGCAGCGCCGAAGAGGGGTTTATGATTCAAGGCAGGTGCAAGCAGGGGGTGGTCAGCGGGCAGGCTTAGCGAAGGCAAAGGGCTATGTCAGGGGCCAGCGGCATGCAAAAGGGTTGGTTCTGATCGGGGCATCTTAAAATGGCGGGCGCGCACGACAAAAGTGTGGCATCAGGGGAAGAGGCAAGATGGCGCAGATAATGTTCACCAAAACGCACTAATTTTCCACAGTCCCTCCTTTAACATATTCAAGACATCTTGTTGGTTCATTTTCTACTCGGGTCTATTGTGGTGAGCATGAGAGAGAGAACGGTAGGAAACCCAAGATAAAGAGTTGTAAACAATACATTTTGAGGTTTCTAGTTTTTTTTTTTTTTTTTGGAGGTGCATCTATTTGATGAACTTTGATAAATTTGTTCAGCAGGAAAGTCATAGGAATGAAATACAAAAAAACGGCGAGCAACAAGTACATATCATAACATAAACTGGCAGGTTAATACATATTTCGGATTCGGATTGGAGCAGGATCAATACAATGGTGGCTGGGAGAGAAATGAGGCGTAGAAAAAAACGGTGGTTTGAGGATGTCAAATGTTCGAAGTTTACGAGTTCTCATTGTTCTTTGTGGTCTTTCGTTGGCGCTGTTGAGCACCGGCGGTGGAGCTACAAGTCCGGCTCTGTTCTTAGTTCTGCGTTGCAGGGCACGACCCTTTCCTCGCGTTTCTGGTCGGAAAGGTCCTTTTCGCCCCGTGTCCTTTGAGGTGATTGTCAGAAAGTTCCGATGAAAGAAGAGCGTTCAAGACAGTCCATAGGGTAGGTCAGAGGAAAAAGGGGGATGGAGCAAGGCCAAATTAGGAACAATCTAGGGGAACGAGAGACTTCAAATAGGCGGGCGTGTGACGGAATTCAGAGAGCGGGGACTTGTCGACAGGCACTGGACGTCGAGCAGGGGCATCAGGTCGACCCTTTCTTTTCATGCTGTCGAAAACAGTGCCTCGTCCTGCAGCTCTTTTCAGTCGTGGTCTCGCCTTGGCCAATGTCGTAGGTGTCCCTTAGTCTGCAGTCGGGCCTCGTGCTCCCACATCCGGTCCTTCTCTCCTCCAACAGCAGCACCCTTAAACAAGTTTGAAAAGACAGTTTTTTAGAAAATTTTCGGATGAAGATAATCAAAAAGTCTATTTCTCTCCCAGCTCCAGGCAAAGAATGAAAATGTCCGTCATTTTTTAACGTTCACAACTGGCATATGAATGACCGGTGGCGGACCTGCTGGATTTACTATGACCTTCCTTCATAATCATTTATTACAGGCATGACGGTTCATCTGATGGTAACCCACCTTCGGGAGACAAATCTGGCAAAGATATGCCGTTCTCTAGAGTTTCACATTTACAAAAGGGTACAGTGAGTCGTCAACATGGTACTACACAGGTATTTTGCTGAGAGACGAACATGGCTAAACATTTCCTTTCTATCGGCGCATCCTGTTTTTCAGCTACTGCGAGGTTCATTTTGACGATTTCTTTACCTTGCTCTAGTCTGTTAACCTTGTAAAACATCATTCTGGGTCCTACGTAACCTTTTACAGCCCGGTCACTTAACTAGGAAGGACAGGGGATTTATGGGAAACGACCAGGGACATAGACAGGGGAGGCAACGGGGGTGATCGTTTTTCTGGTTTCAGTATTGCGACGATTCGGGGAGGGGAGGGTCGCGTATTCTGAGGTCCTTGTTTTATACTATAGGAGCCGTTGACATGTAGTTCCCTTATTTCGGGCCAGATTAGGGAACCTCTGTTGTCTTACCTGTCCTTTCCCTTACGGCCCAACCTGGGTTTATTGACTTCTAGCGGAAAAGGAGAGGTAATGACGCGGCCTCAGGGTGATTGCATTAAAGACAAATGTTTGTGCAAATACTGACGGTATTTGAAGCCAATTAGGTGGTGTGCTAGGGGTGGCGATCTGCCAATTTCGGGGCTAACCACTCGGGAGAGTGGTAGTGCAAAAAGAGAGAGAGAGAGAGAGAGAGAGAGAGAGAGAGAGAGAGAGAGAGAGAGAGAGAGAGAGAGAGAGAGAGAGAGAGAGTGTGCAACGGCAGGCTAAATAGTGCACGTGCAACGGAGAGGGCGGCAGTGCATTCAAGAAAGGCTATTTAGTGCATTACACAGTAAAGGGTATTCACGAGTCCACGTTAGAATCTTGTAATCATGCAGTTTGAGCATTAGACAGGGTAGAGGGGACGTGCTTTGGGAAAAGGAAAGAAGAAAAAAAGGGAGGTACCATTTTGTCGCACTTTCTCGCATTCTCGGTCCTTTGACCAGTTGGGTCAATGCTTTAGTCACACACACACACACATTCCCTCACAGTTTCGCATCATACGTGACATGGGTTCATTCTTCCGGTCTGGTTTAAGGGTGGTCACTTTTTATCAGGTTGTGCTAATTTTTCGGGCTTGTTCGATACGTGAGTAGTTTGCAGGCGTGCTTGGGCACTACCCTGCGGTGCTAGTCCGTTTCGTGTATTTGGACATGGCAAGGTCTCAGATCTTCGCCACACCTCGGCTGTAATTTCTGACGTAACCTGCAGAGGGAGGAAAAGAGGGGGGGGTGGGGGAGACAGCATTCGCGCGCATTTAAATACATGGATTCATAAGTCCTTTACTTACCTCTTACTCGTCTTTTCCTCCTTGGGGCAGGGTCCCCGGGGATATGGTTTTCGGAGTCGAGGGGGGGGTAGTGTGTTCATGTAGGGCGTGTGCGGGGAAACATAAAAAGGAAACCAGAGGTGCCTAGTGCGAGGTATCTAGTCAAAGGATATATCTCACTATCGGGATCCTTAAACCTCTTTCGACGCCGTGGCGTTCTAAAGCTCTTCGGTTCTTGGGTCCCTGCTACTTCGGAACGTTGTACTTTACAATATTTACATTATTTCATTTCACCCTCCTTTTACATTCCCTCATTTACACCATTCGTTTTACCCATCCTTGGAAGTCACGGTCTTCCTCTACGCGAGAGTTCATGAGTCAGTCGCGTACTTTTAATGCGGAGCGTCGGGTTGTCGATCCGATCCGTCCTCCAAGGCCGGGCAACCATCTTCCTTTAACCTTAAAGAGAGAGCAGAGTAGGGTGCACAGAAAAAGAACTTTCCTACCCATCCCATATTGTTTTAAAATAAAACATGCAATACCCGTCCATAGTTTCAAAGACTTTAATTTGCAAATTCATTTCAGCATATGGATTAGGAGGGTGTGGTCGTATTTGGTCGGTCGTGGCAATGGCTAAAGTGCGTACAGTGGGGGGCGTCGTTTGCGACAGTAAAAAACATCGGAAAGTTTTACTCATTCATTTGTAAGAGACTAAAATGTCTATTAATTGGCCGGGGGTTCGGGGGCATATATTTTCATAATTTAGAAACATAATCATAACAGTTGTAATCAGATTTCCTATATACATACCGTACGCATGTATCGTAAATGAGGTTTACATCAGTTATAAAAATATAATACATTGTATATTCGTAATCAACGTTTGTAACGGGGATCTTTTCATACTGTTCGTCGAGTGAGCTCTCCTTGTCTTTTCTAGCCAAGTGTACAAAGGATCACAAAAATCTCAGAACATCAAGTTTATATTAGTGCGAAGGAACACCACGAGGTGTTCGTAAGTTCCGATTGATACCAGCGCCATTTTGGGCGGGGCCGGCACAGTCCGGAAGCAGCATCAGGGGGAAATGTTTCCATTACTGGCAGTTTGGACCAGAGTCCTTTTCGGCGGTTCTGGACCAGAGTCCTTTTCGGCAGTTCTAGAATTCACGCTAACAGAAGGTGTGGCAATGTCATGTTTGTTTCGTTGGCGATCGAAGCAGCCGTCCCTTACCGGAAACCTGCTAAGGCCGAAGGCTCCGCCGGGGACCTTTGCATGATCTTCAAGGCTGCGGAGATGCTGTCGGAGATGGGGGCTCGTGCTCCATGGGACAAATGTTCGAGTTGTATGGCTGGCCAAAGTTACTCTAGTGGCCGGGGCCCGCCTTCCAGCGGATCCAGACGCCATTTTGAGGCCCTGCAGGGGCCACTCTCGTCGAGTTTGCAAGAATGGAAGAGACCCTTTGGAGTGAAGGGAAGAGGTCCCTGTTTTGTGAGAGCGGGACGTTCAGCTGGGGTGCAGCTGTGATGCCCCCACCTGGGGGGGCGAGGGAGACTCGTTCACGTCGTCTCCTTCTCCCGGTGCACTCCATGCCGCTCCTTTTCATCGCCCTGCATGAAGGCCTCTCCACATCCGGTGTTCCCCAAGCGTCACCATTGTACGTTCGGTGCTGCGCAAATACTGGGGTGCCACCATGGTGTGTCCGGTGCTGTGGAAGTATGGGCACCATCGCCTGACTGGGGGTGTTCGGCGCCGGGCTGGGGGCTGGGAAACCTCCTACCGGTGGAGGTGGGAGAGGCTCGTCCGCGTCGCCTCTCCCTCCCAGCCCAACTTGGACAAATTGTTGTGGAGGTACGTGCAGGACATCCCGCCGTCCAGGACTGCTGCGGCCGTGACGGAAGAGAAAAGGAAGAGGTGCCTCGCTCTCCTCTTGACATGTGGCGGGACTACCTTAGTCTTTCCAGGCCCGTTGCGGCCGGCCAAAGAGACATGTGGCGGGACTACCTGCAAATGCCCAGGCTGCGGGCTCCCGCCTCTCCTCCGGCTCCCCCATACGTTAAGATTTCCTGACCAAGAGTTGGCGGCGGGGCTCGCCTTATATGGGTTGCCGTTGGTTGGGCGTAGCCGTAACCCTGCCCTACTTTGGAAGGTTCCAGAATGGGGGGGGGGGGCGAATGTTCTGTTTGACTTCCATTTTCTACAGTTTATCGTTATTATTCCTTGTTTGTTGTGTTAAATTAAAAGTTCAAGTTTATTAATGTTCTACGGATTTTGTTTTATCATTTCTTTCTTTCCAGGTTGCTTTTATGTTAAGTTTCTGCTAACAGGGGTCGAGTAACACGGAAACACGTGTAAAAGGGATGACGCAGATTTGTACATTACATACACACGAACTCAGACGGGGGACAGTACAAGTACGACATACAAAGACCCAAGACAAATATAAAAACAGTTATCGGTCATAATTATCTCTTTCCGTCTGTAAGTTTTTAAACGAGGCTGGGTTCCCGTCTTGACATTGCCCGACCTAGGAGAACTTGATCATGCCGCTGAGATTTTCCTGGCGAAATCTGTGCCATCGGGCATAATCAAACGTGGTGGTTCTGTCTGGCCTGTCTATGTAAGTCGGGTTCTTCTCTGTCTCGCGCCTTTTCTCGTACTGTCGGTCTGTCGTTCCTGTCGGTCCTCTGCTCCTACTCACGCTCAGTAGAGTCGGGCATTGGGCTTTCCAGTGTCCGACATATCTACAAAAAGCGCATTGGTCTGACCCTAAGTCTGGTCGTCCTTGGTATAGTGTCGGGGGGTAAGTTGTGGGTAGCGGTGTCCTGGGGTTGTCCTGTCGGTATATTTCCCTACTTGGTTTATCCTCGTCTTTTCTCTGTCGTTTCGTAGCCTCTCTGCGCCACATACCGAGACTGTCGAGCATAATTGGCGTCGTCTTATTATTTCGAAGGGCTATTTCTAACGTTTCTATTTTATCAAGGTCGAAGGATCCTGCCAGTGGCCACTGTTTGTCTTGGCTATCTTCGGTATACCTGTGCCATAATTTATTATAAGCTATGGTAACTAACCCATAGTTTATGAACATGTCCTTATTAGGGGTGCCTTCTAGTGGAGCCATATGGTCCACCTCTAACACCCGGTCCGGGCTAAACAGGCTATTTATCAATGGGGAGAAGACAGACATGACGGCTCGTAACGAGGGACTAAAAAGTCAGCACTGCCTATCTTATCACTAGGTGCAAAGACTAGACAGAATATTTCTATTCTACGTTGTTTGCAGGCAGTGAATACCTCATGGATCCCAAAAAAACCAATAGACCAACAAAATAACAATGGGGAGAATGAGTAGGACCGCAAAGATCTGCGTCACCTACCCTTTTCACTATCTGCAAAAAGGATGGTCTCTTCCCTGCTTGCAGACAGAGAATCTCCAGGAAACAATAGTTTGTGAACAACAGTTCAGTTTCAAGCAATTATTGAGTGGGGGAGAAAAAGAACAAGCACGGCTGCTACCCTACTTATCCTCCACTGCTTGCAAAGGGAGAGAGAGCCTGTTGCTTCTCCGTTTGCAGACAGTGAATCTCTAAATAAAAATAAACAAGGCAATACTAGTATTTTGAACAATCAAGCAATCAAGACAAATTTCGCAACTAGTCGTGGCAACACGACCTTACCCGGACCATGTGGACAGTTTCTTGTCTTCCGAATCCAGCGCCCGATCGTCCTCTTTTTCTCGTATTTCTCACGGCACTCCTGATGGTTCCCAGTCAGGACCGTAGATCACTCGAGAGAGGTCTGTTCGGAACTAGTGAAGTTCGGATGATCGGCTGCCAGACGAGGGTCTATTGGGCAAGAGCTCTCCCGATCGTTGCAGTCGTTCACTCTGTCGTCGGGACCTCTCCCACTGGATCCACGAGTCGCTGATGGGCCCCACGCTTGGGACGCCAATTGTAAAAACAGTTTCAATCAGGTCGGGGACAATCGATATTTGCCCGGCGGTATTGCCTCTGTGACCCTCTAGTTATTTAAATCAATGAAGAGGCAGGCGCTGGAGACTAGAAAGCAGGAAACAAGGTTTTTTTATTCTCTCCGGAGGAGAACACAACGAAACGGACAGAAGGTATCGTTCTGAGGTGCTCTAGCTTACGTTTGAGGCCTGGCCCCTTATATACAGTGTTTTATGGTTTTTATTGCAGTTTACATACATGTGACAAAGCTTTGATATACGGAAAGACATACCCGGAATCCCCCTTTGGGGCCCGTTCCCACACACATTTACAGTTGAAATCCCCACCCTAATCACAACAGGTGATGAGCATCGCGCAGCTGGATAATCCGCCGAGTCACAGAATGTGGGGAGTTTGATTGGATCTCATGGGGTGGGGGCTTTGATCAACCCGGGGACTTCTTTGATGGGGGAAGCTTTCTATTGTACGGGGAGGGGCGAGGGTGGTATCGGCAGAGCTGGGTGTCGGCTTGGGAACGGGGAGGACAAAACGGGCACACGGGGAAAAAGGGGGGTTTGCATCTAAGGGCCGGAGATCATGAAAGGAAAGCAGGGAGGTGTCGCGCTGGGAACAAGATGAGGGCCGGGGGCAGAGCAGCGCCGAAGAGGGGTTTATGATTCAAGGCAGGTGCAAGCAGGGGGTGGTCAGCGGGCAGGCTTAGCGAAGGCAAAGGGCTATGTCAGGGGCCAGCGGCATGCAAAAGGGTTGGTTCTGATCGGGGCATCTTAAAATGGCGGGCGCGCACGACAAAAGTGTGGCATCAGGGGAAGAGGCAAGATGGCGCAGATAATGTTCACCAAAACGCACTAATTTTCCACAGTCCCTCCTTTAACATATTCAAGACATCTTGTTGGTTCATTTTCTACTCGGGTCTATTGTGGTGAGCATGAGAGAGAGAACGGTAGGAAACCCAAGATAAAGAGTTGTAAACAATACATTTTGAGGTTTCTAGTTTTTTTTTTTTTTTTGGAGGTGCATCTATTTGATGAACTTTGATAAATTTGTTCAGCAGGAAAGTCATAGGAATGAAATACAAAAAAACGGCGAGCAACAAGTACATATCATAACATAAACTGGCAGGTTAATACATATTTCGGATTCGGATTGGAGCAGGATCAATACAATGGTGGCTGGGAGAGAAATGAGGCGTAGAAAAAAACGGTGGTTTGAGGATGTCAAATGTTCGAAGTTTACGAGTTCTCATTGTTCTTTGTGGTCTTTCGTTGGCGCTGTTGAGCACCGGCGGTGGAGCTACAAGTCCGGCTCTGTTCTTAGTTCTGCGTTGCAGGGCACGACCCTTTCCTCGCGTTTCTGGTCGGAAAGGTCCTTTTCGCCCCGTGTCCTTTGAGGTGATTGTCAGAAAGTTCCGATGAAAGAAGAGCGTTCAAGACAGTCCATAGGGTAGGTCAGAGGAAAAAGGGGGATGGAGCAAGGCCAAATTAGGAACAATCTAGGGGAACGAGAGACTTCAAATAGGCGGGCGTGTGACGGAATTCAGAGAGCGGGGACTTGTCGACAGGCACTGGACGTCGAGCAGGGGCATCAGGTCGACCCTTTCTTTTCATGCTGTCGAAAACAGTGCCTCGTCCTGCAGCTCTTTTCAGTCGTGGTCTCGCCTTGGCCAATGTCGTAGGTGTCCCTTAGTCTGCAGTCGGGCCTCGTGCTCCCACATCCGGTCCTTCTCTCCTCCAACAGCAGCACCCTTAAACAAGTTTGAAAAGACAGTTTTTTAGAAAATTTTCGGATGAAGATAATCAAAAAGTCTATTTCTCTCCCAGCTCCAGGCAAAGAATGAAAATGTCCGTCATTTTTTAACGTTCACAACTGGCATATGAATGACCGGTGGCGGACCTGCTGGATTTACTATGACCTTCCTTCATAATCATTTATTACAGGCATGACGGTTCATCTGATGGTAACCCACCTTCGGGAGACAAATCTGGCAAAGATATGCCGTTCTCTAGAGTTTCACATTTACAAAAGGGTACAGTGAGTCGTCAACATGGTACTACACAGGTATTTTGCTGAGAGACGAACATGGCTAAACATTTCCTTTCTATCGGCGCATCCTGTTTTTCAGCTACTGCGAGGTTCATTTTGACGATTTCTTTACCTTGCTCTAGTCTGTTAACCTTGTAAAACATCATTCTGGGTCCTACGTAACCTTTTACAGCCCGGTCACTTAACTAGGAAGGACAGGGGATTTATGGGAAACGACCAGGGACATAGACAGGGGAGGCAACGGGGGTGATCGTTTTTCTGGTTTCAGTATTGCGACGATTCGGGGAGGGGAGGGTCGCGTATTCTGAGGTCCTTGTTTTATACTATAGGAGCCGTTGACATGTAGTTCCCTTATTTCGGGCCAGATTAGGGAACCTCTGTTGTCTTACCTGTCCTTTCCCTTACGGCCCAACCTGGGTTTATTGACTTCTAGCGGAAAAGGAGAGGTAATGACGCGGCCTCAGGGTGATTGCATTAAAGACAAATGTTTGTGCAAATACTGACGGTATTTGAAGCCAATTAGGTGGTGTGCTAGGGGTGGCGATCTGCCAATTTCGGGGCTAACCACTCGGGAGAGTGGTAGTGCAAAAAGAGAGAGAGAGAGAGAGAGAGAGAGAGAGAGAGAGAGAGAGAGAGAGAGAGAGAGAGAGAGAGAGAGTGTGCAACGGCAGGCTAAATAGTGCACGTGCAACGGAGAGGGCGGCAGTGCATTCAAGAAAGGCTATTTAGTGCATTACACAGTAAAGGGTATTCACGAGTCCACGTTAGAATCTTGTAATCATGCAGTTTGAGCATTAGACAGGGTAGAGGGGACGTGCTTTGGGAAAAGGAAAGAAGAAAAAAAGGGAGGTACCATTTTGTCGCACTTTCTCGCATTCTCGGTCCTTTGACCAGTTGGGTCAATGCTTTAGTCACACACACACACACATTCCCTCACAGTTTCGCATCATACGTGACATGGGTTCATTCTTCCGGTCTGGTTTAAGGGTGGTCACTTTTTATCAGGTTGTGCTAATTTTTCGGGCTTGTTCGATACGTGAGTAGTTTGCAGGCGTGCTTGGGCACTACCCTGCGGTGCTAGTCCGTTTCGTGTATTTGGACATGGCAAGGTCTCAGATCTTCGCCACACCTCGGCTGTAATTTCTGACGTAACCTGCAGAGGGAGGAAAAGAGGGGGGGGTGGGGGAGACAGCATTCGCGCGCATTCAAATACATGGATTCATAAGTCCTTTACTTACCTCTTACTCGTCTTTTCCTCCTTGGGGCAGGGTCCCCGGGGATATGGTTTTCGGAGTCGAGGGGGGGGTAGTGTGTTCATGTAGGGCGTGTGCGGGGAAACATAAAAAGGAAACCAGAGGTGCCTAGTGCGAGGTATCTAGTCAAAGGATATATCTCACTATCGGGATCCTTAAACCTCTTTCGACGCCGTGGCGTTCTAAAGCTCTTCGGTTCTTGGGTCCCTGCTACTTCGGAACGTTGTACTTTACAATATTTACATTATTTCATTTCACCCTCCTTTTACATTCCCTCATTTACACCATTCGTTTTACCCATCCTTGGAAGTCACGGTCTTCCTCTACGCGAGAGTTCATGAGTCAGTCGCGTACTTTTAATGCGGAGCGTCGGGTTGTCGATCCGATCCGTCCTCCAAGGCCGGGCAACCATCTTCCTTTAACCTTAAAGAGAGAGCAGAGTAGGGTGCACAGAAAAAGAACTTTCCTACCCATCCCATATTGTTTTAAAATAAAACATGCAATACCCGTCCATAGTTTCAAAGACTTTAATTTGCAAATTCATTTCAGCATATGGATTAGGAGGGTGTGGTCGTATTTGGTCGGTCGTGGCAATGGCTAAAGTGCGTACAGTGGGGGGCGTCGTTTGCGACAGTAAAAAACATCGGAAAGTTTTACTCATTCATTTGTAAGAGACTAAAATGTCTATTAATTGGCCGGGGGTTCGGGGGCATATATTTTCATAATTTAGAAACATAATCATAACAGTTGTAATCAGATTTCCTATATACATACCGTACGCATGTATCGTAAATGAGGTTTACATCAGTTATAAAAATATAATACATTGTATATTCGTAATCAACGTTTGTAACGGGGATCTTTTCATACTGTTCGTCGAGTGAGCTCTCCTTGTCTTTTCTAGCCAAGTGTACAAAGGATCACAAAAATCTCAGAACATCAAGTTTATATTAGTGCGAAGGAACACCACGAGGTGTTCGTAAGTTCCGATTGATACCAGCGCCATTTTGGGCGGGGCCGGCACAGTCCGGAAGCAGCATCAGGGGGAAATGTTTCCATTACTGGCAGTTTGGACCAGAGTCCTTTTCGGCGGTTCTGGACCAGAGTCCTTTTCGGCAGTTCTAGAATTCACGCTAACAGAAGGTGTGGCAATGTCATGTTTGTTTCGTTGGCGATCGAAGCAGCCGTCCCTTACCGGAAACCTGCTAAGGCCGAAGGCTCCGCCGGGGACCTTTGCATGATCTTCAAGGCTGCGGAGATGCTGTCGGAGATGGGGGCTCGTGCTCCATGGGACAAATGTTCGAGTTGTATGGCTGGCCAAAGTTACTCTAGTGGCCGGGGCCCGCCTTCCAGCGGATCCAGACGCCATTTTGAGGCCCTGCAGGGGCCACTCTCGTCGAGTTTGCAAGAATGGAAGAGACCCTTTGGAGTGAAGGGAAGAGGTCCCTGTTTTGTGAGAGCGGGACGTTCAGCTGGGGTGCAGCTGTGATGCCCCCACCTGGGGGGGCGAGGGAGACTCGTTCACGTCGTCTCCTTCTCCCGGTGCACTCCATGCCGCTCCTTTTCATCGCCCTGCATGAAGGCCTCTCCACATCCGGTGTTCCCCAAGCGTCACCATTGTACGTTCGGTGCTGCGCAAATACTGGGGTGCCACCATGGTGTGTCCGGTGCTGTGGAAGTATGGGCACCATCGCCTGACTGGGGGTGTTCGGCGCCGGGCTGGGGGCTGGGAAACCTCCTACCGGTGGAGGTGGGAGAGGCTCGTCCGCGTCGCCTCTCCCTCCCAGCCCAACTTGGACAAATTGTTGTGGAGGTACGTGCAGGACATCCCGCCGTCCAGGACTGCTGCGGCCGTGACGGAAGAGAAAAGGAAGAGGTGCCTCGCTCTCCTCTTGACATGTGGCGGGACTACCTTAGTCTTTCCAGGCCCGTTGCGGCCGGCCAAAGAGACATGTGGCGGGACTACCTGCAAATGCCCAGGCTGCGGGCTCCCGCCTCTCCTCCGGCTCCCCCATACGTTAAGATTTCCTGACCAAGAGTTGGCGGCGGGGCTCGCCTTATATGAGTTGCCGTTGGTTGGGCGTAGCCGTAACCCTGCCCTACTTTGGAAGGTTCCAGAATGGGGGGGGGGCGAATGTTCTGTTTGACTTCCATTTTCTACAGTTTATCGTTATTATTCCTTGTTTGTTGTGTTAAATTAAAAGTTCAAGTTTATTAATGTTCTACGGATTTTGTTTTATCATTTCTTTCTTTCCAGGTTGCTTTTATGTTAAGTTTCTGCTAACAGGGGTCGAGTAACACGGAAACACGTGTAAAAGGGATGACGCAGATTTGTACATTACATACACACGAACTCAGACGGGGGACAGTACAAGTACGACATACAAAGACCCAAGACAAATATAAAAACAGTTATCGGTCATAATTATCTCTTTCCGTCTGTAAGTTTTTAAACGAGGCTGGGTTCCCGTCTTGACATTGCCCGACCTAGGAGAACTTGATCATGCCGCTGAGATTTTCCTGGCGAAATCTGTGCCATCGGGCATAATCAAACGTGGTGGTTCTGTCTGGCCTGTCTATGTAAGTCGGGTTCTTCTCTGTCTCGCGCCTTTTCTCGTACTGTCGGTCTGTCGTTCCTGTCGGTCCTCTGCTCCTACTCACGCTCAGTAGAGTCGGGCATTGGGCTTTCCAGTGTCCGACATATCTACAAAAAGCGCATTGGTCTGACCCTAAGTCTGGTCGTCCTTGGTATAGTGTCGGGGGGTAAGTTGTGGGTAGCGGTGTCCTGGGGTTGTCCTGTCGGTATATTTCCCTACTTGGTTTATCCTCGTCTTTTCTCTGTCGTTTCGTAGCCTCTCTGCGCCACATACCGAGACTGTCGAGCATAATTGGCGTCGTCTTATTATTTCGAAGGGCTATTTCTAACGTTTCTATTTTATCAAGGTCGAAGGATCCTGCCAGTGGCCACTGTTTGTCTTGGCTATCTTCGGTATACCTGTGCCATAATTTATTATAAGCTATGGTAACTAACCCATAGTTTATGAACATGTCCTTATTAGGGGTGCCTTCTAGTGGAGCCATATGGTCCACCTCTAACACCCGGTCCGGGCTAAACAGGCTATTTATCAATGGGGAGAAGACAGACATGACGGCTCGTAACGAGGGACTAAAAAGTCAGCACTGCCTATCTTATCACTAGGTGCAAAGACTAGACAGAATATTTCTATTCTACGTTGTTTGCAGGCAGTGAATACCTCATGGATCCCAAAAAAACCAATAGACCAACAAAATAACAATGGGGAGAATGAGTAGGACCGCAAAGATCTGCGTCACCTACCCTTTTCACTATCTGCAAAAAGGATGGTCTCTTCCCTGCTTGCAGACAGAGAATCTCCAGGAAACAATAGTTTGTGAACAACAGTTCAGTTTCAAGCAATTATTGAGTGGGGGAGAAAAAGAACAAGCACGGCTGCTACCCTACTTATCCTCCACTGCTTGCAAAGGGAGAGAGAGCCTGTTGCTTCTCCGTTTGCAGACAGTGAATCTCTAAATAAAAATAAACAAGGCAATACTAGTATTTTGAACAATCAAGCAATCAAGACAAATTTCGCAACTAGTCGTGGCAACACGACCTTACCCGGACCATGTGGACAGTTTCTTGTCTTCCGAATCCAGCGCCCGATCGTCCTCTTTTTCTCGTATTTCTCACGGCACTCCTGATGGTTCCCAGTCAGGACCGTAGATCACTCGAGAGAGGTCTGTTCGGAACTAGTGAAGTTCGGATGATCGGCTGCCAGACGAGGGTCTATTGGGCAAGAGCTCTCCCGATCGTTGCAGTCGTTCACTCTGTCGTCGGGACCTCTCCCACTGGATCCACGAGTCGCTGATGGGCCCCACGCTTGGGACGCCAATTGTAAAAACAGTTTCAATCAGGTCGGGGACAATCGATATTTGCCCGGCGGTATTGCCTCTGTGACCCTCTAGTTATTTAAATCAATGAAGAGGCAGGCGCTGGAGACTAGAAAGCAGGAAACAAGGTTTTTTTATTCTCTCCGGAGGAGAACACAACGAAACGGACAGAAGGTATCGTTCTGAGGTGCTCTAGCTTACGTTTGAGGCCTGGCCCCTTATATACAGTGTTTTATGGTTTTTATTGCAGTTTACATACATGTGACAAAGCTTTGATATACGGAAAGACATACCCGGAATCCCCCTTTGGGGCCCGTTCCCACACACATTTACAGTTGAAATCCCCACCCTAATCACAACAGGTGATGAGCATCGCGCAGCTGGATAATCCGCCGAGTCACAGAATGTGGGGAGTTTGATTGGATCTCATGGGGTGGGGGCTTTGATCAACCCGGGGACTTCTTTGATGGGGGAAGCTTTCTATTGTACGGGGAGGGGCGAGGGTGGTATCGGCAGAGCTGGGTGTCGGCTTGGGAACGGGGAGGACAAAACGGGCACACGGGGAAAAAGGGGGGTTTGCATCTAAGGGCCGGAGATCATGAAAGGAAAGCAGGGAGGTGTCGCGCTGGGAACAGGATGAGGGCCGGGGGCAGAGCAGCGCCGAAGAGGGGTTTATGATTCAAGGCAGGTGCAAGCAGGGGGTGGTCAGCGGGCAGGCTTAGCGAAGGCAAAGGGCTATGTCAGGGGCCAGCGGCATGCAAAAGGGTTGGTTCTGATCGGGGCATCTTAAAATGGCGGGCGCGCACGACAAAAGTGTGGCATCAGGGGAAGAGGCAAGATGGCGCAGATAATGTTCACCAAAACGCACTAATTTTCCACAGCTTGGTCTTGATTCCTTTCCTAAAGTGAATCAGGGAGGGTAAAGTACGTAGGTGGAGGGGAAGGGTGTTCCAGGACTTGGCAGCAAGGTGGAAGAAGGAGAGTCCTCCGGTGCAGCAGCGGCAGATGTGTGGTTTCTGTGCGAGGGTGAGATGGGTGGAGCAGAGGCAGCCACGGCTCGTGCAGGGCTTTACACCGGCGGTGACATCAGGCAAAGGAGGGGCAGGGTGGGGGGTTGTAAAATGCGGGATATGGACGATGTCAGGTAAGTACCGGGAAAAAAAACGAATTTCGTTACCCGCGCTGCATCGCCAAATGTGATGCAGCGCGGTTAACAAAATAATTTTTTTTTTTTTTTCGGTACTTACCTGACATCGTCTATATCCCGCATTTTACAACCCCCCACCCTGCCCCTCCTCTGCCTGACGTCACCGCCTGGTGTAACGCCCTGCACGAGCCGTGGCTGAGCAGAGGTTCCTGGGAGGTAGATAGAAATTCAGGTGGTGGTTCATGTAGGCGGTTCTTTGGTTGTGGAGGGATGTGTAAGCCAGGGGAGCCAATGGAGGTCTTTCAGGTGCTGGGTGATGTGGGTTCTCTTTGTTAGGTTGAGGATCTGTCTGTTGCATTCTGAATTGTCGGAAGTATTCTTATGAGTTCGGTGGTGATGCCTGCATAGAGTGCATTGCCATGCGGACAGGTTGAGCAGGATCAATGCGGCTGATTCTCTTCTGTCGAGTAGGGCACGAATGTTGCCTGTTGCAGCAATTAGGCCCATCTTGGTGTTATGATTGTCTCTGAACTTTGATTGGGAAAAGTCCATTAGGATGTTTCTATCCAGGTGTTCAGTGAGTTGGAGGTTGATAGCCTTCTGCAGGACTTGGGTGAGAAATGGGATCAGTGAGTTGTCCGTGCTGCTGGTTCGCCACTTTCGTTTCAGTTGTTTGCGTCTTTCTTTTGATGTGGTAAGTTCCGGGGTGTACCAACTGGCTTGTTTAGTTAATTGGTGCATTGTGGCCAGTTTGATGGAAGCGACTCGGTCGGACGCACTAGTGATCCAGGCGCTTAAGTTCTCTACTGCCTGATTCAGATCTGATGTGACACTGGGCTGGGTGATGCTGAGGGTGCCGGTCCATTGGTGCCGAGTAATCTTGGTCCAACTGTGGGAGTGGGTGCAGTGGTGGTTCAGGGTGGTGTGGGAAGGTCTGGTGAAGAGTACAATGGAGTGGTCCAAGCAGGTGAGTTCCATGGTGTGACTGTTCCTGATTCTATGACTGGACATGAAGATGGGTCCAGCATGTGTCCTGCTTCATGCATGGGGTCTTTGACCAGCTGCTTGAGGCCAATGTTGTTCAATCGTTCCAGTAGGTTGGTGGAGTTGGTGTCAGTGGAGTCTTTAAGGTGGAAGATGAGGTCTCCCCTGGAACACGAAGTGTTTGTATTTGATGGTTAGTGGGGTGATGAATTTTGTGATGGCGTTGCTGAGGCACGTTCATGGTTCTGGGGGTCTGCAAGTGAGTGTACCTTTGATGGGGGTTTTGTCGTCGGTGCGGACCTGGAAGTTAATTTGTTCCATGATCGGTGGTGGGGCAGACTGTTTCTTTGTGTACTATAACAATGCTGCCTCCGTGTCGGCATAGCCATGGTGTTTCATCTTGTTTGCAATGGGTGTGCAGTGGGGATGTCTGGGGCGAATGTGGGATGAGCCAGGTCTGTGTCCGGGGTCCAGGGCACAGAGATCTCCGACAGAGTATCTGTGGGAGTGCAGAGGGCAGGGTTCCTGGTGCTGGGCATGGTCCAGGCTCAGACGGACTTGCCTTTGGCGTGACTGCTGAACGGCCTTCATAAATAGTCCTGGGAGGTAGGAGGGGCTGTCGAAGAGGCAGGAGTGTGGGTAATGGGAAATGTTGGGAGCAGGGAAAATATTGGGAGCGGGTGGGGGGCGTTACCAGTATGCAAATACAGAGACACAAGAAAATAAAAGTAAAAATTTCACAATTACCACAAAAAATACCAAGCAAAAGTCTGTTTCAATACTATAGGCTAAAATAGAGTGGGCCAAAGGATTCACAGGCGTTCACCCGACAGTGAGACTGAACAGGAGGCCACGAGGTTTGGAGGCGGTGCCTTAACTCTTTGAGCTAGGCAGCAGCAATGAGGAAAGCGGCGGACAGGACCAGGGGTCAAGGGCTACTAACACCACTAATGACAGTGGAAGGAAGGTGATTTATAGACTTCTCCACAGCATTTGATAAAGTAGATCACCTTTGCTGTGGAGAAAATTGTTGGACCTGGGTATGCCAGCCATCCTCTTGGAGCTAGTCCGTGCCCTTTATACAGATACCTGGTGTAGAGTCTTATTGGGAGGGGAAAGAGGTCTCTCCCAAAAAATCCCCACTGTAAATGGCCTAAAACAAGGATGTTTATTGGCCCCTCTACTTTTCTCCCTTTATATTTCTGACCTTCCCTATGCTCTGTCTCAAAGTGAAGGAATCGCCCATTATTGGGGGGAAAATCAATTGTTTGTTTACTCTATGCGGACGACATTCTAATACTGGATTTGACGCCGAGGGGATTAAATAGTCGTCTTCAGGTGCTACATAAATATGCAGAGGCCCATTTTTTAAAGATAAATGTAACTAAAAGCAAAGTAATGTGCATGCATGGTAGAAAAAAGTTGAAGTATGGAAACTTCGTTTGGTCTGTAGGTGGGCAAAAATTGGAACTTGTAAAATCCTATGTCTTCTTGGGAAAAACGGTGTGTAGTAATTTAAGTGATAAAGCACACATAGAAAATAATATTCTTAAAGCAATTACACAGGGGAAAAGCTTGGGTTCCCGCTATAGGTCAACAAGAAAGAGACACTTTGGAATTCTATTGGAGGTATTTTATGCTACAATTCCTGCCTCTCTGTTGTATGGCATGGAATTACTTGACTTAGGAAAATGGGGTTTCCTAAATACAACAGAAGGCAAAATTTTACGGAGCCTGGCCTCAGTTAACTCCGCTTGTCCCATGGCCGCTTTAAGGTTGGAATTTGGACTAAGAAGTACCTGGGTACAGGGACTTGCGGGGATAGTACGTTGGGTTATAAGTCTTGTAAAGGGTGAGCTAGGTACAATAAGATCTTTTATCCAGAAAGAATTATTGGGAAATTTGAATGAGCAATCTTTAATTGTTAAAAATGTCAAAGCTGAGGTAGACTTGCTTCAACTGGATGAACCCGTACTCTTCACCCTATCTCCATATCAATTAAAAGCCACTCTGAAACAGGCTACCTGGAAATTGAGTTTTACTAGGGATAGGGAAGCCCGCATGCTAAAGAGAAGTACCGATCCATCTATTGACTCCTGGGTGATAAACAAAGCACAGGCTTATATTACTTGGAACCTGCCCCATGGACTGCGCCGTTTTTGGTTATTAATGAGGCAAGGTCTACTCCCTCTAAATAATCTACTATCTAAATAGTATGGTACCTCCCCAGCCTGCAATTTGTGTAATAATCCTGTCCAGGATCTTATGCATGTACTGTTTATTTGTCCTGCCCTATCATAATGTCGCCGTAAATGTATAAGGCCTATCTGTTTATCTTTATCTATTTTCTCTGCCTCAGCTCTGATAGACTCCATTTATGTACCACCGAATGCAATATTTTGTCATAGAATTTTTAACTTTTTTAAGTGTTTTTAGACATATATTAAAACATTTATATGGTGGGTATTATAGCTACAATTGTTTTTATCTGATGTCTTCTATATCTATATTTATAGCATTTGTATATTATAGTTGAACGTTTTGAAAATGTAAATTTAAATTTTATGTGGATCTCTTCGGAGTTCCAAGATCATAAATAAATAAACTTGAAACTTGAAACTTGATTACAGCCCTGTATGATCTTTCTTTCTTGATTCTCTGGTAGGAAGGTCCACTCTATCTCATTACACTCTATTCTTAGTTTATATATTGCATCTGCACATTGTTGAACATTTGCATAATAAACAATAACAAGACAGGCCATTATACTCTTTCACTTACTTACATTCTGTGAAACCTTGCCTATTGTTTAAAATCAATAAGGGGGTAAAGTTATCAACTTACATGAAACCTTGTTCATTATTAAAAAATCATCACTGGAAAAGAAAATTAAATCCATACAGAAAAACATGAATATATTCAAGCAGAAGTAGTTGCAATGAATAATAACATGACTAAGTCTGTATTTATATTCAAAACATATACCTAAATAGATGACATATATAAGTCAACAAGTGAGCTACCTACACGAGAAAATAGATAGTCATTACAACACTACCCTTACAAATAGAAAATAAATTCGTTTTTCTCTGTAGTATCTATAGGTCCATACTAAGGACCCTCATATACATTCACAGCCACCTTTTGGTGGGTGTTGGACCCACAAATGTAGTCACAAATTAGCATTGAAGAAAAATAATTGACAAAGCACTCCTTAACCTCATAGAAATGTCAGGGAATTACTGAATGGCAGATCATTTGCTCCTAAATGTTAGAAAATGCAATTTGACTTTTGAGATCTGTAGTGTCACTTGAGGAACCATGAACTTTGTAGAGGTGCCATCACTGTGGATCGTAAAATGTAAAACAGACACAGATCTTAGACCATTGCTTTTTTTAAACAAAAACATTTAGCATAGAGTGCTGAAATGGGAGGTGAAGGCAGGAACCTGGAGAATGTGGTATGGCCAGAGGCCACGCTCAGCATACAGGTGACTCTTAGGGCAAGGACGCTAGGCAGAGGACATGGTTTTAGGCCATGTGCAGCAGGTTCTGAGGACAGAAGTGTTGGGCACCAACTGAAGGATCGAAGGTGTGGCTGAAGACCGCAACCTGCATTCGGATACCACAACCATAGCTTACTCTCACTGCACCGCTGAAATCCTTGCTCCTGCTGTCACAGGAGCAAGGGATAAAGCCACAAATTGGATTATCGATAGTACCAAAGAAGATTCTGTGCAGCTGTGGGAGATAGTCCCAGGTTTCATACAAAACCCAGGCCCTGTGCTCAGAATATACTGCACATATATTTTCTTTAACTTATTGCATTAATACTATGCTGAATGGCGTCTCACATCACGTTTAAAGATAAATATCCCATAACCAGCTGGATCCTCAGAATGCACCCTTTATTGGAAAAAATCATGCGCCAGTGAGAAAGGGATGAGGTACCCGTGACTACCTACCACTTGTTATCTCGTATGAATGAAGAATATAACTCGGTGCCTGTACAAAGAGAAGGGTCCTGGGGAGAGTGCAAAATTCCAGGATAGAGAATCCCAAAAGATCAACTTTCACATGCACTGATGCTACTCACCCTGAAGTGATTCCTCGGACAAAGTGGGTTGGGCAAAGAACATTCTTTTAATCGCCTCAGTTGTGCACAAAGAGGATGGCATCGCTAGCTGTTAATGTCAGTATGAAAAACACATAAAGAAAAGGAAGTACGAAAAATTCCTCAGAAAGCAGACTCCTGTCACACAATAATGCAGGAAGCAGTCTTGGCCCTGATGGACAGCACACTCGGAGCCGCAAACGCTGTGTCTGAGTGTGCTGCCAACAACCCACGCCCAGCGCCAAGGTAATTAATTTTCATTATAATATTAATGCCTGACTTGAATTCCTTGAGAATTAATTACGGGCCTCTTTATGTAGCGGAACATTAGATCATTTCTGCCGTGGATTAGCACTGCGCCAGCAAGGCCTGAATGGGAAAGCGTTAGCCCCCGCCACCACCCCACAGACCCCCTGAAGAGTTCCATACTCTACAGGTGCGGATACAGTAACAGATATTTACCAACTCCCCAGTAACCTTGAACCTGCGGGCGCTGCTGCCAAGCAACTGGTTGGGATGTGATGGAGAGGGCAGTAGGGCTCTTTTCTGGTATGGCAGGCCTCTAATCTGCTGTGGTGAACACCTACTCAACCTGCATTTGAGGTACCACCTAAAAACTGCTACAAACTGATTGTCAGCGTAATTTAGGACTTGAACCGGACGTATAAGGCCTGTTTTTGTCTCACAAAAATGTACTAATACTTGAATAAACAATACAAACTCAAAAACAATATTGAAAAAATGAAAGTAAATACATAAAATATGTTAAAGAGAACTCCTTTTATTTAAAAATAAGCCACTGGTATTAAACCGAGGACAGAGTAGAAAAAGGAAGACGCATCACAGACCCAAGGCCACGCCCTCATAAGCAGATGACGATTTTATTTATAAATGGGACTGGCCTGCTGTGAGAGCCGGGTGAGCAGTGCGAGTGATAATCACTCTGACTCTTAGATGAGTGAGAGATTGACTTTGACTCAGGTGGGATAAGATAATAATATCTCGGTTCAAGATAGTGGTCTATCCACCCGATTCTAGGTTTTACTTGGTGTGGGAACGCACCCAGTGTTAGGAAATTTCTTTACCATTTTGTTCAGTGCTGTTCCAGTTTCTTAAGTCGTAAATATCCCAGTGTTTCTTCCTCTATCAATGTAAGCCTTCCTTGGAATCGGACAGACAGCGTGCAGAGGTTAGTTTACATGGATAGGAATGCAAAAAATGATCTTGTGAAATGCACAGGGACTCCATGACTATACAAAGCGATGCAGAACACATACATATATCAGGCAAACGCAGTGGGAATGGCGTTGCCCCAATAAACACATCTTATAGATACAGAGGATGTTAAATCGCCAAAAAAGTGTTGTGGACAAATATACTTCGCCACATGTTTGACTTATGCGAGGGTGTGTCACTTTGGGTAGCGCTTGGGGTTTTGTTCCAGTACTGCCCCTCACAGGCAGATAAATCCCAAAGCTGCGGCAGAAGTATGGCTGTTGAATATATATGCTCCTAACATAGATGACAACGCCTTTTTTCAGCATTACTAGCAGAGCAGACGAATAGCCTGGACTGTGTAGATATCTAAAGAAGATTGATCCCACCCACATACAGTTCAAATACTTCTCACTCGGACACACAACATATAATAGACTAGATTGCATGATAATCTAGCAAGATCTGTGGACAAATATACAGTTAGTGGAACATATGGGTAGATTTCTCCCAGATCATGCACCATTACTGGTTAAATATAAATGGGGCCCCTGCACTCTGAGTATCACCACCTGGTGGCTCGACCCAGAGGCCCCTACAGGATGCAGTATGTCAGACGGATATCTGTGCCGCATATGAGGGATGCTTGACATGCACCTGGAGGATGACCGATACTGAAGCAAACAAATGGAATGCCCGTATAGTGGTTCCGAGGGGAGAATGCCTAAGCAGGATATATGGCACAAGACTAACTACAAAGCGACTTAAACACCAGGAGAACGACTCGCACAAATGCAGGAACAGGATGGGTGGGACCTGTGCATTACTGAGGAAGCGCTGGAGTTGAAAAGTAGGATAACTCTAGGACGCACTAGATCGATTTGCATGGAAAGAGTATAGACAGAAGGTAAATAAAGAGGGTGACAAAACAGAAACGAGAGAGGCCGGAACACATGAAGGCAGTGACACAGATTGCGATTAATGAGAACATGGGCCAGCACCTGATGGGCTTACATAAGAAACCAGCATTAAGGCAGGAGGGTTGATTGAACAGTTCTTTGGGGGGATAGACATCACAGTTCTTAATGTGGATCAGTTTACCTGCTTTGAAAGTGGACATACAGGAGGACCTGCTGGGGATCATACGAGAGATGCTCCATTAGTAAGTCGCGAGGGGACGATGAAACTCCCCTCGAGTTTTATCAAACAAACGCAGATTTTTGCCCCGAGTACCTATTGGAGGTCTATGGCGAGGACAGACAAGTGGGTAGGCTGCTGCAGAACATGAAGGAAGTATACAAAAAAATGGATGGATAGAATGTTTCATGTCGAAACCCAATAGGGATCAGTCAGTGCCATGATCATCCCGATCCCAATCTATGATCAACGTTGATGCTAAGATATTATCCAAGACACTGGCCTACAAGTACTAAGGGTGGTTGGCTCCCTAGTACACAGTAAACAATATGGCTTCATCTGACAAGAAGTGCTCTCATAAACGGATCACTGACATAATATAGAATGACAAAATATAGACTTACCAAAATATATTCACCAAAATATAGAATGCCAAAATATCGAATTCCTATCTACAAACAGGTAAGTACAAAAATATCGAATCCAAAATATAGTCTGTAAAAAATAGTCAGTCAAAATATCGAATTTTTTTAACTGTCTTAAAAGTAATTTAAAATTAATGAAATAATAAATATAATTAATTAAACATACTTAAAAATACTCAAATAACCTTAAAATTAAGATATAATTAATTTAAGTTATTAATAAAAAATGTACAATATTTTACCGTAGGATAGCAGGAGGGTAACATTTAATATTACCACTCCAGTGAGTGCAACAGTAGGGAAAGCGTTGGATAGCGTAGGGGTAAAAAATACTATTCCCACTCCAGAGAGTGCAACAGTAGGGAAAGTGTTGGATAGCGTAGGGGTAAAAAATACTATTCCCACTCCACTGAGTGCAACATTAGGGAAAGCGTTGGATAGCGTAAGGTTAAAAATTACTATTCCCACTCCAGAGAGTGCAACAGTAGGGAAAGCGTTGGATAGCGGGAGGGTAAAAAATACTATTCCCACTCCAGTGAGTGCAACAGTAGGGAAAGCGTTGGATAGCGTAGGGGTAAAAAATACTATTCCCACTCCAGAGAGTGCAACAGTAGGGAAAGCGTTGGATAGCTTAGGGGTAAAAATTACTATTCCCACTCCAGAGAGTGCAACAGTAGGGAAAGCGTTGGATAGCGTAGGGGTAAAAAATACTATTCCCACTCCAGTGAGTGCAACAGTAGGGAAAGCGTTGGATAGCATAAGGGTAAAAATTACTATTCCCACTCCAGAGAGTGCAACAGTAGGGAAAGCGTTGGATAGCGGGAGGGTAAAAATTACTATTCCAACTCCAGAGCGTGCAACAGTAGGGAAAGCGTTGGATAGCATAGGGGTAAAAATTACTATTCCCACTCCAGAGAGTGCAACAGTAGGGAAAGCGTTGGATATTGGAAGGGTAACAATTACTATTTCCACTCCAGAGAGTACAACATTAGGGAAAGCATTGGATAGCGTAGGGGTAAAAATTACTAGTCCCACTCCAGAGAGTGCAACAGTAGGGAAAGCGTTGGATAGCGTAGGGGTAAAAAATACTATTCCCACTCCAGAAAGTGCAACAGTAGGGAAAGCGTTGGATAGCGGGAGTGTGAAAATTACTATTCCCACTCCAGATAGTGCAACAGTAGGGAAAGCTTTGGATAGCGTAGGGGTAAAAATTACTATTCCCACTCCAGAGAGTGCAACAGTAGGGAAAGCGTTGGATAGCGTAGGGGTAAAAATTATTATTCCCACTCCAGAGAGTGCAACAGTAGGGAAAGCGTTGGATAGCGGGAGGGTGAAAATTACTATTCCCACTCCAGTGAGTTTAACAGTAGGGAAAGTAATGATTTAATATATTATTAAAAATAAATTAACTATCAATACCAATAAAACATTAATTGAAATTAATAACCAATTTAATATTGTGTAATAATTAATTAGAAATACAACTACATATTAGTTATTAAAAATTAATAACCTATTCATAATTATTTAACTAATTAATTCTCAATAACAAAAACGAATTAATAATAAAAGTTAATACCAATTAAAAATTAACAGTAAATTAATTATCAATACACAAAAAGTATTTTTAATATGTAATTAATTACAATTACATTACTTCCCACCCTATTCCCCTATAAACCCGCATCCCACTACAGAAAATACAATAATACAATTATCATAATTATCAAATATTTAATTAATACAAAATAATTACCATTACCAATTAATAAAAAATTAATTGCCAATTAATAGAAATTAATTACCAATTAAAAAGTAATTAACAATAAATTTAAAATCAATACCAATAAATGGAAAAAATTATTTACTTAATTACAATTAAATTACTTCCCACCCTATTCCCCTATAAACCCACAACCCGCTACAGAAAATAAATTTAGAAAATTAACATAATTAACAATTAATCAATTAATACAAATTAATTGGCAATTAATAACAATTAATTACCAATTAAAAAATAACAATACGGGGCGTGGCTTGGCGGGCGAAGATGGCGGTCGCAGCCTCGTAGAGCTCCCGTCGGCCCGGACTTCATCCTTCCATTTATCCTGGCCCCCGAGCCCGCTGTTGCTACCCAGTGCCTGGCGCTGATTAGGTGGAGTCCCCTGCCTGCTCCGGTGCCTCGACCTGGTGCTGTACTCGATCCTGGGACCGCGGAGAGGCGACGGAGACGTGCGGCCCTGTGACCGGCTGGAGACCGGGGCCCTTGAGTTTCGGGACGCCCGGGGCGGTCGCGGGCTGGAGTGAGGTGGCGACGTCCACGGCGCCGCTCTTGGCCCTGACTTGCTGCTGTGTTCGCCCGCAGGCCGCTGAGGCGCCGCTTATCCCTGCTCTTTGTGTGGACACTCTCTTCTCCCCTTTTGGTGGTTCGCCGTGAGGCCCAGTGACCGGCCGGAGACCGGGGACCTCGATTCTCGAGACGCCCGACATCAGTTGTGGGCTCGCGGGTGGTAGAGGTGCTGACGACGCTGCGCTTGGCCCGGCTCTGTGGCTGCAGTTACTCACGGGCCGCGAGCCTCCCCTGCGTCCTGAACAGCTGCTGGTGGTGCCGAAGGGTGATTGAGGCCTGGTCCGCCTTGGTGAAGCCGGGGCCTCGATTTTCGCGACCCCGGGCCTGTGTTGGCCTGCCCGCCTCCTTCTTGGGGCCTCTGACGTCGGTGATCCACCCCGGGGCCTGGAGCCTCCAGCACGAGTGGTGGTGCCTGGGGATTCTTACAACTAGCTGGGAGTAGTGCCCGCCCTGCCTCGTGTGCGGTCCCGGCGAGCCCACGACCGGCCATGACCAGAGGTGGCGGACAGACTAAGCAGGGCCCCATCGATAAGTTCACGGGGCCTAGTGGTGGCTCTGGGGCGGCTGGTGGCAGCGGTGGCCCTGGGCCGGACAATGCAGCGATCCTGGCGGCCATCACCCAATCCCGGGACATGCTCGATGCCAAGATTGGGGCGGTAGGAGCGGATGTTACACTGCTGCGCCAAGACCTTCGCAATGCAGTGGAGAGGATCGCTGGGGCCGAAACCCGCATCACGGTGACTGAGACGGACATAGGCGCCCTGAAGAAGAGGCTGGCGGAGGTGGAGGGTGTCCAGAAGACGCTGGCGGCCCGAGTGGAGGACGCCGAGGGGCGCGCAAGGCGGAACAACCTCCGCTTCGTCGGCTTTCCGGAGCGATGCGAGAAGGACGACATGGCGCGGTTCTTGACCCAGTGGTTGGAGGGCTGGCTCCCCGAAGGGACACTGTCCACGTGCTTTGTTATCGAGAGGGCACACAGGGCCCTGACTCAGCGGCCGCCGGAGGGTGAGCGCCCTAGACCAGTCATCGCCCGGCTGCTCAATTATCATGACCGCGATGCCGTCCTGCGGGAGGCGAGGAACAAAGGCTCGCTCACCTTTGAAAATCATAACATCATGATTTTTCCCGACTACACGAGGATGGTGCAGCAGCAGAGACAATCCTTCGTGGCTGCTAAGGCCAAGCTGCGGGGCCTGAAGCTCCAGTACTCTCTCCTGTATCCGGCCCGCCTACGAGTGGTGCACCAGTCCCGGACGCATTTCTTCGACTCCCCCGAGGAGGTGTTTCGCTGGACCGATGAGACGGTACGACTTCGTCCACATGCCCAGCCGGGGCTGAACCCGGGCGGGTCCCGGGGATCATCGCCGGAGCAGGTGCCTCGCCCAAATCCGAAGGGCCGTCACCGACGGTCCCGCTCTAGGAAGAGGTCGGCCTCTGCCAGTACGTTGCAGACGGATGGTGCAGGGGACTCGGAGCACTCCGGGGCTGGCAGCTGAACATTGCTGGGTCTGGACCTTACTTACTGAATGCTGCGCTGCCCTACATTGGCTGGTGAGACTGTTCTAACGTGACTTCCCTATGCCAGTCTATTCCCAATTGATAACTCCTGTTATCTTTTTGGGTACATGGTGGGACTCGGGGGGTGCCTTCTATGGGCCTCTGACCCCCGCGGTTGAGTGTGTGGGGAGGGGGGTGGTGAGTGTGTATTGGTTGGGATGTTGGGATCCATTGGTATGGCGGGCCCTGGGTTCTCGGTTCTGGGCCCGGGTCTCTCCATGCCGCGACAGATACTTCAATGTTCTCTGAGGTATTGGGGTGGGGGGAGTGGGGCGGGGGGGGAAGTTCTTTTCTTGCTGATGCTTTGGGGGGTTTGGGTCTGGGGGGGGTTGCTGAGTGTTTGGGCTGGGTGGGTGGGACCGCACGTGTGTGTAGCTTTTGCCTTTGTCGCTTTGTGTAATGCGCCGGGGTGGGACTGCGGGCTGGATACAGGACGCTGTGATGATGATGGCTAATAATACGACTGTGTCTCCTCAAAAGACCCTGCGCGTTGTGACATGGAATGTAAGGGGTATGCTGGATAAAATCAAACGTGGGGCTGTGCTGCGTTGGGGGAAACGGGAGTTGGTGGATGTTCTGCTGCTCCAGGAGACTCATATGCTGGGTTCCAAGGCCCTGAGCCTCCAGAGGTTCGGCTTTCAGCAAGTGTACCATGCAGGCTTTACGAGAGGCTCCCGGGGGGTGGCTATTCTGGTGCACCGCAGGGTGGCTTATGTCCATGAGAAGCAATGGCTTGATCCCCAGGGCCGTTACATTTTCGTTAAGGGTATGTTAGGTACGGAGCCAGTGGTGTTTGGTAGTGTGTATGCCCCCCCCCCTCTGCAGTGGGCCTTATCTGAGCGGCTGTTTGCGCTGTGGGATGAGATTCCGGAGGTGCTGACTATGGTGGGAGGCGATTGGAACGAGGTTATGGATGTGGGCTTGGATCGCCGAAGGCGAGTGCCTGTTACACCGGATCCCCCCCCTGCTGTTGCTTCCACCAGACTCTGTGCGACTGTGAGTAGCCTGGGCTGGGTCGATGTGTGGCGACACCTTCATCCCGCTGTGCGTGAATTTACGTATGTGTCGGCGGTGCATGGGTCCTTTTCGAGACTTGACTATCTGTTTGTGCCGGGTGCCTGTCTGAGTCGAGTCAGTGATGCTGCGATACTCCCTCGGGGCCTGTCCGATCACTCCCCTGTCCTAGCTACCCTGACCCTCCCTTCCAAGAGGCAGCCGTTTCGTTGGCGGATGTCGTCCTGGCAGCTGCAGCGACCCGACTATGTGCATCATCTGCGTGGGGCGATTGATCATTTCTGGCGCGAGAATCTCGTGGGGGGTGCGGACGCTATGGTGGTGTGGGAGGCGCTGAAGCCCACCATTCGGGGCATTGACATAGCTTGGTGCGTGGCTGCTCGGCGACAACATCGGGAGGCTATTGTGGCTGCCGCGGCCCGCGTGGAGGAGCTGGAGCAGCGTGGCCGGCTTGGGGGTGACGATGGCGTGGTGAGGCAGCTCCTGCAGGCCCAACAGTTGTACGCCTCCGTCCTTTATGAGGAAGCCCGGCAGGCGTGGCTCGCCACGCGCAGCAGAGTGTATCAGTGGGGCGACAAGTCCTGTACCATGCTGCATAGGTTGTGCCAGGCGACCTTTCAGCCCCTGGCGTTGCCGGGTCTTGCGGCGGGAGACGGGTCGATCATGACCGATCCGGACTTGCTGGCGGCTAGCTTTGCCAGTTATTACGAGGCACAATACGCCCCTCGTGATCCTTTGGAGACGGACGTGATATCTACATATCTTGACGATCTCATGCCACGGGCCGTCTCGGATGCGACCAGGACCGCCCTGGACGTCCCGCTCACGGCTGAGGAACTGGGGGAAGCCCTTGGTCAGTTGAATGCTGGTAAGGCGCCCGGCCCGAGTGGCTACCCAAGCGAATTCTTTAAAAAATTTCACGTCCAGCTGGGACCCCACTATCGCCGCGCCCTGGAGGCGGCAAGGGATCGGGGAGAACTGCCGCCGGACTGGCGTCATGCCGAGATTGTGGTCTTCTTGAAGCCGGGCAGGGCGCCGGACAGACACGATTCGTACAGGCCGATCTCTCTACTTAACGTCGAGGCCAAAATTCTGGCTAAGGCCCTGGCTAACCGCCTCTTGCCCCACGTTACTGACCTGGTCCACCCCGACCAGGCCGGATTCATGCCTCGCAGGGCCACCCGGCATAATATCCGACGGGCACAGGCCGCGGTGGATGCCATGAGTGCTAGGGATGAGCAGGCGGCACTCTTTCTGGCGGATATGGACCGAGCCTTTGACTCGGTGAGTTGGGCGTACTTGTTCGCACTGTTGGCTCGCCTCAACCTGGGGCCGGTCTTCTTGTCGTACGTTCGCCTCCTATACACCAACGTGACAGCCTCGGTCCGCGTGGCCGGAGCTACCTCTGGGCGCTTCCATATAGGTCGCGGTACCCGGCAGGGTTGCCCCCTGTCCCCGTACCTGTTCGCCCTCGCCATGGAACCTCTGGCGTCGAGAGTGCGAGTAGATACCCGGTTGCGTGGCTTTGTTTGGAATGCAGACCTGGCGGATAGGATTGCGCTGTATGCTGATGACGTCCTCCTCTTCTTGACTGATCTGCGGCGGTCGGGTCCCCGGGTTCTGGAGCTCATGCGGGCGTTCGGTGAGGTCTCGGGTCTCCATCTTAACGTGAATAAATCAACCCTGTGGGTGCTGGGTGGCGGAGTGGTTGCTGACCCTTGGGCGGCTGAATTGCGAGTGGCGACGGATGGCCTGAAATATCTGGGCGTTTTTCTCTCAGAGTCGCGGGCCGTGGCCTGGGCGCGTGGCGTATTGCCGGTGTGGGAGAGGGTACAGGCTGATGTTAAGACCTGGTCTAGAATGCCGCTCACTATTTTCGGGAGATTGGCCATCTTTAAGATGGTAGCGCTGCCGCGGCTCCTGTACCAACTCCAGAATTTCCCTCATCCCATTGGCCTGGAGTGGTTCCGCCAGGTTAATTCAGCATTGGGCCGCTTCCTGTGGGATGGTGGTGCGGCCAGAGTGGCTCTGAAGACGTGCTTTTTATCCACCTACAGTGGTGGCTTGGCCACCTCGGACCTCCTCTCCTATTACCAAGCTTCACAATTACTTATCCTCAATGAATGGTGGTATTGTGATAGGAGTGATCCGGCTTATGCCCTAGAACGATTGCTTATGGGCGATCGCACGCTCCACACCCTCCTTTATTCGGCCCGCCTACGCCGTGGGTTGCCATCAGTCACAAGAGTGGTCTTTGCGGTATGGAGGCAGTCATTGCGCCGAATGGGATGGTGGGGCAGACTGACGGCTGAGACGCCGCTCTGGCATAATGGTCTACTCCCGGAACTGGCGACCCTGACCGGATTTGAGGGTTGGGAGAACATTGGGATCACGCAGCTGGGCCAGGTCATGTCCGGCACCGCTCTTAAGTCCTTCGAGGAGCTCCGCGCGGAGTTCCTCATGCCTCAGTCCCAGTTCTTCCGTTACCTCCAGCTACGGCATGCCCTCGCCCCGAGCATCGCTGGCCTCGACTCTTTGCCGGAGTTCAGCCCTGTCGAGGCTAAAGTATTTATGGGAGACCTGGGGGACAAGAAGGTCTCTAGGATCTACCAGACACTTGTGATTCATTGCTCCTCCACCCTACACTCCCTTCGGGAGGCGTGGGAAGTAGATGTAGGCCCCCTTGATGAGGACGACTGGAGGGAGGCGCTGGAATCCCCGCGCGGAACCGCTATAGCTGTCCGGCTGCGGCTGATTCAATTTAAATACTTGCACCGCGCTTACTATACGCGTGAACGGTTGTGGAAGGCTGGCTTGATTGCTTCACCGGAGTGCCTGCGCTGTGGGGCGGTGCCTGGCTCCTTGTTGCATACGGTATGGTCGTGTGGCCGGCTGACTGGGTTCTGGAGGGGTGTGTGGAGTTGCCTGGCTGAGGTCCTGGGCTGGGACCTTCCACGTACCCATCGGCTGGGTCTGCTACATATTATGGAAGGGATTGGGGGCAACGTCTACAAACGTCATTTGTTGCTCTTGGGGTTGGTTGTGGCCAAGCGGGACCTGGCCCGGGCATGGAAGTCGGTGAGGGCTCCCCCCCTGTCTGCTTGGAGGGCTGGGTTGGATTATTTTATGGGTCTGGAGAGGCCGATCTTTGAGGCGAGGGGCTGCCCACGCAAGCACTACAAAATTTGGAGGCGTTGGGCTGACTATCGTGGCCTGTTCTTGGACCCCCCGGCAGAGCAGGAGGAGGACACTTGATCGCAGTGACATTTCTGGCCCGAAGCGGCGAGGCCCTGGAGGCATTACACCTACTTTCTTTTTCAGTTGCGGCTATACACGTGTGGTAGGGGGGGTTGGGGGGGGTATCTGGAGTGGGGAGGGGGGGCAGAGTTGTGGGCTAGGGTGGGTTGCTGGGGAGTTCGTATACTGAGCATATTCTGAGCCTGTTTTATCATTTTGCTGCTTCTGGAACTGCTATATTGATATTGTTGTGGTGATCTTCGGGTGTGGAGACGCCACATTCTTGGTGCTCATTTGCTCAATAAAATTGGTTGTGAAAAAAAAAAAAAATAACAATACATTCAAAATGAATACCAATAAATAAATAAAAATATTTAATTAATTACTATTAAATTACTTCCCACCCTATTCCCCTATAAACCCACAACCCGCTACAGAACTAAATTACGCAAAAATTAAATAACATAAAATTCATTACTTAAAATACATTAAACATACATTACAAAAATTAATATACACTTTTCCACATATACTAACATACAAAACACTTTAAAAAAATTGATATTATTAAAAAATCGATATATTTAATGCCTATATTGTATACTTCGATATTTTGACTTCAATATTTTGAAAATCGATATTACTTACCTTAAATTCGATATTTTTAACCACTATATTGTGTCCATTCGATATTTTGTCCATTCTATATTTTTACTTTGATATTATGTCCATTCTATATTTTGGAATCGATATTATGACTGTTTACCCTCATAAACATCTGTACCTGCATCGAGTTATCCCCATTGTACAGGACACAGAGCAGAAAGGAATGCTAGTGGCACTTGACATAGAATACGTGTTTGATACCACAGATCGGGAGCACATACTTACGGTTGAGTGAAAAATGGGTTTCTGACCCAATTTTCAGGGCTGAATATCATAGTTCTTCTCAGAACCAAAAGCTTGTGTCTGCTCTGGACGCCTTATGTAGAGGGTGTGGGATGGAGAGAGGGAGACCAGGCAGGGTTGCCAGCTGTTTCCCCTCCTGTTTATGTTAGCAGTGGATTAAGTCACTATTTACCTAAAAGTGGTAATGAAGGAATGGGGTATCGCGATAGGACCCACCATGCATACAGTGTTGTTATACACTGAGGATGAATTAAAAATACTTGCAACAGCCACATAACTCGATTGCATTCAGAGAGGTGTCAGGTGTAGATAAGTATAGGGATAATTATTTGGTGTTTCCACTAGCAGGACAGGTGATTGAAAACTGGAGATGCTCCTGGATATGAGACTGATATGGGACTGAGATGGGAGTTGAAATAATCCCGGTATTTAGAATTTCATTGGCACATACAGCAGATAAATAATACACCCATGTTATGGGCAGGGTGCAGGAAACCTTACGTCCTTAACATGATTTTGGAATATGCTCCCAAAGGTAATAGCAAGGATAGTCATTTCTAGAATTGTGTTTCTCTCTCGGTGTCTGTATACAGTTCAGAATGGAGAAAACCTTTCAAGGAACTTGACAGTCTCATAGTTTCCATAGTGTCGGCTGGTAAAAGAATAATGGGGCCTGTGGGCCTGAAACTTGATAAAGAAGAGGGTTGTCTACGGTTGCCTGACACACCAGGTGGTGTGCAGAGAGACAAATGGGGAAGGGGGATTCCGCAGGGCAGCAAATCTCCCACTGTGCCTAACGTCAAGGGACAGACATGAAGAGGGATGCACCTATGTGGTGTGGCATGTGGATGAGGTCTGGGCGACAATGGTCAAAAAGTTTATGAAACAATCCCCATTCTCAAGATGACTGCCGATCTGGTGGTTACAGCCATTTTACAGGCTTGAACCAATTGTATGAATACAAATATGGAAACAATAAAGGATGGTTTATAATAACACACTGTGAATTATTTGCATTATCTATTAAGAATTGGACTGGATTCATGTACTAAAAAATTTGCTATGAGTAGAGGTGAGCATGATCTTATAACAGGCTTTTTTATAGCGTGGCCAAGATATATCTCTAGCCAGGGGAAGGAAAGGGGACTATGAGACTCTTGCAGAAGTGTTCCCGGGAGAGGGGTGCATCACATTTGTGGAGAAAAAGGAGCAATTTTATGTGGGACAGGGTCAATTTCTGCCATTAGCGAAGTTGACTAAGACAGGCAAACAAATATAATATGTAAGAAATTGGGTTATAAGCTGAGGGATTAGGTATCCACTTCAGTAATAATCACAGTCCTTGTCAGGGTGAACCCTTAAAGTCACTAAATTAACCCAAGCTCTACCCCCTGGTAGCTATGGCACACAGCAGACAGGCTTAACTTAGAGGTAATGTGTACTAAGTATGTATGCAGTACTAATACAGTAATAAAGTTAAAATGCAAAATAACAAAAATCCCAAAACAAATTAGAAAAATAGAGTAAAATGTAATAAACATAATAACAATAAAAATGCCAAAAATCCAATAAGGGTGATATGATTTTTAAATGCTTCAAGGAAAAATAGCTCCAAGAAGCACAAAGTGGCATGGACAGTCAATGTTCGCTGTAGAACAGGGCCCAGTCGCAATTTGTTGCTGACCGCAATGAAAGGTGGGTCTGATACACTAACCAGCTTCTTCCTGGTCAAAGATTCTACCTTTTGACTTCAGTCCTTTAAGTTAAAATCGACCACAGGAGTACACCTCAAAAGCTCTCAGGCATCTAATGGGAGACATTTAGAAGTGACGGCTCACTCTGCCTCTTAACGCCTCACTCTGCCACTTCTGAAATGCAAGGCTTCACCATATTTACAACGATATGGTGAAGCCTTGCATTTCCCTCTGCGATGGCGCTACACTTAGCAGTGCAGGCACCCTTGCACAATAGAGCAAGGGTGTCTGCGTGCAGGGGAGGATTGTTTATGGGTAGAAAGGTGTCCCTTTCTGCACATAAACAATCCTGAAATGCCATTTTGTCACTTTCATGTGTGCTGCTTCATGCAGCACACATGAAAGTCACAAATGGCATTTGCTTTTAAAAAAGATTGTTTATGTACAGGAAGGGGGGAAATTCCTGTACATAAAACAATCATGGCATTTTGCTTTTTCCATATGTGTTGCACAAGGCAGCACACATGGAAAAAGCAAAAACGAGGAGAATTTGCCAACTTAAGACCAGATTTTACCTGGTCTTAATTTTGCCCATAATGACCCATAGACATGCCCAAACCAATGAGGTAAAGGTTTACAGGGCTAACCCAACCCACTTTGGGCATTTTGAAGCTGGGGGTGTGAATGGGAAGTGTACTATGGTAATGCAAGAATCCTCCCATATCTAATACTAAAATCCAGTTTTAGGAAGTCTCTATTTCTCCAACACACCCAGAGACAGAAGTCTGATAGAACAAAGCTGAGCTGTAAGCAAACAGGCAGTGGATACACACAGACTGGTTTGACATTCTGCTTCCTTCCTTTGAGGTGCACCCTAAATGTTATATGTAAGCAAGCAGACTTGTCAAACAGTCTTTGACACTGTAATGTCAAAAAGAGGTCAGGCCGGCTGGGGGACCCACTCAAGTTGCAGGTAACATTTGCCTGTGATGGGGGAGGTCTCTTTGAAGTGCCCCTGAGTGTCATATGAAGACCCCCAGCCACTCTGTCAGGAAGGATGTGACATTTAAACAGGACTTGACACTTTAATGTTAAAAAAGATCCTCGAAGCCCTCTGGCATATTCTTTCAGGTTCACATGGCTCATCCGTGCCCGTTCAAGTCAGCCTATTCTTTGCTCCTCATTCACACCCATTGAAATGCTAGTTTTTAACAGATACTTTTCAGTAATATCTAGAAAAAGTGTGATTTGACCATTGAATTGAATTTTAATAGCTGTTGAAAATAGTTGTTTCATTCTTTTTCTACCTAATCTCATTCCAGATATACAGTATTAATATTTAATATTACATCTCCATGTTTTCCTATGGAACACCCAGCCTTGATGCAGTGAAAATATATTTGAGGAGTTAGGCACTGTAAGCACATGTTTAAAATTAAACTTTCACAAGTCCTACTTTTAAATACCATGTGCCCTGCCATATGGGCAACAAGTTCTACTTAGAGGTGACTCATAAATATTTTAAAAGAAGGTTTAGGCCTGTGAAAAGGGGTTGTTTTAAAGTCCACAGAGTTCTATACCGAGCAACAACAGGGTTCATCAAAAAGGCAAAGAAATCCTTGGTAACTGCAGAAATGGAAAATTTCTAATGGGACAAATTTCCCAGGGATTCCAAAAGAGATGCAGAAGTTGGAGGATCTGCTTTAAATTGGGTCAACTAAAAGAATGGTCTCAAGATTATGTGAGTCTTTAAAAATAAGACAGGATGAAAATGACGCTGAGAGCTAGATCCAGGTGGGAGGATGATCTACATAAATCCCTGACTGACAGCAACTGGGACAGGGCATGTGCACATGTACAATTAACAACCATTTCAACCTGACATACTTTTATTTGCGACATCGCACTTATCTCACACTTACAAAACTGTACAAGATCTACCCAGCCAGACCACATGCTTCCTCAAATGTGGAAGGAGAGAGGCAGGGTTCCTATACCTGACTAGGAAAACAGTAGATGATTATTGGGTGGTAATGGTGCAATGAATGTTGGAACTGCCAGGTAGTGTCATTGATACGTCAATAGAGCATTATCTTCTAAGCAAAATTCCTAATCCCAAAACCAATAGAGTAAATAGCAGATTTTTGGCACTGGGACTGTTGCTGGCAAAAAAAAGTGCAGTATGCCCAAGGGTGCCTACAGAGATTCACTATGATTCGTTTTCCCCTAGAAATATGGTCAGTGGCTTTGCTAACACTTTTACACGTGTTTGCACGGGAGCTGGGAAGTTCTCAACGAATATAACTTTGCTCTAATGCAGCTATTTTTCCTCATAACAAGAGGTGAGCCCCTCTTTATAGAATGTATATCTAATACAAGTATTCTATGTATTTCTACGTAGTATGCTTCTCAGAGGGGTAAGTTGGGCCCCATAATTTGGGGCACTTAAGAAACCTGTTTTAGGCATTGCCAGCATATTAGCTACCTGTCCCTCTTTATAAGGGCATATGGCATTTATATCACAGATGGTGTTTATACCTGTCCATAACAATGCATCATTTTACTAAATATTTCATGAAGCTCGGTTTTGAGTTCAAAACAATGAGTGGCTTCAGTGTCTCTGGGAACATGTTGACTTAGATATAGCATGCATTGCATGACTACGAATTTGTTGATGATAGGTGTTATTGTATTAATATTGTGCACTAGTAGCACTATGAAAAATCACTTTGATTTTTTTTAGCATGAATTGTGATGCAAGAAGATCGTAGTTTCATCCGAACATCAATTTAACAGAAAATCGTGCCACTATGTTGGCTTCATGCAAATGGAAGCTTATGCGATTTACTCATTGAACAAGGAGATAAAACACAAAGCAATTTCTATATGGTCTATTTACCAGAACTTGAAACACTTGATTAACTAATGTGTAGAGATATTAATCAGATACTTCTTGGACAACTCTAATATAATAAAATAGTGGGTTTTGTATCACGGTTGACCAACTTTTTCCAAAACCAACAAAAAATGTGTAGATAGATGGTGTGATATGCCTACTCTTGTTAGTAATAGAGGATCTATAATCTGTATTGAAAGAATTAGAGGAAGAAATTTCACAAGTCAAATTTGAAATTATAAAACAGATTGATTTTTCTAAGTGGAACAGAACATTGGAAGAGAGCAATACCACACATACATAGAAAGAAATTCAGGACATTTTATAGAGACATTGCTTACAAATTAGATGAGGTATAATTATCTAATTTGGGTAGAAGTGTACTTGAGAAAGAGAATAAAAAAAAAGCAAGAGTGGAAACGTGAAAACATCAGAATTAGCATCTGTGAAAAAGAAAAACTGGAACCTCAACACATATCTTGAGACTAGAAAGACAGAAACAAAGAAATAATTTATAAATAAATCCAAGGAGGTTCCTTCTAAGGTTTCAATTGTTTTGTCTAGATGTTTAGTGGCAATAAGAAATCAGAATCAGGTGTAAGTGAAAAACTGGAGGGAATAAAATCAAAGAAATAGAGAAGAGAAACGTCCTCAGTCAAATTAAAATGTAGTAATTAACATCTCTAAAACACATTTAACTAAATATCAAATATGTTTTAGCAAAAAGAACATCATTTGCTTTGACTTATAAAACTAACAGACTAGACATTGAAGTGTCTTTAATCACATTTATAAGAAATCTTTTTTTGAAATATTTCTTCAAAACCTTGAAGTGAACTACATCAAGCCAAAATGACAGATTGTACAAAGAATTCAAATAAAAATATGCATACCATTTCTCCAAATTCACAGAAAACTTTGGATAACTTTGAAACTTTTGCAAGCAGGGATTTGAATAATTAAAATTACAACAAAAAAAGGTCTTGGTAATTTTACTGCAAAATATCAGGTCACATTAAAATTATGCTTGGGCGTAGTTAGCAGAGTTCGCTGAGTTCTGATCCAAGGAACTCCACGAAAAAAGTCTGCCGCATGCCATGTTCCGTGAGCAGCAGAGTCTGGAGTTGTGCTGCCCACACTGATTTTTAGTGCCGAGAATTTGTCCATGTTGTAAATCCATTGAGAACTGCACTATGCACCATACCAGAGGGTCCAGCTTATTTCTGCCACTCGAGAAAATATTCTACTGGAGCGGCAGCTCCTTCATACGAGTGGAAGATTTCTTTTTGTGAGTGGACACAACCTGCTACAACAGCCCGCATTGAGGACTCTCACCAGGAGGAGGTCTAGCGTGCGATTTCTCCCGCTCACCAAGTTAACATTGGCGAGCCAAGCGAGAGAAAAAACTCCGTTCTGCGCCACTTCGTATGGCGTTGAGGCTACATCTCCACGAACTCAGTTGGCAGAGCAGAATTCTTTGCCCACCCCTAATTAAAATCCTTATCTAATAATCAAGACATCACAATGCAATCAGCCAATACGAATGGTGGCTTAGTGGTAAAGGATAGAGAACATTATTCAAGCAAAGTCAAGGAGCATGTGAATCATGAAATACACATATCAAGTTGAAAAGGATCTCTAGATTGAATTCCAGAGACTCTGGAAATTATATTAAAAAGGGCATAAAAAATGGAATAGATTTCTGACAAAACAAAGATATTTGTACAGACACCATATTCTAGATGACAAAGATTATATGTTGCCTAAAGTGCATAAAAAGGTATTCAATCCTCCATTTCACTTTTTTTGTCTCAGGATGTGGCTCAATATATGAACCACTGGGCAAGTACTTAGATGGATTGTTTCAACCAATTGTCAAAGGATGAGATCATATATCAAGGATATCACTGATTTTCTGAACAAAATCATTGATCTGAAATTACAAAGAAAACAAAAAATTGTGGTTCTGCACTATTACAATCTGAACATGTAACTGCGCATGGAAGAGGTTAAGACACATGAAAGCTTTGACAACGTAGGGAGAGAAGCTGCAAGGACCAACAGAGGAAGAAGAGGCCCCGCCTGGTGGACTGGGGCAGGCTGCCAAGTACAGGTGGAGGTGGATGCTTGAGTGACTTAAATGAGTGAAGAGACCAGGGCAGGAAGGGAGTGTTTAACACATGATTGTAAGTACAACCCATTACCTAGCACAAAGATAACAGAAGGGAGAGTCTATGATGACACTCCGAGGCCCAAAAATATATAAACAAACTGTGAAATGAAATGAAATTAAATGAAATGAAATGAAAGACAACTTATATTGCGCTACTAAAACCCGGAGGCATCAAGGCGCCTAACAGACAAAAGTCTTCAAAAAAGGCAGAGACAAAAACTACAGGTAGGCTTTGGCAAAAAGACGAGTCTTCAAAGCCTTTTTGAAGGCTTGCATAGTGGGCAGAGACTTAAGTTCATCCGGTAGGGTGTTCCACCATTTTGGCGCAAGACTCGAGAAGGCTCTGCCCCCCCACTTAGCTCTATGAATGCGAGGTACTCGTAGCAGAGACTTCTTAGCCGAACGTAAGTTTCTGGAAGGGCTGTAAGGGACCAAAAGGTCTCCTATTCCTCCCGGCCTATTTCTCGCCAGAGCTCCGTATGTCAGGCAGAGAGTTTTGAAAAGGATCCTATCCTCCATCGGAAGCCAATGAAGGAGTTTCCTAGCAGCGGTGGCTGATGAACGGCTGGGCAGGTCTAAAACAAACCTCGCTGCGGCGTTCTGGACCATTTGTAAACGCTGCAGCAGGCCTTTTTTGATCCCTGCATACAACGCATTACAATAGTCCAATCTCGACCCTATAAGGGCTACAACGACTAGCTTTCTCGCTTGCAAGGACAGGTAGTGTTTGATCTTCCTAAGAATATGAATAATACCCCAGCAGGTAGCGATTGTTCTGTTCACCTGCTGCTGCATGCTAAGCGATGGGTCGATCAGGACTCCCAAGTTCTTGGCCAGGTCCGTAGGTACTGGGCAGACTCCCAACGAAGTGGGCCACCATTCCGCCGACCATATCTCCTTCTTTCCGCCGAACACCAGAATCTCTGTCTTCTCGCCGTTAAACCTCAATGAATTGCTAATCATCCATTGGGCGACTGCCTCCATGCATAGTCTAAAATTGGAGGCAGTCAGAGTGACAGAATGGGCGAGAGACACCAGAATCTGGGTGTCGTCGGCATAGGAGACTACCTCCATCCCAAAAGATCTAATAAGCCTGGCCAGTGGGGTTACATAGATGTTGAAGAGGGTCGGACTTAATGCTGATCCCTGAGGAACCCCACAGTGCACAGGAAGGGATGGAGATAGAAACTCACCCAGCTTGACTTTCTGTTCTCTCCGATCAAGAAAGGAGGTGAGTAGGCTGAGTGCAGCCCCCTCCACCCCTATCTCCCTCAGTCGAGATGTTAATACCGAGGGAGAGAGGGTGTCAAACGCAGCAGTGAGATCCAGGAGGATGAGCAGGGTAGTCTGGCCCTTATCCACTCTAGTGCGGATGTTGTCAAGCACAATGGTAAGGGCAGACTCCGTACTATGCCCCCTCCTGAAACCATGCTGTGAATGATCAAAAAGATCAGAGTTTTCCAGGAAGGCTGAGAGATGCTGGTTCAGATGTATTTCCAGCATCTTCGCTGGGGCTGGGAGCAGGGAAATGGGGCGAAATTTGTTTAACACCCCCGGATCCAGCGTGGGTTTTTTCAGCAGTGGTTTCACCACTGCCCTCTTCCACTGCGATGGAAAAATCCCGTCCCTCATCGCCCTGTTCATAATCTCCAAGAGTGGCGGCAACAGAGTCTCCTTGCACTGCTTTAGGAGCTTAAGAGGGCAGGGGTCTAGCGGGGAGCCCGACCTGATCCTGCCAAGAAGATTCTCCAGGTCTAAAAGAGAAAGGGGAGGAAAACTACACAGACTGCCCTGAGAGGAAACCTCAGCCACCAATAAGGGGGGGATAAAAGAGGAGGGGAAATGGATAAGGAAGACTTCTGCAGCTCTAACGCGGTATAAATATCCCCAATTTTTGATTGAAAAAATTGGGCAATGTCGTTGCAGAGCTGTTGAGATCCAATGACGGGGTCAGGCATCTGCAGGGAGGTAAGAGAGTAAACGATTTTAAAAATCTCTTTCGGGGAGGACAGGGAGGTGGTGAGAGTTGTAAAATATTCCTGCTTGGTTCTAATAACCTCCGCCTTATACCTCCTCAATAATGTTTTATGAGCTACTTTGTCCTTGAGGTCCCAGGAGGCCTGCCAGAGGCGTTCCTGTTTTTTCCCCCCCAATCTGGCCCCACCTCCCCACTGCTCTTAAGGGCCCCTGCTGCTAGCACCTCAGCCACCATAGGTTAGTCCACCACAGTCTCTCAGGGATTGTTGTGCAAGCTCTGTTATGTCTTCTTCCCACAGCAACTCCCCATATGTGCACATCCAGTTAATTCCTGACTGTGCGCAGAGCATGGCTACAGGCATGAAAGCCAGTCCCTGCGGTCACTTCCCATGTGCAAGGCCTGACTGAAGGCCATGAACAGTGGGGAATGGCTAAAAATATGAGGTAAGACACAAGGGGCAGTGAATGTGGAATATGATCAAAAATACACAGACATTCACTGAAATAACTAAAGGTTAAAGTAAAGTTATGGTTAACTTTATCTATAATGTACTTTTGAAAAAACCTCAGAAATTCACTGAAAAACACAGTTAAGTTGCAGTTGTAGTTCAAAGCACCTTCTAAAAATATTTGAAATTCACCAGTTATGGTTAGGAAAACTAACTATAGCTTGCACCTCAATAATGGACTGCTTATGCCCTCACTTATGACATCACTCATGACATGTGAAATGACATCACTGATGACATCTAAAATGGCATGTAGATCTGTTAACTAGTGCAGGTGAGCTGAATGGTGACTCTAAGATGGGCATTCTCCAACCCCTGCCAATATTTCCTGTTTGTTTGTTTACTCCTGTAGGGCCTCCCTCCCTCTTTCCACTTCCCATTATCTACTATACTCCCTCTGGTGTGATAAATGCACATGGCCATTGGACTGGCTGCTGAAGAAGTGTCCCTGATCCTTGTGTGGGAATCCTTTGTCTCAAACTGTGTCTTTTATGCCCACAGGCACATTCCTTAACTCCCCAATGGTCTGTCCCAAATCCATTGCCCCTTTTTGAACCGCTAATCTGGTTGTCACAAACTCAAGCGTATCAATAGATTACTCTTTACCTTACCCAGATACCTGATATTATGGAGCTAGGTTTTTTTCATTCCATTTTGGTTTTGTCTTTTGTACTGTGTGTGAAGTGTAATATTCCTAGAAAGCCGAGCACTAAGAAATACTGCTTTTGGTGGGAGAATCTTGATCATTTGTGTTCCTAAAATAATTACAAACAGCACAGCATTTGCGGTCACACACAAGAGCATACACACTGTACTTTGTTGCTCTATCAGTTTGTGCGGCTTACTTTATTTGGCTCCCATTTTTATTGTAAATAAAGCTAGTTGTTTGCATTATTCTTCCTTCATTGAAAATAATCATTTTGGCTAGACATAACCTGCACACCATCTTCTTTGAGCTAGGACTTAGATACGCTATCCCTGAGAGTAAGAAGCTTGGGCCAACTTTTTATTACAGAGTACTGTGTCCTCATTAGCGAGGAGCATCTGTAGTCTCACTGCTGATAATGCTGCTTGTCACTGCTTCTGAAAGAATCAGTGTAAAAAGACCAGGCAGTGAGATAACTGGGTTGTAGTGCACTAAGGGGAATATGTACAAGTACTTAACGCCGCCGTGGCGTCAATTTTTTGACATTATGGCAGATTTTTTTAATCACCTTATTTACAAGTTGCTGCCAACTGGAGTTAGTGCCACTTTTCTGGCAAAAACAGGAATTTTAAAGATCGGCACTTCTGTTAGCGAGAGTTAACGAAAATGAGATGCAGGGTGGGCGTTCCTGGGAAAAAACTGCTGCTAACCCCACTTTGTGATATTAACAAGGAATGCTTTGTGTGGTGCAAAACTCAAAGACCTGCCTCTAAGTTCAGTTAGAGACAGTTTTTTAAGACCAGAAAATACCTTGTCTTAAAATTGGTGGAAACACTTGGGCCTCATTTCAGAGGATTTAGTGCTGGACAGTGCTGCAAAGAATATTGCTGCGCTGCCCTGTGCCAGAACAAAAAAGCTCAGGAATGCACCCCACAATGAGATAGTGCGCAGTCCTGGGCCTCATCCATGAAAAGTGTTGCATCTCTGCAACAAAAAAGCGTTGGCACACTTTTCACTGCATCCTCCTTGCAACACCATGGATGCGCCGTATTTACTGTATGGCACTCCATGTCAGAAGGATATGTCAATATTCCGGACGTATCTGTCGGCGGTAAAGTCACACATTGCTCCAATTTTGTCACAAGCATGATGCAACTCCAGCAATGCAAGGCACATGCCTATCCCTATGGCACTGCGTCACCCTTGCACCCGCCATGAGGCAGGTGTAAGGTTTTGACGCATTGGAGTCCTAGAATTGTCATAGTGAAATCTCATAGATTTCACTGCGCCACTCCCACGGACTTTGCTGCGTGTGAATGCCCATGCTGCATACATCGTACCTGACGCAGGTATAATGTAGCATAGGAGTTCACAAGGTCACGCATATGCCTAGACACGTCCCTTAGTACAGAGCCTATTTTGGTGTCCAGAGTGTCTGCTGTCACCTTCCCCGGAGGCCAGCGCCCCCCAGATGCTTGGTCCACTGACACAGAGGAGCTGCCAGGGTGTCAGTGCATTTGGAGCTCCATTGGTAGAGTTTGTGCGCTGCGGAGTTGGCATCTGTAAGCGTTGGCAGAGTGGTGGTGCTGAGGAAGTTGCCGAAAGCTTCTTTGATGGCCTTGATGCAGCTGCGACTTGGGAGGCGATGATGGCGTGGTGGGCGTGGTGAAGGCGTGATGTATACTATGAGGGTCGGTCCAGGAGAGTTCGGTAGTGTGGCTGTAGTTGAAGTTCCCACTAGCGGAGAAGACGGGGTCCAGCGTGTGTCCGGCTATGTGGATTGGTGCGGTGACAAGCTGCTTGAGTTTGATGTTGGTGAGGTTTGCCAGGAGGGTGGTGGTGTTCTTGTCACTGGGGCTGTCCAGGTGGAAGTTGAGGTCTCTGAGTAGGATATAGTCAGTGTATGGGAGAGCCTGTGGTGCAATGAGGTCTACAATGGCATCGGTGAATGGGGGGTCATGGGCCGGGGCATGTAGACTAGGGTGCCGTGGAGGGTGGAGTTGGGGTTGGTCTGGATCTGGAAGTGGCGATGTTCCATGGTGGCCGTCGGGTCATTAGAGTGCGTGGTCAGCCAGAGTGTGCTTTTTTTTAGACAATGACAATGTCTCCTCGTGGGCACTCAGGGTGGTCCGCGCAAGTAAATTTATAGCCGTCATGAATGGTGATAGCGATGCCCAGTCTGGAGCAGGAATTAGTCCAGGTTTACATGAATAAGGTGATGTCTGAAGAGGTGGCGTCAAGGAAGTCCCAGATTTCTGTTGCGTGCTTGTGGAAGGACCACAAGTTGAGGAGGATGTAGTTGAGCCTGTCGGCTGCGTGGTTGGTCAGCTGGGCGGCAGGAGGCGCTGGAGTGCTTATGTGGCAGAAGGTGTGTTTGCACTCTCAGCAGGTGCAGGGTGCAAGGGAATTCTACAGTGATGCTAGGTGGCAGGCGGTGTGGAGTCCAGGGCTGATGGCGAGGATGGTGCTGGCATTATAGCGGTGGAGTGTTCTAGAGGAAGGGTCCTTGGTGCTGTGCGCGGTCCAGTGGCAGACGGACGCAGACAGGCTTGCCTTTGGCGCACCAGTGGTAGCCCGCTGAGCATGGCTGCACAGTGGGCGCAATTAAGTAGTGCTGCGGGGGGACTGGACAGCTGGGAGACAGGAAATGTGGGAAAGGACACTGGAAGGGGCAGGGACACGTGTGGGAGCAGGGGTTGTAAATATATTAAAACAGCATGGCATAGCTAATAGGCCTCACCTTTTGGACCTTACCAGTATCCTCCAGGTTGAGCTCAAACATTGTTGCCCTGTCTGAATAAACCCTACAGGACAATTAGGGCCTAGGTTCCTTTTCATCTCTCCTTTGCAGGAAAGATGAATATCAAACTTTAACACTTGTCACAAGGCCAACCGTACTCTTCAAGAACACAAAAGCAAGCTCAGCCTTGGTTCTGGACAACCGGGGACTTGGGTGTTCTTGGGCCTGTGATATTGTGGAACACCAGGGTCTATTAGACTACCTGCTTAGAAACGTGCATCTACATTGGTGGTGCCCTACACCAGCTCCTAAGTCCTCAATTTCCACGTTTTTATAGATGCAGAATTTTATTGTGTTCCTAGAGTGACAGCAGTTTGTCAGAGTTCCTGGAGCGACAGCAGTTTGTCCGATTTTACCCCAGCTTAGTGGGATTGCATTTCTTCTACGCTACCCGTCATTCTCGCACCAAATTCCAGTAGCAACTGTCAATTTCATATGGACTTCTGAAACACTGTCTTAACTAGGATTTCAAGAAAAATACTAAGACGCTTTAGGCAGCACATGATGGCTTTGCGAAGCAGCGACAGATTCTGTGGAAACATGATCCTCTTTCACCAGCCACTGACTCAGTGCATCCGCTGCCAGCTCAACATGGAATGAACTTCAAGTCTGGTGCACTTTACATAAAACTAATGCATACGCCCCAGCATCTAAGAAATAAAATATCAGAGAGCGTGTTGCCATCAGAGCTCTCTGAGACCTTAATAAAGAACTTTTGACAGTCATGATAAAGACTTTGAGAACATTCATTCTATTTCTTGGTCTTCAAATTGTGGAACTTTGAAGATCGTCTTTAGTTTGTAATAGCTGTTAAGACATTACTTTTAGTAGAGCTTTTCTTGGGTTTATACCGCAAAATATAAACCTTGTAAATACAAATCAAACTACTACTAAATGACTAAATGTAACTGCAATTAAAAATATTACCTAAATGTAAGTCAAAATCTGTCTCTTTCTCTGAAGATTGCACTACTTTTCCCAACCCATCTTCAAGAGCTTCAGAAGCCTATGAGCGATCCTTGTGTTTTACAAATTATTTACGATAACATACTCCAATATTACCAAGAAGACTTTGCATGCTGTGTAACCTGGGCTTGATTACAGTGCCTCGGGTCTCAATAGCAAAGTCTGGGCCCTTGGACCCAATCAGAGCGAGAGATATGGAATATCAAACGAATAGGCAGCTGAAGACATTTATCGTGAAATCGCCTTCCATCTTTGTGTTTCACGTTCCTCAAAAGGTGTACTCATTTCTAATGTTTCAAGCTAAGCTGGCCGGGCATACCAAGGTAGCGGGCCCATCACGCTCTGGTTTTTGGGCCTCGATGTCATCTCCAGAATTACCAGCAATCTACGAATGGGCAAATCAGGAGTTTTAGGTGACCCGATTGAAACCCTTGAGGTCAGAGGTAAGGACTACCATAGTTCCAAAGCCAGGGTGTTATTACCCAACCTTAAAAACAGTTTTGTTTGCCATTCGTGTACGGTGCACTGGTGTGTGTGACAGAAGTGCGGTGTGAGTGTGCTCTGAGACAAGGTTATGGATGAGGTGTGGATTTCAATTTGAGTGGCAGAGTTGTACGCAGGGCAGAAGTCCTAAAAAAGAAGTGGGAGGACTAACCTAGTTAGGCAATATGCAAGTGACATCACGGCACGCGAGATCACAATGCGGGACATCATGGCACAGGACATCACCGCGCATGACATTACATGCGGCATCACAGTAATTGACATCATAGGATGTAGCATCACAAGCCATGACTTTGATATGTACGTGTAATGTAAAGCATTCTGTTATTCTGCTTTGGGATGAGTAGCAGGATACAAGAGAAAATAGTGGTACTTAAATTATTTCAACACCTCCTCAGGGGTAGTAAGGGCTATATAAATTACATTTATTTTTTGTAAATACTGGAAGAGACCAACACATCTGACATTCTTACAGTGCATACATATCTCCTAAACAGAGCCTGAACAAAGTGAAAAGCTGCCTCTCTTAAGTATGTGTGAAGTGCTAACCTTTGGTTCCCCTCTGCTGTATTTCCTTCTAGGTGCGAGGCTCCTGACTGCTCCCAGCTAGGAGACTCAAACAAAAGGAGGCCTGATGACTCCTCAAATTCGGCCTTTGTTCAGCAGGAGTCTAAAATAAGAAAGCCCGTCCCACAGATGAAAAGCAGACAACGTGCAGGCACTGCTGAAAGTGTCCCAGCGTTTGGAAATTACACGGGACGAGTTCAGCACATTATTTAGCGGGCCCAACTTCTTGGCAGGAGGGACGGCGTACACCTTGTGAAAATAGTGTGTGGACGCCGTCTACACGCGTGTACCCTCGACTTGTGCTCTGGTTGTACGTACAAAAAGTGGGGTATGTGGTGTGCTGGTGGGAGTCTGAAGGATGTCGCTGGGGTAGAGGGGGAAGCATGTGTGCTGGAAGTCTGGGTTATGAGTGGCTTGTGTATGTGCTTGTTTGTATGCATGAATAGGTGAATGTTTGCCACTCGAGTTGAATGCGTGTTTGCCTGTATGTGTGTGAGTGAATGGTTTGGGGGTGTCTGCAAGCCTGTGACCCCCAAAAACTCCTCTAATATCTTATGGATATTATGGGCTTGGTCTCCATAAAATATTTGTAAAGATTTACCCTCTTCGTTTGTGATAACCAACTGGTTTTTGGATCTTGAACACATTGACTGCATAGCCAGTCCTGACAGTGCTCAGAGCAACTGTAGACGCAACCCTGCTCCAAAGCAGTAAATCAGACCCACAGAAGCTCCACTGACATTAATGACTCGAAAAGGGACATATAAGGGGCTGAGATAGAACTTGCTACCCATATTACACCTCCCTGCGTAAATTGCATGCATTCTGCTGTCAGAGATGCCTAGGGCCCAACACCGGTGTTAAATGCCCTCTTCCTTTTGTTATAATGAATGATAAAGCCCTCACAGCTGACAGCTAATATGTCTTTCATATTCTTTTGAACTTATTTATGCAATTTTATATAGCTCAGACTTTACCCAAAGGTGTCAGAGCGCTTTACGATAGAGTCAAGTAAGTTACTTGCGGAGATTTACAAACTTACATGCGTTACAGGTACAAATGGGAAAGTTGAAAAAGTAAAACAAAATAAGAGGTGGCAATCACAGCAATAAAACAAAACAAAAACATTGGGATTAGGTTAGCACAAGCATGGAAAACATATTTACCCACCGCTAGAATTAAACTTGGCACTTAGTTACAAACCAGATATACATTACTAGAGGCACACGACAAGGCTGCCCTTTTTCCCCGATTTTATATGCGCTAGTTTTGGAACCGCTGGCCTGCGCCTTACGAGAATATCATAACTATAGGGGCATACGTTTCCAGCTCTACCAGCTCATAGTTTGCACATACGCAGACAACACACTTCTTTATGTTAGGGACACCGAAAATAATCTGTCCCCTATACTTAGAGATATTGGGCTTGAGTGTTAACTGGTCTAAATAACTGATCTTTACCCTTACCCCGTCTACTGTACCCTTCCAACCTGAATTACCGTTGCAGTGGACCACTGAACCAGTCCGTTACCTAGGAATTAAGATACATACGGACTCGGAGGTGGTGTTTCGCAAAAACTATGGGGTGGCCATAAATAAGCTGGGGGATGATATCGAGAGATGGATACGACTTCCGCTGTCACTATTGAGGGGTATCTCTATCATGAAAATCGTAGTGCTACCACTCTTTTTGCTCTTGTTCTCCAACATCCCTATGGTCTTCCGGTTTTTTTTCCCATACACTTACCACAATGCTGATCGAACTTGCATGGGCAGGCAAGCAAGCTAAGGTCAAATGGGATGTACTCACACTTTTTGGACTTATATTACAGAGCGGCACAAAGCGTGCACACTCACCAGTGTATACACAGCTCACTTGACATGCCGCACTTACAGATAGAACGGGTGGCGGCCTCTCCTCTCCCGTTACCTACCATGTTATTCACTCCCCCTGACCACAGAACCGGGATCCTAGACTCCATGAATGTGACGATACATGCCTCTCATCAACTGCTGAAGTTACAAGCTGGAGAGATATTATACTCCCCGCTGGCTTCCTTAGAGTGGTGCCATTGGATACCCTCCTGAACAGACAACGGAGTGACCAGAGCACTTAGTGCTATGTGGGCAAAGACTATTGGGGATATGTTCCTGGAAGGAAAAGCAAAAACGTGGCAAAAATTTGCGAGACCTGATACCGAGGTAACCCTACTACACAGATTTCAGTTCCCATAATGAGGCATGTACTAGTAGACACACTGGGCCGAGATCTTGATGAACCACCTGAAGTAATACCACTTACATATGTTATAAAAGCTGGATCCCCAACCAAAATGGTCTCCAAAATTTACAAATTAACACAGGGGTATTGGGATAACTTCTACACCAAGGCGGGGACAGCCTGGCAAACAGATTTAGGTAAAGAGCTGGATAATGTTACTTAGAGATACTGTTGTGAAAACTTGAGGCGGATCTCGTTGAATGGGAGACATAGGCTCATTCATTTTAAGTACCTAAATAGGGTATACTATATGCCAGAGAGATTATGTAGATACAGAACACGGGACACAGCTAAATGTGATTGCTGTGTAGAAACCTGGGCGGAATTTCTGCACTTAGCTTGGACATGTCCGGGGATTAGCAACTTTTGGGCCCTGGTGTTGACAGAATTGAGCGCAGTCTTGGATATGCAAATTACACTAGACCCCATGCTGGCTTTAATTGGAGTACTCGAAAACACTCCCAAAGGCAATTCGCAGATTAGTAGATATGGGGTTGTTAATTGCTCGACGTAGTGTAGCAAAGCGATGGTCACGGGGCCCAATCCTCACTATTACAGATTGAAGTAGGGACATGGTGTACTGCAGCATGCAAACAGAGACTTATAGCGAGCTTCTCCCTCCAGCGCAGTCAGCCTAAAAATGTCTGGGCTTTATATCAGACATACCTGCTGACTAAAGATGAGACTGCTGGCGGGGCTGTTGAAACTCGGGGGGACGAGGCAGAGTACTAACTCCAGTAGGGCAATAAAAGGGCAATGGAGGCTGGGGTTACCAGATCGCCTGATGTGGCGGAGAAAATACAGATTAAGGTCTCGAAACTCAGGTTTCCTGACAAGAATTGTTTATCCCATGACATTTGGTATTAGATTGGTGGCTATCTTGGAAGAGACAGGCTGATAATGTTTAATGCATGTTAATCATGACCATGACTGATTGTACACTGCTATAAAGGTCTCAATTTCTTTTGGTTTAAACCTGTCATTATGCTTTAGGAGGTCATATTTCGTTGTTTTGATGAAAAAGTCAATAAAGTTTGGAAAAAAAAAGAAAACATATTTACAGCATTGTAAGAACTTAGAACATCAAGAGAATGCCAAGCGGCCTTGAGGGACATGAAAAGGGATGTATTAGTTCTGGAAGTGTCTTTGGAAGAGAAGAGATTTGAGGTCCATTTTGAAAGTCCAGTTAGAGGTGGTAGTATGGAGAAATGGAGGAAGCAAGTTCCAGATTCTAACTGCATTGCCTGAGAAAGATTGAGCCATCGATATTTCTTTTTTGAAGGTAGGGGGCTCAAGCAGTAAGTTTCCAGCATCACATGAAGGAATAGAACCTCCAGATATTTTAAGTTTTTCACCAGGTATCGAGTGGGGGAAGTGTGCAGGGCTTTGTGGGTGATACAGGCAGTATTGTAGATTGACCTTTCTTCAATGGGAAGCCATCGAAGAGAAAACAGTATGGGTGTGATGTCAACATTTCTTTTTGCCCCAAAAACAAAACGAGCCGCTGAATGGAGTACGTGTTTGAGAGGGGAGAGGTGGGATTTGGGGATGCCAGCAAGGAGAGAATTGCAATAATCTAAACTAGAGAGAACCAGAGATTGGACCAAGGTTTTTAGGTTTTTCTCCGGAAAGTAACGTCAAATCCCCCCAGAGAAGGCGCAGTTGGTAACATGCATTCTTTGCAACGGAATTGAAGTGGGAGAGTAGATTGAGCCTTTTGTCTAGTATGACAACAAGAGAATTAGCGCTGTCAACAACAATAGATTTGTTGTTGAGTAAATTCAGCTTATCTATCCAAGATTGAATAGGGGGAGGAGAGAGTGAGGTGGAGAGAAGGAAAAATTCAGTTTTGGAAGGATTCAGTAGGAAATGAATTGATGAGCTAACATTCAGTTTTGGATAGTGTTGAGAGTAGTGTTGAGGATTGAGATGTTGTGTGCAGAAGACACCTTAAGGTAGATTTGGGTGTCATCAGCATAGAGGTGGTAACAGATCCCAGATTTACTAAAGAGATTTCCCAAAGGTTCCAAATAAAGATTGAACAAAGTGGAAGCCAGGATGGATCCTTCAGGGACGCCTTGGCCTACCGCCATTGAAGACGAAAGGCTGTTAGAAATTTTAAGCACTTGAGATCAACTTAAGAGGAATGAAGCAAATTATTTAAGCACTGTGCCTTCCAAGCCCATTCTCTGTTTAAGGTGTTCAGGAGAGTATTGTGATTAACAGTATCAAAGGATGCAGAAAGGTCTAGAAGAATCAGAAGACAAGACTCCCTCGAGTCAAGAACACACAATGCGCCGTCGATCACTTGTAGTGTGTTGGTTCAGTGCATTGTTGGGTAAGATCATTTGCTGAGAGAAAAGTGTCAAGCCTATTGGCACCTGAATCCTCCAAAGAGCCCCAGTGAAGATTTAAGTCTCCCAGAAAGATCTGTCTGTCACTTTGAGAGTACTGGTCGCTGACAAAGTCAGTGAATTCCTCCAAGAAGCAGGAGCAGTGACCAGGCAGGTGGTAAATGGTATGAAATCTGAAAGGGGAGCAGTGTTGCACTTGAAACTCCAGAGAAAGGCATTCGGAGGGAGCTGTTGGGAAACACCGTGAATTGTAGGGAGTTTCTGAAGATGATTTCAACACCTCCCCCAACTTTGTCTGTTCTGTCATTTCTAAGGATGGAATAGTCGGTGGGTAGAAGAAGATCAAAAATAGTATGAGAGGTGTTGTAGAACCAGGTCTCAGTGAGGAAAAGAATGTCAAGATTGTGAAGATTGATGGTGTCTGAAATTTCCAGTTTGTGTTTGATTGTAGATCTACAGTTGTGGAGCAAACAGCGTGATTCTAACAAGACTGTTTTGCTCAGGGGGGCTTAAGGGCTTTTAGGGGTGTTAGGGATAATGTTCATGAATGAGGGAGCCAGGGAAGAATAAGGCTGATGTTTAGTTCGGTCAGAGGAGATGGTCAGAATCATACAAAGATTAGACTTAACTGGAGAGGAGAGGGGGAGTGGGATGGTGTTAGAAGTCTTGTAACTAGCCAATTAATTAGAGATGTCTGAAGGTGACAGACTATGTGAGGCTTTTTTGGGGTGCAGGAGCAGGGTACTCCTCAGGAGTTTGGGGAAGTGAGTACTTGTCAAGGGGATTGGGCTATCGGGAGAGGTGGAAATCTTAGTATTTAGAAGTGAGATGGCAGCTTCAAGCTGGGAGATAGAGGAGATGAGAGATCCTAATTTGTTTTCTAAGGAGAGCAGGGTTGAACATGGAAAGTTAGGTGGCTCGATCGGATCCGGAGGGAGTGCACTTAGCGAGGGAGGGCACGGAGAGGTGGGGAAGGAGGAGTGGGGTGCAGGAGTTAAAGGTGGAGGAAGATGGTGGTTGGTAGAGTTTATCGGTGCATCTGAGGTGGAAAAAAAATTACCTGGCAGACGTTGATCAGAGGAGAAGTATTGAGTTCAAATTTAGGAGGAGACAGGTGTGGAGTGTGGTGTGAGGGCGGGATGCAGGGAGGGGAAAGAGGAGAGTCATAGAAGGGCAGAAGGTTCGGCGAGGGGGGGGGGAGAGCGGGTAGAGTGTAAGAAAAGGGAGGGAAGAAGGGGAAAAATCCACAGAGTTATCTGGGAGAACCGGCTGTTGGAAAGATGGATTAAATGAGGGGTGGTAGGCCTGGTGGGGGAAAGGTGGTAACTTTGGAAATTCAGGATGGTGCAGAGGGGAATAAGAGGTTGCTGGCCATAGGTATGGTTGATGTGTTGAAGGTAGCTTCCCATCTGGAAGAGGGCAGAATGGGGGATGGGTTGGCAGGGGAGAGGGAGGGCAGAGGGCTAGTATATTATCCTTCTCAACCCAGTACATTCAGGCTGGGCTCCCACCTACGTAATTAACCCCTTCGCTGTGGGGGTTATTCCCCCGCTGTGCTGGGGGTGAGGGGGCGCGCAGAGCGCCCGCATGTTCATGAGCGTCGAAGAGGTTAAGATTGAATAATATACCAACTACCCTTTCCAAAAAGCATATGTTTGCAGGACACTTCTGTGCTCATAAATAAGATTGTCAAGCTTCACAGCAAACACATAAGGCCCTTCCTCCCAGTGTTTACAAAACGAGGCCCTCCCACTCAAAGCAGATATATAAACCGGGATCTACCAAACCAGTACATGTATCCAGGCTCCTCCTTACTATTAAATGCAATATATGTTTCCCTAATTCCAGGAACTATATTAAAATCTTCCACAGAAGTGCATACATTAGAGGTCCACTAATACCATTTGCAACAAAAGTGCACCTACATTGAGTGGCACCCGCCCCACAACACCGAACATGTACATCCACTTCAGCACAGACAGTAGGCTCTTCCACCCTGGAGAACATAAACCAACTTTTCCATACATCATACGCATATACTACCCACACACATTCCAGGGACAGTGCGTGGCCTGTCCCTCCAGTTCATGTACGCACAGCCTGTCCATTCAACATGTACTTATGGGACAGAATAACCTTGAACAGTTTTGACCGGGAGCATATGCTTTAACAGCGCATATTTTATCATGAGCAAAGGGTAAACAGAGGACGAAAATGTAGCTATTTTTTCAGGCGAGCAGGGCTCGAGGAAAATGATTTTTAAACGGCTCTAATGGGAGTACTTGTGAAAGCAGGCCGCTTGCTCGACACTCCATGCCTTCTTAACCCCTTTGAGTAACTACAAGAGCAATTTGCATTTATAGCTCAGTTCCTGTTTCCAAAACCCGACTTTTATCCTTTCCCTTTATTCTCCCTTTTTACAGCATGTCATAAACAGCAACAACTTGTCGAATCCCAGCCATTTTTGGAACTACCAACACAAAGGGAGTCTGATTTCTCGCAGGTTTAAAACAATTACAGCCACATTCCTCGGGCCCTTTTTATCCCCAACATGACCAGGAGGCTTCGAAGGTTCCTACAGTACAGCATCTTGAGACTAAACATGGACACGTTTCAGGCACACAAACAAACTTATATGGCACAACGGAAAGGAAACGTGTCCCCTGCAGTGGCCTGGTGAGCAATGCCTTGGGCCTTGGCACTTTTTTATTTACAAATCAAGCACTGATACGTTGTGGGTGAAGTGGGATCTGAGAGGAATAAAAACAGTAACTCTAGTGCCTTTTTTTAATACAACGCTTTGCAGCACTTTTTGCCCTGTTCTGCATATTATCTGGCGCTAGTTAATCTTAGTAGCTGTAATGGCGCTCAATGTATTGACCCTCAAAAGCATAGAAGGCTGAACTGACTTTGAGGCGATCTGAACCCGTAACTCTCAGATCTACGTGAATATTAAAATTACTGAGCAATCGCGCCCGCAAAATCTCTGGAAGTGCAACCATATTAGTTTGTTTCACCACTTCTAGCCACAGCTCCAAATACTTAATGAAGGTAGCCTCCCTTGACCCCATCACCCCCTAAAAAAAATCTAAAAATACTTTACAAAAAATAAAGATAACACATTAACCATGTGCCTCCATGTCAAAGGACACCTCCCTTCAACCCCTAGCTTTCATTTGCCCACCAATGCAATCTATGCACTTAAATCTCGTTTCAGATGAGTACAAGTACGAGATGCTCTTTTATTTATTTATTTTTTAAGGATGGCAGAAACCCTGGCCTCCAAGTGACAGTTTTATTAACCCCACCTCGCTGTCTCAGAAAATTCACCCTTCGCTACCTCTCTGCAATGCCATCGCTAACTATTTTGAGGAGAAGATCTTTGACATTGTGAAGGATTTTCCTCCTGTGCCATCTAACCCATCGACCTCGGAAAAGGTGAGGTCGGGCTATGAATCAATTAACTCCGCCTATTTCAATGTATTTAGGCCTATCTCGCTAGAGGACTCTCACCAAGCCATTCTAGCAAGTAAATCTGGATCTCCATTTGATCCCTGCCCGCCTACGGTTTTACGGGCGTTGGTTGAGGAGGTAAATCCTATCATCAACAGCATCAATTCATCCCTTGCCACGGCAGAAATCCCATGCGAGTGGAAGCTTGCAGCGGTTACACCACTTCAGAAAAAGGCTTTACCGGACCCTACCACTCTCTCCAACCTGCGTCCTATTTCCCTGCTCCCTGTGGTGTTCAAACTGACCGAAAAATTCGTAAATATCCAACTTACGAATTTTCTCGAGGAGAATAACATCCTGCATGCCAATCAATCAGGGTTCAGATCCAAACATTCAACCAAATCTGCCCTCTTGTTTACGGCAGAAACCTTGCGAATGGCTATGGACCAAGGGAAGAAGGCCGTCTTGATTTTACTCGACCTATTGGCGGCCTTCGACACGGTCTCACACACAATCTTGACTGACCGTCTTTGTAACGTAGGTATAGGAGGTACGGTATTGACGAGGTTTAGGAATTTCCTTAACCAGAGACGTCAAGTCGCGGTATTAGGTGAATTTAAATCTGAAGAAAAAGTCATCAGCTCAGGGGTCCCCCAGGGCTCGAGTCTGAGCCCTGTACTTTTTAATCTTTATATGGTACCCCTGATGGATCTAATCGCCTCCTACCAGATTAGTACAATATCATACGCTGAGGACACGCAGCTGATTCTGGTATTGGATAGGGAGCTGTCTGGAGCAGAGGAAAACTTTAAAAATTGTCTTATGGCCACATTTGAGTGGATGAATAACAATCACCTCAAATGTAACTCCGGAAAGACGGAAATACTGCCTTTCGGCTCTCAAAATCTGTTTTCCCCTAAACAATGGTGGCCTGATGATGCTGTAGCTCCCCCTAATACTATCACGTCGGCTCGGAATCTGGGCATTAAGTTTGATGATCAGCTGTCCTTCAAGCAGCAAGCGGTAGGTGTGGCCAGCACGTGCTTCCACATTATTAGATCACTTAGGAAGTTTTTCGACCTCCTTCCTTTGGCAGCAAGGAAAACCGTGGCAGTGGCATTGATAACATCCAGACTGGACTAATGCAACAGCCTGAATGCAGGAACCAACAAAGCAGTGCTTCACAGGCTGCAGTTAGTCCAACATGCCACTGCCCGTTTAGTACTTCGATGGCCAAGAAAGTCATCTGCCTCGGCCGCGCTTGAAACTCTTCACTGGCTACCAGTACACAAGCGTGTATTATTTAAGGTCCTTGTTATCACCTTTAGAGCCTTTCAGTCACTAGGACCTGGATACTTGGCCAAGGGCTTTAAGCGTTATCAGCCAGCACGTTGCTTGAGGTCGGCTAATCAAAATCTTTTGGTTATTCCCAGATTCAGATTGGCCACTTAAGGTGGGAAATCTCTGTTTGTTTTGGGTTCCAAGGCCTGGAACAAACTGCCACCTCAGCTGCGACTCATGTCCAAGGAGAGCCACTTCAGGAAATCCTTGAAGACTTGGATTTTCTCCCTTTCTGACGCTGCATGTAGGGCGCTAGTGTAGTGTGTGCATTGCTGCCTTGTGTTGCTACCAGTCCACCATCCTATTCGAGCAGGGTTGGTTTCTGAGCGCCAAGATGCACTTTGGAGTCGTAGTAGCGCTATATAAATGAGTTTTTACATTACATTACATAATACGGACCACTATTATAGTCAAATAATGTAAGATGATACTTTTTGGTAGGCTGTCTAGAGCATCTTACACTGCAGAATATAAACAGCAAAGGCATGTGGGCAACAGACAGTGGTATATAATTTTTTTTAAAGTCACTACACAGCCACATGCTGTCTTGAAAACACCGATGACTCTACTATTGTTATGAAATGGGCGAAAGTTCATATAAAGATATTTTGGTCTGAGACAAATATGAACAAAATATATGTACATTCAGAAGGGTGTCTAGAGTGCTCAGGGCTGGACAAATTCTGTTTTTTCCAAACTACTACTCTTTTGGCCGGAAAGCATACAGGGGGAAAGACTAAGGGCCAGATGTAGGTAATTCCGATTTACCTACTCTTAAATACCGAATCATACCGATTCGGTATTTAAGAGTAGGTAAATTGGAAGTAGGCAGATGTAGGTAATTTTTATTTTTCAATTACCGAATCTGTAACATTCGGTATTTACCGATTCTGTAAATACCGAAGCGGTATTTCCCATTGATTCCTATGGGCCTTGAAGCCCATAGGAATCAATGGGAAATACTGATTTGGTATTTACAGAATCGGTAAATACCGAATCCTGGCAGGGGCAACGGGGTGTCACTTTGACACCCTGTAGCACTCCAATTGCAGGCTTGTGTGCCATGTGGCACACATACATGCCCTAAGAGCATGTCTGTGTGTCACATGGCATGTACCTGCACAGATGTGCATGTACACTGGAATTCGGTATTTTACCACCCAATAGGACTGGGTGGTAAATTAAGATATCCTAAGTGCCTGTGGCACTGCAAACTGTGCCACCTACATATGGATTAACAAAATCGGTATATTTACCGATTCGGAAAAATACCGAAGTGGTAAATTTACCGAATCGGTAAATATACCAATTCTGTAAATTCCGAGCCACCTACATGTCAAAAGCCAAATACCGGTCGGTAACGGCCGAAATCGGCCGTTACCGACCGGTATTTGGTGACCTACATCTGGCCCTAAGGGAGGAAGGAAGTGTGGACAAGAGAAGACTTGAAGAGATGTCAGAACAAAGGGAAGTGACTGCATACGTGTTGTGTCTATTTATTCCATACACCGTTCAACCAAAATTATTGCTCACATCCTCTGCCACTTCACAAACGCACATTAGTCGCACCGTATATTTGGTTGGTGGGGGGGGCATTGTGACAAACAATTATTGGTTTTGGAAATATTTTTGGGTCAATGGGTATCCTTAGGACTTCAAATACAAAACGAAAACCTGAGGTGTCGCAAAAAAGAGACACATCTAAACGAGAAACTATTACCAGCTACGCACAAAGTATTCTTTAGATGAATAGCTGGTTAAATTGCAACCAAATATCCCATGCCAGAAATTACGAAGGGGAAACAACGTTTGTGAATGTTTGGCATAATTAACGCCGACAGCTTTTCTTTTATTCATTAACAAGGAACACATGTCTTTTCTGCATCCCATATGCAATCCTACTTTACGTAGCAGGATCAAATGCCTTCCACCGGTGAGGAGTACTGTGCAAACAGGTCTGTGGAAGGCGGTGAAATTTAAAATCCCACACATCTCTGATTGTGGAGAGTGCATATATACCGACAGCAGACACAGTTCAAACTCTCAGACACCTCACACTGTGTGTTGAACCCTTGTACACTCTTGCGCCTCATGCTCATCCAGCCGCGGCCCGTGGAGAGAGTTACGGTGGGGCAGGAAGGCGGGGAGGGGGAGGGGCAGGGTGGAGGGTGCTAAAAACCGGCATATGGACAATAGCAGGTAAGTACACAATTTAATTAATAAAATGAAATTCGTTGCGCGCACAGCATCGCATTTTGCGATGCAGTGCGCGCTACGAAATTCGTTTTATTAATTAAATTGTGTACTTACCTGCAATTATCCATATGCCGGTTTTTAGCACCCTCCACCCTGCCCTGTTGAAAATTAGTACGGTTTGGTGAACATTATCTGCGCCATCTTGCCTCTTCCCCTGATGCCACACTTTTGTCGTGCGCACCCGCCATTTTAAGATGCCCTGATCAGAACGAACCCTTTCGCATGCCGCTGGCCCCTGACATAGCCCTTCGCCCTCACTAAGCCTGCACGCTGACCAACCCCCTGCTTGCACCTGCCTTGAATCATAAACCCCTCTTCGGCGCTGCTCTGCCCCAGGCCCTCATCCTGTTCCCAGCGCGACACCTCCCTTCTTCACTTTCATGATCCCCGGCCCTTAGATGCAAACCCCCTTTTCCCCGTGTGCCCGTTTGTCTTCCCCGTTCCCAGGCCGACACCCAGCTCTGCCGATACTATCCCTTGCCCCTCCCCGTGCAATAGAAAGCTTCCCTCATCAAAGGACCCCCGAGTTGATCAAAGCCCCCACCCCATGAGATCCGATCGAACCCCGCATTCCATGAATTGGCGGAATATCCAGCTGCGCGATAGTCATCACCTGCTGTGACCAGGGTGGGGACTTCTACTGTAGATATGTGTGGGAACGGGCCCGAAGGGGGATTCCGGGAATGTCTTTCCGTACATCAAAGCTTTATCATATGTACGTAAACTGTAATAAAAACCACAAACACTGTATATAAGGGGCCAGGCCTCAAACGTAAGTTAGAGCACCTCAGAACGATACCTGCTGTCCGTTTTGCTGTGTTCTCCTCCGGAGAGAATAAAAACCTTGTTTCCTGCTTTCCAGTCTCCAGCGCCTGCCTCTTCATTGATTAAATAACTAGAGGGTCACAGAGGCAATACCGCCGGGCAAATATCGATTGTCCCCGACCAGACTCAGGTTTTAACAATTGGCGTCCCAAGCGTGGGGCCCATCAGCGACTCGTGGATCCAGTGGGAGAGGTCCCGATGACAGAGTGAACGACTGCAACGATCGGGAGAGCTCTTGCCCAATAGACCCTCGTCTGGCAGCCGATCATCCGAACTTCACTAGCACCCGAACAGACCTCTCTCGAGTGATCTACGGTCCTGACTGGGAACCATTAGGAGTGCCGTGAGAAATACGAGAAAAAGAGGACGAACGGGCGCTGGATTCGGAAGACAAGAAACTGTCCGTACGGTCCGGGTAAGGTCGTGTAAACACGACAAGTGCGAAATAATTGCTTGATTGTTTAAATACTAGTATTGCTCGTTATTTGACTTATTTGGAGATTCACTGTCTGCACACGGAGAAACAGTAGGCTCTTTCCCTTTTGCAAACAGTGAAGGATAGGTAACGCAGCCGTCGTACCTATTTTTCTCCCCCACTGATTCTATTATTTATTAACGGTTTTCAGGAGATTCCCTCTCCCACACTGATTAACTGGGTTCCTTGACCCCGAACTGCGGTTCACAGATTGTCTTCTGGAGATTCTTTGTCTGCAAACAGGGAATAACAGATTCCTCTTTACGGATAGTGAAAGGGTAGAGGACGCAGACTTTTGCGCCCCTGCTTACTCTCCCCATTGATTCTATTCTAGTTCTTTATCATTGATTGTTCTTTATTATTGATTATTCTTTGATATTCGTTCATGAGGTATTCACTGCCTGCAAACAACGTAGAATAGAAATATTCTGTCTAGTCTTTGCACACAGTGATAAGATAGGCAGTGCTGACTTTTTGTCCCTCGTTGCGAGCCGTCATGTCTGTCTTCTCCCCATTGATTGATACTTGGTTCAACCCGGACCGTCTGTTAGAGGTGGATCATCTAGCCCCGCTGGAGGGTACCCCTAATAAGGACATGTTCATAAACTATGGATTAGTTACCATAGCCTATAATAAATTGTGGCACAGGTATACCAAAGAAAGTCAAGACAAACAGTGGCCACTGATAGGATCCTTCGACCTTGATAAAATAGAAACGTTAGAAATAGCCCTTCGTAATAATAAGACGACGCCTATTATGCTCGACAGTCTCGGTATGTGGCGAAGAGAGGCAATGCAACGACAGAAAAAAGACGAGGACAGAGCAGGTAGAGGAACATATCAACAGGACAACCCCTGGACACCACGACCCGAAGGTTATCCCCCGACACTACGCACAGGACGGCCAGACTTAGGGCCAGACCAATGTGCTTTTTGTAGATATGTCGGACACTGGAAAGCCCAATGCCCGACTCTACTGAGCGTGAGTAGGGGCAGAGGGCCGACAGGAGTAACAGGCCAACAGAAAGGGAAAGGGCGCGAGACAAAGAAGAATCAGACTCACATGGACAGACCAGATAGAACCACCACGTTCGATTATGCCCGATGGCACAGATTTCGCCAGAACAATTTCAGCGGCATGTTCGAGTTTTCCTAGGTCGGACAATATAAAAACGGGAACCCGGCCTAGTTCTAAGTTAACAGACGGAAAAAGATAATTTTGGCCAAATAATCACTGTTTTATGTTTGTCTTCGGATCTTGCGTGTCATACTTTTCTACTACCCCCCGTCTGAGTTTGTGTGTACGTAATACATGAATCTGCGTCATCCCCCTGCACGTGCTTCCATGTTACATAAACTATGTTAATAGAAATTTTAGCATGAAACAACCTGGAAAGAAAGAAATGGGAAACGAAATCAGTAAGCCACTGATAAACACGAACTTTTATTTTAACATAACAGGCAAGAGAAAACACAATAACGCTAGAAAAACAAGAACGGTAAACTGTAGAACATGAAAGTCAATAGAACATTCGCCCCCCCCACATTCTGGAACCTTCCAAAGTAGGGCAGGGTTACGGCTACGCCCAACCAGCGGCAACCCATATAAGGCGGGCCCTGCTGCCAACTCTTGGTCAGGAAATCTTAACGTATGGGGGAGCCGGAGGAGAGGCAGGAGCCAGCAGCCTGGGCAGTTGTAGGTAGTCCCGCCACATGTCCAGAGAAGAACGAGGCACCTCTTTCTTTTCCCTTCCGTAACAACCGCAGCAGCTCTGGGCGGCGGGATGCCCTGTCCATACCTCTGCAGGAATGCGTCCAGGTCGGGCTGGGAGGGAGAGGCGACGCGGACGAGCCTCTCCCACCTCCACCGATAGGAGGTCTCCCAGCCCCCGGCCCAACGCCGAACACCCCCAGTCAGGCGATGGTGCCCCAATACTTGCGCAGCACCGAACGTGCAATGGTGCCCATATTTTCGGAACACTGAACCTGCAATGACTGCACCGATACTTGCGGAGCACCGAGTGTGCGCCACAAATGGCCATACTCCCACGGCACGGAGCACACGACTTGAGAAGCAGCGGATGGGGAGAGACCTTCGTGCGGGCCGATGAAAAAGAGCAGCATGGGGTGCCCCGGAAGAAGGAGACGGCGCGAACGAGTCTCCCTCGCCCCCAGGTGGGGGCATCACAGCTGCACCCCAGCCGAACGTCCCGCTGTCACAAAACAGAGCCCTCTTCCTTTCACTCCGAAGGGTCTCTTCCACTCTTGCAAACTAGACGAGAGTGGCCCCTGTAGGGCCTCAAAATGGCGTCTGGGTCCGCTGGAAGGCGGGCCCCGGCCGCTAGAGTAACTTTGACCAGCAATATAACTCGGACACTTGCCCACTGGGGCACGAGCCCCCATCTCCGACAGCATCTCCGCAGCCTTGAAGATTCTACAAAGGTCCTCGGCGGAGCCTTCGGCCTCTGCAGGCTTCCGGTAAGGGACGGCTGCCTTGATCGCCAACGAAATAAACGTGACATTGCCACTCCCTCTGTTAGCATGAATTCTAGAACTGCCGAAAAGGACTCTGGTCCAACTGCCAGTAATGGGAAACATTTCCCCCTGATGCTACTTCCGGACTGAGCCGGCCCCGCCCAAAATGGCTCCGGTATCAAGAGGGACTTGCGAACACCTCGTGGTGTTCCTTCGCACTAATACAAACTTGATGTTCTGAGACTTATATGATCCTTCGTACACTTGGCTAGAAAAGACAAGGAGAGTTCACTCGACGAACATTGTGAAGGGGTCCCGTTAAAAATGTTGATTACAAATGTGCGGTGTATTATATTTTCGTTGCTGATGTATAACCCCATTTATGACGCACACATACGGTATGCATATAGGAAATCTGATTGCGACTATTATGATTATGCTTCTAAATTATGAAATAAATGCCCCCGAACCCCCAGCCAATTAATAGACGTTTTAGTTTCTTACAAATGAATGAATAAAACTTTCCAATGTATTTATTGCTGCAAGACGACACCCCCACTGTACGCACTTTAGCCATTGCCACGTCCGGCCAAATACGACCGCACCCTCATAATCCACGTGCTGAAATGATTTTGCCAAATAAAGGTTTTCGAAACTATGGACGGGTATTGCATGCTTTATTTTAAAAATGTGGGATCGGTGGGAAAGTTCTTTTCTGTGCACCCTACTCTGCTCTCTCTTTAAGGTTAAAAAAAAAGAAAAAAAAAAAAAAAAGAAAGATGGTTGCCCAGCCCTGGAGGTCGGATCGGATCGACAACACGACACTCTGCCTTCAAAGTACGCGACTGAGTCATGAACTCTCGCATGGAGGAAGACCTCGACTTCCAAGGATGGGTAAAACGAACGGTGTAAATGGGGAATGTAAAAGAAGGGTGAAATGAAATGATGTAAATATTATTAAGTACAACGCTCGAAGGTACTAGGGAACAGAGTTGACCAAAGAACTAATGAACCGCAGAATGTCACAACGTTGAAGGAGATTTAAGGACCCCGATAGCTAGATGCACCTACCAACTGGATACCTCACACTAGGTATCTTTGGTTTTCTTCTTAACGTTTTCCTACACCCGACCTATAAGGGCACACTGCCCCTCTCCCCTCCCGACCCCAGAAACCATACCCCCGGGACTCTGCCCCGAGGAGGAAAGACGAGTAAGAGGTAAGTAAAGGACTTATGAATCCATGTATTTGAATATGCGCGAATGCTGTCTCCCCCACCCCCTTTTTCCTCCCTCTGCAGGTTACATCAGAGATTACAGCCGAGGTATGGCGAAGACCTGAAGCCTTGCCATGTCTAAATGTACGAAGCAGACTAGCGCTGCAAGGTGGTGCCTAAGCACGCCTACTAACTACTCACGTATCGAACAAACCCGTAAAATTAGTATGACCTGATAAAAAGTGATCACCCTTAAACCAGACCACACGAATGAACCCATGTCACGTATGATGCAAAACTATGAGAGAATGTGTGTGTGTGTGACTGAGGCGTTGACCCAACTGGTCGAAGGACCGAGAATGCGAGAAAGTGCGACAAAATGGTACCTCCTTTCTTCTTTCCTTTTTCTCAAGGCACGTCCCCTCTACCCTGTCTAATGCTCAAACTGCATTTTTACAAGATTCTAACGCAGACCCGTGAATGTCCTTTACTGTGTAATGCACTAAATAGCCTTTCTTGAATACACTGCCACCCTCTCTGTTGCACGTGTACTATTTAGCCTGCCGTTGCGCTCTCTCTCTCTCTCTCTCTCTCTCTCTCTCTCTCTCTCCCTCTATTTTTGCACTCCCACTCTTCCGAGTGGTTAGCCCCGAAATTGGCAGACTGCCACCCCTAGCACACCACCTAATTGGCTTCAAATACCGTCAGTATTTGCACAAAAACTTGTCTTTAATACAATCACCCTGAGACCGCGTCATTACCTCTCCTTTTCCGCTAGAAGTCAATGAACCGAGGTTGGGCCGTAAGGGAAAGGACAGGTAAGACGACAAAGGTTCCCTAATCTGACCCGTAATAAGGGAATTACATGTCAACGGCTCCTATGGTATAAAAAAAGGACCTCAGAATACGCGACCCTCCCCGCCCCGAATTGTCGCAATACCCAAACAGGAAAAATGATCACCCCTGTTACATCCCCTGTATCAGCCGCTCCAAACTGGAGTTATGAAACTACCCCTCACTCCCGGTTGTGAGAGATGGGTCGATTTACGCCCTTACCATAACTTTTCTATGTCCCTAGTTGTTTCCCATAAAACCCCTGTCTTTTCTGATTAAGTAATCAGGCCGTAGGAAGCTACGTAGGAACCAGAATGATGTTTTACAAGGTTAAAAGACTAGACCAAAGTAAAGAAATCGTTGAAATGAACCCTGCCGAAAGTGAAAAATGTTTAGTTGAAAAACAGGACGCATTGATAAAAAGAAATGTTTAGCCTATGTTCGTCCCTCAGCAAAATACCTGTTTAGTACCATGTCGATAGCACACAGTACCCTTGGTAAATATAAAGCCCTAGAGAACGGCATATCTTTGTCAAACCCGTCTTACGAAGGTGGGTCTCCATCAGATAAACTGTCGAAACTGTAATAAATAATTATGAAGGAAAGTCATAGTACATCCAACAGGCCCGTCATCGGTCATTTATATGTTAGTTGTGAACCCTAAAATAACGGACGTTTTCATTTCTGTCTGAAGCTGGGAGAGAAATAGACTTTTGTGATTACCTTCCTCTGCAAATTCTCTAAAGACTGTCTTTTCAAACTCGTTTAAGGGTACGGCTGTCAGGAGAGAGAAGGACCGGATGTGGGAGCACGAGGCCTGACTGCAGACTATGGAACACCTGCGACATGGGCCAAGGCGAGACCGCGACAGAACAGAGCTACAGGACGAGGCACTACCTCCAGCAAAGTGAGAAGGAAGGGCTAACCTGATGCCCCCGCTCTAAGTCCGAATGTGTGCCGAAAGGTCCCCGCTCTCTAGACTCGGTCACGAGCCCGCCCATCTGAAGTCTCTCGTTCCCCTAGTTTGTTCCTAATTTGGCCTTGCTCCATCCCCCTTTTCCTCCGACCTACCCTATGGACTGTTTTGTACGCTCTTCTTCCATCTGAACTTTCTGACAATCACCTCTAAGGACACAGGGCGAAAAGGACCTTTCCGACCAGGAATACGAGGGAAAGGTCGTGCCCTGCAACGCGAGACCTAGAATAGAGCTGGACCCGTAGCTCCATCGCCGGTGCTCCACAGCGCCAACGAAAAGACAACAAAGAATACTGAGAACTCGTTAACTACGAACACTTTGACGTCCTCAATCACCATTTCTGCTGCGCCTCATTTCTCTCCCAGCCGCCATTGTATTGATCACGCTCCAATCCGAATCTGATATATGTAACAACCTGCCAGTCCACGTTATGAAATGTACTTGCTGCTCTCGCTACAGAATCGTTTTTGTATTGCATTCCTATGACTTTCCTGCTGAACAAGTTTATCAAAGTTTATCAAATAGGTCCACCTCCTAAAAACTAGAAATCTCAAAATGTATTGTTTACAACTCTTTTCATCTAGGGTTCCTACCGTTTTCTTTCTCATGCCCACCACAATAGAACCAAGTAGAAAATGAACCAGCAAGATGTCTTGAATATGTTAAAGGGAGGACTGTTGAAAATTAGTACGGTTTGGTGAACATTATCTGCGCCATCTTGCCTCTTCCCCTGATGCCACACTTTTGTCGTGCGCACCCACCATTTTAAGATGCCCTGATCAGAACGAACCCTTTCGCATGCCGCTGGCCCCTGACATAGCCCTTCGCCCTCACTAAGCCTGCACGCTGACCAACCCCCTGCTTGCACCTGCCTTGAATCATAAACCCCTCTTCGGCGCTGCTCTGCCCCAGGCCCTCATCCTGTTCCCAGCGCGACACCTCCCTTCTTCCCTTTCATGATCCCCGGCCCTTAGATGCAAACCCCCTTTTCCCCGTGTGCCCGTTTGTCTTCCCCGTTCCCAGGCCGACACCCAGCTCTGCCGATACTATCCCTTGCCCCTCCCCGTGCAATAGAAAGCTTCCCTCATCAAAGGACCCCCGAGTTGATCAAAGCCCCCACCCCATGAGATCCGATCGAACCCCGCATTCCATGAATTGGCGGAATATCCAGCTGCGCGATAGTCATCACCTGCTGTGACCAGGGTGGGGACTTCTACTGTAGATATGTGTGGGAACGGGCCCGAAGGGGGATTCCGGGAATGTCTTTCCGTACATCAAAGCTTTATCATATGTACGTAAACTGTAATAAAAACCACAAACACTGTATATAAGGGGCCAGGCCTCAAACGTAAGTTAGAGCACCTCAGAACGATACCTGCTGTCCGTTTTGCTGTGTTCTCCTCCGGAGAGAATAAAAACCTTGTTTCCTGCTTTCCAGTCTCCAGCGCCTGCCTCTTCATTGATTAAATAACTAGAGGGTCACAGAGGCAATACCGCCGGGCAAATATCGATTGTCCCCGACCCGACTCAGGTTTTAACAGCCCCTCCCCCTCCCCGCCTCCCTGCCCCACCGTAACTCCCTCCACGGGCCGCGGCTGTGCTCATCTGTGTACTGGCACCTTCCCACAGACCTTTCAAGTTTCCCATGCCTCTCCGTGTGTAGCATACACTGTCCGCGTTCTTTCGATTTGCATTTTGGGACGTGTTTGTCTGGTTCATCTCTTTATAAAACCCAAATTTTAAACTCCAAAAAAAACCATTAACATCCCACCATGGAGTGGGAATCTTGGGGCCAAGGGAGGGTTTATATGGGTGCCCCCTCCTACCACGCGCCCTCTTTGCTGCTGCCCACCTCCCTAGATAAATCGTACCTCTGGCTGCTCCCCGTTGCGGTCCGGCCGTAGGCTGCCCCCCCCCCCCCTTCCCCGCCCGGATTGTACACCCGTGTTTTCATCTCCCCTCCCTACTGCTCACCCGCTGAAAAGGAAAAGGGGGGAAGTGGGGAGGGGGACAGTATTGATGTATTAATGCTTGTCTCTTGTTGCAGGAGGAGTTACAGGGCGATCCCTATACAAGACAGGTGCAGGAACAGGACCTGAAGCCTCCAGTGCAAAGCGCACCGTGCAGAGTCATACATACTCCAAGGGGTCCTTCTTGGGGACTTGAGGTACGACGGCGCCCCGTTAGTCCTTGGGGCGGTTGTAAGCCTGAGCAACCGGGGGCTTGCCATATAGCGCTCCGCCCACCTGGGGAAGGTGTGAGTTAACTCTCCCTTGTTCAGAGGGCGGAGTGGGTGGACGATAGGTCTACCGGTGGGAGGAGTTATTCTCCCAGGTACTACACCGGGCTATGGCCGCTGGTGTTTCTTTGGCTCATCTTGGTACCCTGCAACAAGGGTTTGCGGGGCGGACAGGGTCGCTTGTAAGTTAACCCACCTTTTATTTGTACAACAAATAAACCTGCAGCTTCTTCATTCCAATAACTTGTCTGTGTGTTATTTTTGGTTCTGGGGCTGTGGGTGGCGGCGTACCGATGGAGATACTATGGCCCTAAGTTCCCACGTCAATATGTTGAACAGACAACAAAACAAATAAATGATTTCTTTGTGATCTGTGGCATGTCATCACAAAGTAAACACGGTTTGTGTATTAAGTTTTCTTTTTAAACATTCAGTAGAAGTTGGTGGCAGCTTATAGGAACTGTGGTTTTCCATTACCATTATAGGCAATAAAACACAAAAAACGGGGTATGAACAAACGCAAAATTCAGTTTTGACTATCTATTGGCCATTGAACTCTAGGGCAGCTCGCCCACAAAGCAACCATGGGCGCTGTTTACTTTAAATTATATCAGACGCCAAGGCCAGACAATGGAAAACAGAAAGTTGGACTGCTTTCGGAGGGGGGAGGGTCGGATTTTACTTTACAGCAATGATACCTCACTTTCCTTGTAGCTCTTTGTACCTGCAGGCCAGAGAGGACACAATACAGCGTTTCGGCCTGGCCACTTTCTCTGAAAACCAATGGACAAGAAAAGCTTCCTTCGCTCAAGTGCCTACTTCCGAAAACTCGTCTGCAACAGTAGGGCAGCTTACCATGGGGCCTACCCGACCGGCTCTGGGAACAGCAGGCCACAAGAGAGGCGCGGGAGAACTCTTAGAAAGGGTACACAATAATAGTTTGGGCGAACATGAAAAACAAGAGGCAACTGGAATTAGAGGTAAAAGAAAAACACAATACAAAATCAAATGTTTTGTAAAAAGGAGGAGCACTTCTGTATATTTAGATCGATGCATGGGGCAAGAAAACAATCCAGATCGGCTGCAATGTCCCGGCTGCTTTCAAAGTGAAAGCGAACATGGCACGCTCAATGTAAGCAAGGCACGTTGTCCTTAAAGTAGGAGAAACTTCAATCAAGAAAATAGTACACGTACTGTGTAACAACCAAGCAAAGGGGCCAGTAGCCATAAGAGGATACAAATGATGACATGGACGTACTAAGGAGGGATTAACAAGTCTATTTAGGAATCAGAAGCAAGCATTTATGAAGGGCAAAGACACAAACCAATGAAAAATATGGGTGGGGTAGTGGGCGGGGCTTCTCTTTCGTACTGAACTAAAACAGATCATCACCAGAGCAGCGCTTGCACGCTGACTCTAGGCTCGACCTAAAAGACATCTTTCCTCGAGGCAGGGTCCCGCGTCTTCTGTGCTCCTGCCCTCCTGAATCTCCTTCCAGGAAAAGGAAGAGGGCTGCCAGGCTCCGTCCCCTAAGACAATCACAATGCTGCAATGCGGCGTTGTGATTTTTCTTGAGCGCCGTGACGAGGTGTTCAGCCAGGGGCTGGAAGGTTGAGCATGTTCTCCATGCAGGCTGCAATGCAGGCTGCATTGCGAACAGGGAAGTGCGCATCACTACTTTGGGCTGCCTGAGAGGGTCAACCAAACAGTAATTGCACACTTGAGAGGGCATACAACTCTGCCTCAGCCCTGCTCCGTGAGTAGAGCAGCCCCATCCACCCTCCCACGCAAAAGAAACATAGCATGAAGATATCAGAAAGTTATCATAATGTTATATTTCCTCTTCGCGCACTGCTTGAAAGCATTGGGACAACGCGCTTCCGCCATAGCGGAGGAGCCACCACTGGGGGTGTGTGACCCACAGGCGCTAGGCCTAGGCCCGAATTGACCCCTGGTCCTCCTCTGCTACGTGTCCCACCTTCTCCTCACTTGGACATTGACACCATGGCGCATTCTGCTACACTCTCTCCAAATCTGTGACTCAGCCAGGAGGAGCCTCAGCCAGGCAGGATTTTGCCAGCCTAGGCACAGCAGTTGCCCCCAAGTCTGCTGGGGAACCTCCTGATGCACGTGATGCAACAAGGCCCCCTTATGCAAGAAGTTGCAGTGCTCCCCCCACACGAGTTTGGCGCAGCTCAGGGGCCTCGCCCACCACAGCGTCTGGCCAGTGCAACATCCTTCGACCTGTGATGCAGAGAGGCGTGGCCCACCATTGGTAATCCCCTCCGTGCACCCCGGTGTAGTGGTCGCACGTGGTATGCGATGCAGACCTCCCTACAGTGGTGCGCAGAAGTACCTCTACTGTTCATAGCTCCAAGGGTAACCAGGCGGTCTTCTCACACAGGTCAGCAACGTGTCTCCATGCAACCTGGCAGACTTCACCACCAGGGAAGGGCGATCGCTGATGCCTCAATGACTACCACAATGGCCCAGCAACTCCACAGCACCTCTGCATCCCACTCTGGGTCCCAGATGCAGGCACATCGAGGCTTCCGGGCCCCAGGGACTGTCCGCGCTTTCAAGGTTTTGGCTGCGATGGTGTTGCAAGGAGGGCGCTATGAAAAGTGATGCATCCCAGGTTTTCCCCAGTGATGCGCCTCTTTTGAAATATGTAGCCCTGATTCTGCATTTCCTCGTCCCCTTGGACTCTGACTGGTAATCCTGTCTGTTGGGGGGCTTAGGGCGGTTGGTGATCTGTGGTTTGTCCCTGGCTGCTCCATTTTGCATTCCATTGTTTTTCTTTTATTCTGCTGACTAACGTGAGTTTTTTCCCCGCAAATTGGCCTTTTGTCAGTGTTCGACTGCTAACTTCAGAATTTGTATCGCCTTCCCGCTAGTGTTAGTGGCAGTTTTCACTGCGGCTATCTGAAACTGTGGCCATGTAGTGACGTATTGTAAATACATCGCTAACAGGGCGATAGTTTTCGGCGATAGTCCGCGTTAAGAAAACTGCTGCTAACTAACGCTAACACAAGTTAGCAGCAGTTCTTGTACATATACCGCTAAATTCCTTAAACCAATAGTTAGAAAACATATATGTTATACGCTACTAAAATGTGCTCCTTGTTCTCCAGAGCAAAGATGAGCAAGCATAACTAGTCCACACATATATCTTGAACAAGTGCAAAATAGTGCGTAATTTCATTTGTAACATAAATAAATAAATGTTAGGGCCAAAAATATTTCCTTGGAAGTGGCTGCAGCTTGCACTACCCACTGACACTGCACCACTTCAAGATGCCAGTACCAACAATACCCACTATCACATTCCTACAAATGTGATACTCTGACTATACAATTCATCCCCAACTGTATGAATGTTGTGGATGAAATAGTTTTATAATTTTTTTATGAAGTTTGCATTTTTAAACTCTCTGCCGATGTGTTTTGCTCAAAAACTAGATAGAGAGTGCCACTATGTAGTGCACTGTCAGAAATAGGTGTCGGTGTTAAGAAATACGCGATGGTATCGAGCACTGGCAAACACGGTCACAAATTAAACACTGGTACGAAGGTAGCGGAGAGCAAACGGCAGTCAGAAAGATGGTATGGGCAAAACGTAAGTGCCCTTATAGAACTGAAGTTCGATCAGTGACTGAAAAACTCAAAAGAACCTAAGGAGCTGCTAATGGCCCAAAGGCAATGTGAAGGTATGCTCGAACTTTCACTGATCATGGCAGGCAAATTTAGGATGTACAAAATCGAGGGTGAATTGAAATGTAATGGCCAACCTCCATTTTCCCAAATACTTATTAAACTGTTCAAATGAATGTAATGAGTTATTTACATTAACACGTTATCGTTTATTTTTTTGCTTGATCTGAAATTATAAACAATATATAATATAATATTCACATTAAACGTACATTAGTCAGATTACAATAGGTGTATTGCTGAAAGGCAATAAAACCATAGCTGGTACCACAGGCAAAGGCCTAGTCGTAACTATTGCGTTCATGAATGCAGAAAACGTGTGGTAAATCTAACTGCCACAATATATTCCCCGTTCATGTTAGGAAAAACATAAATAATACACCAGTAATAAAAAAGCACCTTCCGGTTATAGTAAACTAAAAACCACCTGGCGGAATTAACAGAAGATAAGTGTTCACTTCTAAATGCCCTAGAATTTGCGATTTCTATGCATCACGCTGATTCGTGGCCATCTCATAACAGGGTCCTTGGAGTCAAAGTTTGAGGTCACATTCCAGAAGTTAAGTCACAGTCTGAAGTCGAGTTCCTAGAGAGATGCTACAGTCAGATTGAAAATTCTCTGAATTACACCGTAGTATGAAGTCAGATTTTAGATCAGCCCAAGAATGGGACCTCACTCCACCGCGTGACGTCATACTATTATGCAACCTTGTGAATTTAATCCCAAAGTGCGACATCACTCCAGGATGCACAATCATTCATGTGACCTGACGTCAGGCAATGACGTCACTTATAGAACTTGGCACGGTTTGAGGTTCCCAGAGGGGCATAGTTCTTGGTTTAAATTCAGAGAGGAAACAAAATATGTAAGAATCTTAAAAACCAAACTCGTTGCTTCACAGAAGCTATCATCAATCGCACTGTGAAAAGCCCTTGGAAAACAGCGTTTAAGAAACAACAGGAAAGGGGAGAGGTTAATGATACACTGCTGTTCGGCTGCCTCCCTACACTACACTCCAGCTTCAGTTCAGTGAGATCTGTCTTGTGCTGTCCTCTGGCCATCTGTCTGCAGTCTGGATCACTAACAGACACCGCAGACCTTTGAATTGTGGGATTTTCCGCCCCTGAATATACCACCATACAGGTTCTTATCATGGCTTTAAATGGGATGAAAAGCGTATGGGGGAGTGAGTGCTCTGGAAGGGGCATGGCCTTTTGTAATTAAGGGCGTGGTTTATGCACCTGAACTACATTTTTGTGACTCCAATAGTGTGCCACTCGACCAGTATTTTGGAGTCTCTCTGAGCTCTTTATGGTCTGGCTTGACAACACAGATGCCACCAGACAGTTATGCAAATATCCCTAGAGCAGGGGTCTTCAAACTGTGGGGCGCGACCCCCAGGGGAGCCGTGGAGCGATGCAAAGGGGGTCGCGCCTTCACAGTCATACTTCTTCCCAGGCCCAAGGGCTTCAGCCCCCCTCCTCCCTCTCATGGTTCTCAGCCCGGCTGCTGCTGCAGTGTAACTCGATCTGCTTTAGGCTCGGCTGGGCAGTGTCTGGAGTCCTCTCCAGCACGCCCGAGTTTTTCACAGGTCTTTAAAGACCATTTGCATATTTACATGCCTTTGTAAACTGATTACAGAGGCTTAGTTTTTTTCCTGGTTTCAGTACCCCCTGGGCCCCCACTGGGCCTGTTCCTTATATTTGTACTTTGCAATTACTGCTGTAGTGTGAGAATGCGTTTAATGAAAAGGAATATAAAGTAGGATTGCCAAAAGAAAAATGCCTGCCTGTTTTGTTTAAAGAGCCTGCAAATACCTCCTCTAGACACTAAATAGACTTTTAAATACAAAAGTATCTATCCAATAGTTATGTGACTTTTCTGTCTTTTTTCTCTTTGTCAGTCAGTGATCATTGAGGCAGCCCTAGAACACAATTAAAATTGCTTTCCATTTATATTTGTTGTTCGAAGTATGCACAGATAAGTGCTTAAAATACAGCTTTAGGTGTCTGCTTCTTTTTGTACCGACTGGGCTATCAAAATAATCTGCTGGCAACCCTAACCATAGGACTGGAAGTTTGTTGCAGGATCAGCACATTATTTATTTCCTCCACCCTCGATCCCCGATTAATGCTGCAGTAGTTTAACTTGGATCTTTAACCCTACGCTGCAGTCAAGAACATGCTGAGTTACTTCAAGTGTATGGAAATGCACCCTGCATTCAGACAACTCGCTCCTCATTCTCGCCCTTCACTTTCACACTCACCCTGCACTCACACTGATCACCTTGCACTCACACCATTCACCCTGCACTCACAGTAATCACAATGCACTCACACTGATCACCTGCTCACCCTGCACTCACAGTGATCACTCTGCACTCACAATGCACTTGCGCTGTTCACCCTATACCTCACCCTGCAGTCACACGAGTACACTACTCACCCCGCACTCATGTGAAACTTCACTCACCTGACCCCCTCACTGCTCAATAAGCAACTCACTCAAGCAAGCCCATCAGTAATCATACATTAATTCGTCCCATTCTGGACTTGCATCTGCACCCAAATTCATACGCCACCTCACTCACCCTGTAGTCACTCCTCTTACCCGGTTGTATGACGTTACAACGCATACTTTTACAACACATGCCTTTACAACACATTTTTCACAACATCCTTTACAACGCATTCCATTACAACGCATGCCATTACAACGAATTGTCTAAAACTACCTTTACAACGCATTCCATTACAACATATACTACCTTTACAACGCATACCATTACAACGCATGCCATTACATTGCATGTATGGTAAGTATTGGATAGTATAGGGGTAAAAATTACTATTCTAACTCCAGGGGTGCAAAAGTAGGGTAAGTGTTGGATAGTGTAGGGGTAAAAAATACTATTCTAACTCCAGGGGGTGCAACAGTAGGGTACGTTTTGGATAGTGTAAGGGTACTATGCGTTATATTGGTATACGTTGTAATGGTATGCGTTGTAATGGTATGCGTTGTAATGACTGCGTTGTAATGACATCTGTTGTAATGGTATGCGTTGCAGTGTCATGCGATGTAATGGTTTCTTTGTAATGGCATGCGATGTAAGGGATGTTGCGATGTAATGACTGTGTTGTAATGGTAGTGCGTTGTAAAAGTTACGCTGTAAAGGTTGTTTCCCGCAGAGGATTAATGTGCCTGCTACAAAGAACGTGTACCATGCAGATCACAGAACTGAGTGTGAGTAAAATATGAGTAGCGCTATAAAGAAATTAAATGTTTGCCAGAAAGGTGCTATAGAGAGATGAGGTGCATTGTTAAAGTGAGAGGTTGAATGGGGAGAGTTCAGATGTTGTAAAAAGGGTTGAATGAAAATGGCCTGCAAAGTGAGAGAAGGATCGGGGGTTAGGAGAGGAGAGAGGGATGGAAGGGAGGGGGTGAGAGGACTGCTTAACTCAGCACAAAACCGCCAGGTTTTTAAGGGACCCCTGCCTCTCCTGGCCAGGGCCAGGTGAGCTTCTAATGTGGCAGCACGTATTCCTGCGGGGTGGAAGGCCCTTCTCAAAGGTTGACTAGAAATGTTTCTGATGTTAATTGCTGTATTTTGGTCATAAACGGGTACTGCTGGAGTGAAATCTTTCCTCAGTGTTACTGTGTGTAAAAAATGTCAAAATAATGAAGCAATGCTATCCCAAAATACGAGGCATCATATAACATCACTTACATTTTCTTCCCACACAATTTAGTCAAGCCTGTCGTGTAATTTGTTCCTCACTTGCCTCATAATTCTAGTAGCCCTGCCTACAGGTTTAGAAATTTTTGTCAGGAGGGGGTCCTTGCGCCTCAAAATGTTGACAGGGGGGGTCTCAGCATCCAAAAGTTTGAAGACCTCTGCCCTAGAGAATGGCTTTGGTTCCACCATGTTGGGAGCCAGGAGTACATATTTTGATTGGGCAGAAGTTGTGCGCTTCTGCAAGAAAAGTGCATGCCCTCGAAGCAGCTGTGATAATTTTGTTTATTAAAGCTTGAACTTTTAGGGCCACAAACATGCTATTAAGGTGTTGGGAGGAGGACATTCATTAACCTACGTGGATTTTTAGGTCTGACTTGGTGGTGCAAATTTCACCTGACCATTTAACCTACACCCTCTTTTCACTCTCTCCTGAATGTACATAATTGCATTTCCTTCAGTTTGCTACCCCTCGAACACATAATACACACACACTCACATGTAAACACTGCATTTTCCTTTTACTTTGACTTTAGCAATATTTGGACAGCTGTATAACCCTTTCACACACATAAAGAGACTCACATTGCAACTGGAATACATAACCATTGCTCTGTGCACTCTGAAGAGAGGCCAAGCATAGGATGATCATGTATTCTGAAAGCCTTTTGAATCCACTGGCATGCACAGTAATAAAGTCGCACTGCCCTCAGCCTCAACTCCAGGGCTCTCAGTCATGGCTTGTTAAACACCTAGAGGCGACTCAATTCAAAGTAAGCGCTGTACAAGATTATTATGCTACTGAAGAGTTGATCACGAAAATTAAGAAATAGGGACTATCCTGCTAAAGTGATCAAGGAGCACATAAACGTGCCCTGAATACACCACGTGTGGCCCTACTAAAGAGGAATGTTAAACACAAAGATGAGTGTTAACCTGTTGCCACGATGTTCGACCCATTGTCTACAAAAGTTAGACAGACAATAAGGAACCACTGGTCGCTATTGGACATGGGGGAGAAGAAGATGCCACCTCCTAGATTTGCTTTCAGAAGAGCCCTGAATGTTAAAGACAAACTGGTCCATACTCATCCTAGCCTAAAGCAACAGGAATCAAGTCTGCCAACTGGTCGTTACCCGTATGGTGATTGTTCAGTGTGTGATCTCATGCATGCCACTAAAAGTGTTTTTCTTATGAGTGGGAAAGTGTGGTATTTAAATAAATTCAGCAATTGCAATACCACACATGTAATTTACCGGCTCACATGCACATGTGGTTTGCACTCCACTGGACTCACATCACGCAAAGTGAAGGTGCGCTTGCAAGAACACCTGAGTACCCTTAAAGCAGGGAAATTGACAACTCGCATTGTCCAACATTTTCAGGAAAAGAAACACAACTTCAGAGATCTGAAGTGGACTGTGCTTGAGAGGCTGACGGGTGAAACACATGTTAAGTCACAGGCATTCCCTGGGTCATTGGTTGTTTAGACACCCTGGCGGTATCAGCCAGTGTATATTTTTACCATTGTCTGTAACCTTGAGCTCTGAGATTAACAATCACCACCCTTGAGGTTTATTCAATGACGTGGCCAGACTTCTGCTGTATTGTTTCCAGTACATTCATGCAGGGAATAATTTAAATCTGTTCCCTTTCTCATTCAGCCCCCTTGATTGTATGACAAAGAAAAAACCGAAACATTGAAAAGGATTATACATTTGCAAAAATAATCAGTACTTTATTAATTCTGTGAATAATTTTTTGATTGAATACTGAAAAGAATTATACAGGTTCAAAATAAGCAGGTCTTTAATTTTTTTAATATACACGGTATCTCCATGACGATCGTGTAACCTCACACCATTCTAATATGGCCGCCTTGTAACGAGGGAACCTGAAGGGGTTGTTGAGGAAACTGGCAAGTTGACATACGGTTCATGGAGATTCCAGGTGGAGGACGGTGTTTAAATACTAGACGCCCGCGTCCCCAGAAGATCTTCGGGACGGAGCACAAAGCTGCTGTCAATACGCGGTAGCGGTAAGGGGCTGAGTGCTGGGTTGTGACTGCAGTATAAGGGTGAGGACGGGGGCGCCTCCTGGGTTTAAGTTCCATGTGTTTACAAACTTCAATTGGCCATTTGCTGTTGGAAGGTGCGGGCTTGTCAAAGAGGCTTACAATGGATTTGAGTATGTTTGTCAGTGTAATGTTGCCCCTTTCTCCCCAATGATAACACTGACGCTTTTGGGGGTTCAAGGGTGTTTAATTAAAGAATCGCTCTCAGAGAGCGCCGAGCCGATAGCTACTTGCTCGGCGTTCGCGCCACTCTGCCAAAGATGGCCGCCGCCGCATTGCATCATCACGCAATGCGGGGCAACTAGTCCGTAAACACTACATATCTCCCCCTTTTGTACAACAGCAACAATTTCCAAACTTACAGTCCTCACCCATCTCAAAGTCTCGGAATCGGGAAGGTCTCACCACAGCTCTTCCTCTGCGGGTATACCTTGCCGGGGCGGCAGGGGTATCTCTTCCCACTGTCTCCTCGCTGCCCTCACCACCATTGGGGTCATCTGGGCTCCTTCCTGACCTCCTTACTTCCTCCTCCTCGTCCACCTCCGGGGTGGTTCTGTTGTCCGGTACCTCACTCATTTCTTCATTTTCCTGGTCCATACCCCAGTCGGTGAGTTCCGCTCCACCATTGGGCTCTGTCGCATTTCCCTGCTCCTGTTCGTCATGACTCCACCGCAGCACCTTGTTGCACCTTGCCATGCGGTCTTGGGACCACACGTTGCCATCACTCAACAAGGCCGCTCGATCATACACCTCCTTGACCTGGAGTGGTTTGCTGTACTTGCTGTCCCCCTTTCTCTGCATCACCGCCAACTTGACTCTTACCCATTCGCCTTCTTCCAGCCCCGTCTCCTTCACATTTCTTCGGGCATTGTAGTATTTGGTGTATACCGCTTGTGCCCTTTCCAGGTTCGCCTGCACCACTGCTGAGGACCATTTGCTGGTCACCGTTTTCTCCTTCCACATTCTGTTGTCTCTCGTGAAGGGATCTCGGCCTCTCAGGATTTGGAATGGGCTGTACCCTGTGCCGGTAGGGGTGATTCTGTATGCCCATATCATTGGGCCTATCTCCTTTTCCCAATCCTTTCCACACGTTATCGCTGCTTGCACTGATCCCATCACCACCCGGTTAAAACGTTCCACCAGTCCGTTGCCTGCCGGGTGGTATATGGCAGTGTGCTTGGAGAGGATGCCTTCCTCTCCATGAACTTAGTCAATTTTTCTGAGGTAAATTGAGGGCCGTTGTCACTCAATATTGAATTGGGTATACCTTCTCTTACGAACGTGTCATCTAAGAACTTTAGAATTGTCTCTGTATCCATTACCTCTCCTACTGTCGCTTCTGGCCACTTGGAGTATCTGTCTAAGAGGACACATACGTACTTCGGCGTTCCTTGATTGTCCAAGATCAGACCCAAAATGTCAATGGACAACTCCTCCCAGGGATTTCTCGGGGAGTCAAATTGTCCTAGCGCCGGTCTCAAGGGCTTGCGTGTCTTATCCGCTCCTTGGCATTGAGTGCACTCTCTGATGTGACGCTCGACTTGCATGTCCATTCCTGGCCACCAGTATCCCTGTTTAGTCCTTGATTTTGTCTTGCCGATCCCTACGTGTCCTTCGTGGAGTATCGCCAATAACCTGGGAATTATTCCTGAGGAAGGGATGACCTTGTCTCCTCTGTACACGAACACTCCTTCGTCATCTACTGAGAGCTCCTCCCTGACTTCATAGTATCTCCGTAATTCCTCATTGAGGTGCCTCTTCTCTGGCCAGCCCTTCACAATGTACTCCTTCACCTTCTGTGCCACTTGATCCTCCTCATAAGTTGTCTCCCATTCTTGTCTGCTAATGACTCTTTCCTGGTCATCCATTAGAGCTACCATTTCTTCTCCCCCATCTCTGTCCTCTTCTTCTGTTTCCATGGCTGCCGCTCTACTCAAGTAGTCCGCCACCTTGTTACGACTACCCGGAATATACTCTACATCATATCTGAATTCCAATAGCTTTAGAGTCATTTTAGAGATTCTAGGCGTTGCGCTGGCATGCCCACTGGAGGTGAGCACCTTCACCAGTGGTTTGTGGTCCGTCTTTAGCTGAAACCGAGTCCCCCACAGGAATTGCTGGAATCTTGTCATCGCCCACACCACCGCCAGCATCTCCTTTTCTATGACACTGAACTTCTTTTCAGTGCTGCTCAGCGTGCGAGAAGCAAAGCTCAATGTCTCTACCACTCCTTGTCCTCTATCTTGCATTAAGACAGCACCTAAGCCCTTGTCGCTGGCATCCGTGGTGAGCACCGTTCTGCCTTGGGGGTCATAGCCTTGCAGTGGCACAGCACCCACGATATCCTTCTTGACACTCTCAAATTCCTTCTGGGCTTCTGCGGTCCAGCTGAACGTTGTTTTCTCCCTTGTTAGTTCTCTCATGTGGTGGGTTTTCGTTGCAAAATGCTGGACAAATTTACTGTAATATAATGCCATGCCCAAAAAGGACCTGACTTCCTCCTTGCTGGTGGGGGGTGGCGCATCGCAGATGGCTTTCACATTCTCAGCTTTGGGCGTGATCCCTTGCACTCCAATTTCATGCCCCAGGTACGTCACGGACTTCATTCCTAGGCGGCATTTGTCCCATTCTGCGGTCAGGCCTTTTGTCTCCAACACTTCCAGTACCTTGGTGAGTTTAGCGTCATGGTCTATCCTGTCTCGCCCCATTATCAAGATATCATCCTGAAAGTACTGGATGCCGTCCATGTCCTTGAACAACTGGTGCATCAATTTTTGAAACACCGCCGCTGCTGACGCCAGCCCGAATGGCATGCGGCAAAATTGGTAGCAGCCAAAGGGGGTGATGAAGGACGTCAACCTCCTGCTCTCCTGATGTAGGGCTATTTGGTGGTATGCTGAAGTCAAATCGATGGTGGAGTACAACTTTATTCCCCTTGTCTTGGCTAGCATCTCTTCGATTCTTGGTAAGGGGAACTTCTCCACTACAATGTTTTTGTTCAATTCTCGCAGGTCTACACTGGATCTGGACTTTTCCTCCCGGGTCCAGTTTTATTCCCAGGTCGCCCTGGTCCAGCCATCCCAACACCGATAGCCCTTTTTCTGAGACATACAGTTTGCATATGGCACTCCGTCCTCTGAATTCGAATTTCAACGGCCTGAATCCCACCATGGGTATGCGGTCTCCATTATATGTGACTGGCCTTATGTCCAATTTCTCCAGTTCTGGGCCCACGTGAGGTTTGAATGTCTTGTTCCACACCGCCCTCTAGGCTATCGTGCATGGTGAGCCCGTGTCTGCTACGATGTTTACTGGCACTCCTCCAATTGTCATGTCCAACACCGGCTTGCATGTTCTGATGGTGTCCACACATAATATCTGGTCATAGATGCAAAGCACCGTGTCTTCCTCCTCATGGCCGTTGTCCTAAGGGTCATCTTGCCCTTGATCCACGTACCGTACCATGCTCCTGCCTGACTTTTTGCAGCATACCTTCTCGTAATGCCCTACGATCCCGCAGAACAAACATTTGGCGCGAAACGCTGGGCACTTCCTGTCGTGGGCCTCGTGCGTCATGCTCCCACAGTGGTAACAGCTTTTCTTTCTACTTCCCGTCTGTCGGTTTGGCGGGCCTGGATTTCCTTGCCACCTTTGTGGTCCTTTCTGCGGGGTACCTTTGTGCCTGTTATCTCTCCGGGAGTCGTCTTCTTCTATCCTGTTCACCATGGGCCTGGCTGCAGTCTCTTTCTTCGCCGCCTCCGCACATCGTCGTGCCAGCTCCGCTTTCTTTACTGTGGCCATGACCTCTTTGAGTGTGATATCTCCACTTGACCATAATTTCTCTTGTATGGCCTTGCTTGTAGTATGCATCACAATCTGATCCTTGATAAACTCATCTTGGAATGCGTCGTACTTGCACGTGGACGCCAGTTTCCTTAACGCCGCCACATACTCTTCGACTGACTCCCCCACTTCTTGCTTCCTTTGTTGAAAATTGTATCGATCAATTGAGACGCATACCGCTGGTCGGTAGTGTTCATTCAATTCCTCGATCGCGTGGGCGTATACGTCGTCGTCCGTGGTCGCTCTTTGCTTGGGAACCAGGTTTTTAAAAACTCTGAGCCCCTCCGGGCCCAAGTTATGGAGTAGAATTCTCCTCTACCTCTTACTTGTGAATTTTTCCTCATTTTCGTCTTCTAACACTTCTATGAAGTTGTCTATGTAGTCCCTCCAGTCCTCCCATCTCATCAGGGGTTCTCCTGGCTTGGGCAGGAACGGGACGGGCGCCGTCGCTGAAGACGCCTGTGCACACATGGTTTTGCGCTTGGTTGTTGGCACGGTTTCACCTTGCCCCTTGGGGCTCCCTGGTGCTCCGTCTTCCTTCTGCTCTTTGTGGCGAAGCTGGGGGCTCTCTGTCTCTACCCCTTCGCTTTTCCCTGAAGTCGCCAGGGCTCTGTCTCCTGTGCTGTGTGGTGACAGTGGGGGCTGTGAGGTTCCCTGTCCCTCTACGTGCACTCCATGGTCTTTGCTGTGCTCAAGTTGGTCAACAATGGGTGTGTTGGGGGGCTCTGCCGCGCTCTCTGAGGCTTATTCCTACTCACTACCACTGTGGTTGTTGGTTCTCCCTCTGTGGCCGTGCTTTGCTCCAGTTGGGTTCGGTGCACAGTGGTGTTCCTCCTTTTTCGTTTCACTTGCTGGTTATTTTGTATGGATCCCAGCCTCCGTCGCCATTGTAATGTTGCCCCTTTCTCCCCAATGATAACACTGACGCTTTTGGGGGTTCAAGGGTGTTTAATTAAAGAATCGGTCTCAGAGAGCGCCGAGCCGATAGCTACTTGCTCGGCGTTCACGCCACTCTGCGCGCATGCGCACTGCCGCCAAAGATGGCCGTCGCCGCATTGCGTCATCACGCAATGCGGAGCAACTAGTCCGTAAACACTACAGTCAGATCTGGTGTTATAAACCCTGCAAGAGTATAAAGAGTGTGAATGAGAATTCCGACAATGAACTTGAGAGAGTTTGAAACTTGCAACATAAATAGTGCATCTTATCATTGTATATGGGTTACATTTAATGTATGTACACTTTTAGGTGATGCTGAAAATCAAAGTCATCACTGGAACACGTGACCATTTGGGGCGCGATTTCCTGAAAAGTGGGTTGCAGGTACGAGAGATGACAGCAACCACTCGGTAACTATGCACGTTTTAGAACAGATTTGAGATAATCTTTAAGTGCATTTGGAAGTAAGGTTTTATTTAGATTTGGCACGTTCTTCTTTCTAATGCCATACAACCACAGGTCCAGTGTGAGTCACAAGTGAGGTGAATACTGGTTGCCCTGGCAGACCTGATGAAGCTGCCTAAATAGGTTGGCAACGAAACATGTCAGCTTTCTGCTTTTGAAAATGGTCCAAAACAAACCATTTTTTTAATTGACGACGTTCACTGCACCACATAAAATTATGTGTAGCAAGTGAGTTGTACCCCATTTTAAATACTGAGAACTGCATTTCTTTTCTCACGGGGACCAGTGGGCACTCTAGTGACACAAACACTGACAGTGCATTTACACACGTTTTTCAAAGTTTCAATGTTTTTTTCCCTTTTCTCACCTCTGAGAATTCTATGAATAAGCACACACTTTTTATTTTGGTCAAGAATGTTACTGATGATGATAAAGTGGGTGAGCTAGTGAGTACCAACAAGCAAACCCCCTTGGGGATACTACTGTGAGGTGCTTTCTGACCTTTCTCATGTTTTCACAAACTCTGTGTGGACACAAATCTTTCTTTCATATGGTATGTGGTGTATTGACGTTTTTAAAAAAAAATTTATTGAACAATTAGACACACAAGCCAGTGGTAGTGTGCCTTGCCTGTGAGGACGTTTTAACATTTCTTATAAACTCCTCGGGTGTCTTTAGAATATATTTAGTTGTTGTGTTTGTTGACGGTTGAGTGGGGGGGGCGACCTGACTGTATACCCCCTGGTGCTCATTTTGTGTTTCTAAAATATCGTGCCACAGGGATAGCTTTTTCAAAGCCAAACTGCAAAAACAATCCAGTTTGCAAACAGGTCTCCATTTATACTTGGTGTATCAGTGATATTGCCCTACCTTCTTTGACACAATAGAACCAATCTATCCCTGCTCCCCCACCACACCACCGTTGTGGGCAAAAAATGGCTAAAATCCAGATTAAATTAAAATATGGGTTATCATCACCCATTTGTTCTGTGATCCGTCCCTTTTAAAGCATTCCCATGAACAAAATGGCCGTCAAGTTTCACCTTTGTCCCAAGGAAACAAATACTGATGGCTGGGCAGGAGAAGCTGGAAAATGTTATAGTATTTCCATGAGCTATGTTCATCTATCAATTACTGATATATATGTGAAAACAGAACCTTAAAAGACAGATCTGAGGATGCATGTCCTCGAAGATGGTTCTCTATACCACTGTTTTGCAGGAGAGGTCACAAAATGGCAGCCAATCTGAGCAGTGCTGTTTTTAAAAAAAAACATGGGAATGGAAAGAGAGCAGATTTAAGAGATAAAACAGCTTCGCTTTTACCCTCTGCCCTAAAACAACAACACACACGCTAATCTGACACATTTAGGATGACTACAGTCCCCCGGAAAGTTAGGGTATGCTGCTTCCTCTGACTGGACTCCCTCCCGACGCTGACATCGACTTTACCTGCAGGCCCTCAGAGCAGACAGTAGTTCACCCCTCTCATCACCTGTCAATCAGACTCTAAGAGAGGTTAAAGTTAGAGACCACACACACACATTCTCTCTTCCACCACACATATACTTTGTTTAGAAAAGTCAATTATGAAGGAGAAATAACAAAGGTACAATGTGCAAACACGCTGTAGGGGTGGAATAGGTTGGTACTATCATAGTGACATTAACAATAAACGTGGGCTGTTCCACCTTGGACGCAGGACAGGGCCAGGGCAAGAATTTAGGCACCCTAGGCAAAATTACAACATTGCTTTCTACACTAGCAATAGTTATTGCTTGTAGATGCCTTGTGGTGCGCGTAGTGCTCCTGCTGGCGGCGCGCTAGGGGGCTGTCGAGCACCATCGGGACTGCACAGGGCTTTCATGAGCTATACAACTCGAGACCCAGTTCAAACAAGGACAGATCGCCGCTCCGACGGTGTGACAGACCAGCGCGGCTTCCGTTCCCTGAACGTGATCGTCGCAGAGAGAGCAGGAGCACTCAGTTTGGGGGTGTAATGCATTTTTAATTACATCTTCTTAGTGCCCTTGAAAGGAGATTTTCCAGCCCATCAACTCCACAGTTGGTTTTAATGGATTGCATTGATTTAGCGATTTGTAAATGTTGTTACCAGCAAGAGAGGGACTGCGAAATCTAAGCTTTCATTGATTGAAAGTTTCATTTTATTAGGACAGTGTGACACTTTGGGCTTTTGACACCAAGGGTAGATTCAGTTTATAGCAGAGCATATGGGCAGATCATCACAGAATATACACCATGGGATGCAAAATGTATGCCAGGTATGATTTTTTTTCTGCGGATTTTTTCGGGTAAAGCAGACGACGACCACATGTTTTGGTTTTGGGGGGACTGCAAAGGTGGAAAGAACAACGAACTATATAAGTCTCAGAATGGCTGAAAAAAGCTTCCAAGAGGTTATAATTATTAACCACTGTAGAGCTTCATTGGACTACTTAATTTTTTTTTGACATTTTCATTAGGATTATAACAACACAGCATTTTGCAGGGCAGTCATTTCCAGCAGCAGGTGGACAGTTCCCTGGGTCCCTCAACGGGTACCATACACATAACTTTCGGAAGTGATTGTTATTCCACATAGACAGTTCAGCCATATCACTGATACCTCAATTGCCACAAGAGGTTACGTACAATCACAAGTACACATAGAGTTTCACATGTGTCCGGTAACTCTTCCATGGGCCCCATATCTTCTCAATGTTGTGCGGACAGCCACGTCCCTCATACTCAAACCTTTTGGCTCCCATACATCAGTCCACATTGTTACTCCATTGCTCTATTTCGGGTGGTTTGGGTGATGACCATATTTGTGCTATATTGTGTCGGGCTGCAGCCATGCCCGCATTACAAAAGAGGCATTGGTATCTGGTGTCTCCATGTTTCCAAAATGTATTGTTTCTTAGTTGGAAGCAGTGGAAGCCCTGTATCGTTCGCCAAACCCCTCATCACCTCAATCCAATATGTCTGGATTTTAGGACAGTCCCAAAGTGTATGCATAAACGTACCCACTGGGGCACATCCCAGGAGGCATCATTAGATCAGCTCTCCCCATTCTTGCGCACAGTTGGGAAGAGGTGTGGCGCCGCGGCCAGGGCGACTGACTCCGGAATCTGGAGATCACGGCTCGATCCCTCGCACCGGCGGCAGATTAGCCCAGCACCATGTGACTCTGGGCAATAGCTTGCTTAATCTTCCCAACAGCCCCCAGCGCCTAGAGACCCTAACAGGTGATTGTGCGCTTTACAAATGTGAATTATTATTATTATTATTATAGTACTCAAGTATAATACACTCTGTAGGAGGTTCAAGAATATTAGTGGGAACCCTGCCTTAATCACAATCTCCCTAGATCCATGCAATTCCTTGCTTCACTCTTCATCTGTTTGCTCCCTAGAGTATCGTTCCTAGTTTTTTGAAATGTATTTATTAATGTAGGAAATTGGATTACCTGTTGGGGGGTGAGGGGTGAAACCCTACTCCAGCGGCAACCACAAATCTTGTCCCAAATTAACCTTTGCTTAACCCTCTGGTAACTTGGAATAAAAGCAATCAGGCTTAATTTACAGGCAATGTGTATAGTATTTATGCAGCACTTCAAACAGTAATAAAGTGAAAACACAACACATGAAAAAAATCCACTACAATATAAAAGAGAGTAAAATGTAATACATTATTTACGGCACCCAAAAAAACGAAAATCCTATTAGTAAAACCAGACATATGTAGCTTTAGTGATTTGAATGAAAATAGTGCCTGGAAGCAGAAAGCACCAGATGTCGTCATCTGGTCGCAAAGTTTCGAGTGCAGGACAACTGCGATAGAGTGTTAGCCACATACAGGGACCAAGTTAGGCCCGCTGAGCAAAGTGTTTTAAATCCTGGTTATGGAGCTTTGCGAGAATATGCGTTGAGGTTGTGTTGTGCTGTAGTGGTTCCGAGGAAGTGGCAGGACTGCAATGTCCGTGTCGAGGGTGCCATCAATGAGGGACTTGCAATGGGAGGGCCTGCACTAAGGATGAATTGAGCAGCGGCAGTTCTGATGAAACTGTAGTGTGAGGTCCTGTTTCTGGGATGCGTCGCGCAGCAGCGGTTCCAGTGTGGCTGCGAGAAGATGCATCGTGCTGCAGGGTCTGATATTTATACCCAGTGCCAACTTTGAAGTAGGAGAAGGTTCTGGAGGCTGCCACCCCCAGAGGTGCTTTGAACTTCCTGCATACCCTGCCCTTGCCCCTTCTTGTCTGGGGGCACAAATGACTAGTATTAAACCCTTTGTGAGTGTGCCCAGGCACAGGCTTAGTGATGTGCAAGTGTGGTAGGTGGCAGCTCCTTTCTCCTATCAAGTCATAGATGGCCCATCCTACCAACACATATTTCCCCTTTGTCTCAATGTCTGGGTGCAATACACAAAGACCAACCGCCAGCTACACCTAGTCGTGTGACCGAGCATACAGGCTGCAGGCCCCAAAGGGTAAGGACAAGAAAATGCCAACTTTCTAAAAGTTGCTGTTAACAGGTACTTGCAGCGTAGCGTAGTCGTGCGAAGCGATAGCCGCGCTAAGGTGGTAGGAACGCCTAAACATAAAAAATTGTTGCATCCCCAGGTGTAATTATCGAGGAGCCACGCGTGTAAAAGGCGTTTGTAGGAAACAGAAAGCGCAGCACGTGCTGCACGTCAAGCGCTCCGCGAGGAGACGCAGGATTGAATGGCTAGAAACAAGATCCTCCGCGCATCTTCTGGATGAAGGTATGTGCTCGTAGGAAATATTTGGGTATGACTTAGATGCGATTCCATCAATTAAAAGGCTCTAATAAGGCCGTTTTTTGTTGCCAGATTCCACTTTACAAATTGGACATAAAAGTTGATCCACAGCCGTGACTGAGATTGAATCCTTTACGAGAAAGGTAGGACACAGTCGCCATTCCTACCTTTAATAGGTTCCACGATGTACTTCTAGAGCGGTAATGGAGCCCTCATTCTTTCCAACTCTTCCCCTTCTTGTAGGTTGTACCGTCCTCGATTCAAAGAAATAGCATAACAGTGAACAGAATATCCAGACCTTGAAAACATCAAGTGAGGCCAGGATTTCATGTATTGACAGGTACATTTAGTGTGAATACTTGGTGGTGTGACTTGAACACAAAAGAGGGACGCAGCAAAATAATAAATCTCTATTGTTTTTCTACATGTTGATACAGACAAGTGACAGAGCCCTGATGAAAGTCCAGAAACTGGTTTCCTTGGACTAGAAACGCGTCGGCACATCCGAGGAAGCTATTTGTAACACCAAGCGTTAAAACTGGCTGAGGCCAGTTGTCAAGTTGTCTTCTAACAGAAGTTTTGCTCCTTCTTTCTTGACTTTGTCTCTTTTCCTTCTTTTTTCATGGATATAGATTAGCTCTATTGGTTAATTATTGTTCTAATTTATTCTTTTTGTTTGTATTTTGTATTATGTGTAGAATGTATGATAATTGTATATTTGAAGTGTACATATCTTTTGTCTTGTAAATAGTGTTGTAAAGATCCAATTAAGCACATGTCAAACATTTTAAATACACTGCACCCTACCCTCTGTAGCTGTTTAGGGGGTACCCCAGGGGTGACACAAAAGTAAGGCTTAGGCCTGGCAAAAGGTCTATTTTGTCAGGGCGAAATGGCAGTTTAAAACTGCACACCCACAGGCTGCAATGTCAGGCCTGGGACAAGGGTAAGGGCCTACTTAATTGGATGGCACAATAAGTGCTGCAGGTCCAGTAGTAGCTTTTAATTTACAGGCCCTGGGTACATGTAGTACCACTGTACTAGGGACTATTAAGTAAATTAAATGTGACAATAGGATGTAATCCAATGTCACTATGTTTAAAGGAGAGAACATAAGCACTAGCAGTGGTAAAGTGTGCAGATTCCTGAGCCAGCAAAAACGAAGTTAGCAAAAACAGGAGGCAGGAGGGCAAAAAGTAGGAGGAAAACCATGCCAAGGATGTCAGGTCCAACAATTTGGTTTTTGTTGTATTACAGAACAAAATTCAAATCCACAGTAAATCATTTTGTAGCAATCATGACTACATTACAGCTGTGGGGAATCATATCATGTCCACTTCGCTAGACCACACAGTCTGGTGTAATTTTCTGAGTGTTTCATGAGACATAAATGGGCATGCATGTGGAACAGGAAGAGGAAACAGATCTGGCTCTGTGTAGTAGATAGGGGCTAAATGTGTCCCAAATGACTTTAGAGCGAGAAATAGGATGTATGTCCGCCACATACTGCTCCACAATCTCATGGCAATAGGCTATCCCAAAATACAACAAGCATTTACAATGCAATGCTTTCACCTTTGGAAAAGTTAGAGCTATTGGCATTGTAAATGACAAATTTTGTATTTATGTGATGGTTTTGAAAACAGATAAATAAATGTCATTGTCATTTACATTGCCATTAGCTTAATCTCTCGCAAATGTGAGACCTATTGTACCCTACGGACGAGCTCAGCAGACAGCAATTACTACCACACACACACACCCAGATCCACACACACACCCAGAGCCACACACACACACCCAGAGCCACACACACACCCAGAGCCACACACACACACCCAGAGCCACACACACACACGCACACCCAGATCCACACACACACACACACCCAGAGCCACACACACACACACACACCCAGAGCCACACACACCCAGAGCCACACACACACACACACACACACACACCCAGAACCACACACACACACACCCAGAGCCACACACACACACACACCCAGAGCCACACACACACACAGCCCCCAACACACACACACACCTAGAGCCACACACACACACCCAGAGCCACATATACACACACACCCACCCAGTGCCACACACACCCACCCAGAGCCACACACACCCACCCAGAGCCACACACACCCACCCAGAGCCACACACACCGACTTTGCTCTTCTGAAATGTTGGCAAATTCAGGATGCACACAATACTTTTCACCAACTTGGAATGGATACTTTCTGGGCTATTCAATACTTCAGTTCAGGTGTTTCTTAAAACAGTATTCTCTCAGCAAAGTGTATTTAAATCAGTAAAGAAAACAATGCCCACAATACTTTCTTTACTTGGGATGTTCTTGTAAATAGCGTTTTTGTGTGGTTCTGCCTCACGTGGGTTCCCTACCATAAACAGGCAAGAGGCTTATTAGAAACCAAAACGACTTTCCGGTCCACTGCGGGCCCCCAGGGGCGTTGGGCACAATGTACCTTGTTTCTTTAGGGCAAGAAAGAAGATATCCCTAGGCGGGGTCTTCCTGGGAGATCCGGCGGTTAGAGGGACGCCGCAGTGCGGGGCGTCTAGTCGGGACCTCGAGGGGGCACAGCGGAGGGTCCGGGGCGCAGGCGATCCTTCGTGGCGCTCAGGGGCTCCCAATGCAGAAAGGCGGCACGGAGCGGCCTGTGCGGATTCAAAGGCACACGGCGGCTCGCAATGCGGCTCAGGTACACCCCGTACTGGGGGGCAAAGGGCAGGCTGGCGGGCACTCAGGCGGCGGGCGCGCCGTAACTTCACAGGGGATGCTGCAGGCTGGTGCGATGCGTACTGCCGAGGGAACCAGGCGGTACGTCTCGGCAGGTTGAGCAAAGGCGGGCGCAGCTGGGTACGCTCCTGGCGTACGAGACGTACTTTCAGAGTACGTGCAGGGACAGAGCGCCGGCGTACGCTTCAGGCGTACGCTCGCGGCGTACCAGGGCACAGTGCAATTCCTCACGCTTCTAGCGTATGCGGCGTACATGGCGTACATTCAGAGTTGGTGCAGGGACTCGAGGCGTACTGGGGCAGTATGCAATTCTGGTCGAGTCGCACCAGTAGAGCGGGTGCTTCGGGGGAGAAGTGTGGTGCACGGCAGCTGGTACGCTCCAAGCGTACGAGTCGCATTTGGTTTTGCGAGACGGCAGATCTCCAGTGGCGGCTGGGACACAGCTGCTCTGGGCCGCAGAAGGGACAACGCTGTGCGGGGCGGTCTGGCTTTGGGGCAGTGCGTACTTCGGCTCGAGGATTGAGCGGAGACGCACGGTGCAGGCAGTACGGCACGGACTTACAAGCGAGTTAGGGTCTCAGGGCGGCCCCAGAAGTGCGGGTCCAGCGGTTGGTCAGCGAAAGGGTACCTTTATTGTTTTGTAATATATACACGGACAGCGGGAGGGGGGCGGGGACGGGCACACAGACAGCGGGAAGGAGGGCGGGAACGGGCTCACGGACAGCGGGAGGGGGGGCGGGAACGGGATAAAAAAATAGTAAAATATGCCGCTTACCTGCTAGCAACTCAAGGAAAGTGAAATCGCGCAGCCCACCCCTGCAAAGCACACGTTGGAAATGAAACAAACATGCCGATACGAAGAAAAAAAACCAACAACCGCCCACCGCCGCATGACGCACAAAAATTGGCGGGATGAGTAAAAATCACCGGAACGCCCACGAATCTACTCGGGGAATGAGTGACGCATCTTTGTTCCAATGGCTAGCCTCCATTTATGGAGCAAGCCAATGGAACAGAAAGGCGGGACAAAGCCCCAGACTGTTCTCAAAAGATTCCGCCTGCGCGAACGCTGCTGCGCAGCGGTTTGCCAGGCGAAACCTAAAAAGGTAAGGTGGCTATGTGGTACCTTATATGTCAGTGTTATTTGTACAAATCACTGGTTCCCTCTCCCCAGCCTTGTAGGACAATACTACCACAGTGGATTCGACCTCCTAGTGGACCCATTAGAGGGAGTTATTAGATAAGGAATTTTCCTGGACAAAAACAGAGCGATCCATATATAACTAAAAGTGCTAGTGGTAAACGGGTTTTCACCTTTAATGGTAGCAGCCTCTGGTGCATCTAAAAACAAGTATGCAATGGGATGAGAGCACAATGGCTCGGACCATCGTACCATGTGCCAACATGCTTCTGACCTAGTTTTAATTGCCTCTACTGCTCAGGGACATTTGTCAGGGCCGTGGATGAAATGAAATGAGGGTTTTTATAGAGCCCGTGTATGCCGTGGCGTCTTAGCGCTTAACTATCAAAAATACAGAGTAAGGAGAAATGCAGCTGGTTATGTACAGCTAAAACAGCCAGGTTTTGAGATCCCTCCTAAACTGAAGTAGATTAGTTTGGGTTCTAAGATGCAGGGGCATAGAGTTCCATAGCTTTGGAGCTAAAAATCGGAAGCTTCTACCGCCCCACTTCAGCGTCTTTATCCTTGGAACTATAAGTAAGGATGCTGAGGCGGAGCGGAGAACTCTCTGTGGAGCATAACGCTCAACATATTGTCTGATCTGTCCTGGTCCTTTTTCGTGCAATGCCTTATTTAAGATACACAAGGACTTAAATTGGATCCTAGCTAAGATAGGGAGCCAGTGCAGATGTTCTCGAATTGCTTGACTAATGGAGATGAATTTGGGCAGATTCAGTAGTAGTCGCGCAGCTGCATTCTGTAGAGTCTGCAGTTTATGTGTCACACTTTTTTGGGCTCCAAAGTAGAGTGAGTTACAGTAATCGATTTTCAACAAAATCAGAGCTGTGACTACCCTTTTCCTGAGGGGCATAGGGGTGAAAGGTAGGATTTTCCTAAGAATTTTCAGGGTATAGAAACAGGAAGAGGTAATGCTGTTGATCTGGTCTGATAGGGAAAGATGATCGTCAATTAGGACTCCGAGGTTTTTACCTTTTTTATGGGTTGAGGGCAAGATCCCGCTGTATCAGGCCACTAAGCTGAGTTCCAAAGTGAAGAGTCCCTGTCAAACGTTACTACCTCCGTCTTCCCGGTGGTCAACTTTAAGCAATTGCTTTGCATCCAATTGATAATATGGTTCATGCATGAGTTAAAACGTGCTGTCACATCCTCTGATATAGCAGTCAGTGAGACGACAATTTGCATGCCCTCAGCGTATCATATGGCTGTACAGCCAAAGGATCGAATAAGCTTTGCCAGTGGGGCTACATATATGTTAAACAGGGTGGGCGAGAGTGCCGAGCCCTGAGGTACCCCACAGGATTCCTAAGAGTCTAACAGATACTAAAAAACATGCACTGAACAGACGGGAGTAATTCCTACCTGGTCTCAGTACTAGTTTACCCTCACAAAGGGGACATCTGCCATCCAGTCTGGGGACTGGGGAGGGATGATGTCCTCTGTACTCACGCAGACATCAAGAGGTACATCATGAGGAGATACCTATAGTACGTCCTCGCCCAGCCGCAGGTACCAATAGTGACACTATGTTATGCCTTTGAGCCATTGAGCTGTTGTAGGCAATATCCTCTGTATCCAGACCATTGTCACTTGTCTTTTGGCCAAGACAAGAACCACTAATGCCAAGCGAGGAGTTGCGGTAGGGAGAGCAGATGCATATCTTAAAAGAACCATCTGACGGGAAAGGTCAAGGAGCACCTCCAGTATTTCACTCAAAATGTCAAACACTTCCTGCTAGAACAACAAACCATGAGGACAGTTCTAAGACATATGTAAAAAGGATTCATTAGCTAGGCCACACCCCCACACATAACCTGGCCATCATCAACAAATGTAGCTAGTCTCTCGTGAGTGTAATAATATTGATGTAAGTACTTACAATGGATCAGTTTATGATTGTAGTTGAATGGCAACTCTTTTACTTGTGCACAACAATACGTCCAGGATTATCAGATAGCTGGCATTCCAAAGAATCCTCCCACCTACATTTGGAATGTGTCTACCATGCATAATAGGAATGTGGAATACAAAAATCATATTGTGTGGCGCTGTGTCAGCCCTAAGAGTGTAGGCCGTTAAAAGTGACATTTCATGTGATGGATTGGGGAACATGGTCAACCCTACCCTGGCATCGGTGTGAAGTATATGCTAGCTCAATGTTAGAAAGGAACCCTCCGAGAACAGGTCACCCATAGCAGCCAACTCCAGTGTTCATAATATTTTCTTTGTAGCTTTTTCCTTGATGGGTGAAAGTAATGGATTAACTGAGAGGAGCAATAGAGGAGAATAGGGTATTTCAAGAGCCTGCAGTTGTGCCAGGTCCCACCAAGCGTGACAGGGTACTGCAACAATGTCAATATTATTCCTTATCACATGTGGTTGGATGCACATGGTCCCTGAAACTGACTGGGTGAGAACAATAGTGCGTTCAACCTTACCATGTGCCACCGTCGCCTGTGTCACTACATAATATAGTATAGTAATATATATAATTATCTGCTGTAGCGAGTGTACTATCCTTTAGGGGCCGTGTGAGCACCTCCTAGTTGATACTAGGTTGACCCCCCTCGCCATACAAGTCGGGTAAGCACTCCTTGCAACATCTATGTAATTCTTGAATGTGGACAGCCATTTTGATTGTGCAAGAGGTTAAGCATTAGTAGTGCACTGTGGCAGCCGCTAGGAGGTATACTTCAACTCGGCAGGTCTCAGTCAGTGAGGCAATGGTTTCAGAAATTCCACAAAGAAAATCTCCAAGTATCAATGTGTATCTGCTACTACTTATGTAATAGTTGCATAGCATGTCATGTTTAGAGCCTTTCTCTTTAGTAAAAGATACCTGGTGGTCAATAAGAGTATAGCCGTATGTATCTATCTGTATCACTTGCCTTCCCTGTGGTGCCCCTAGTACTGGCTACCTCCGGCTCTTATACATTATAAAGGTAGAGATAGGAACAGAAAGCAGCAGGCATTGGGAAAGCCAATAGGTCTCACCTTTGCGACCAGGTGCCTGGAAGGGGGAAATGAAGCAACGGACAGAGATACGAGCTGCCCATCAGCACAATGAAGCTGCAGATCACTCACAGAAAAAAATGAATTAAAAAAGAACAGCATGAGAAGGGTGGGCAGCAAGCAACGGATGAGTCAGCAAGCAGCCCCGCAGCAGCGTGTAGGTGCCGTGCTCTCACGCATTCAATTTAGGAAAAAAAGCTTAAAAAGTAATAATGAAACAGAGAGTGGGGAGAAATGGACAATGCGGCAGGTGCGCTGGATATAAGGGGTGGTTGTGAGCTGAAAGGAGAGTGGGAGGAAACCAATTCACCCCATGGAATGCTCATAAGTAAATAAAAAAAGTAGTCCCCTTATATCAGCATTGGAAGGATATATGTCAGCTAATCAAAATTATGGTAAAGAAGTTATACTCCTGGGATGGAGCAAACACATGAATAGAGCGGTAAGCCATTGAATAGGGAGCAGGAAACTGAGATAGATAAGAAAGCCACACAATCGTGAGCAATAGGGTGACCCAAGTCCCACTCTGTATATTGTATTTGAACCACTGAAGATGTCTGTAAGTAAGACCTAAAAAGAACTCTATGAGATCTCTTTACATTACGTTGTTTCCACTCTTTGACATTCCTTTTGTTCCATGCATCTAAGAAAGGGACTCGAATTTGAACTACAATTCTTTTCCATCCTCAAGACTTTCCTACTAAAACAATCTATCAAACTGACAATTCAAGCACTAGTCGTCTCACATTTAACCTATGCAAATGTGCTGCAAACTGGGCACCCCAAATATCGCTTACCTGCCCTCAAAGCAGCCCTTGAACCTGCAACCCATATCGTCTCCAATATAAAAAGACCTCAGCACATCACACCAGTCCTTTCCTCATTAGGATGGTTTACCATGTGTCACTGCTCTGCCTTCAAGAGTGCATACATTACACACAAGGCCAGTTATTTGAATGAACCTTACACCTTATCCTGAAGCCTTTAACTCTCTGGAGAAACAGAACTGTAAGAAGTCAAGCTCTGCTCAAGCAGGACACTCGAGGATACAAAAAGTCTTCTACACTGACTCAATTAAACTCCGGAAATGCTCCATGGATCTGGAATGCTATACCAACACACATCTGACAGGCCATATCAATCTCCGCTTTGTTTAAATGCACCTCAGATAGCATTTCCTAAAAGACCTTTCATAATTTCTACTCACTTATTCTACACGGTCTTTTTAAATTCTACATGTGAAAAATAACACCATCATTTTTGTAGACCAACATTTACTTATTTTTGACATGTTATTTGATGATCTCACTGTTATTCTATGAGTTGTATTTGTAAAGTATTCTGCCACCCTGTTTCCAGAGTCTTGACATTCTATAACAAGATGTCCAGAGGGCAGCGCCAGCACAAGACGCGGAAGCAGCTTCCCACGCGGCCTGGGACTAACTGTCCATACCCTCTGAGGGGGCCTCATGATTTGACCCAAAGGTGGAAAGCTTGATCCATAGTGGGTAAGACTACTAAGTTTTCAAATCACCAAATTACTACACAAATAGTGAAAGTATTTTTATCTTTTTGTATATGTGTTTTCTTGTCCTGACGAAAGCTCCATAGACCTACGGGCCGCAGAGCTGAAACATGTCGACGTATTCTATAAAGTGATATGCGAAGGATCCATCACTCAGTCCTAAGAGCATACCCACCTTCCAATTTTATTATAGCCATTCAACTACATGAATAAAGTCCAAATTTAGAGATTGAAGACTATTTTTATTACATATATCTTTGCATGCCTATCAGTTGGGTAACTTCTTGTCTCTGGATACTGCCACGATAAACCAGGGATTGCCTCGGGTGAGGCTGGCAAGGTATTATTTGTCAAACCCTATGACTACTGCCACAACGCCAGTGTGGGGCGGAGAATAAGATAAACCGCTACTCGAAATACACGGCGTTTATGAGGGTTTTTCAATATTTTCTGGCAAAGTGGTTACAAGTGTCCTATCCACATTTGATTTATATTGATTAGTTCTGGGGAACAGATAGGACTATTTCCTCTTCCCTCCCTCGTGATAAATATAGTTCTATAACAAGAACCTAAATAAATAAATCACATGTTTCTATCAAAGGTGAAAGGGTATGTGATTCCACTTCTGTGACCCCTACAATTCCTTGAATTAACGTCATGCTTTTACGATAATTTTGGACAATGCTGCATGCGGCCGGATTTCCAAAATTTCACAAGGGCAGGAATTTTCCAAAGAAAATGTCTCACTTGGAAAGGAGGTGGTGGGTCCACCATTAAATCTGCTTAGGGTTTTTACCTACACGAGAGCGTGTGAGTGTTTCTGTTATGTTTATTGTATTTGTACAGCGTGCATATCACCCCAGTGTGTATCTTAGTATTTATTTATTTATTTATTTATTTTTGACATTTGTAGAGCGCGGCGAATACCCGCAGGCGTCTCGGCACTAACAATTCATCTGTTTCATATTCATACTCGAAGTCTCATTGATTAAACAGCCATGTCTTTAAAAGTTTGCGGAACTGGTAGAGTGAGGAACTCGTCCTGATGTTTTGAGGGAGAGTATTCCATATTTTGGGTGCAGCCACTAGGAAGCGGCAGTCACCCCAGGACACTGTTTTTGATCGTGGGATCACTAGTTGGTGTAAGGTGGAGGAGCGAAGCTGTCTGCAGGGTATGTAAGGTTTCAGTTGGTCCTTAAGAGAATGCGGTCCTTGATTGTTAAGGGCCTTGTAGACTATGCATAAGGACTTAAACTTTATTCTATTTTGAATCGACAGCCAATGATATTGCTTTATCGTTTCAGATGTGGGATCAAATTTGGACATTCCAGAAAGCAGGCGTGCAGCCGCATTCTGTATTGACTGTAACTTTCTTGTGACCCTGACCTGAGCATTAAGAAATAGACTGTTACAGTAGTCTAGAGATGACAAAACTAGAGAACTAACCAATGTTTTAGTTGCTGCCTCCGGAAGAAAGGGGCGAATCTTTCTGATCATTCTCAGTTTATAATGGGCCGTAGTTGCAACTTTGTTTGCATGGTCCATAAAACTGAGACCTTCGTCAAAAATGACTCCCAGATTCCTGACTTTGGCTGTCGGAGTGGGAGGTGAACCAAAGGCTGCTGGCCACCAGCACAGTGGCCATGCTGGGAGAAGAGGTCCAAAGATGACTACCTCAGTTTTTTCTGAGTTGAGCTTGAGGCAGTTTGTAGCCATCCATTCTCCTATTTCAAGCATTCCATTTTTGAAGTTTTGTGCCACTTGTCCTCCATCACCCTTGATGGCCAATACCAACTGCGTGTCATCCGCATAAGATGTTAGGCTCATCCCATATGCTCTGATGACGTTAGCAAGGTCCGACACGTAGATATTAAATAGTGTCGGACTGAGGGATGAGCCTTGGGGAACCCCGCATGGCAGCGAGAGTTGAGCAGATTGGAAAGGTCCAAGGGTGACCGCTTGAGTTCTATCAGCGAGAAAGGATGCAAGCAGGTCTCTGGCAGAATGACAAATGCCCAGCTTTCCGACACGGTCGACCAGGATGTTGTGGTCGACCGTGTCGAAAGCTGCTGATAGATCCAGAAGTACTAAGATTGCTGTCCCATCTTGGTCCCGGATAGCCCTGACATCGTCTGCTGCCTTAATAAGGGCAGTTTTGGTCCCATGATACCTCCGAAAGCCGAATTGTGTGTCATCCAGCAGTCGGTGTCTCTCAATATAGTCTGATAATTGGGAGTTCATGGCCTTTTCAGCCACTTTAGCTAAAAAAGGAAGACTGGCGATTGGCCTGTAATTTTTCAATTTGTTTTTATCTAGGCAGGGTTTTTTTAATAAAGGTTTTCATAAGGTATTTTTTAACTAATTCGGGTAGCTCCCTGATGACAGTATGGAATTGCAGACTTGTGTCAACACTGGGATGATGGACTCCATAACTGGTGGGAGGACTGAGAAAGGGCAAGGGTCAAGAGCGGATCCTGTTTCGATAGTTGAGACAATAGTCCTTATGTGGTCTCCTGTAAGTGTATGAAAACTAGTAAAAACATTTGCCGGAAGTGAGCAGGGTGGGGCCGCGTTCACCATGGTTGGTTTAGAGGAAAAGGCTTGATATATATCGTCCACCTTGGTGAAGAAAAATTTCGCCAAGGCATCGCATAGTGCTTGTGACGGAGGGGGAATAAGGTCGGGGGCGTTGCCTGACAATGTTTTGGTGATTTCAAACAGTCGCTTGCTGGAGTTTTTAGCTTGGTCAATTTGGTTTGTGTAGAATAATTTTTTTGCTTTTATGATCATGGATTTATAAAGCGCCAATGATTCTTTATAAACTTTCTTACTAGCCATATCATAAGTTTTCCTCCAACGCCTTTCCATGTTCCTGTTACTTTGTTTTTGTAATCTTAGGTCATCAGTGTACCATGGAGCGGTCGGTTTGGATCTGTTCCTGGACAGGGATTTGATGGGGACTGTGTGCTTTGTTGCATGAGCAAGCCAGGTCTGGAATTGTAGTGTTGACACATTGGGATCGGTGGTCACCATTGGACGAGTATTGTCCAGCTGTGTTTTCAGCTCTATCTGATTTATGTTCTTCCAATCTTTGAAAGACCTTTGATTGGTTAAGGTGAATTTCTTATTTAGGTGAGTCTTAGTTGTGATTTTACCAAATATGGCATGATGATCAGTCCACGGCATCGGTAGGATGTCCGCTATTTGTAGACCATCTACATTGGAGAATATGGCGTCTAAAGTATGACCTGCTGAGTGCATGGCGGAGGCAACTAATTGTCTTAGCCCCAGTGTTTCCATATCCGCTATGAGGGAAGACGTATCAGCTTGATTAACTTGTTCTAAGTGAAAATTCAGATCACCTCGGACCGTAAATGTGTTTTCTGTGGCTAAAGTTTCCATTATTGTGCTGATGTTAGCGAGGAAACCGGTCTTTGTTCCTGGGGGCGGTATATCAGTATTCCCTTAAAATTGAAAAGGGAGGAGAGCCTGATTCCAAACTGCAATACTTCGCAAGAGGTGGATGGGATGGGGGTGGTTCTAACAGTGAACCGATCTCTGGCTATAATGGCCAGGCCACCTCCTCTTTTCCTTACTCTATCCTGCCGATAGGCTTTGTACCCGTTAGGTACTGCGGTGACTAAGTCTGGCTCTGACGACTCGTCAGTCCAGGTTTCGGTGACAAAAAGAAGGTCTAATTTATAATCAGTAATGAGATCGGCTACTTCCTGACTATGTTTGCATAGTGAACGGGCATTAATAAGTGCCAATACAAAGGTGTCCTCTTTGATAGTGGTTGACTGATTGGGGTGAGCGGGAGCAATGTGTAAAGGAATGGAACTTTTTTAGTGTGGGCAGGGCGCAGTGAGATCGTGTAAAGCCATTGAAGGGTCTAGTCTTGGGCAGCTTGAGTCGCGCAATGGTCGGAGTTCTAATAAGGTCGTGCTCGAATATGAGAGGTTATGAATACTCGGCGACCGACCAGGGGTTATGGCCCTGGGCCCGGCGCGGACGGGCGCAGACGGGTTTGCCTTTGGCGCGCTGCCGGCGCGCCCGCTGCGCCCGCCCGCTGCGTGGACGGGATGGTCTGATGTTTTTATACATATGAAAGGGGGAGGAGAGTTGGAGGGGTCCAACCACTACACCGCAACCCTTACCTCGCTCAAGATGGCTGCTGAGGTGGGTCGAGTGATGTGTCAGCGCATGGGGAACAAAAGCGCTGTGGACCTGAAGAGCCTGTGTTCAACCTCGGGGCGACGCTAATCTCGCGCCGAGGTAAGGGCTATAATTTGTAAAAACGATCTATTGCGAGAAAGGGGAGGATCCCTAGCTGAGGCCTATTGGAACATCCAAATGTTGTTTCTTTTGGAATTTTAGGACTGAGCTGGTAGCTCTAAAGTGAAAGGGGAGTTCATTCTAGGTTTCAAAAGCCAGGCCCATTCACCGGATCAGGCTCTACGGATACTAGGTACAGAAGCCAGGAGAAGGTTGGAAGGATGAAGGAGTCTGGTGGCGTTGTGAAAAGGTCTACTTGTGGATGGAGAGCTGGTGGAGGTCTTTAAGGTGAGTGGATATGTGGGTGCTGGGAAGGAGGTTGAGTGTGAGTCTGACCACTGCATTTTGGATGAGCTAGAGCCTCTTGATGGGAAGGGTAGAGATTCCTACGTAGAAAGTGTTCCCGTAGTGTAGCGTGATGGTGATTAGGCCTGGGTGATAGTTTGACAAGTGTTGAGAGGAAGCCACCAGTTGATTCTTGTAAGGATCTTTTGAGTGAGAAAGCAGGAGTAGACGATCAAATTACCCCTGCTGGACATAAATACATGTTTGTTTTTTTAAAAATATCTTTTTATTAACATATTCAAAGAAATAAAGGCATCAGGTGACAAGCAAGACAATCACAAAAGTTATACATACATTTCCATATCTCCAAATTTTGGTCAAGGATTTTACAACTCCCCAGAAGGTCATCTGCGTCTGCAGCCCTGAATTCACTTCACTGGATGCCACTGCATAAAAGAATTCTTTTTAAACTGCTTCTCACAGTCCATAAAACCATGCAAAACACAGGACCCCGTTACTTTGTAAACCGTTTTAAGCGCTATAACCCTTCGCGCTGCCTGAGATCCTCTGGGACTAACCTGGTTCAAATTCCCAGATTTAAATATAAGACCAGAGGCGGAAAATCCTTCAATGTTCTGGCGGCCAAAGCCTGGAACACCCTACCGGCCTACCTTAGAGCCACAGACAATGAGAACGATTTCAGAAAACTCCTCAAGACATGGGTCTACAAATTACCAGACTCCTCTGTCCTGGCTGCCATTTAGTTTTCTCTTCCATTCATTCCACTTTTCCAGCTATTCCTCCGCAGCTCGCCCAGCGCCATGATGCTCCCCTGGGAGCGAACGCTTGCGCTTTACAAATGCCCATAAATATCAAAAATATCAAATACTTAGGGATCACGAGATTCCATAGCCACAGCATCTTCATTGACAGTCGGGGGAGTACATATATCCCCTCTATAGGTATTCCACGCACCCCACATTTTCCCCCATTTCCCGGGTCGACCCCTGGCCACGTATACTGATCTCTCTCTGAACATGCACCAATCTAAATCCTCCATCCATTTCCCCACTTGCGGCACCTGGCTGGCGCCCCATAACTGTGCAATGTTACGCTTAGCTATCATGCATACCAGGGTCACCCATTGCTTCCCATGTGTGTTCAGATCAGTTGGACCCCAGACGTTCAGGACACACCGTCGGGTCTCCAACAACAATTCCACACCCAACATCTCTCGTATCTTGTCATGTATCTTGACCCAATAGTCCTGTATTTCAGTACAGTGCCATAAAACTTGCATGAACGTTCCAGTCTCCCCACAACCTCTACGACACTTCCCATCTTCCGCCAAGCCTGAATATATGGTTTTTAATCATGATCACTAGGTTCCAGATTAAACTGGATGAAGTGGGTGTTCATCCCAGTTTAGATGGTAACCAGGACGAAGACCAGAGTACTGCGTCTTTTCTGAAGAGAACCTACCTCCTTCTTGTCTGAGTCGAGCTTCAGGCAGTTTGATTTCATCCAGAGTGTGACTTTGGACATACAGTTGATGAATTCTGCTTTGATGCTGGAGGTTTCCTTGGAGAGAAAGAGATTGTGCTGTGTGTTCTTGATGTAAGAGGTGATGTTGAGACTGCGTGTTCCTGAAGATGCTGGGGAGGGGGTTCAACTAGATATTGAAGAGCATGCTCATGTACAGGACCCATCTTTGGAGAGGAGCTAGACATCAATCCCTATGACGAGTGAGCAAATGTCTAAGATAAAGTAGGAAGGGGTAAACAACCACAGTTAGAAAGTTTCTTGATGTAATGAGATAGAGGGTAACTAGCAGGGTTGGCTTGACCATACAGCCTTTTGACCCATGGTCTAAAGGAGCATTGGGGTGTTGTATTGTTTGCTGACTTTGCGTAGCCCCATTTGCCAGGGCCAATTTGATCCCAGGTGTGCTGGCCCAAGGAAATGGACCAGTATATAGGAAAGCAGTCTTTGTTACCTGTAACATCCTTGAAAGTCAATCAGGCTTATTGTCAAGTACAAAAGGATGGCAATGAGCAGCATTTGCAGGTGCACCGTTAAGTGTGTTTGCCCAGCTCTCCTGGCTATGGGCTCTCTCAATAACAGGGAAACTGTGAAGCTGCTGCTGCCGAACAGCTCAATTAGCATTTACCATTCACTAGGGCAGGAGGTCACTGGATAGTGAGATCCAAATCAACTTACCCGGTCATGGGGAGGGCGAATTGGCCGTTCTCAGGTCTTTTCGCAGGCAGGGCCGGACTGGGAACCAAAACCGGCCCTGGCAAAGTGCTCGGCCGGCCCCCCTCCTCCCCCTGGGGGAGGGGGGGGATGCCACCGAGCTCTTTACCAGGGCCGCTTTTCGGCCGAATTTGTTAGAGGGCCGATTTTGCAGCTATGTTGCAAAAACGTCCCTGTAACAAAAACGGCCCCCTTGGGCCCAAAAACGGCCCCCACCCTTGCGGCCGACCGGGGGATTGCCCGGTGCCCGCAACGGCCAGTCCGGGTCTGTTCGCAGGGTTGAGGCAGGGAGAACGCACTCCTGATCCAGAGACATTTTAAGGCACAAGCAAAGAGGGCTCTGGCCCACGGCCCCAGCCTTTCTAGGGGCCCCTTTATATAGCCAGCTCTATTCTGCAGAGAGTGGTGCCATGGTGACCTTAAATAATTCTCAAAAAGATTGCTGCAAATACTGTTTTTCTTTAATTTATTTTTAATTTGGGCAATGCGTGAGAGTCTAAGTTTCTTTTAGATCCAAACAGGATCTCACATAGGATAAATGGGCGAGTGTTACAGAGATTATTTGCAATAATATTAGTGAGCTGCTGCTGTGTTACAATATTGAAAATACATCACTATCCCTGAATATTATATTAAGCACGTTTAGAACTTAGTGTGCACCTGTGCACTGCCAGTGACCTGGCCAAAGAGGGCATGAAAGAGCTGAAAATGCATTTATTATAAATTAAAAGCTGATCCGAACAGGGGCCCCCAAAGTACTTTTGACCCAGGGCCCCCAGAATACTTAAGATATCCTGACCTCTTAGAGTGCAGCCTGATTAGCTGATAACAACCATTGAAGAAACCTGCACGAGCTGTAGAGACATCACTGAAGCACAGAGGCTTATCTGTGCTTTGAAGGCCCCAGAGCAGTTGATACTGCCAGGTCAGAATATAAGAGTACATTAACCTGTATGCCACGTGCTGCCCATCGCATAGTGGAAAATTACCCTCACCATGACCTGGCCCACCTATTGCCTCACTGACCTGTTGGATTCCGGAGCCTGAGCCTGCCGGCTACCCAGTGCCTTGTCAACTGGCCTGCATGGTGCTTGCCACACAGCAGCAGCTCCTGCTTTGTTGTTGTTCTTGAGCCTGCAGTTCCTGGCTGGCCCTGCCTGCATTGCCATCCTCACCAGCCAGGTAGGACTGGAGACAGGGACAGCACATTAGCATAATGAAAAATGTTGGAACCTCTCTGCAGAACGTGATGAGAGGCCTATGCCAACCTCATGTCTCATAGACATTCAAAGGGCCAGGGCTAAATAGTGACCCCCTGAAGAGTGGCGGGGGCGTATATGACATCCTAAGAATGTGACTGGGACTAGGGGTCACCAAATCAGACCTAGAGTTGAATTAAGTCATCTGAACTGCAACCCCATTGGACTATGTGCGGAGTGGCCAAGTATTCCAGCAGGTATGAAGAAGAAACATGAGGTGCACTCTCCTTACAAGGCTTGTCGCTGCCTACAAGGCCCAGAACCAGGGTCAGATAGGTAATGCAGGCACTTTATTATAGCCCGACTGGCCTGTGATCGAGGCCAGCTGGTTGCCCAATTTATTTTCCTTGATTAGTTACGCTCCACCAGCTTGTGCCTGCTTGGCTGCTGCCTCACTGCCTGAAAGGCCAAAGCTTGTCAGGTTGAACAGTGCATGTTGAGCCTCAGTCAGTTACCAGAAAAAATCATTCAAAGTTAGGTTGGGTCATCGTCAATCTCAGAACAACAATGGGCCAGACTGAACGGGCGCAACAGAGCCCACCTCTATTCCATATAGGAGCTCAGGGGATACAAGGAACAGGTCGTCCCCTCTCTATGTACTTATAACAGCACGGGACCTGTTACTTTCAGTGGTGCAGATACCCTTGGTCCACCCCTCCTGTCTGTCCCTTAGGATAGGGTAATCACCAACTATTCTGGTTGATATTTCTAGACCAGGTTCCCCACTTTCTGATTGTTAAAAAGGAGAGAACGCTGTTCACCCATCTATCTCTACCTGTCTCTCGGTAAAGGAAAGGTGAGAGAAAGTGAGAAAAAGTGAGGAAGGGAGTGGTGTCGCCTCACGGGAGTAACACCTTGGAGGCTCTGCAGGAAGGTACTCGCCTACCGCCTAGGTTCTCATCATTAGCATACACCACTCTAACATAAATTGTGAAGGTGAAAAAAGAAGAAAAGAGTAGGTGAAGGTGCTAGGGCAACAGTGCCTGCGTGCGCACCAAGAATTGTGTGCAGCAAGCCTGTGCCCCACAGGACAGAGGTTAAAAGTGAGCTACTACTCGCTGGCCTGCTCTATTTTATTCTAGGCTGCTAGTGAGCTCATGTTAAAATGCCGACATGTTTCGTTGCCTATTAGAAAACTTACGGCAACTTCTTCAGGGCTTGTGTGTGTCACTTCACCCTACACCCGTTCACTGGTATTCCTGTAAATGTGAAGAAAAAGAAGAAACAGCATTCTCTATGTCAGTGATATTATATGTACAAAGCTGACTCGTTCTACACCAAAACATATGTTCCAAGATGGGCACATTTAAAATATTTAAAATAGATTTTGGCTGCATCGTTAAATATTTACAGTTTCACCTATGTCCGAGTGCATACTTATACCTCTCTTATGGTGATGTCTATATCGCCAGTTCGTGAACTATTCCTCAAAACTGCTCCCGTCAGTCTCTGTAAAAATTTTAATCGGCACTGTGAGCAGAGTGATACTTGGCAAAGATGACCAAGCAGGGCGGAGGAACCTGTAAGCAGTAAGCGAACCCAATATCTCTCTAGCCCCCCACATGAAATATAGACACATGAAGGGGGTAATTTTAACGGAAGTGCACCCAAGGTGGAGAGGGATATGAATATTAGTCACAGTGGCCAACAGGCCTGAAAGGGTCGAGATTACAATGCTAATCTGGCAGATATAGGCAATGAACTAGATTGCTCCAAGACAGAATCACTAACTTGGGTTTATATGTTTTGCAGAGACTGACGGGAGCAGTTTTGAGGAATAGTTCATGAACTGGCGATATAGACATCACCATAAGAGAGGTATAGGTATGCCCTCGGGCATAGGTGAAACGGTAAATATTTAACGATGCAGCCAAAATCTATTTTAAATATTTTAAATGTGCCCATCTTGGAACATATGTTTTGCTGTAGAACGAGTCAGCTTTGTACATATAATATCACTGACATAGAGAATGCTGTTTCTTCTTTTTCTTCACATTTACAGGAATACCAGTGAATGGGTGTAGGGTGAAGTGACACACACAAGCCCTGAAGAAGTTGCCGTAAGTTTTCTAATAGGCAAAGAAACATGTCGGCATTTTAACATGAGCTCACTAGCAGCCTAGAATAAAATAGAGCAGGCCAGCGAGTAGTAGCTCACTTTTAACCTCTGTCCTGTGGGCCACAGGCTTGCTGCACACAATTCTTGGTGCGCACGCAGGCACTGTTGCCCTAGCACCTTCACCTACTCTTTTCTTCTTTTTTCACCTTCACAATTTATGTTAGAGTGGTGTATGCTAATGATGAGAACCTAGGCGGCAGGCGAGTACCTTCCTGCAGAGCCTCCAAGTTGTTACTCCCGTGAGGCGACACCACTCCCTTCCTCACTTTTTCTCACTTTCTCTCACCTTTCCTTTACCGAGAGACAGGTAGAGATAGATGGGTGAACAGCGTTCTCTCCTTTTTAACAATCAGAAAGTGGGGAACCTGGTCTAGAAATATCAACCAGAATAATTGGTGATTACCCTATCCTAAGGGACAGACAGGAGGGGTGGACCAAGGATATCTGCACCACTGAAAGTAACAGGTCCCGTGTTGTTATAAGCAACAGAGCCCACGCCTGCCCACAGGTGCTCTCCAAGCACAACAATGAGGCTTCAGGGCACTAGTGTTTATTACCATTATCACACATCAGCTGGTTGTGGTGGCCTTGTGGGAGAAAGGGATGTGGTGGGGACATCTGAGAGGAGGCGGTGGTCAGCACAGGGTTTCGACCTCGGCATTTGAGGTCACTGTGACAAGGGTGGTTGGCTGCTGCTTTGGAGGAGTAGAAGTAGAATAACAAGTAAGTCAACACTCAACTCACAGGAGGTAAGAGGGAGCAAAGAACAATCTCTAACTCTCCACAGACGGGCTCTCTTTTCCTGATGAGCTGTCTCTCACTTCTTGTAGTTGGGTCGCTCTCTCCCACATAACGTCCCATTCCCCATGTTATGTGTGACACCTTCATGCAGGCAGTAGTGCTTTTTAACCATGAGCACATTACATTGTGACTTGTAGTTTCACTATTGCAAGCATATTTTTAAAAGTCCCAGAATGCAAAGGGCTGTCACCTGCAAAGCAAACTCATAATCAGGGCCAGGGTGGCTTCAGGCTACTTGTGGAGAGACCTTTAACTGCCCCATTGGTGTTGTTACTTACAACTCAATCAGCAGAGACTGACTTCCAACTGAATGGTTTCGCACTCAGAGTAGTAGCCTCTTACTACCCATATAGTAACCTGCCATGCCACAAGAGGAGACCCCTCAGCCATCAGACAGAAGCCCTTTTCTTCCCATGGGGTAATATCTCCCTTTCCATACAGAAGGTGAAAGGATGGACAGCTCCTGCACGCGGCTTTTCATCTCTGATAGGGGTTTATTCTCCAGTAGATTTTGCCTGTATTTTCATCTAAGGTTATATCAGATTTCTGTGACCATCTAGGTAACAGCAGAACAGCCTCCACCTGTAGAGTGCTAGAATATAGATGGCTCCAAAGCGCTCCCATTTAGTTACCACCAGGGTGGTAGATCACTTGTTATGGTGAGTGTACATGTATAAGCAGGACTCTCTGGTTCCTCGAGGGAGCACTGGGGAACTGAGGGTTGATAGGAGTCTCAAGAAACTGAGGCTGACCAAGAGCCCCAAGAAACTGAAGATAAGCAAGTGCCTCAGGAGTCTGGTAGTGTGCATGCGTGTCAAAGACCTGAGGATAGCAGGGAACTGAAGCTGAGCAGACGGCCCAAGAAACTGAAGATAAGCAAGAGCCTCAGGAGTCTGGTGGTGTGCAGGGGTGTCAAAGACCTGAGGTTAACAGGGAACTGAGGCGGAGCAAAAGCCCCAATAAACTGAAGATAAGCAAGAGCCTCAGGGGTCTGGTGGTGAGCTGGGGTGTCAAAGACCTGAGGATAACAGGGAACTGAAGCTGAACAAGAGCCCCAAGAAACTGAAGATAAGCAAGAGCCTCAGGAGTCTGGTGGTGAGCAGGCATGTCAAAGACCTGAGGATAACAGGGAACTGAAGCTGAGCAGAAGGCCCAAGAACCTGAAGATAAGCAAGAGCCTCAGGAGTCTGGTGGTGTGCAGGGGTGTCAAAGACCTGAGGTTAACAGGGAACTGAGGCGGAGCAAAAGCCCCAATAAACTGAAGATAAGCAAGAGCCTCAGGGGTCTGGTGGTGAGCTGGCATGTCAAAGACCTGAGGATAACAGGGAACTGAAGCTGAGCAGAAGGCCCAAGAACCTGAAGATAAGCAAGAGCCTGAGGGGTCTGGTGGTGAGCAGGGGTGTCAAAGACCTGAGGATAACAGGGAACTTAGGCTGAGCAAGAGCCATAAGAAACTGAAGATAAGCAAGAGCCTCAGGGGTCTGGTGGTGAGCAGGCATGTCAAAGACCTGAGGATAACAGGGAACTGAAGCTGAGCAGAAGGCCCAAGAACCTGAAGATAAGCAAGAGCCTCAGGGGTCTGGTGGTGAGCAGGGGTGTCAAAGACCTGAGGATAACAGGGAACTGAGGCTGAGCAAGAGCCATAAGAAACTGAAGATAAGCAAGAGCCTCAGGGGTCTGGTGGTGAGCAGGGGAGTCAAGGACCTGAGGATAGCAGGGAAGTGAAGCTGAGCAGGAGGCACAAGAAACTGAAGATAAGCAAGAGCCTCAGGGGTCTGGTGGTGAGCAGGGGTGCCAAAGACCTGAGGATAGCAGGGAACTGAGGCCGAGCAGGAGTCATGAAGACCGCAGGGTGAGCCAGAGCCTCGTGGACATAAATTAAGCAGGGGCTCTGCTAGGACCCTGAGCATGGGTGGGAGCCTTTGGGGTTGGGCTTGAGTGGGAACCGCAGGGTCTCAATATGAGCCTATCCCAAGGGTCCTCGTGGTGAACAGACGTCTCCAGACCCCAGGCTGAACATGCATAAATGTATACGTGTAGGTCTTTGTAGTGCGCGCACCTAGTTCGAGAGCAACTCGCTCTGATCTGATCCTCTGGAGACTCTGGGTCAGTGAGACGTTGAGGATCACTAAGGATGAGTGAGGGAGTTTGTCTCAAATGGTGGCAGGCGCATTCAGTGATCGAGAGTGTTTATGGGCTATGGAACTTGAGGGTGAGCAGTCAGTTTGGGGACCTGAGGATGGGAAGGATATTTATAGGCTTGAAGAGGAGAATCAGAAACCTGTAGTTGAACTGCAGTGGAAAAATGATGTTTGTAGTCGTGGCCAGTGTAGGTGGCCCCAAAAATAACCAGTTGATTTGAACAAAAGTAATGTTTGATGAAAGGTTGCCATTTGCGAAGGTGAGCCACTTCATTTGGGGGTGCCTTGGCCTATTTGTGATCCCAATCTGACTCCAGTCACTAGGAGCAGGAGCTATTGAAAGAAGTCACTGATTACTTATATGTCTCCTGCAAGTTGTGGTGCCTTGGTTATCCTGTTGCCTGTGTTGGTTCCAACACTGTAAACATGTTACTTCCTTGTAGTAGTCCACAAGAAAGTCGTCATTTGCATTAGAGATGTAAATTTTTTTAGGCACACAGCTGACGGTGTCAGCATATTTGGAATTCCCTGGCCCAGAGAAGTAAGAAATGTGAAACGCTGATATGTAAAGGCATTACATTGTAGTAATAGTTTACACATTCAATTTCAACTGGCACACCCACTGTATTTAGACGTTATCCCACTTCTGTTACAAAACACACATTTTCACTTCTACATGCACATGTGGCTACTAGAGGGCTGGAAATTGTCGACGTTCTACGATGGCTTTTAGACAGGGGGATATTTGGTATGTCCAGGCCAGTTCCAATGTCTCATCTATACTATGCATTAAAGCCTGCTAAAAAGAGGTAAGTGGTTATGAAAAGTTTTACGTAGGCCTGCCAGCTTAATTTAAAGATCTCTGCCATTATGACAGGGATCGTTTTGCCGGTAAGGTTTCTGCCGCAGAAGCACTTTTGGCAAACGTATAATGCAAGCTGACAGCCATATATATCCTGGCAGCCAAACAGGGAAAACGTGATGATGCAATGCTGGCATCAACAAGGCAGAGAGGCACATGGTCAAACATGTCCTATGCAGAGACACCTGATGCTCCGAGTCAGAAGCCCACCTGTTCTCCCACCGCTTGGGGAACAGCAGGTTTGGAGGATCACTTAGTAATGTAATAACAGCCCCCGCTGCCGCAGCCCCCTGGGTGCGGAGCTCCAGAGGGCACCCTCAGGAACTGTGCAAGGGTGGCAGCTGATAGCTCCTCACTGGGCTCGGGCGTGGGGTCCCCTCCATGCACTTTGGAAGCGCCAGCGTGGTGGAGAGCTGGGGAGGGGCTCAAGTTTTGTTAGGCCACTGGGGTCAATTTATGGCAGTTTGCCCATTTTATTGATCTTTTGATGATGACCAGACTCTCATTCCAGTGTTGCTGAGAAAGAAAAAACAAAATAACAGGCAGGTGCAGGCACATGAAGTGAGGAATGTAAGGCAGCTCTAGGGGCGGCTACAACAATGCCTAAACCAGCCATTCAGAGGCTGGCATTCAACGACGACCTTTCACAGCATACAGGGGTACTTTCCATCCACCCTCATTGAGTTCAGTTTTTTTTATTTAGACCATAGTATATATATGCATTACCATAAATACGTCCATAAATACGTCCTCAAATCATAACTAATGCAAGAATGATCAAAAAAATGCATCTCAATATACATACAAAATTTTAAAGGCAATCAATTAATAACAAGCATTTACAATGCAATAGGTCTCGCAGCATTAAAGTTTGAGTTATTGGCATTGTGTATGACAATGCCAATAGTCATAACTTTCGCAAATGTGACACCTATTGCATTTGTACTGCAATATGTGTTGAGAGTGAGTGAGTCAGTGAGTGAGAATGAGTGGGCGAGTCAGTCAGTGGGCGAGTCAGTCAGTGAGTGAGTCAGTTAGTTAGTGAGTGAGAGAGAGTGGGTGAGTCGGTCAGTGAGAGTCTGGACAGTGAATGAGTGAGTTAGTGAGTGGGAGAGTCAGTCAGTGAGAGTCTGGTAGTGACAGTGAGTGAGTGAGAGAATGGGAGAGTCTGTCATGATAGTGAGAGAATCAGTGGGAGTGAGAGTCAGTGTGAGTGAGAGTCAGTGTGAGTGAGAGTCAGTGTGAGAGAGAGTTAGTGTGAGTGAGTCAGTGAGAGTGAGAGTTTGTGAGAGTGTGAGAGAGGGAGAGTCTGTGAGAGTGTGATAGTTAGTGCGAGTAGTGTGCTGGGTGCAGGAAGGCTGACACATCCCACTCCTTCCCCCAGTAGGCCCCCAGAAAACACTTCAACAGAAAAGCAACAGGGTCACAGGAAAGGGCAGGAAACACACACACACCAAGGGTGTCCACGAGAGCCATGAAAACTTCTGCGAAGGCAGAGCCCTACGTAGAAATGCAGCGGCACAGAGTGCTTTTAACACTCCTCACCTCTCCTTCTTTCACATCTACCCTTCTACTGGTTTACTGTTTTCTTTATTTTTTAAACATCCCAAAGCACCAACAAAATTGACCCTCGCCCCGTTCTGCTCTAGGAGTGCCGTCTGCCCTTTGTGTCTGGAGTTCGGAGGGAGCCATCTGTGCCCCAGAGGACGGTCTCGTGAAGGAACAGTGACTGGGGACTTCCACGCAAACAGTGACCATGGGGAGCAGCAAATTAAGACGGGCAGAAAGGCAAAATCTTATATCCCTTAAATACAGAAATAAATGTTTATAGAGACGCTTTATTGTGATCATATCTATGAGAGAAAAATATGGACACAGTCGGAGTGCAAGCCTAAAATTAGCAGTCTGTCCTTCGTTGCAATCGAACCCTTTTTGCTGCGACGGGGAAATGCGCTTGTTTATTATGGACACAAGACGGCACACGGGTTTTTGCTCAGTGAGTATAAAGCCACAGAATTTAAATTTTACAACAGGGCAGTGGATGAGCTGAGACTTTTTTTCAATTGGAAGTGTGTTTATCATTAGTCTGAAGAGCAATAACCCCAACCCCCACTGCCAGGCATAGTGGGTGGGTCTCCGCGTTGCCATGTGAGTTCTTAGGAAAGTATGCCGATGTTCGGAAACATCAAAACGTTACAAGAAAAAAGCACACGTTTTTGAAGGAGCAGTAGTAGGGCTGAGAGAAGAGGAGGGTTGGGAAGACTCATTTTTATTAGTCATATCGTGCTTTGGGGAAGGAGTGCAAGGGTGGGGGTGAGGGGGCCTGCCGGAGACCGAAAGAGCAAAGGACATAAAACAAGTAACAACAGACAGAGATACACACAGGTAAGAGCGGCACACAAGCGGGTAAACAGAGACGCACAGACAACAAGAGGAGGGAGAGAGAAGAGAAACGAAGATAAGTGAGAGGGAGAGCAGCAAAGAGGTAGTGGAGAAACGGGGAGTAAACTGGTTGTAAAAAGAATAGAGTGAGGAGACGGGCGTTGAAGTTGGGCGGTTGTGAAGAGAAGTGTCTGGAAAGAATGTTAGTGGAATGGAGAAATGGATTTAACAAGACGGAGGGAAGAGAGGGGAGGGGGGAGGGGGGAGGAGAAATGCGACACGCAGGCAGGATGACTCAGGGGAGGGGGCGGAGCAGGGCAGAGCGGCATGTGGGTGTGAAGAACCGGGCCTTTGAAGTGAAGCTAAGCTTCACTTCAAAGGTGTCGGAGGAATGCGGGCGGCTGTGCACGCGCTTTTAAGCTCAATGCACATGCGCATTGAGCTTAAAAGTCACGGGCACTGCAAGGAATCGCCACGATTCCTTGCAAGTTAGATAAAGTGTAGATGAGCCCCTATAGTCTCGCTTGCTCGATGCGCATGCGCATCGACAGGCGAGACCTAAAAAGGTCCCTTGCCACCCCCTTGATCCCATACAGTTTGTTTGACGGCCCTTTTTAGAACATTTTTTAAGAACTCTTTCTGTTCATCTAGGAACCACAGACAATGCGATAAGGTAGGTAGCCCACTACATTTTACTTTCAGTACACACGCCCTGATCATCTCTCATTGCTGCTTTGATCTTCCTATCTGCGTAACATAGATTTACGCCAAACCTAAATTTTAACACAGCGTTCCTAAGCTTTGGACTTGGCAGGGCCTCAGTATACAGAAACATGTCATCATTGCCCAGGCTTTCACCAAGAGCTGGGTGGGCGGTTTGCTCTCCAGATAGTCCAGATCCTTCTCTCTCGCACGTTTGCTTACAATGGTGCGTAGCTCATGCTTGGGGATCGGTTGCTCTATCTTCCACTGATCTGGCACGAATGACAATTTAACACAACGCTTCCCTAGTATGCGTCTAACATGGGAGGCCCTGTTCAGTAAGCTTTTCTCTTTCTCTGTTTTACAGAGGTGTGATATTTCAGGCTTTCCCGTTCCCATTCAATTTCTGCCAAAAAATCAGCTGTAGCTTGCAGCCCCTGGTAACTCCAGGCTATATGTTAGCATTCTGCCCTTGTGGCGGAGATCATGTTTGAGGTTGGAAGTGCAAGAAGCCGTTTCACACATTTATCCTTCTCAAGATTATAATCCAATTTACCAAACTAAAGTTAACACTTCCACCCCGTATTGGAATTGGGGGCAACCCATTGCATTAAAGGCTGACAATATAGGGCGTAGGGACGGCCTCCATACTTCCGACTGAACTGTTCAGGTCCCCATACTGAGTATAATAAAGTTGATTTTAATGATTCTTTGTGGTCTTTCCAGTTTAACTTAGTATCAAACCACATACCAAGGTATTTATGTTTGTCAACCACATCCAATTTATGGCTGTGTAGTTTATGCCTTGTGCATACAATGCCTTCGCCAGGTTCCTCAAGTTTTATAGGGCCATATAATCAAGAAAGGGCGATACATTATCAGCACTTTTATCGGCAGGAAACTGCCGCTAAAGCGGCGATAATGGGCTTGATAATATGGCCTTGTGAATTCCCATAGCAGCCCAGGTTAACATCAGAACCTGGGCTTCAATGGGAATGGACAAGGGCATATTATCAAGCCCATTATCGCCGCTTTAGCGGCAGTTTCCTGCTGATAAAAGCGATGATAATGTATCGCTCTTTCTTGTTAATATTGCCCTCAGGTTCATGTGTGAGTAGCGCATCCAGCCCAGGATTTATCTCTTCACAAAATGGAAATTGTATCCCATTTAATACCATTATATAACTGAGTTTATACGTTCTTTGGAAAAGTTAAGAGTACTGCTTTACTGTCCTGCCCATACATGATATTGATGTAAAAAAAAAAGAGGTATCGGCAGGTTTTTAAAGCATGTGATCACCCTCTTTTGAACAAGAGTGGGAGATATTTTAAGCGTGCAACCTTCGCCCTTTAGTAAGTTGCAGACCATTTTTTATAAGAAAAATGTTCCAGTGAAACCTTTCTTTGAGAGAGACTAGTGTCATCTTAGGAACTTTTGGGTCAACATATTTTGGGGCTCCTGTTCGTAACAAATGTAATTTTATGAACCCATTTTCTGTTAATTCAAGACCGCGTGACGCTAAATAATATTGAATTATAAATTAAACTTTAAGAATTGGTGTCACACAAAAACAGCTGAAATATGTCCTACACAGGGCTCCAAAAATCTGTAACATGGCAGTGGGTAGAGAGAAAGTGTGAGAGGTAGAGGTAGGCAGAGAGGTTAAGTCAAAGAAATAGAGGTGCGCTAGTGAGAGAGGAATATCACTTTCCCAGGGGGCACTTGGAAAGTGGGAGGCCCTGGGCAATTGTTTTCTGTCTGTGCTTAAAAACGTGTCCGAGGGGGCCTCCCATGGAAGGCGGATGCTAAGATCTGGTGCTACAGCTGAGGAAGCCCAGCACTCCCAGGCATCGGTGGTTGTGAGGCAGCAGAACCACAGCTCCAGTGGTGGCAGGTGTGGAGACTGCTTAGGGTCCTGATGTAGGTGCAGGGAGGCGCCTGGGGAGCAGTAATCCAGACCGATCGTGATTGCTCGGCATCCCAAAACAAGATGGCAGCCACCGCAGCTGGCCGCTCCGGTGTGGACTGCCTATAATTAAAAGACCAGAGGGGCGGGCTGGTGGTAACAGGGGCCCAGGATTTGAAGAGTGCACCCTGAGAGTGAGAGACAGAACGATCCTGCAGAACAGGTGGCCACTGCCTGCACAGACAGAGGCACCCAGTAGAGGCCAGGTGTAGAGGAAGGGGCTGACTCGGTGTGAGGGTCCAGAGGCATTCCTGGCCTGCCCGGACTCCCCACTCTGGGCCAGAGAGGAGCGTGAGGTCTCAACGACCGCTTGTGGGAGGTGGCGGGGTGAGGGCCAGCGTGAGTACCGAGACTGGGCCTGCAGTAAGAGCAGCTGCTGCCTGAAGACTTTCATAGGGCCTGGGGGGACCAACGAATGGAGGCCCCAGAAAATTCCTGCCACCACTAAGAAGCAAAACTCTAATCCGGAACAAGCATGCAAAGCCCCCGCAGGCCAGCAAACTGGACAAGTATGGCAGAAGACCACCCATCTCCAAGCACGATCCGAAGATGCTGAGGGCCACTGCAGGCTCAATAACATCTGCCTGGTATGGGTGCCCGAATTTGCGGAAGTGCAGAGGAGGAACCCTCTGTGGAGGGTTTGGTGTGCCACATGATGAAACCGAAACCAGAAGATCTATCCACACAGTTTGCAGTGTAGTGGGCACACGGAGTCCCCGGGGCCCACCAAAGCCAGGTGCCAGGCCAAGACTGCTCCTACACCGGAATCCTGAACTACCGAGACCGCAATGCAATTTTTAAGGTGGCCCGCCAGAAGAACATGGTGCATGTTGACTATTATGCAACTATGATCTGGCCGGACTACATCTAGGAGGTCCAAACAAGGCGTAGATCCTTTGATAAAGTGCGAGGGGAGCTCCGGAGGCGCAACCTACAATATATGATTATCTTCCCAGCATCCTTGAAAGTACTGGCGGACGGCCGTTCCTAGTTCTTCAATGCCCCGGAGGATGTCTGGGAGTGGCTTGAGAGAATAAGCGGTGGGAGAGAGACTTGGGTACACTTTACAACAGGGACTGTTTTGAGGCTTGAAGGCACCCAAGGGATGTAGCGATACGAGTGGGCGTTCATCTGGTGCAGTTGAAAATTCTGCACAGGGCCTACTACACCAGAACCAGACCACACCACACACATGGGGAGCATGGATACAGATAGGTGCCTGAGGGAGTGCCATCAGGCACTTGGGTACATAAGTTATGGGGCTGTATGTGGCTTTGGCCCTTTTGGTGTTAGATATGGGTGCAGCCATCAGAGATCACAGGAGAGACAAAGTCACTGGGCCCTTCATTGGCAATGCTGGGAATCTGGGGAGACCAGACGCTACCAAGATATACATTGTGGGCAGGAGGAACATTGTACAGATGTGGGGCAGTGGAAATGCTCCCACTATTGAACACTGGGCAGTGAACCTGGACTGGTGCATGCAGGCCAAGAATTCAGTTTACAAGGCCTGCGGTTGACTGTGGGAATTTGAAAAAGTATGGGATCCATGGCAGGACCACAGAGACCTGGACTAATCTCCTCCTCTCACAGGGGGCAACGGAATGGGGGAGGGGTGTCAAAGAGTTTGAGGGAACAAAATATATCCCCAAACCCACTGTTTGTCAATTTTCTGTTGGAAACAGATGTTGAAATGTTATTTCCATAAAGACAATATATAAGTAAATGATGTGTTGCAGAATCTGCATGTCTAAATTGTAATATGTTTGTATCGTAAAGGAAACATGTAAGTACATGTTTCCTTTCTGTAAAACGAAACCACACTCGAAAAAACCTGATGAAAAGAATCAATGACAGATTAATAAATGCTTCACGTTATAGTCTATTCATTATTTGTAATTGTATGGTTATCAATTTTCAAAGAAGGGATATATACAGGTGTTATTTAAAGATTAGAAATTCTATAGAGCATGGAGGGTCACAGAGTGAGGAGTGGAAGGGAGCACGCCACGATATAAAGTAGGTGCTTAATTACCCAATATTATGTGTAAGAGTTACACACAATTGAAGTCAGACAATCCATGGTGTAGGGGGTATATTTTATATTAGATATTAATTGTCATTTTCCTGTCTTAGCCACTTAGCACCTGTAGCCTGTCTCTGGGTCACATGACTGGGTGTAGCTGACAGTTGGGCTTTGTGTATACCAACTAGACAGCCTCATACAATAGAGCGATTAGGTGTGCCTGGATGGGCCATTACTGGCATGGTGAGAGGGAGCTGGCACAGCCTTACGTATTAATAAATTGCCGGTGTCCTGCCTTCACACAAAGGGCTGCATGCCCCTCATCATTAGTCTGAAGCCAGGATAGAAAAGGCAGGATCCCTTGGGACGTCAAAGGGATACCTCTAGAACCTTCTCCCACTTCAAGGGCAGAACTGGGTAAAAATATTGGAACTCAGACACCAACTCTTCATTACACTTCTGGACCTGTGGGTACTCTGACAAGAAGAAGGATTGCTGTGCTGCTGAAAGGACTGCCACTCTGCTGGACTACTGCTCTGAAGGCACCTCTGTCCTACTGACCTGCTGACCTCTGGCCTGGGTGAAAAGGACTGCACCTGCAACTGTTTAACCCAGGACCCCAAAGTGACTCCAAGTTGACTGACCTCCTGAGTAGAGCCTCAGGGACAGTAGGCTCCAACAACTTTGAAACCAGCACCTGCACTCTGCCATCTGTGAGTCCTACCCTGCCAAGTGGTGCTCCCCCAGGCCTCGAACCTTGGAAGTGGGCCTGAAAGTGCTCTACCAGCCCAATGGAACCAACACATCTTCTCTGCAGTGAGGTGCAGAACTGATATATTGTCTCTGCTGCAAGGATTCTCCCTACACAAAGAACTCTGCATCAACCTTGCAGCCTGCATAAGAACCGACTCTTGTGTGAAGCTTTCCTGACTCATTACAAAACTCTTGCCAAAGGCAGCCTCAACGATGACGCAAATTCTCGCTTTGTAGCCTCACAGATCCTCGGAACCGACAGATCACCTGGACTGTGTGACACATACCCGGACTTCACATTGCAAGCCCTCGTCAACGGGATCCTAAACAATGACGCAGAACCTCACAACGCAGCTCCTCGGAAACAACGCATCTCCTCTGCTGCACGACACATTCTCGGGGTGGGACCTCACTACGCTTCGCAACCAGATTCTAAGGTACTCAGTTCAGAAGCCCTAACTGGGTCCCTGTTGCTAGCCCATGCTCCATCGCGGTGGGTCCCAATCAGGCATGACCAGATATTCACAGTTGGTTTTTTTGTGCTTCTTGGCGCTATTATCACTTGAATCTTTAAACCTACGTAACTCAGGTTCTACTGATTGGATTTTTGTTGTTTGGGTCTTGTTTTATTTATTAAATATTATGCAATTTTTCTAAACTGGCGTGGGATCCTTTTGTGTGGTGTTTTCACTGTGTTACTGTTGGAAGTGTTGCAAAAATATTTTACACATTGCCACTGAGTTATGTCTGACTGCTCTGTGCTAAGTTAACCAAGGGTTGAGCACAGGTTGATTTAGGGTTTGCTTGTGACTCCACCCTAAAAAGGAATGTGCTTTCTGCTTGAGTAGGGCTTACCCCTCCACCTCCCAACCAGCAACACAGTTTCTTAGCAGCTTCCGATCATCCCTTTGTGGTGTTTAGCCAAATATTAGATAAAGTTCTAAAATTGCCTTTTTTTCAGCATACAGAGCGCATTCCTGAGGAAAAATAGCATTTTGCGTGGTGCCACTCCTGTTGAGGTTGTGGGCTTTTAGGGTCAGTGGTAGTATTTTGGACAGAGAGGGCTTCCGCCTGCCAGACTACGAAATGAAACTGAAAAGAAACAACGAGCCAACACATATCACTGCTGAAATATACGAAGTGGCGGCCTTTCAGTGAATGCTAGACCCTTCCAGGACCCTTGCGCGCAGGTGAATCATTGATATCAACTCTCAAGGTTCCGAATGTGTGGTGAATAATTCCAAAATATAACTGTCTTACCCCCTTTCCTAATTTTCACTCGTTTTATCACTTACTTTGAGTATTGACTTATCTTACAGTGCATATGGCTTGAGAGAGGGTGCGCATTTTGCATTTGTGGCTGGACCATTATTCCATACATGAGCTACGCCTATTGCCGCCCAGGTTAGTCTACAGGAAGAGAATAATAAATGCGGGAACAGAGTTTCGAAATGAGAAGCAACGTTTCTTTAGTACTAGTCACAACTCTGAGCAATATAAAGACAACCAAGGTAACGCGTCACGCTACCACACAAACACCCCTTAACGTAGACTCCAGGGATGCAGCAGGAATGCCATGGGCCCTAAAACAAGCAAAGGAAACGCTCCCTACCCGTTGGTGGTAGTAAATTACGGCAATATTCAAGATGCAGGGGGCCCTGAAGACACAGCACAAGCTGACTCATTAATTGCCACGAACAAGCTAGTTTCTGTTGACTTGAAAAGATCCCACCAGGAGCCAGTGTAGAAAGTCCATCTTTACAAAGTTGGCAACACTAGAACGTCCTTTACACTGGCTTTAGGAACTGGTGTTCGCATGCATACAGTGCAAAATATTGTTTTTGACTGCCTTAATAATGAATGTGAAAATACTTTTTGTTTTGTTTCGAACCCTCCATAAAGGTCTACGGGAATCGTTACAAAAACAATGCAGGTTGGACATTCGAGTGGAGATCGTGAATTTTGTATAATTTATGTAGCATGTGTTCTCCACAATGGCATTGTGCAAAGAAAAGTTCTGCAAAATGTAAAGCGGAAAAGAAAAGTTGTACATGCAATTTACCAGCATGCAATTATGTTCTAAAATAAGCAAGTGGTGCGAATCACACTGCGCAGGCCCAATCTGGCTGGGTTGAGTTTTGCTACCTTGAAAATATTCTCACTTTGCAGAGAAAAACCTTCTCATGGGAGATGTGCAACTGGGAAACTCTGCCGGTGAGAAAGTGCAAAAATCATGACCTTTGCAAAATTTGCCTCACAAAAGAATATAATGTTGCCCATCACAAGATTAGTGTCTATTAGCTTCATTGCAATAGGCTGCGTGCAAAACATACCCAACGTGTAAGCCATAAACCTGAGTAAAATCATACAAACAGAACTAAGGAGGCAAGCTCCTATTTGCACAATAGGTTAATCACTGATGCTATACAATACAGTGCGGTGAGAGGAAAAGGGCAGGGCCTGCTAGTTCTCCCTTGCCTCCAAACCACCCTCACATAAAGCTCAACTGCACCCAACTTGGTTTCCGAATACACTAGCCTTTCATTGCTACAGCCTCCCTGCTGTTAACAGAAATGAAGGCAGGCCTACATATGAGGCAACCTGCCCACGATTACTTTTTCATATTAAACATGTTGAAAGATGGCGATGCTCACCGTCTTCTGGGGGCCGATAACCTTTGAAAGACATCAAGATTCCTGGGCTTTCGTTTCTCCAGCAGCTGTGGCTCCGGCACGGTAGCTGGAAACAGAGAAGCATTTAGGGCCAGATGTAGGTAGGCTTTTACCGGGTGGTAACGGCCGAATTCGGCCGTTACCACCCGGTAAAAGCAATTTGACATGTAGGTCCCTGTAATTTACAGACTCGGTAAATTTACCGGTAGGTAAATTTACCGAGTATGTAAAATACCGAGTCGGTATCATTACTGATTCCGGACAATTGGTATGTAGGTGGGACTCTTCTGAGTCCCACAAGCAGTACAACATCGGTATTTTACCATCAAATACTACTTGATGGTAAAATACCGTTTCTGGTGTGCATGCACATGTGTGCATGCACACCTATGCCATATGACAGGCAGACCTGCCCTTAGGGCAGGTATGCCTGCCACATGGCACCCGAGCCTCTTTTGGGGGTGCCAGAGGGTGTCAAAGTGACACCCCCTGCACCCTTGTGACAGTCGGTATTTTCCGATGTGGTAAATACCGACCGGTATATGCCCAATCAATCCTATGGGCTTCAAAGCCCATAGGAATGCATGGGCATTGACTGGTCGGTATTTACCACATCGGAAATTACCGACTGTTTCCGATTCGGTAATTGCACATCTGCAATTACCTACATCTCGGTATTTTTATTTTCCGACCTCTTAAATACCGAGTCGGTATGACTCGGTATTTAAGAGGTCGGTAAATAAAAATTACCTACATCTGGCCCTAAATGTCTTGAGCTATGATACTTTTTAATTGGTTAAGACACATGCTACTTGCATACCTTCATGCGTAACAAATATATACCACATCTAAAAGAGCATCTTTTTAACTCGGTCCCTGCTACTAAAGGGCGAGGCAATGGTACTTTGGAGACAGCGGTCTCCTGATCAGGTCAAGGACGGCTGGACCCACGCCTGCATTCCTGTAAGTCCACATGAGTGAAATCAAATGAAGCTCAACCAGAAAATGTGTCCGGGATCACACCGTGGCGGTCTAACGTTGGACTGCTCTGTTCTAAGAAGCTTTTGGTTTTACCTCAAGGACCCCAACCAGTCTGGTGTAGTAGCTTATCCATGGCATACCTACATGGCTTCAGTTGCTATCCCACACAACCACTCCATCCTGATAAGGATTTCTGCACAAATACATACTGTGTGACATATGTACGTACTATGCCGCTACACAAATGCATGCACCTTGATCAAAGACCATAGAAGCAGATCTACTAATTGGTCACCTCTACACAATAACTGAAAATATTACTCCACATCTGTGGACCCATTGCCATCTAGGACGCCAAATTGCCCCCGACAACAAAGCAAATGCAATGGAGTAACAGTATTTTCACATTTAATCAAAGATCACACATTAACATCTTCATTAAATGCAGCCTTCTGGCATCAGTTTACTCACATTTATCCAGTAATTCCTGTTTATAAACGTGAAGAACCGTTGGTGAAACCTGGATTAGGAAATTTTGCTGAATTGTTGAATTTTACATAAACTTGTGTTACCTGGCAGACAAAATCATGCTGTCAGGCGGCCAGTGGCGTAACAAAACTTGAGGGGGCCCCCTGCAAAGCGCAAGGAGGGGCCACCTTCCGGACTTAACCGGGAGCTCTCAGGCCATATTACTGCCCTTAAGGGCCCCCCTCGAACTTGGGCCCCTCCTCACTGCAGGGGCTGTGGGGACCTTTATTATGCACCTGCAGGCAGCCCAGACCATCGCACAATACCGAGGCAATGCTCTTGAACCTACATCCTTTAAAAGAGAACGGCTGATGGCATACTACTTCTCAGGAAGCTCAACCAGAATTTGGAATTCACTATCTTCAAATATGCGCACAACTACCTCGCTGACGACTTTCAAAACGGACCTGAAAGCCCCTCTCTTCCAACTGTATTTCATCTAAAACACTGTAATCAACTCCTGGCACTGACCTCTATACTACCCCAACCTTTATAAGACTGCATATTACCGCCACCTTTTTATAGACATACATACCTTTTGTACACTCTACAGACTACTTCAACCTTCTTACAGCTTTTGCACATTCTGTTTTATGTAATCTACTCTCAACTTTGTAAATACTTATAGCTTTATTCAGTGCGTGCTCATCCACAGAGGCGGAGAAGCGTCACCCCAATAAGTGCAAAAGGAAAATTAAAATGATTTTACCACAACGTTAATAGCATTACGTTATTATCATTTTATTTTTAATATGAGCCAGGTTAGGGTGGGGTGGGGCTGCGCTGTTGACGATCAAGGGGAGGAGTGGTTGGTGCACTTAAGTACACATGACAGTTTGGCCGGCCATCATGGGTCGGCCAAACAGACAAGCGCACTTAGTATTTCTCCACCCGGCTGTATCGCGCAGTAGGGTGGAGAACATGCACAGGCCTACTCCCTGTCTGAGCACTGAACCAGGCAACTCAGACCAATTTCGACACTGCTATCATGCTGATAACAGCAGCGCCGTGATTGGCTCAGAGGAGTCTGGGAGCCTCTGTGTTGCCGAGAGCCAAGAACAGAGGGAGGTCAGAGGAGAGGCGTCAGCTGTACTCAGGTAAGTGAGCTTTTATTTTTTCATTTTCTTTGTTTGTTTTAATTCCCACCCCGTGCCCACCACTACTTTTCCCTAGCGGCTGCAACTTACTATATTCCTCTAATCAATTTTTTTTAGGATTCAAGTCTTTGGTGCGTGATGATTTTATTTAGTAAATCCTAGTGTAGAAATCAAAAATCCACTTCTCAGGGGTTCCACTGATACTTAGTCCTTTTAAACTCACAGAGAAGAACTTGACACAGAAGCTGGAATATAAAAGTACATTTTTATTAACCTCAAATGAGTGAGACTACGTCACACAGAAGCCTTAGCAACTGAATGAGGCAGTCTGCCAGAATGGTCTTAATTCACGTCTTATATACTCTTTATCCTGCCCCAGGCATGTAAGGGAGTTGTACCAATTACATTCCTAAACAAATGGAAAATCTGGAGAGTCAGCAGGTAAGTAGCCTTTGGGGTTTTAGCAGGATATGGGCAAAACATTATAATTACATAGTTCACAAAGGTTAATCTGATTTAGATGGCACTGCAGGGCATGGCATGATTACATGTACAGTATCCCAACCCAAAAGTTAATCATTAAGAATGTCCCAAATTCAACCTACAAAAGCCGGACAAACCTATAATTGAAAGCATAACCCATGTAATGAAGAAACATAAAAAGAAACAGTAACAGATGATGAACAAGATTAGGCATGTGCATGGAAACTAAAAGTTAACGATGTCCTGAACATTGATTGGCAATCTCAGACAAAGATCGATCAGGGAAATTGGCTTTGCGAGGTCAGTTTCTTACAGTTCATTTCAGAGTCAAAAAGAAACCTTAGTTAATGTATACATGAACTAAGAAGGCCAGGCCACTTTATTCGCCAGGCTACCTTCACAGGCCTACGTGAGGGCAACAAAAAATGGTGGCACAGAACAAAATGGAGTCAGACTCAAGAATTACAGAACCTCAGACCCTCCTTTTGCCATTACGTAGGCAATAACCTAAACTCATGTTAATCTGAATCTAGGTCCATATCAATCTTCATTAGGTCATCTAAGTGTTGCTGTAGCATCATCCTATTATTCTCTACTTCTCTCGGGACAGGTCTCCGAACACACATAGTAGCACAAAGACTCACTTCTGGTGGACCATTTTTGGATGCTAGAGGCGGAGCCACTTCCTCTCCCATGGCAATCAGTTAAATGAGAACTTAATTAACATTTACTTTATACAATTGCACTGGAATCACTTGTGCAACTGTGCCCAAAGTCCGTTCAAAGCCTCTCTGGCAGGCTTCTATCGTCCATCAAATCTGCTTCCATTGTCTTCTTCCACATTGGGCCTCTCGATTCAGGCCTCTTCATGAAAATAGTACTGTTTAGTTGGAGTGCCCTCCTGGCAAACACTCACAGCTCACTCGAAAGTCTCAATGTCTCAAGGCAGTGCACCAATATCTCTCCTCTGCGGCAGGCACTACAGATAGTGTGCTCTTCATTGATCATGGGCACAGATCATCTAGTGCAGACCCAAGTACTATTAATTTGAAAAGAGCAACAGACTTTCACGCTCAGCAGCACTTTCAGGCTCCAACACTCATTATTCAGTGTCAGAGGACGCTCAAGCTGCTCTTTCATGGACACCATAATGTAGTGCCGTAGATCCTCCGTTGCACTGCCCTTCTGTTGGAGCAAAGAAGAAGAGGTGGTAGCCAAAAACTCAGGCCAAGGGGCTCAAGGGACCACACACTGTCAGAGGTTACCAGCACATGACAGGTAGAAGACTCAAGTCTCAATTCTTTCGCTCTTTTGCACTGAAACTCTGGTTCTGTGGCAAAACCAGCTCCTCCTTCTTTTCTGATGTTCAACGCCTTCTGATGAAGCAAGCACAATACTTTGAAGATACCACTGATGGCACGCTGGCGATCGCTGTCCAGCCTTGCTACTTTCTGGGTGCTGGGACTGTAGGGCCAAGAGGTCTGCCATTCAACTGCAGCTGTCACTGATGGGAATTAGGCTTATCAGCGTTCTGCAGGTCATGACTCGGTCCCGCAGAACCTAGTGACGTAGGAAATGTGACACAGTTGTTAGTTTCCTTCAATTCAGTACAAAAACAGTTCAGTGTTTTAACAAGGGGACTGCAAGCAAGTGGCCTGCAATCTTCAAAGGAATGGCCATACGACATGGGACTATTGTGATCTAAAATACACTGTCAATCTCATAGAATACAAAGACAAAGGCAGTAGGCAAAACAGTGCCTCTAGTCTCTTCAATTGGGTTTCCATGTGAGAGCATGTCCTCTACCATCTAAGGGTAGATAGCTACATGGGAATTCTATCTGAATGGATGTCCTCGCACATAGTGGCATCATCTAATGGGGTAAACACATTTTATTTCTCTAAATGATTACATATAGGTGTTCCTAAATTCCTTATCTAGAACACCTCAAAAGAGAAATCACATAATACAGATTATCAGGGACATGTAGATACCTCCCTTTAATAATTGTGCATCAGGTGGACTATGCAATACAAAAGCTAATGATCACAAATGTGGAAACAAAAGACAAGAACTAGAGAGTCCTAGTATTTCCATGATTAGAACACATCTGATCCACCAAAAATTAAAGCAGCAGAAAAAAGAAACTAAAAACCAAATTAGAATAGGCATTGAATCTGTCATATTAAAAAAAAAATGTTAGGTGTCTCCTATTGAGGTGGAAAACTTGTCTTACTATAGTATTGAGTCAGTTAACCAGTCTATCACTACCCTGACAGTCAGACTGGAAAACATCGAAGTAGGCCTAAAGAAAATTCTTGAAAACCAGTCTGGTCATACAAAAGGGAATTATACATAATATGGGGGACCCTGGTACATCACTGCAGTCTGGAAGTATGAACCTGAACAATACACCAATAATAATAATAAATGGGCTGACTAGTGAAAGGAATATGGAAAAAGGGAAATGGGACTAGGACATAGCTAAAATCCCCAATAACTAGACACAATGCGACATTGATCAAGGGGAGAAGCGGCAAAATAAAAATCTATAGGAAGACCAAGAAATTACTCGGGTGATAGTCAAGTTTGTGACATAATACCAAGAGTATGGGTGATGCACAAAAGTCAAAATAGTACACAAATTTTAACTCTACCGCTGGCCCCTACACCATATACGGTAATCTCAGCTAATGTTCCAGTTCCTTTTTCATGGAGAAAATAAAGCTTGGTTCCCTTTGAGGAACAAAGCCATACACTATTTAGGAAGCAGAACATGATTAACTGATGCAATATAGAAATTAGGTCACCTTGTACAAGAGTCACAAATCTATAATTTCATCCTTAGGTCCAATCAAGGAAACAAAAATCTAGGGATGCCTGTTCCTTAAGGGAAGGGGGCAGTAACGTGACTAACTGCAGGTGACACACTTTGATCCTGTATATCTCTTTTATTTTACTTCAATACTATTATGGCCAAATTTGACATACACTGATGAAGTGTTGTCTGTCTTGTTCACAGCATGAAAATATCATATCTATGAAATTTAGTGTCAGAGCAAATTCACCGAACTGTTGTGCAGCGATATACATCGTCATGTAGAACCCTTCACAACAAAGGTGAACTTGTAATAGTATCAAAAGCAGCAACATAAAACAAAAACATGCATAAAATAAAAAACGCACATATCAAGTCATCAGATATACGTGCTGTATACCAAGCACAAAAAGCATAGACAAATTACAATAGCACATGTAAATGAGCGGTGACACACGCACTTCATGCACTGTGAACCTGCAGCCCAAAACCCAATATTCGGGCCTGCTTAATTTGTCAGGCTTAAAATCAAAATTACACCAAAATTACACTTTCTTTTACTTTCCCTCCTTTTGACAGCAGATCACCAGTTATTGGAGATCGGCTGTCAAATACAACTTACTGTGTCACTTCTGACACACAGGACCAGCAGGAACTATTCCTAAAGGATAAAATGCAAAAACATGAGAAACGCACAAACATTTCTTTTCAAAGAAGTCATAATAAAAACACATCTGTTTTCAACATACTGCTGACACTGCATATAATACACAAAATCTCAACTGTAACCAACCATCTTTTGTAAACATGCTAAACCACCTTAATTTTAACTTTCCAAAAGTAAAACTCATTCACAGACACTCTGCGTGTCCCCTGCGCCACCCCCATTGAGGCCCTACCTTTTTTTTTCTTCTTCTTGGAAGGCCGGTCAGGAATGCACTTCTCGGAGACAAAGCCCTAATTTAATAGGATGCAGATGTCGACGTGAAAGCCTCACACAGTCCTTCAAGAGCAAAGAATAACACCTCAGCTGGACATCTGTTTCCACTTACTCCTAACCCCCCACCGTACAGACATTAAGGTCAAAATCTGCCTTGCGAGCTCCACGCTCCTCAACCCCCCTCTCTCTTCCTCACTCTAAAGTTGACAAAGACAAAAAACCTTCCTAACTCTTTCCAACCTGCAATAATCAACCCTATTTAAAAACACATGTTATATATATTACTCCTTTTAGGGGCCACAATTTATTTATTCTTAGATTTTTAAAACATTTACTGTGAAGAATTTGCAGAGCACAACAACACAACATACCAGCTTTATAACAAATGCTTGTTACCACCCCATGCAATGGTACTCATTTCATCAACTTTAAATGGATGAACGTCTCAGTAGGTCCAGCTAGAGTTAGAACCTTCAACCCTGATATCAAACTCAAACCTCTGCACCGGGCACATTGGCTCACTGAGTCATTAAAAGCAACCCCAAATAAGAACAACCTGGAAACTTGTATTATACCTAAATGTATGCATTTACTGACGCTTAAGGCACCTTAAAAGCTACTCTAAAGGACAAGAATACTGTTTAAATAGTCTATTTTACCCAATTTAGACTTTGGTATTTGGGGCACTTAAACATTAATATTCTATGATTGTGTTATATATTAATCATCCTCAGAATGTTCGTTACACATTGCAGAGATTGGATATTGGACATCTCTCATGTAAATCCTTAGAAAAATGAGTTTTTTACGCCTGCGCCAAGTGAAATTCCATATGCAAATGTTCTCATTTTTGCTGTTCAACACACCTTAAATAAAATTTTAATGCTAGGAGGTCATAGTATGAGTAGTAAGCTTCATGAATATTAAAAAACGATATAGAAGCACTTATTATTGAAAAAAAAAAAAAAATCATAATTAATAATAATTCCTTCTTATTCAATAAAACCAATCATTTTTGATAATTCCACATGAAAAGCAAGCTGCATCCCTTGCCTATCATTTTTAGACGCATTCATTCAAAAGCCTAAGCACAGAAGCCTAACTTAAAACATGGCAAATGTTTGCGCCACTTTTTTAAAAGGACAATTATTTTAACATTAAAACCGAGAATATGCTTACGCACTTGAAATGTCTTCCTATGATACAAAATAATGAACCTTATTTTTGTAACCTTTTTCAAAACCGCATTCTGAAATGCAAAGGTTCACCCGTGTTTAACTGGGAAAGTCCTTACTGAGTAAACATTCCTGTCTATTCGTAATTGCTTCATGTTGCTTACTTAGCGGCAGCAACAGTGTTGAAAACGTGGGCACGGTGGCAGTCTTATTTAAAACAGCCACAAAACACACAATTTCCCTTTTGAGGCCTTTCATTCCTAGTGAATGTGAATTCGAACGTATTTTTTTTTTTAAGCAATGAACAGTTTTGTACATGTGCGCAATTGCGACTCTATAAATGAAATAACAACATATAGCTATTGTAGCATATAATATGGTTCATTTCTGAATTTTATTTCATTCCTAATTAATATTAATTAACTAACATTTTGCATAACAGACTAAAGACAACAAGAAATACCACAAACACATATTGAGCACATTATCAGACATATACAGAAAGGGGTGAAAACACAATACAGCGCACTTAACAACAACATTTAATAAATAGTGCCATCGCTATTCACGTACAGAAGTTGCACTAATGGGAAAATCACATAAACATTTAAACACACTTTTAACCCACAGATCAACACTCAGAACGGAAACAAAGGACAGCCCACAGACTGTACTTAAACCAAACCATTTGTAAATACTAGTTGTAAGCCATATTTACAAGAAACGCTTCTCAATAGTGTTCCGAAAAACTGCAAAAACAGTCCAACAGACTGCTGTATGTCCAAGAAGCCAAAATACACTCAATTCACTAGCTTTGGCTGGCAGAACACCAAAAATCACCCTGCATATCTCCATTCATAAAATTGCACAGAACAAAGGATCCTTGTTTGTATTATGTCCATATTTTAATTCCCTGGGGATACAAAATCACCAAGGAAGAAATGTGTTTTTATACCTAAACCTATTTAGGTATTTCCTCTAAGGGAGCCGGCTAATTTAATTCACATCTCACTGTGGTACCTTCCAAATAAAGCAACACATTCTTTGATGTGAGCTTGAAACAGGCATGCCAAAAATATTGCAGAATATACAAAATTATACCCCAAGTAGTGCTTAAAGTACTCTTCGTACGTGCACCATTCAAATTTTATACAAAGTAGAGAAAAGTCTCCTCATTACCTGCCTACACAAATTGCAATTCGCATATACAAACCTATACAAATACAAGGTTGGCCAACACAAATTCCAAAATTCCAAAGCTATACCAAACAAATGGTTGTCCAAATTCTAACTGCCAAGTTCTAAATGACCTAACAATCTTTTTTTTAAATACTCATGCCAAAAAGGTTCTCAGTCAGGAGTGACATCATGTGGAGGATCAAAATCAGGAAGATCAGAAATATACTGGGCTGCAGAGACAAAGAATCCCCAGAACCTCCGTGCACAGAGTACCTCCTTAGTAGAGTCCTGTCCTGTCCTCCTCAGTAGATTTCTGTCTTATGACAAGATCACTCCCTCAGATAGCCACTTCTCTGATGAGGTCCCACGTGGGCGCCATTTGTAGAAATCAAAAATCCACTTCTCAGGGGTTCCACTGATACTTAGTTCTTTTAAACTCACAAAGAAGAACTTGACACAGAAGCTGGAATATAAAAGTATATTTTTATTAACCTCAAATAAGTGAGACTTACGTCACACAGAAGCCTTAGCAACTGAATGAGGCAGTCTGCCAGAATGGTCTTACTTCACGTCTTATATACTCTTTATCCTGCCCCAGGCATGTAAGGGAGTTGTACCAATTATATTCCTAAACAAATGGAAAATCTGGAGAGTCAGCAGGTGAGTAGCCTTTGGTGTTTTAGCAGGATATGGGCAAAACATTATAATTACATAGTTCACAAAGGTTAATCTGATTTAGATGGCACTGCAGGGCATGGCATGATTACATGTACAGTATCCCAACCCAAAAGTTAATCATTAAGAATGTCCCAAATTCAACCTCCAAAAGCCGGACAAACCTATAATTGAAAGCATAATCCATGCAATGAAGAAACATAAAAAGAAACAGTAACAGATGATGAACAAGATAAGGCATGTGCAAGGAAACTAAAAGTTAACGATGTCCTGAACATTGATTGGCAATCTCAGACAAAGATCGATCAGGGAAATTGGCTTTGCGAGGTCAGTTTCTTACAGTTCATTTCAGAGTCAAAAAGAAACCTTAGTTAATGTATACATGAACTAAGAAGGCCAGGCCACTTTATTCGCCAGGCTACCTTCACAGGCCTACGTGAGGGCAACACAAAATGGTGGCACAGAACAAAATGGAGTCAGACTCGAGAATTACAGAACCTCACTAGTCTACTTGACCCTTTCAGTGATTTTTTTCCAAATAAGTTACCATGCATTAGATGGCCATGGGGCCAGTAGGCGAGGTTACGAGAGCAGGATTCAATCCGAGCAAATCACCTGGGGCGCATTGGTAAACAACTCCCTGATTGCGTGAGTGTGGTTTTGTTTTTCAGAATAGTGTCTCTCACTCACGGCAAACGCACTGGATGGAGAGGGTTTGTATGGGAAACATATGCATGTGAGATAGTCAATGAATTGTTCAGTGATGCTTCGCCATTAGTGTGCGCCGTGTCCGGGCCAGCCATATTAATGGTACGCATTTCACTCCATCAAACCTCTGTGGGCTTGGTGGTAAAAGTGACCTGAGGGATAGCTTTTCTCTGGGACACCTAAAATTTTAAGTATTGTGTTACCACAGGGAAAGCTCTGGAGGCGGCCTGAACCGGTATGTCCTTTAACTCCTGAGGCATTTCTCTGTTAATCCAAGGCCTGCGGTTCTATGTAACCTGTGATGTAGTTCTGATGTGTGCGATCTGAGACTGAAGTTTTATGACGCCACATTTCCTAATTTATTTGATCAGCGGGGCAGAGGTGCAGGGTTGCATGACGTACCTTAAAAGTCGGACTCTCAATGACCCATCCCCCTTTGAAAAACCCCATGTACATGAGCAGCAAAAGACACCCACTTTCACACAACCATTTTGTTTAGATAGTAACACTATGTCAATAGTGCAGTGTATCTTAAAACTTAAATATGTAATGTTAAATACAAAGTGAAAGTCGGCCTGGAAGACAAGTAAGAAGATAAACAAGCATTTGCAATGCAATAGGTCTCACATTTACACGAGTTTGAGATATTGACCTTGCAAATGACAATGCCTTTTATTTTTGTTTTCGTTTTTAAAACATAAATAAAAGGCATGTAATTTACAATACTAATAGATTAAACTTGCGTAAATGCGAGACCTATTGCATTGCAAATGCTTGTTCCTGTTGTTTTAACTACTCAATATACCCCCACACCCTTCTCCACCATTGGCTCTCTGCGAGGGCGTCAGTTTCAATGGTGCATCAGATGCAGTTGCACCGGGTCCCCTGAGAAAGGCTAAAATATGGCAATGTTTTATAACATCTGGTCAAGCTGGCACAGAAGGCTTAACATTCTCCCTCCACATGCACAGAGTGTGTTATGCCGCCACAAATACCGGTGCCAGCCTGGAGCACTGGTCCTCTTGTAATCTGATTGGTTCTTAAACATGCCATCTGGGAGGGCCTGTGAGGTGTCACGGTTACGCAGAGACGTGAGGTTGTGCCATTGGCATCCAAATATTGACTTGTAGAAAAAGTGGGCTGGCGGCCTATTCTCCTTAGAAGATTGTTCAAGGTCTCCCGCCTCTGGGCTCGTGAACTGCATGTCGCTGCTGTAGAAGCACTCCATACAGCGAGGGGTGAAGGGGGCTCCGGAAGAAGTGATATTCAGACTGCGGGTAAACAGTAGGTGTGCAGCAAGCAGCACGAATGGTAATGGTAATGGACTGAAGGTAGAGCTACATTTGGACACGGCTACAATCATCATCAGCTTTAAATACCAGAATCCCCAAACCTCAGCCCAGCGCCCCAAATCCCGTTTGTCATTTTCAGAAAACGCACTATTTTCGCTCCAGTTACTAGGCTGTAACTTTCTGAAAATACAACAACTTGTCCTACAATCGGAGCTTGACATCATCAAGTAATTAGTCATTTTCAACTCACATCCCCACATTCAGGAATACACATCCAGCTCCATGTCTTGTATGTCAAACGTCATCAGATGTCAGAGAATCATTGTAGTACTTCTGTGTCTAGTACACATGCTTGCTTTGTGAAAGGGGGCATGCTTTATCGAGATTTAGGTTGCAAGACACTGGGTCCTGGCCTGCCCAGAGTTGGGAGGCTGAGCAGAGTGCACCAGCACAGGTAATGTTTTATCTGCAGATTATGGTGATGACAAGCAATACCATACCGTGGGTTTGTTCATCCTTGCCTGATCTATCCTTCATCTGAAGAGGTGTACCTCCAAAACGGACAGTTCAATAAAAGCAGCTTTGTTTAAGTTCAATCCATCAGAAACTGACTACCAGCTTCTCCTAGATGATCCTGCCCAACCATTCAATGCTAGTTAGACGATTGTGTATAGGTTGGTGGAATCTACACATGCCTTTGGTTTTTTTGAGTCTACAGGTGTTATGTTTCCTCCATTTTTACAAAACAAAACCTCAAACAGCCAATACAAGCTTATGCTTTTGAGAAAATGCAAACTCATCTTCCCGTACAGCCAACACAAGCTTATGCTTTTCAGAAAATGCAAACTCATCTTCCTGTCTAAAGTGTGCTTTCAGTTGTTCGGGCTCTTCTTATGCGTATCCACAGACCCTGAAACTCAGCAAATTAGTGCAAGAGCCGGACATTGCAGCTCATAGACACAGCGCAACAATCATTGCTCATCTTTTCCACGCAGCGTTGTCAGAAGTTTAGGCGCCAACTCTTAGGGTCTCAGATTCAGATCATACCTTGCAGACAACACAGGTTCTTTAGAACTGCTCATAGCACTCCTGGTGTACATGTGTATGGAAACCTAATGCGATAAAGATACTGCTCCAGATGTAATGAGAGCTCTGGTATACTACATTTAGATTTTACTCTTCCCCTATCACCACAACCATGACCTTGAGACACTTATAGTCACTGTAACCCCAAATCAGAAACCCGTTCCTCGCCCCGTCTCTTCCACCAGCGCTGTCCCACCTCTCTTCCCCCACGGTCCGGCCCCGCACTCACTCACCCTTGCCTCCGCCGATTCCCAGGTGCGCAGCCAGCGGTCTCCGGTGAAGCTCTGGGTGTTTGTGGCGCTCTTCACACCGCAGCTCCCAGCCCACGGCCGTGGCTCCTGAAATCCCCCGCACACCTCCCAGCTCCAGCAATGAGACACACTTGCTGAACAGGAATCCAGCGAGCGCTAACGAAACTGAAACTTACGGCGCATGGCAGAGTCAGATTCCGACGCGCGCGACCCAATCCCAAGGCGCGCGTCGGAATCCGGCTCTGCCATAGACAATGCTGCGCACGTGGCCAGCTCTTGTCTCCCCTCGTTGTCCGCTGAGCCGACAGCTATAGTTCTCTCAGCGAGAGCGCGCTTTCGCGCGCTTTTCACAGCAAAACCAAAAAACTGATGTGGTCAGTGGCTGGTAAAATTTCCTCTCAGGGTATCAGAATGCTTATTTCCCTGGCTGCACCTCTGAGTGGACAAAGGGACAAAGTGTTTTAGGTGCAAGATGCACTGTGGGATTGTTTGAAGAAGGGCAAACAGGAACTGTTGGAAAATTGGGTAAGGTTACTCCTGGGAACATTTGTTGGATTGGTTAAGGGGAGCCAAGAGTCATCCCTGTCCAGTGGCTAGTGCACTCCAAAAATGCAGCATCTCAAGTAACCGGTCCTAGGTTGCTTGCATTCCCTGTTCAGGGAGGACCTGGGTTGGCAGTTCGAGCTGGACTGGTCCTGCTGGAGCAGAGTCAGGACTGATTGTAAACAGCTGGGTCCCAACAGAGGTGGCCTAGTGGGTAAAAAACAATGGATTGAAATGCAGCCCTGAGCGATTTCCAGTGGTTGAGATTAATTCAAGCACCCCATCCATCACTAGTTTGTTAGCGCTGCTGAAAATGACAGACAAGAGTAGCAGCAGTTGAGGAGCAAAAAAACGATGGGTATGGATGCAACCCCGTACGATTCTCAATGCTTAGTCGAATTGCAAGCATTCCTCCCATCACCTTTTGTTTGTTTTTTGTCATTTTCAGCAGGACAGCCACAAGACCACAAAGGCTCATATCCACTAATAACCCTGTCTTTTTGTGACTCAGTACACAGTGGTCTTGTTTGAAGGAAGAGCATTCTTTATTGAATGGACTATTTCTTACTGATTTTGTGTCTATCCAGATCAACTTGAGCTTGCTTCTTGGAAGATTCTGTATTGAAGTGCTGAGTTTAACATGCCCAGGAAGCTCGACACTCTCCAAGTCTGGAGATGCAGATTCCAATTTGATGTCTTGTACTTTATTTTAAAAGAGCGACAACTCCCTTCACAGAGAAGGTGCATATGGAAAAATGCAAGCTTGTCTCTAAGAATGCTCAGCTATCACTATGCGAGGTCAGTTCACTAAACGATCGTGTTATTTGGAAGGTCTCAGAGACTCATGATTTGCTTGCTGTTCTTCCTGTGGCCAGGCCCTGCAATCAGGCTCTACCCCAAAGCCCCTCAGACGCACATGGCTGACTATGCAATGTAACAATATAAGGGTTTTCATTTCAAGTAAGACACACCTCCTGACTTTGTCTGAACGTTAGAACACCAAAATATAAAAAGTGCACCTATTTGCATTCTCAAGGGGTCAGCATAACAACATATGTAAAAGAGACCCATTGTCTTTGTCAAAAAGACACTAATAATTATAATCAAACATATATTTCATAAATCCACACATCGTTTTTTTTGGGAGGTGAGATTTATATTACACGAACTCGACCAGAAGATATCAGAGTGCTTTACTTGAGTACCAGTTGCGTTACAGACGAACACATTTAATTTGTAAGGTATGGGGAGATTAATTGATTTGCCCAGAATTACAGGATACTGAGTGTCCCTGCCGAGTGACAAACCCTGTTTCCCAGCTTCAAGATCGACCAGTCTAGCCATTGAGTCACATCCTCTCTCCTCATTCTAATGTTCAATTGAAAAGATTGTCATAAAATATTTACAATAAAAAGACATCAACATGCCTTCAATTTACAAAAAAACATTTTTCAGGTCTCAAAATGCAACTGTGGAAGCCACCACAAGGGGTCCCTGCAGTTCAGCTGAACCACACACAGCTCCATCTTAGAGTGCTTTAAAAAATATAACAAGCTCTCCTGGGGTCATGGATTCAATGACCTAGTAGACTTACTGCATTTTTCTTAAATGCTACTGTCGGGCTGCTGTACTTTCTACAACAGTACATCATTACACCACAACATTGACAAAAGAATGGTTGGTGTCACCCTTGCCTATTCTAAAGTGCAACCAGGATGAATAAATATACTTTTAAAAATCCCTACAGCAATATGGGAGGATATTTGCCCAGCAGTGAATAATACAAAAGTGGCTCCTGCTGCTCATTTATTATTCTCTTTTTTTTTTGCCTTTTTGTAATGTTGTGAGTGCCCTGGCGCCCAGCCATGGCACCCACTCTTTTTTAGGTTTCGACCTGGCGAGAGCACGCAGTGCTCCGCCCAGGCCGGAATCTTTTGAGTTACAGTATGGATGTTCGTCACGCCTCTTTTTCCCATTGGCTAGCTCCAAAAATGGACACTAGCCATTGGCAAACAGAGGCGTCTGTCATCCTGCGAGGCGACTCGTGGGCGTTTCTGGAGAATTTTTCTCATCCGGCCCCTTTTGTCACGTCAGTGCGGCGGTGGGCGGGGTTTATTTTTTCCGACGTCGAGGTTTCATTTGGTCATTCCACCGCCGGAGGAAGTCAAGGTGAGTGCCTTTCTTGCCGTTCCCTCCCGCTGTCCGTGTGCCTGCCCGCCCCCCTCCCGCTGTCCGTGTGCCTCCCGCTGTCCCCACAAAAATGAGGCCACATTGTCTCCTCTTCCCTGATACTTATTCCAAATGGAGGCAGCACTAAACGCGATTCAGCACTAATCCGGCGGTAGGCGCGGGTAAACGCGTGTATACCCGAAATCCACAGTAAAAATTTAGACCCGCTTAGATTAATTGCCTTTCGTCAGAGGGTCATAACAGCAGGGTTTTTGCTCAACCCTACTAGGGATGGGAAGCAGAAGGAGGGTTCGAAGCTGCAGTAGGACCACGGCTAAAATAAACTGTATGTGAATTCTCCTCACACAAAACACTTTCATTTACGTTAACACCCATCCGGTTTGGGCAGGATAAGGAGCCCCCCACCACCACCCTCTGGATGGCAGTGGATAGGACCAAGCGAGGCGGACGCCATATATACCCGAAAGGCAGGGTGAGGCCGCCGGAAGAAATGATGAGCGGCGAGAGAAAGGGGGTTCGGGCGATAGACTGATGGCAAATGATTCACCCAGCCTGCGATTAGGGGGGGTCGGCGATGACGGGATTCGAGCCCCTCAGGCTATTTATGTTACAAATACGGGACCAATTTCACTTTTAAGAAACGTGACTAAACACCAGGCGAGTTTATGCGGATAGGCACGGCCGAAAGGCGTTACTCAGAGTAACCTCCCCTGCCCAACAAGTCATGCATTTAGACATATGCAGCATTTACTTGCAGCGCTCAGAATTTTAAGGTTTCCAGTTTAAACGTTTTCTTGCTCCGTGGTGTTATTAAGCCTTCTGGAAGTCCCATGGAACTGAAACGTAGCATATTATGCCTATGGACTGCGAACTGAAGCCACTGTACCTCCCTGAGAAAAGGGGGGGTGGCTAACAGAATAGGGGACTAGGTCAGAAGAGGCAATAGGTCACACTTCTGAGGCTGCGGTAAAGTGTACTTTGCTTAGGGTCAGTTCCAGGTGGACTAAATCCCTCAAGTCTAGGCTGCCGGTAAGAGAGGTGTTGTGACCTGCCAAGAGTGCTATCTCTCGAATAGAGAGGGTTTCCTTTTACGTCAAACATATTCCCGTGCCTGGGAATGCCTTACACTCCCCGTGCAAACAACAAAAGGGGAGACCTTTTCTTAATTTAACTTTCTTGCGTTTTTTTTTTACACAATGCTAGTCCTAAATGAGTTCTGTTGGTAAATCTATAAAGTGCACTATAATAGTATAACGTTAGACGTTTTGTGGTGATTTCATGTTAAGGTCTTCAGTTCTCAGTATGGCAGCTTAGGTACGACAAGGGCAAGACTGGGCGCCCTCTGGGGTAGCGTCACTTAGTCTGTCTTCCGTGTGTACGGGCCTTAGTCTGTGCTCTGAGTTGGAAGTAGCAAGACCAGCCCGAGGGGTGGGCCCATGTGTGGGGGGGGGGCTCCTGTACGGCATCTGATGTAGTGGTGGGCGCGGGATGGAACTCTGACAGCAGCGAGGGCCAGCGGCAACTCTGATCCCAGCCACTGGAGAAGCAGGCATCACACAGTAGGCAGCTGTGTGGCTCTGGTGCCCCCAGTCGGCTGCAGAGGGACCACCCAGCAAACGTAAGAGCCTTCTCACTGTAAGGCAGGTAGGCTGTCTTTTCTGTTCTTCCCTGCACCTCTTCCAATCCATGCTCAGCTTTCATTTTCTTTTCAGAGTTTCGCTTTTCTGTTGCCTGTTTTGTCTGCGAGATCGAAACTCCAGTTTATTCATTGCTTCCTGCTGAGAGATCAAGAACTTCGTTGGTCCCCTAAGGGGTGTGGTGTGCCATCTTAAAAGGGGTACCTCAAACTTCCACGGGTGTATGTTTCTCCGTAGCTGCTGCTTATGTCTGGCATTTCCATAATTTCTATGTAATTATGAGTGACATTCAACGACTATGAGTGACACTTTCTCAAGATCAAAATCAAGCGATGACCGAGTGGAAACATATCAGAAATTACACCCATTTGAGCAACGAGAAACTCAAAAAAGATCTTAAAACTGCTGCAAAGCACCAGGGAACTAAGGACACTGCAGGATGGATAAGTGTGTGTGCCAACCTTGCAACACATCTCACATTAGTGGCCTTTTTCTGTTAACACACTTTTATTAGTAATGTGACTGGTAGCGCATTCTCTCGGTCCTGCATGAAATCATACTCGTAACTGTACACATTCGGTGTTTGACATCATGACGAATAAACCAACTACATGTGTGCGGAAAATAAATTAGCATGACAACCACCACTGCCCCCACCACTAGTGCACGTGCACCACACCTTCAGCATGCTTTACTCAAACCATTCTGATGTACTTAGGAGGCAGCTTTTGATTTGTTTGAGGATGTGTAGAAACTGATTTGTGGAAGAAACGTGAGCTGTCAAAAGTATTATGTTATGGAGACAGTCTGAGACTTGTATGTTTAATGAGTTTCGAATCTGCAGTTTCCAGGGATGTGATTGAAAGGACCAGGTAGAGCACGCTAGGACATGAACAGGCTCTGGTCACTTGTGTACATTTTGTGCCTTTGGGAGGAGTTGTGTGGTGGACATTGAAAGTCGAAACCATCAGCAGCCTGGAAAACAGTCGTTCTCTCCTAGCATTTCTGCTGAGGTAGCCAAAACAATTCCAGGCACTGCTTATTATGTTTATTTTTGGCGATCCTGTGTCCCTTTTACTTCCCACATACACATTATGAAATCATGTAGTCCGACAGCTTATGGTCTGTCTGTGTGAACAAGTAGCTTTCCCAGCGCTCACGGAAGTAGCACAGTTATTACCACATAGTTGAAAGCCCAGATATGATTAAGTGAGCTTAGAGCTTGAATGCTGGTAAATACGTCACACATGTGTTCCTGCTGATGAGATGTTGACGACGTGAGTAAGCGTGTTCTCCACCACGGTATATTCAGGTGGGATGGCGTAGCCAAGAACACACTGACGGTGATAGTGTGGAAACTGCCACTTTAATTAAACAGGTGCACACAACTCAATCTAAAACCTTGGCACTGAGCCTTGGCACTGAGCCTTACATACCTTAATATCAGCTGCCTCTGTATTTCAAAGAGTGATGGAGGGTGTTTTGGTGTGTGTGTGTGTGACTGCTCCAGTGTGTGTGTGTGTGAGACTACTCCAGTGGATGTGTGTATGTGACTGCTCTGGTTGTGTGTGTGTGTGGGGGGCTCTGGGTGTGTGTGTGTGGCTCTGGGTGTGGCTGGCTCTGGGTGTGTGTGGCTGGCTCTGGGTGTGTGTGGCTGGCTCTGGGTGTGTGTGGCTGGCTGGCTCTGGGTGTGTGTGTGTGTGTGGCTCTGGGTGTGTTTGTGGGTGGTAGTAATTGCTGTCTGCTGAGCTCGTCCGTAGGGTACAATAGTTCTCACATTTGTGAGAGATTAAGCTATTGGCAATGTAAATGACAATGCCATTTATTTATCTGTTTTCAAAACCAACACATAAATACAAATTTTGTCACTTACAATGCCAATAGCTCTAACTTCTCCAAAGGCGAAACCGTTGCATTGTAAATGCTTGTTTTAATAAGTTGGAAGTAGTGGGGGAGCCTCAAGTCCCCCACAGCCCCTGCTGGCTCCATCAGTATTTTTTTTCAGTGGGGACACACAACTTCCAAAATTGCTGAGGGTCACGTAGAAGACCCAGTGTGGCTGTGACACAAGCCTGCTCCGCAGCCAGGCCCCTTTGGCGTTCTGTGCGGAGCTGGCATCTTTCCTTTGCCGGCTGGGAGCAAAGTTGTGTTCCCTGGCCAGAAGACTACGGACAGTGAATAAAGTTTATACCCCTACCTACACTTTCTGAGGCAGAGAACACCAGGGTCCGGGGGAATGAGGTCCTTGCGACACTGCAGCTGTATCGGTCCCTGGGGTGGGGGGATAATGGGGTCCCCGGTGTTGATCTTGGACTAAGGCTTGGTGAGGCCAGGCATATGCCTTTCCTCAAAATGTAAAATGTAACTATCAGCCCAGTGGGATGTTGTCCCCAAGGCATTTGCAAGGCTTGGAGAGGGGCCGACATGCCCCCTCCCCTAAATGTATAAATCGACATTGGGGTATGGGTCTGTGGGGCCTCTGAAAGGCTTGTGGAGGGAGGAGTGCACGACCCCCTCACCCAAAAATATTATCACTGACCCCCCGGGCCCTGCCCCATCCCTGGGCCTCATTTTTTAAAAGGGTGAGAGCCTGCAATTTATTTTTGCAGTGTCGCACATCTGTAGATCCGTGGCACCAATTTAAAAACAGATGACTGTTTTGGCTCGGGTAGGATCCCTCCAGGATGCACCCAAAAGCCCTTCGGGGGTATGGTATACCCCCACCCCCTCATGGTATATATGTTTTATAACTTTTTTTGTAAAAGAGTGGACTGAGTCCCCGAGAACTAAAATGGCTCCTCCCACATCTTTGTTGTTGTGGTGGAAGTCAATCAGATATTCTTTTAGCTCTGTCAGATCCACGAATCCTTAGCAGCATGAAATATCTATACATTTTGAACCTTCATTTCTCAAAAACGAATGGATGTATTTACAACAAATCACAAAAAGTACACTTTCTAGACCGCTATCCATCTCTCTGCCAAATTTGGTATAATTCCATTCAGCAGTATTTACGTTATTGCTGTTAATTTTTCTAATGGAAAATTAATGGACAAATCACGTTTTGGGAACCCTCCTTTTTTCTCAGCCCCTGCTTGACAATCACCCCAAAAAAATCCATCAAGGAGCTGCGGTTGATGTGACTTTTTTGGGAAATTTTATTCAAGATTAGTGAGTACCAAAATTATTAGCAAACCAAAAAAATCAATTCCCTTTAGAAACAGGGTGCTACCTATAACTACCCAGTGGCAACTGCCACTTGGAGATAGTATCAAGAACAGAAAGCAAACATGAATCTAAGGTCCTCGTGAACTTTTAGTACATTTAAATTCTTCCCATGCTCTATTCCCTCAGCAGCAAATCTTTCCAGTTGCTAAGGACTGTCATGGCTAAGGTATATGCATGGTGTCAACTCTGCTTCCTTCTTGCATTATGGTGAATTGGCATCTGTACTTATTCTGCTGTTTCACAGGTTTCAAGCAAACATAATATTCGAGGACAGCAGTCAAGAAAATAATACATTGAACTTTTTAGTCACGATAAGTTAAATACTTAATCACAACTCCCATGCCACCAGGAGATAATTTGCACCTGAATACCGCCCAATAAATGTTCACAACGCAAAGATGGCACGAAGAATGTGAGACAAGAGCACTATTTCAGGTTTTTGTTACTTCAAGTTTCTGTGTCAGCTTGATGGTCATACTGATGTCTGAAGTTTGGTTCCTCAGAAACCCAAACGAGTGAGGTCACTGGACTTTTCAGCCTCGAGATTGAGGGTATGTGAGGTTGAGTACATTTAATAGTGCTGGGATTGGTGTTTACATCTTATTTCAGTTTTGTAGCAATAGTTACTATACATTTTAAAAAAAGAAAGCAACCTTCCTTAATAGTGAATTTGGCCTCTGATTTCCCTGAGGTTGACAAAGCGAGAGTTATCCTTTACTGAGTATTGTGTTTCCTTAAAAGCTATGAGATTGAGGGGTCTCCTATATTGTAAGGGGGAGGTGGGGAAGAGAGAAAAAACAAGCTTCTCATCGAGGAGCCTGCTTCCTGAACAAGATAAATGTGCCCAGTATATTGATCAGCAAAGTTAAGTGCAGCTTGGACATCAGAATATATCTTCAACTGATGCCATAATTTGAAGCTTCTTGGTGGTTCAGAAGAATTTGCATCAATGATAATTTAGAATAAATCTTTGTGAGGCACTGTAGGGAAGCTACCAGATGGATTCTTGAGTCAGCAATTTCAAGGTACACCTTTATAAAAGGCTCTTTTTTCCATCTACATTATGGAAACGATTTTGGTGGTTTGTTCTTTGCTGGTGGTAACATATTTTGCAGGGACACAGAATTTTTATCAGTGAGGCAAAAGAAGATGCCCCTTTTGGGTGTTACGAAGGGAGGTTTGGGTTCAGCTCCGCTACAAAGTTTGAGATGCCCCCTTTCGAAGAAAGGATTCTTGGAAAGCCTCAATAGCGTGGATGTTCTCAAAAGAGGACCTGCTTTGGATGGAGTACCACCATACCTGTTTAGATGTGAACTGGGGGTAGGTCAAGGCACTTTTTATCGTGGCAGCTAAAGTTTTGACTGCTAGATATATAAGATGTCTTTAATTCATTTAAAGAATCCTTGTGCAACCCTCCACTGTAGACAGACATGTGGCCTATTTTACGAAATGTACCATAAAGTTTTCACCATAGTTGAGGGTTGTCATCATGCAATGGAAGCACTCCCTTTACATTCCATTTTCAGCTTGACCCCGGGTTCGTACTCAAGCATTTAAAGCCCCACCCCCTCCCCCCAATTTTTTAACCTACCCAAATATTTCGTTTCAAGAATGCGGCAGCACAGATCTGGAAATGAAAACGGTCCTTTCACTGAGATGGGATGTTATGAATATTGTCCTGCACCGCCCTCTTGGAGTCAGATTTAAATACTGAATGGCTTTCCTTAGGCTGTACAGTGGGACCCGCTGGGTTCAAAGGGTATCAGATTGTTGGTACATCTGAGGATTGAGTGGAATTTAGGGTTTTGTGGCTTTACTGAAGATTTTTAGGGGGAAGAGGTGACGAGATACTACATTTCAAAATATGATTGGTTGTAGAATAATTTAGGGATACTTCCTAATCGCTCTCAGTCAGTTGGAACACTATATCTCTGCATTTTTTGAGGTTCTCAAGCCTAAACTATTTGCATGTCCCCAAAGTCTGTACAGATGGGGAGGGTGGCACAGGAATGGCGGCGCAGGGCCTTGTTTCTATATTTATTACCTTTTCCTAACCCTAAACACAACAAGTACTATCCGTTTCTTTTCTTTTTTTTTAAGTCACTTTGGGCCATTTGAAGTCTTAATTACTTTGTTGTGTTGGAAGAAAACATACTCGTGAATTACAAAAAGACAAATCCAATCAAAAAATGTTCTTTCCTCTTTTTCCATGAGCGCTTATACTTTTCTAAACAAATCTTTATATTTTAAAATGTATTTTTTACTTGTACCAGCAGGTACATACATCTGTTATTCATTTAGCGTAACGCAAAATAAAAAATTTAAGCTTTCTGCTTTAAATGCAGACATGCATTTCCTAAAAGAATTGATTGCTTTGCATTCTTAAGCAAGAAGGTAAACATAAAAGATAACTGTGTAGTTATATACATAATTTGTATACATATATTTGTATTCATACATTTTTTTAAACAGTTTTTTATTCTCTCTTAGGGCAATTCCCACTTAACTGGTGGTATGAGGAAGTTTTTGTGATGTGGTGCCGTAATGCATTACCTATGCTAATTGGCCCCTGAGAGCTTTATTTTCTAGGTTTTGTGCCATGACGACCCCTTCCATTATTATGAAATAAACATTAGATTAAATACCTTTTTCTTTTGCTATCTCCCTGCTACAGGAGGTGGCATTACATTTTAGCTTTTGCGTGTAAAGGAGAAAGAATCGAGGCAAAGGCAGAACAAACCTATAATTGTTTTTAAAAAATGACCTACAGCTGCTCACGCCCCCTCTGCTGGCAGACAAACCGGATAACTCGTGTCGTCCATAACCTTTGCACCATGGTGGAGTGGTGAATACATTCATAAGATGTGCACTGTAACCCTGCTTCTCTGGTCTAAAATCTCACACATGTCAAATTCTTGAACATTCTATATATTGTAAGTATGCTATACAGTGCGGCACACATGCAAAGTGTGGAATGTTTGGATAATTACATCATTTCTCCCCTTTAGTGCCTGCTTCTGCGCAGCGTTATTTTTTGATGCAAAGCCTGGTCTAGCTGTCTTAGTAGATCAGCCTTTCCAAGAAAAACTAAAGATGCTTGCGCTGATCCATCTAAGGTTTAGCCAAGTAACGCCCTCTTAACACAACATGACGCAAAGTGGCACCAATCGCTACTGGCACTGAGAACTTTCCAGCCCAAAATGCATCTTGCACTGGAAAGTAAATGCAATTGCAAACGGTTGTGTTGCTTTGAGTCACTGAGTGATTATGCCCCGGTGCAAACCCTTAGTAAATCTGCTCCTCGGTGTCTTTGCCACCAGACCAAAAACGTGACATACCCACTCTTTGGGTTGCGGGACAGATTTGAAAGCTTTGCGGAGTCTTGGACATGAGTCAGGTAGAGCTACTTTCATATAAGGAGGTGTTCCAAAGGTAATTGCACAAGCTCCAGTTCTGTGACTTTTATAACACACAACATATGCATGCACACACACATGTATAAGCGCTGCAGTGTGAATGTACAGCTCTGCTTCAAATCTGATCAGAGACAGTTGAAAGAATTGTCCCAGGAGAGCAATTGTCTATATTACAAAATCACTACATGCAATTGAGAACCATTGACCATTCTCTCCTAGGAGACTGCCCACACTGATCTGGAATAGATTTTATGTCTTCAAAGAATGGGAAACAAACCAGCAGGCCAGTCAGAGAGTCAGAACGCGGTGAGGAAGAGGTCACTGCATGAGCTTTGTAAGGTGAATTACCAGTTAACACTAATTAGCAGCAAGAAGCAGCACCGTCAATAGGCCTAAACGTGCTGAGTATAGTTTTTTACGAGTCCAACATGTATCTTGTGTTTAATGTTGCATCATTTGTGTCTTCTGCTCACTACAAGAAAACAGAAAACCTGTAAAGGAGGCCATTTTTGCATCAGGTTTCATGCGTGAAGACAACAAGAATATAGGGCCACATGTACAAAGTATTTGAATGGTTACAAAGTCTCAAATTCCACATTTGTGACAGTTAAAATTCTTTTCCTATGTAACAGTCACATTTTTAGGAGTTTTTCTGACTCCTAAAATAGAATTCGAAATTGATATTGAGTCAATATCTGGAAGGAGCATTTTTTAGGCAACCCTTTCAACCACTGAATCAGTATCTTATGTATCAATGTTTTGTGACCGAAATCCCAAGCAAAACATTGTAAATTTACTGGCACATCAAAGGAAGTGGCAACCCACTTGCAAAAAGAAAGGGGTCCAATCGGGAGCCCTTGCACTTTGTGAAAGTAAAAAATAAGAGTTGGCTTTGGTCCAGTAGATCACTGGAAACTCTTAAACTCTTAAACAAACTTTTTTTAAAAAGTAACTCCAGACAGTTTCCTTTAAGGAACACGGTCTGACTTAAAAAAATGTTTATCGAAAATCAGTCATGGTGACCTGGTGTCCATTGTAGACCACAATCTCTGGAATTATGGGCAATCAGATTAAGGTACAATTTGCGAGCTCTCTAATGCATATTAATTATGTAGGTCAGATTGCAACTGAAATAGTTCGTTTTTTTTACGTAATGACTTAATAATACATCGATCAGCTCATAAAAATATCTAGTGGTCACAAATTGCAGCCAGTCTGTTGACATCAGTAAATAGAAAATCTCATCCATAGATTTTTACTACCCAAATCACATGCTTAATTAATCTACACCCAGCCGCGACCGGTAGTGGGAGTACAGGCCGGGCTTTGACGTGGGGAGAGGAAGGGGCAGGGTAGTAATGTATGGATTACGGAGTTTAACAGGTAAGTAAACATATAAATAAATAAAACGAATTTCGTTGTACGCACTGCATTGCATTTGGTGATGCAGTGCACACAACCAAATTCGTTTTATTTATTTTTATGTTTACTTACCTGTTAATCTCCGTAATCCATACATTACTACCCCCGTCCCTGTCCCTCCCCCTCCCCACGTCACCGCCCGGCCGGTACTCCCCCTACCGGCCGGGCTGTCTACACCTGCAAAAGGGTATTAACATCACTCATTTAGTAAAGTAAAGTATATATGTTTAAGCAGTACCTACCACTACAATGGTCTCAAGGCACCAGCAACAGAAGTCAGCAGATAATCATAGCTGGTCCAGGCCAGGGATGTCACTGGCCAACAACCAGGTCTTGATGGACTTTTTCAATGGAGTGTCTTGGTGTGAGGGGGTTGAGAGAGGGAGAGGAAGTTACAGAGGAAGGCACAAAACATAGACAAGGCATGACTGCCGGTGGACACTACTTAACGACTCAAATCTCACTCTCTTGTGTTCTGGAATTGCTGCACTGCCTTTATTTTATTTATTTATTTAGCAATTTATATAGCGCCTGGTGACCCGAGGGCATCCCCGCGCTGTTAATATTGAGTCCTGCTGAGGGGGTGGGAGGTAGAGGGTTTATTTAGGGAACAGAAGGGTTTTAAGTTTTTTCCTGAATGTCAGGTGGTTGAGTTCCAATCTGAGGGAACGTGGGAGAGAGTTCCAACCGGTGGACGCCTTAACAGAGAAGCGTCGGCCTCCAGTGCGTGCTCTTTTGAATTTAGGGATGTTGGCCAGGTGCTCGTTCTCCGACCGTAGGGCCCTTGGTGCCGTGTAGGGGGTGACCAAACCCCTGAGGATCGCAGGTCCCGATCCGTTAATTAGTTTATGGGCCGTACACATGGCCTTGAACTCCACCCTTTGGCGGACTGGCAACCAGTGCAGCGCCTTGATGGCGGGTTTGGCGGATACTCTAGGAGGTACGCTCATAATTAGGCGGGCTGCAGCATTCTGGGTTCTTTGCAGTCTCGCTAAGGTGGCTTCCGGCGCACCTAGATAGACCAGGTTGCTGTAGTCCAGCCGTGACAGTATGAGGCCCTGTACTATTAGTTTCCTGGACACGGGCGGTAGGAGGGGGAGAATTTTGCGAACAGTTCGCAGAAGCCCCAGACAGGTTCCGGCGGTTTTGGCCGCTTGGGTCTTCATTGAGAGAGCGGGTTCTAGCCAGACTCCGAGGGTCTTGATTTCGTGTTTCGGGGTGGGAATTTCCCCGAACACGTCTGGCCATATTGCCGGGGGGATGGTCGCCCATTGTTTGCCCATGAGCATCACCTCGGTTTTGGAACCGTTGAGTTTTAATGACGATTCACACATCCACCCATGAATTTCGGTAAGACAATTTGGTAATTTGTCTGGGTGGTCGTCAAGTTGGGAGAGGGAGACGACTAATTGTGTGTCGTCGGCGTAGCTCACGATTTTTATCCCGTATGGTGTTACCACATCTTCCAAGGGGGCCATGTACACATTAAAGAGTGTAGGGCTCAGGGAGGAGCCCTGAGGAACCCCGCTGGAGAGTGGGAGTGTGGCCGAGTGGAATTCGCCGTCCCAAACCTGGAATGTACGTTCAGTGAGAAAGGACTCTATCCATTTGAGTGCCGTCCCGGTGAGCCCTGCTTCAGTCAGTCGGTGAAGAAGAACACGGTGATTAACCGTGTCAAAGGCGGCACTCAGATCCAGGAGGATCACTGCCACTGATCCCCCTGAGTCTAGAATGCGCCTTGCTTCCTCGATGACGGCAAGCAGGGCGGTGTCTGTGCCGTGTCCCGGACGGAACCCAGTTTGGGATTGCCGCAGGATGTTATTAGTCTCGAGAAATCTGGAGAGTTGACTATTCACCAGTTTCTCGGTGATCTTGCTAATCCCCGGGAGAAGTGATATGGGCCGATAGTTAGCCATATCAGTAGGGTCGAGCTGAGGTTTTTTAAGGAGTGCCTTCACCACTGCCTTTTTCCAGCTGTGGGGGACTGATCCTTGAGCAAGTGAGCTGTTGATAAGCTCCGTGATTGTAGGGGTGATAGCGGGGGCCACGTTTTTAAGGAATCTCAGAGGTGCAGGGTCTAAAGGAGATCCACTTTTTATTTTATTCAATATCGTTTCCACCTCATTGGGCGTTGTCGGCTTGAATGTCTCGAGTTGGGGACGTAGTCCCGTCTCATTGGGGGGTTGAATAATGTTTCTACGGGAAGGGGAGCTGGAGGGAGGGAGGGATGTGAGGATACGGGCAATTTTGTTGTTGAAGTATGAGGCTAGGTCATTACTTCTATCTACCTGAGGGGTGATGGGCGAGGAAACGATGGAAACTTTCAGAAGCTCCTTCACAATGAGATAAGATTCCCTAGAGGAATTGGAGGATTCCTTTATCCTGGTGTCATAATGAGAGGCTTTGGAGAGCTTGATTGCGGTTTTATAGGTTTTGACTGAGGAATGGTATGCCTCTTTGCTGGCGTTGTGCCAGTCTTTTCTCCAAAGCCGTTCAGCTCTTTTACAATTTTTGCGGAGCTGGCGGAGCTCTGGGGTGTACCACGGGGCAGAGCCGATGTTGTTGGTCTTATCTTCGCGCATTCTGAGTGGAAGCACAGAGTCAAGGGAGGTCGTGATCCAGTTTCTGAAGTTGCTATCGGCGTTGTCCGGGATATTGTCGAGAGTAGGGGTGGTAGATGTCAGGGTGTTGGCCCATTCTTCAATCGGTAGTTTGGACCAAGTCCTGCCTTTGGTGAAGGAGGGGGGTTTCTGAGGTTTCTTGAGGGGTCCTGGGAGTTGGAATAGGACCAAGAAGTGGTCCGTCCAGGGAAGGGGAATGGAGTCTATTTCTTGCATCGCGGGGGTGCTGGTGAACACTGGGTCCAGCAGGTGGCCTTTGATGTGAGTGGCTCCTGAGTTAATGAGACGAAGGTCCGAGGCCGCTAGTTCGGAGATCAGGTCGGCTACTCCAGAGTCTGCCGTATCTTCAAAGTGGATGTTCAAATCTCCCACTAAGATGAAGTTCGAAGCGGAGTGAGCCTGTGTTGCTACCATGTCTAGGAGGGCATTGGAAAAAGGGCCGGGGTGGCCGGGGGGACGATAGATTAGAATCCCTGAAAGGGAGTTCGTAGGGTCAAGTTTAATTGAGAATAGAAGACTTTCCGAGTCTGGGATTTGTGCATCGCTAACATTGCAAGTGAAGAAGTCACGGTAAATAATGGCGATGCCTCCCCCTCTGCCAAGTGGTCGAGGGAGGGACTGGATGAGGAATCCCTGAGGTGTGGCTGACACTGTGTCCGAGTCAGAGTGTGGGGTGAGCCACGTTTCCGTTAGGAAGAGAATGTCAATCTCACAGTCTTCTATAAGATGGTGGATTTGTGTCGCATGTTTAGGGAGAGAGCGACAATTGAGTGAGGCAAGTTTGAGGGTTGAGTGCTTCAGTACTCGTGTCGGGATTTGAAGCTGTGCAGGCTGGCAGTTCGTGCATCTGGCAAAGGGTCCATCCATGTCATGTATATATCTGCATGAGGAGGCGAGGGAAGGCCTGAGGCTTAAAAGATCACGGCGGGAATATGTGATTTTGGCGGAGGCTCTGGCAGCCAGGGGGTCTGGCCCTAGGCCCGGTCGTGCGCGGACGGGCGCAGACGGGCTTGCCTTAGGCGCGCCTTCGGCGCGCAAACGGCGCTCCCGCTGCGCTCGTCCGCTGCGCTGGGGGGGTCGACACATTTGTGCCGGAAGTTAGTGGGCGTGGCCTCGCAGGGGGCGTGGCTTCGCCTTTAGCGTGCTCTCGGTAATGGTGATTCCCCGAGGCTGATGAGCTGGATTTTTTGGCTTTTTTGGCGTTTGTATGTTTAAAAAGAACAGTGCAAACAAGTTATTTCAGTGACAGTTTTAAAATCGAGCAGGTTACAAACACCTCCGGCTTTCCGCCTCAGAGGCTATCAAGTGATTGGGGATCGGTGCGCTAGGAGAGCGTTTATAGGCTGGGTCGGTGGGCGTGGCCTCGCAGGGGGCGTGGCTTCGCCTTTAGCGTGCTCTCGGTAATGGTGATTCCCCGAGGCTGATGAGCTGGATTAGCGCGTGTCAGCAGCGCTTCCAGTAGGTAAGGCAGAGCGTTTGTATGTTTAAAAAGAACAGTGCAAACAAGTTATTTCAGTGACAGTTTTAAAATCGAGCAGGTTACAAACACCTCCGGCTTTCCGCCTCAGAGGCTATCAAGTGATTGGGGATCGGTGCGCTAGGAGAGCGTTTATAGGCTGGGTCGGTGGGCGTGGCCTCGCAGGGGGCGTGGCTTCGCCTTTAGCGTGCTCTCGGTAATGGTGATTCCCCGAGGCTGATGAGCTGGATTAGCGCGTGTCAGCAGCGCTTCCAGTAGGTAAGGCAGAGCGTTTGTATGTTTAAAAAGAACAGTGCAAACAAGTTATTTCAGTGACAGTTTTAAAATCGAGCAGGTTACAAACACCTCCGGCTTTCCGCCTCAGAGGCTATCAAGTGATTGGGGATCGGTGCGCTAGGAGAGCGTTTATAGGCTGGGTCGGTGGGCGTGGCCTCGCAGGGGGCGTGGCTTCGCCTTTAGCGTGCTCTCGGTAATGGTGATTCCCCGAGGCTGATGAGCTGGATTAGCGCGTGTCAGCAGCGCTACCAGTAGGTAAGGCAGAGCGTTTGTATGTTTAAAAAGAACAGTGCAAACAAGTTATTTCAGTGACAGTTTTAAAATCGAGCAGGTTACAAACACCTCCGGCTTTCCGCCTCAGAGGCTATCAAGTGATTGGGGATCGGTGCGCTAGGAGAGCGTTTATAGGCTGGGTCGGTGGGCGTGGCCTCGCAGGGGGCGTGGCTTCGCCTTTAGCGTGCTCTCGGTAATGGTGATTCCCCGAGGCTGATGAGCTGGATTAGCGCGTGTCAGCAGCGCTTCCAGTAGGTAAGGCAGAGCGTTTGTATGTTTAAAAAGAACAGTGCAAACAAGTTATTTCAGTGACAGTTTTAAAATCGAGCAGGTTACAAACACCTCCGGCTTTCCGCCTCAGAGGCTATCAAGTGATTGGGGATCGGTGCGCTAGGAGAGCGTTTATAGGCTGGGTCGGTGGGCGTGGCCTCGCAGGGGGCGTGGCTTCGCCTTTAGCGTGCTCTCGGTAATAGTGATTCCCCGAGGCTGATGAGCTGGATTAGCGCGTGTCAGCAGCGCTTCCAGTAGGTAAGGCAGAGCGTTTGTATGTTTAAAAAGAACAGTGCAAACAAGTTATTTCAGTGACAGTTTTAAAATCGAGCAGGTTACAAACACCTCCGGCTTTCCGCCTCAGAGGCTATCAAGTGATTGGGGATCAGAATAATACTGCCATTGATGATTATGAGTGAGGAGCAGCACATCGGCCTACTTAATTTATTGAAGCCAGTGAGTAATGTGTAGCAAAGAGGTTGTTGCAGTAGTCTAGGCAGCTGAAAAGAATGGAATATACATGCATCATTGGTGAAAGAAAGAAAAAGGATTCCACATAGGCCGTTCCACATAGGCCGTTCAGCTGGAAGAAACAGGTCATTCCAACTGCATTGATCTTTAGAGAAATTAACACTGTTTGGTCTGTAGTAAGCCAATATTATTGATCAAGGATTCATGAGTGGTAGCTTACCAATGAGTGAAGCCAACAAGATATGGCTCAGAAATCCTATATGGTCTCGAAATCCTATACTCCTTAGGGCACACATCAAGTTACGATGAATGGGTGATGTGTCTTTAATGGCAAGAATAAGAGGGATAAAGGCAGGGTGGAGGCATTCACTAATATCCTGAGAGAATACAGTTTGGTTGTGACAAGGTCAAGGAGCATAATGCCCGTAGTGGGAAGGATAGTTGGTGAAGTCTGAAGAATGCGTGGAAGGTCAACTGGGAAAGAACTCATGCTGGGATGGCTAGGAACAAGAGCAGCAAGAGAAAAGGACTTTAGAGAGGGGCACTCTGTGTTGGCATGATTTCATTTGAGGGTTGCTTGTACAATGGCAGAGTTTAGTGGATGAGCCAGAGGAATGCCTGATGGGGACAATGATGTGCTGAGTGTCATGTACCTAGTGTAGTACACAACATCAAGTCAGACTATAAGTGCCGGGTATCTAACCTACAGCTGTGCCAAGCAGATGGCAAGATGCAAATCCAGCTGATACATTAGGTAATGCAAAGTTGTGTCTACTTTGTAGAAGTAGGATATATAATGCTTTGAGCAGCAGCAAGACCCAGGATATATAACCAACAGGAGGAAATGGGGGGCTTGGATCAAACTAAAATTCGAGCGCTAGCTCCTAATTGAGAGACTTTAAAAGAGTTTTAAGTTCTTATGTTAAAATATGATTTTTTTTCATTTTTTTATTCTAAAAATCTTTATTTTACGGCATCAGACATATATAACAAAAAAGAAAAAACAGAAACACATTATATCAATTCAATGTATGACAACTATACATACATTGTTATATCTGACACCCCATTTTAAGAAATACTATCACCCCCCTCCGTCCACCCCACTCAGATGGATCCTGTTGAAAGACTAAACTATATCCAAATTAATCCATTTGGTTAACAATCCCCAAATCTTTTCTCCTTTCCTTCTAGCATTTCTACCCCTTCCTTCAAGCACCGATATTTCCAAATGATATACAAATAGTCATTTACTGAACCAAACATGAATAGATGGCGGAGTTGGTTCCAGCCAATCTGCAGCGAGGCACAGTCGCAACACCGTCATTGTAATAAAAACCCACTTACGTTCCGCCTCAATCACAGGTTGGTTAGAAATCCCCAACATAATAGTCTGGGGAGTCAATACAATTGGATAACCCAGAATCTGTCTAAGCGCAGTTCAATTTGGCCTCTTAATTGAAACAGACTAGGACAGGTGGCAAACATGTGTGTACTATCAGCCGCCAGCAATCCACATCGAGAACAATTTATCCCGGAGGTCCCCCCCCTTCTATGGATGCGGGCTGGCATTATGTACAAATCACACCAGGTTTTATAGCATTGTACTTGAATGTTTGCAGAGATACATGCTGTTTGACTGTAAAGAATAGAGTCCTCACACTCTCCCTGCCCAGCTTGTAATATTGTTTGCCATCTGTTAAAATGTTTAATTAGATCATCAGGTCTTTTATCATTAACCATTTAATAAAAGGATGAAATTGTAGGGCAGCCCGCATTTAACTTCTCCAATAACGGGACTTGCAACCATATCCCCGCTCTCCTCATTAAAAATCTCTGACCTGTAAATATTTGAAAAAATATTTATTTTCTACCTCATATCTATCTTTTATGTCCTCAAAAGACATTATAGCTCTATTAGGTATGAGATCCCCAATACAATGTATGCCTTATTTATCCAGTTTTTGAATGATGAATCTCGAAATATTTCAGGGAAAAGGGGATTCATTAAAAAGGGAGAATAACTATGTAACCGCCCGACTTCAAACATTTTCCTCATTGCTGTCCAAACCCGATAAGCACTTAGTAAAACTTTAAATTTAACTCTTTTGAAATAGGCAAAATCGATATGCCGCAATAGAAGGCCCTTCGCTTCTATCCCATAAATCATTTGATAAATAGAAATCTCTGATGTATCTGCCTCAGCAGGATTTCCCACATTTAACAAGTCCCGTATCTGTGTAAGAGTGATCGCTCAATAATATGCTTGAAAGTTGGGGACCGCCCCCCACCCCCCCCCCCATCTCTAGACAGAGTCATTAATCTAAGGGCCCTTCTAGGTCTTTGTCCAGCCCATAAAAACCATGTGACTACTTGATCCAATTTCTTAAACCAAATTTTGACGATCCCAACCGGGATTGCACGAATACAATATAATATTTTGGGGAGAAATATCACTTTAATGATATTGCACCTACCCATTAATGTTAGATGTAGATTGTTAATCCTACGAGCTTCTAAATTGATGTTATGTAGAAGTGGCTTTAAATTAATCTCAACTAACTCCTCTACTTTTGAACTAATTTCTAGGCCTAAATATCTCGCACTAGGAGTAATCTGATGATCAACAAACCTTACATTATCATTACAGATAATTTGCGTTTTTCCCTCATTTAAATGATATCCTGAGATCTTGTTATATTGCTGGGTTAAGATCTTAATCTGACATAAAGCCGGTTGAGGAGTACTTGTCACAATTGCCAAGTCATCTGCATATCCCAGGATTTTGACATCGGCCCCTCTGGTTTGAATAGGATAGATGATTTCATTAGCTTGGATCTTCCTAATTAGCGGGTCTATGTAGATGGCGAATAATAAAGGAGAGCACGGGCACCCCTGTCTCATGCCGCGTGTGATGCTAATTACTCCTGACTGTGCTCCCATTGCTGTGACATAAGCCATAGGATTCTTGTACATACTTTGAATTGCGCCAATTAATCCCTCCCCTATACCATAAATCCTCAGCGATTCCCATAAAAAAGGCCAGGAGACCCTATCAAAGGCTTTCTCCGCATCTAGCAGTATTAAAGCCATAGGGTCTCCTGTAAGCTTGGTGTAGTCAAACAACGTAATAGCACGCCGAATATGATCAATGGTTTCACACCCAGGAACAAAGCCATGTTGTTGTGGCTATATCATTTTCTTAATCACTGATGACAATCTATTAGAAAAGATTTTAGAATAGATTTTAATATCGGTGTTAATCAATGTGATGGGACGGTATGAGCCAGGCTCCGATGGCGGCTTCCCTTTTTTAAGGAATGTAACTATCTTCGCTATTCGCCAAGAATCTGGGGGTCTATTTCCCTTCTGGACTAAACTAAATAACTGAAACATAATTGGGATAAGCTGCTGTTGAAATGTCTTATAAAACTCCCCAGGTATAAGATCTGGCCCCACCACCTTCCCTGTTGGTTGTGATAGTATAGCACTAATTAATTCATCTAATTTTAAAGGGGCACCTAAGATATCCGAATCTTCGGGGGATAGCGGAGTTATTGATAACTCGTTCAGATAATTATATATTTCGGTTTGACTCTCACAGCTATCACTAATATCCTCCAAGTATACATTTAGATAACATTTCTGAAAAGCCAGGAGAATTGCCTCTTCATCCCTAACCAAGCCAATATCTGGATCTCTCATGCTGACAATCTGTGATAATGCTACTTTTTCCTTTGCCCGAATTGCCAACATACGGCCTACCCTTTCATTACATTCATATACTTTCGAGTGCCAGCTTAAATATTTGCTGGCAGACTTAGCTAGGGATATTTCAATTATAGCTGATTTTGCTATTGAGACCTGATTTTGTGCCACTTGAACCTCCCCCCTGTGAAATTACTTGAACGAGATTGGTTTCAGCATCTCCAAGTATTTTATACAAACTCAAAACCTTTTGTTTTTCTTTTTTCTGAGTCCACCACCCATATTGAATGGTCTCACCCCTAATCCCCCTTTTTAAAGTATCCCACAAATTTTGAATACCAGTGCTACCCATATTCTCCTGTAAAAACCTTGTGATCCATTTAGCCATATGTTCTATATATACATTATCCCTGAACAGCCCCCTATTAAACGTCCATTTGGTTAGTTGCCGTCTACCTTGTATTTTAACTTCCAGAACCAGTGGGTTATGGTCTGACATTACCTTAGGAAATTTCATTATTGTTGCGGTTTGTATCAGACATTGGGAAATAAAACAATAATCCAACCTCGAATGCCTACCATGTGGGGCCGAAAAATAAGTAAACCCCGGGTCATTATCTATTGTTTGTGCCCACATGCCTGCCAATCCATGTAACTCCTTTAAATGCATCAAAGACTTGTAAACTTTCAGCTTATGCCCTTGGTATCCCAATTCCGGATGATTTGTAATTGTGCAATCTAAATTAATATTAAAATCCCCACATAGTATAATAGGTGATGGCCAGCCCACCAGCTCTACAGCTAACCAATTATAAAGCTCGGGATCGTCCAGAACTGGTCCATAGATAGAACACAATGTAAACAAATTATTTTGAATGGAGCATTGTATAATCACCCACCTACCATACTTGTCCACTGCCGAGCGAATAATATTGGCAAGAACCCAGCGTATAAAAATGGCTACACCTTTCGTTTTAGCTTCCTGCCCTGTCCAGGCAATTAATTGAAACCCATCTAGCTCCAGTACCTTGTTTCCACTAGCTTCTATATGAGTTTCCTGGAGACAGATGATATCTGCCCTCAGGATCCGTATATCCTCCCTTACCCTACGTCGTTTCCCTGGGTCATTCAACCCAGAGATATTAATCGAGGCTATTCTAATACTAGCTATTGAGGAATTACCAACATTTCCCTAAAACATAACATCTGTATCAATGAAAAAAAAAATTCAGACCAACTTTGAAATATAGAAAAAAATCTTATTGACACCACACCGCCCTTTGCCCCAACAGATCCATCACCCTCCCCCACCCAACTCTCCCCCTAAACCCTTACTCCGACAAAAAAGGTCATCAGACCCTTGGGATGCCTCCCGGTTTCCTGAGTGACCCCCTAGTCACCCCCTGACTTGCCGGCAAGCATATGTCGTAGCCAGAACAAAACAAAAAAAAACAACAAAAGAACAGGGAAAAACGCCCCCCCTAAACGACCATCTCAGAAGAGGAGGTCCTTCAATTATCAAACACCCTCCTTTATACCAATTCCTACTTCCTCTTCTGGGAGTCAATACCCCGAGCATACAAAAGCAGAAACCCTATCCACCCTTCCACCCTTCCCTGATTTGCAAAAATAATGCTGTCAATAGTAGAGTCCTGATTTCTTCAGCCACTCCCCAGATCCTTTAGATAGCACTCAGCTTGGATCTCTGAAGTGAATACCCGAACCGTTCCCTGATGGAGAACCTTAAGGCGTGCAGGATTCATTAAATATACTTCACAGCCTAATTTTTGGAAGGGAGAGATCATTTGACGAAGGCGCCATCTTCTCTCTACTGTCACATGACAAAAATCCGTCCGTACAAAAAAAGTGTGTCCCTCGACTGATCTCTTTGCATCTGGTCTTGCTTTTTCAAATATGGCCTGACGTAATAGAAAATTTCCAAAGAATATCAAGATAGCCCGCGGTTTGGTATTCATGGCTGGTTGATTTTTCACCATTCGCGGAAATCTATGCACATGCTGAATCTCAGCTTCCCAGTTCCAAGTTGACAATTCCGGAAAAGCCGCCTTGAATAGTTTCAACACAAACTCTCGAATTTCATCTCCTTCTGCTTTCTCCTCAATGCCTAACAAGTGTAGATTATTCCTCCGTTGTCGATTTTCTGACTCTTCTAGTTTCCACATGATGTCGGCTAACCTTGCATCATTCTCAGAGGTTTTAGCTTCAGAACTTTCAAGGCCAGCCTCTAGGCCCACCACATGTTCCTCTAATGCTGCTGTTCTAGCTACCACCTCTGAGCATGCTTTTGTTGTTTTCCTGATGGCCCCTTGTAATCTTTTGGTCTCCAACTGAGCTCTTTTATGTTCTAGCCGGGCATCAGCCTGCATGGTTCTTAATGTGGCATATATCAAACTCATTGAAGGAGCCGGCTCTGACTTGGCAGCTGAGGCTGTTAGATCTTCCTCTTGAAAAGCTGGCTCTTTATCTCCCGGACCACTAGGATTTTTCAGTGCATAGTCCCATTTTAGGTAATCACTTGTCTCTGATAAAAAACTTTCTCGTCGTGTATCACAAATATTCTTCTTTCTGGAATTTACGGACCAAAGAGAGCCCTTTTTAAGGTATCAGCTGTTTTGGGTGGCTGTCTGTGTCCTTTCCTGATGCCTCATCAGAATTGCCCATTTCCAAGGAGTCATCAGCCTCCACGTCGGACTCCTCGGCCAGCGAGAAAAACTTCTCTCCATCCGGAGTACCTGGTATTACTAATGTCTCTACCAATATTTGTGACTCCTTAATGAGATCACCCAGTTGGAGAGCCTTATCTGTAACTATAATTTGTTTCTGTATCGAACTGTCCGCTCCTTCACCCACTGTTCCTACAACCTTACAGATCTCCGAGGAGACAGATTGTTCCTGAAACACAGTTTCTACTTGCACCTCATCATTGTTGCCAATATTGCACATGTTGCCAAAATCACTGCTGTTACCATCTATAACTTTAACCGGTCCTGTGGGAGTAACAGTTCCAAGCACTAGAGCTCCCCCCTGTGGTGGATTTAAAAGGAAAACTGTTGTTCTGTATTTAAGAGTGTAGGAACCTGTATTATAATCATCTTGTTACTTTTTCCCTAGCTGTTCAGCCAGTGTGAATGTGATGCATGGAATGTTGGTGTGATGGACATGAATGGAATATTTGGATGGCTGGATACCTGAGTGTGACAGTTGGAGTATGGGCTGAGCTGAAGGCAGACTGATCCTAGTGGGGCTGCATCACATGAACTCTACATTCTGTAACTACAACTCAATAAATCTACTTAAAGTACATTTCGGCTTCTAGACTCAATTATCTACATATTTTTGGCGACGAGGATGGGATTGGGTACTAGCCCCATTTCTGCACTGTACGTTATATGAGCTCTACATGCGAGTAGTCTGAATGCGTACAAATCCCATGTATGCAAATTGTATGATCAAGCCACCAACCTCTTCTTAGGGGTGGCTAATGGGTACACGTCCCATGTATGCAAATTGTTTGTTCACAACTCAATTACTACCGATTTTTGGCAATGATCTGGAGACAGACTCATGCTTACAACTGTCTTTAAGGATGACCAAGTGAAAAAGTAAAGAAGATTGCGCTAGTGGATATATCTACAGATGCTGACTAGATACAGAGGTTAACTTATAATAGTACATTAAACTGGAACAAAGAGAGTCTGACCTTTTGTGCTACACAAGAAGCTACAGAAACCTATACTTCAAAGGAACTTTTAGTAAACTTAAAGAAATTCTTCGAACTAAAAACAGTGTGCCTGGCAGCATTTCAGCCCCACCACTGACCTTTTCATCAGTCGGCCCCTGCCAGGGCATGTGGATTTTTACATCCTATGAATATCTACAAGTATAATGTATTTCATTAGACCAGCATAATGGTGTTTTCAGTGCATGGAGTCTTTTAAAGATGTCAGTGCTGTTTTTTGCCTCTTTGTCTTTGCATTCATGTGTTTTAAGACAGCACATAGTGTCTCAACGAGATCTGCTACTAGCAACGAGTTTGAATTTACGAATCATCCGTATCTTTCTTAGACCGGCCAGCATTGAGCAAAGTAATCAGTTTGCTTGGTTTTCATCATACAATTCGTCTCGTCATCGGCATTGCTATGTCCGCTTTGGTGTACGTCACAGAGATCTATAAATGAGTAAACGCTCGCATTTTGGTTAAGACAGGTATTTTATTTTGGATGCTAAAACTGTAAAGTCACCGTTTCGCTATGTGGGCAATACGCAAGACTCACCTGTTCCAATGCCCACATGCATGCCTCCACGAGGATCGTCAAACGTCCAACAGTGACAAAGCTGAGATCTTTTTCATCTGCACACGCTGCACGGCACTGTTTGGTGCACGCACGCACTGTGAGCCACATGGCACGGTGGGTTACCGTGAGACGCCATCTTGGTTGGGGCAGCACACTGGTCTTTGCAATATACTTGTGGAGGATATGGTCGATCTGCTTTTCAGCAGTCTACAGTTTGTGTGTGATGTTCAGGGGCGTCTGGATGTGCCATTGGTTGTGCTTTCACCCCTCGCCAACATATTCACGCGAAACTAAGCAACTACGGCAAGCGTTCATGTCACTGGATATGGTAACTGTGTCTGGTAGCCCTACAATCTCTTCAATAATGTAGTGAGTAGTCAAGTGACTTCTATTTCAGCATCGTAGTACTGATGTGTTTTTACTTGGACACATGCTGGTCTACATCATGTACACAACTTGATCACGTTTCTTCATTGAGCTGCTCTTCAGCTGCTCTGAGTTGAACGCTTTTCCAGAGCATTTCTGGTGGTTACTTTTGCCTCTTTTTTTTTCTTGGGAGAGGTTTTCACAACAAATAACATTTTACGTATTTTTCCTACTGTGGCATCTCACGGTGAGAGGTCGCTCCCCAGCGGAGGGCTTTGTTGTTCCATAACATTGCTTTTTTAAATTTGACATGTTCTACACTTATCTGCTTCTACATTGTCAAAAGTTGTACTTGTCTGCTGTGTAGTTTTCAGTGTGCAAGTTTCTCCCCGTGGTGGTGTCCATGGAATCTTGTATTACTTATCCTACACTTTAGGTCTACATTTCATTGTTTGTTTTTGGTCACAGGTATATGGCTTCACGTTCACTATGTATGTGAGGTTGTTACTCTTACATTAACTGTCTGTTTTTGTGATACATGGCTACAAAGCACGCCACATATCCTACATGGAATTTTTTTATGGGCACTGTTTGCCCATTTATTTTGGATAGCCTAGGTACCCTTACATGAGGGAGGTCCTAGTTTCTTAGTGGGTGGATACCCATTTTTTCAGTTTGATTGTTATACTCCCTTACATGAGGGATGGGATTGGGTACTAGTCCCATTTCTACACTGTACGTTACATGACCTCTACATGGGGGTTGTTTGAATGGGTACGAGTCCCATGTATGCAAATTGTTTGATCACGCTACCAACCTCTACTTAGGGGTGTCTAATGGGTGCGTGTCCCATGTACGCAAATTGTTTGTTCACCCGATCAACCTCTGCATAAGGGTGTCTAATAGGTACGAGTCCCATGTATGCAAATTGTTTGTTCATGCGATCAAACTCTGCATAGGGGTTTTAATGGGTACGAGTCATATGTAAGCAAATTGTTTGTTCACCCGATCAACCTCTGCATAGGGGTGTCCAATGGGTACGAGCCGCATGTATGCAAATTGTTCACGCTTTCAACCTCTACATAGGGGGTGTCCAAAGGGTTCGAGTGCCATTTATGCAAATTGTTTTTGCATATGCTTTACTGAGGGATATTTATGGTGTAAGTCACCCTGTGGTACATGTATACTTTTGTTTGTTAAACGGTGTGTAAGTCGGCTTGTGCTACACATTTGTTGGACAGTGTATATCTGACCATTGTGCCACAAAGAGCAAACTAGCAGCTGTAATCTCTGCCAGCCTGTAGGGACCGAAGAGAAGCGAGACCGTGCAGGAAAATGGGGTATATAAAAAGAAGATCACTTGATATTACAATGAAACAGAACATTTGTGTCTATTTGGTCTTTTTAACATAAATGTTTCACAATCATCGCTGCCTGCTCTAATCTCACTCGTATAGAAGTGGTAGTTAACAAAGATGGCAGTCATCTGTGTACACTACTTCAACCACCTTGCAACAAAAACCTCCCACATCAGGTAGTCTGCTCATGTCAAACACATGACAATCCTTATGACTGCAATCCAATCAGGAGGCAGTGACTGGAATGCCTACACTCCTTTACGGGTGTGGAGCATGTAACCTGGAGTCTGCTTGGCCATTCTGTAATGTCATTGAACTGAATCTTAAATTAAACCTTTGGTCACATAGATGATGCAGCGAGTATAGTGAAGGGGCTAGCCAAACCACAACTAGACATGCAGTCCTACAGGTAATTTCATTACAGGAGTGAGAGCAAGGAGGGGTCTACTGAATGCTGTTGACCTGCTTGTGAAAATACTTCAGCTTCATGGCAAGAACCAGAGTCAAGAGATTCACCCCTTGTCAATACACACTGTAATGCAACAACTGTCTGTGGCAAACACAGCTGCAACATTTAGAAAATGCTCTTCAGCAAACCCACATAAAAATACCCCCTTGTGGATGGGGATATTGGGAATAGAATGACATTACCCTAGGGGAATTGGGTGGGAGGTAATTTAATTATATGAAATTGATATGTATTGATTATTTTTTAGTAGTTATAAAAAAATATATATTTTGACATTTGAGTTTTTAGTTCCGTAGCGGGTTGTAGGTTTATAGGGAAAGAGGGTGGGAAGTAATTTCATTATATACAATGAATTGAATAATTTTTATTTATTAATATTTGTTTAATTGTGATGTTACAGTGTTAAATGTGTACATTAATGTATTATTAATTATTTAATAACTAGTTGTTAATTAATTTAAATTAATTAATTAGTAATTAATGTTGGTAATTGTGTAATTCATTTGTGGTGTTAATAGGTGTAAATGGTGGAAAGGGTGGGAAGTAATTTATTTTTTATTGATAAATTATTAATGAGTTGTTAATTAATTTGAATTAATTAATTAGCAATTAATTATGGTGATTGTGTAATTAATTTTAGGTGTGCGTTGTGGATATTATTGTGTTCAAGAATGTGTACTCAATGAATGTGTATTATCTGTTTTATTAATAGTATTTATTACATTCATTATTATGTTAATTATGGAAATACATTTAAATGAAAATGGTGAAGTCTTTTTTTAATGGTGTGGAGTTATAAGTCAGGAAATAAAATAAATACATTTATGTTTTAAATAATTTGTTTTTTAATATTTGCTTCTTTTAAATATATAATATTTATAAATCTATTTATTAATTTATTTTACATATTTGTACCTTTTTGTTATATGTAATTAACATTATAATATGTGTTCTTTTTATATGTTTAATATATTAAATCGTATATTTTTTAAATATTGTTTATTTATTTTTAAGATTATTTACATTTTTTCAATTGTTTACATTTTATTAGTAATTTTTGCTTCTCTGCTATCCAACATTTTCCCTACTGTTGCACTCATTGGAGTGGCAATAGTAATTTGTACCTCTCAGCTATCCAGCACTTTACCTACTGTTGCACTCATTGGTGTGGGAATAATAATTTTTACCTCTCCGCTATCCATTATATTCCCTACTGTTGCACTGAATGGAGTGGGAATAATAAGTTTTACCTATGAGCTACCCAGCACTTTCCCTACTGTTGCACTCACTGGAGTGGGAATGGTAATTTTTACCCCTCCACTATCCAGCACTTTTCTAACTGTTGCAATCCCTGGAGTGGGAATAGCAATTGTTACCCCTCCGCTTTCTAACACTTTCCATACTGTTGCATTCTTTGGAGTGGGAATAGTCATTTTTGCCCCTCAGCTATCCAACACCTTCCCCACTGATGAACTCACTGGAGTGGGAATAGTAATTTTTACCCCTTCACTATCCAACATTTTCCCTACTGTTGCACTCACTGGAGTGGGAAAAGTAATTTTTACCCCTCCACTATCCAACTATCCAACATTTTCCCTACTGTTGCAGTCACTGGAGTTGGAATAGTAAATTTAATTCTTCTGTTATTCAACATTTACCCTACTTTTGCACTCACTGGGGTGGGAATAGTAGATGTTACTCCTCTGCTATCCAACACTTTCCCTACTGCTGCACTCTATGGAGTGGGAATAGTCATTTTTACCCCTCTGCGATCCAATATTTTCCATACTGTTTTATTTATTGTATTGTGAAATGTATGTTTTAATTTTGTTCTAATAGTTTAATGTTTTAATTAATTATAGAATGTTTTTTTATTTTAAATTAGTAATATATGTATATATTTTATTTTTATATCATTTAAAAGTTTAAATATTAAATAAAGGTAATAGTTAATAAATTATTTTAAAGTAAATATATGTATAAATTATTATGTTTGCGTGTTTATATCTTTTTTAATTAAGTTTATTTTTTATATTTAGTTCAAATGTATTTTCAATTTAATTTATTTTTAGTAAGAGTGGTGGGGTCAAAATCTGTAACAGAATTTAAATAATATTAGGGCATGAGAAAAAAACATAGAGAAGGAAACTAAATAGAGCTAATGTGTTTACAATTGGCAGGGAAAATAGAAGGCAAAATGCCCTGGTGGTCCTACCTATCAGCGGTGTCTATGTTTCCAGTTGCCTAGGGCAGGGCTCGCCATGTCTGCAAAGCGACAGTCATAGGCAGTAATTGTTTGACACCATCTTTGCACTGAGGAAACAGCTTTGATCGCAGACATTAGCACGGCTGGATACTGTCGTGCCATCACAGGGAGTCCCCTGACATCAAATCATTTAAATGAGTAAACATGCTCATTTCCCGAAACAATGCAGCTACACGCATCTAAGGGGTGAGGGAATCTACTTTGAGCTCTGCAGCAATATTATGCAAAGTGCGGAGGAAGGAGCAGAGAGTTTTGTCAGCAACTGATTAAGTGTGATTTGAGTGGTTTTCTAGCTGTCTTCTTTTTCGCTCTCTGACTGTCAGTGACGGCCTTTCTTTACCCATTGTATCACATTTCCACGTCCTTCATGGTCCCTCTATGTGTTTTATGTGACCATTCTCTCTTATTTTATGCTTCTCATTCTCTCTCTACCCTCAGTTCTCTGGCCCTCAAGTTACCACTGTATTTCCTCCTCCTCTTTCTTGATCAGTGATGGGCTGCCCAGATTATATCTCCTACCTTTCTTTCAATACCTCTCTGTCCTTGTCAAGCACGGTCTATATCTATCCTTTTAAGTATCTTTCTTTCTTAATTTTTTTTATCTCTTTCTGTGTTGCACCTTTTTAATTAATCGGTCCTGTGCTTTCTTTTCAAACTTCTTTCTCTGATTCTACTTCATTTCATTCAATAAGTAATCTCCCTTTGGTCTCTTTCTTTTCTTCTGCATTGGTCTCTTTCTTTTTTTCTGCAGTTTTCTTTCTTCCTTTTCCTTGTAGCCTTAATTTTACTACCTTGTTTCACGATTTCTTCATTTTGTCATAATACGTATGGTCACATTTCTATATCTTGCGTGCCATTCGTTAGCCCTTTTTCACCGACCTGTCTTGTGTGTCTGACCTCCTGCAGCGCTGGTTTATCAGCTGTTCATTACAATGGGATGAGCAAGCACTTTAGGTTCTTCTGAAGGAGCTCATGCTCTTCACTGACTATATATAGGCGTAGTGACTTCCAGAGGCAGATGGTTCACATAGAAACAGAGAATGTCACAGCCATACCTTTCCGGCTATCTTGGTATGGTCAGCACAGGGGAATAAAAGGTCTCAGGCCATTTGTGGAGGAATAGGAATGAAAATGCTTTGTCAGAAAGGAAGTTCCTACATGAAGGACTACACTGAACGAAGAAAAAAGAAATCCTTTTCAACCTTCTTATATAATTGTTTTTATTTGAATTCAGTTTTCCTGGCATAAGGAGATTGATCAAAAAATTGTAATAAAGCAATATTTCCAAGCTCCTAATCACCTAGTCCATATATTGAGGGCAAGTAAACTTTAGGCAAGTAGTTGTTTGGAGGAGGCATTACACCCCAAACCTTCTTGTTTTGTATCAATTACAAGGCCCTCAGGAAAAATGCACTGACATACATAGCCAAGAAACTCATCAGTCCTGGAGGACAGTGCTACACAAGATGGAAGAATAAAAAAAAAACAGAAGACATGTCTTTCCAATCCATTGCACCCTTGATATGGAAGATCATCCCCACTGACTTCAGAACTGCCCAACAATACTGCAACTTTGCAAAAAACTGAAAACACACCCCTTTAAGGAACATTGGTCTCAAAATACTTGCATTTTAATTTTACCTTCCCCCCACATATGACTCTCTTGTTCGTTGGGCTGTCACCAGTCTTCAGCACTCTCTTTCTTCCTAGACAAGCTATTCAAGTCAAGTCAAAATATGCTTTATTCGAGATTCCACTCATAAAAGCAAGAACAATTTAAAAATGCAGTTAAATTGACAATCAATTACAATATAAAAATAAAGCATATTATTATTTACAATTTTATGACTCAATGTACAGATTTGAAATTTAAAAATATCATAGATCAATAGTTTATCCAAAAAGTGTTTAAAATAGTTTAAAAGACACCAATACTAACAAGTTTCTAAAAATATAACATGGATACATTATACGGGCAATTTGCCTAGACAGAGAATAGTCACATGACTAGCAGTCTCTGTCTATATAACCATACAGTTTACCCAGACAGAGAATAGTCAAGTGGCTAGCAGTCTCTGTCTGATCGACCATGCCCATCCAAGGTATTTGGCAGTTGCTATTAATATCCATATCTCGCTACTGGTACATATAATGCGCAGGGCGGCTATACTACTAGTAGTCCCTAGATTCTTGCACATTGGTTTTAGCCATACTTGTCTTGGGTCCAAGTAGGCTGTGCAAGAAAATAGAAAATGGCCCTTAGTTTCATTAGGGGAACCACAAACAGGGCAGCTAACATTCAGGCCACCTTCCCATTTAGCAGTCAAGGATCTAAGAGGTAGTGAACCTGCTCTCAATTGGAATAAAAGTTTTTGATCACTTGGCCTAGTTATACTATCCCAATAAGGTTCCAGAGAGGGATACAACTTAGCCTCTAGAAATCCCTCAGTCATAGATCCTAAGCTAGTGCTGCTCCAACCCCTGGAGGCTACCTTTTCCCAATAAATTTCTTTTAAAGTACTTTTGGTAGGGAAGGTTGTTCCGACTGGATCTGACCAAAGGGAACTCATTCCTAAGTCATTCAAAATTGCTTTCAGGGAAACTGTTTTTGTGAAATATATCCACTTTGATGATATCTAAAACCCCTTAGCATAATGGGAAAGCTCAGGCGTGGTCCAGAGCCTTCTCCAGTACAGGATTGGTCGGAGTCTGACCAAGTCTGTAACCGTTTTTCTACCTAAGTCATACCTGAGGGGCAGCAAAGGAGTACTTTTCGGGACACCAGTTATAGACCGTAAAAACGTATTTTCCGAGATTTGTAAGGCAGCCACCTTCTCGAAACCCCATAGCTCAGCACCGTATAGTGCAGAGCCTAAAGCTTTTGCCTCGTATACCTGCAAAGCAGGCTTTATAGGTTTCGTCAGGGACTTTCTATGCTCGGAACTGATAGCACCTGATAGTTGCCTGTGTCTTAATGTAGCTATATCTATGTGTTTACTCCAACCATTCTTGTTTGAGATACGAATGCCCAAATAAGTGAAGATGTTCACCACTTCTAAAGGCCGACCATTCATAATAATTTTGGATTTAAAACTGGGATGCGGATTAAAAATTATTAGTTTTGTCTTGGTCACATTGACCTCCAGACCGTGCTCACCGCAAAATAGATCAAAGATAGCCAATGCTCGCTGTAGACCGCTTGGAGGTTTTGATATGATGAGCGTATCATCCGCGAACATTAAAATTGGTATTTTAGTACCAGCTAATGAAGGGGCGTCCAACTCTGCCGATAACATGCGGGATACAACACCGTTGATAAACAATGTAAAAAGTGTGGGGGCCATTGAGCACCCTTGCCGAACGCCCCGCTCTACCGGGAAGTCCGCTGTCTGCTGTCCCTGACCCCCCCCACTGGATTCTAGCGAATGTTGATTCATGAAGCCGCATTATCAGAGTCAGTAATTCATCCGGAACACCCAGGTTCTTAAGAACAAACCACAACTTCGACCGCGGCACTAGATCGAAGGCAGCCCGCAAGTCGACAAAAGCTGCATATAGGCTGCCTCCACCCAGCACCACGGTCTTCCATTGCAGTAAGTTGAAGCGGAAAACCTGATCCACAGTACTTGTGGACCTACGGAATCCCGCTTGAAACGGTGACAAAGCATCGTTTTCCTCAGCCCAGTCAAGAAGCCTGTTCACAATCACGCGCCCTATTATCTTTTGTACGGTGTCAATAAGGCTAATCGGCCTGTAATTGCTGGGCTGGGATCGGTCACCTTTCTTAAACACCGGTATGATTACTGCTCCCTTCCAAGATATCGGTACCTCTGCATCCTTGGCAATATTGTTAATTAGGAGGCAAATGTACTTACACCAGCGTTCCTTATCATTAATAAAGACGTCGGCGGGTACACCATCCATGCCTGGTGCCCGGCCACTGTTCGCCGAATTCAAAGCCACCAAGATTTCTTGTAGACTAAAAAAAATTTCTTTAAAGTGGGTATAGTCTATATCTGCTATAGATGTAACCTGTTTCGTCATAGCATACTGAATTCTAAAAAATGTTACCCACTCATCTTCCGGGACATTGTTATTAGGGGGTTCAGGTTTCCCCTGTCCACCCCATTTAACAATGTTCCAGAACAGTCTTGAATCTTTCTTGTCACTAGCCCTTTTTAATTCGGACCAGTGATGCTCATCCCAAGCTTTCTTTGCGTTTGCTATACTGGCTTTATATTCCTTTCTGGCGGTTTGTATAGCCATAATGTCCCTACCCTTTAAAGCAGTACCTAGAGCTTTTCGTGCATCCCTACAGTGGGCATTATACCATTTTGCATTCTTGGGAACTCTCTCACCTTTGCCTTTTACAGGCTTCAAAAAGTGTTTTTTAATTACTGAAAAAAGAGTGTCGTGGATAACTGCCAGGCCATTCAGCGCAAAACTGGAAGAATTAATATATTCCATGGCTGCTATCGTTTTGTCAGCTTCGATTTTGATATTATCCATAGCCTCTTGATTAGTTGCGACATTTATCCATCTCAACCTACGCATATCATTAGTAGGGACAGTTAGGGGTGGAACAAGAGCTGTAGAGCAAATGGACCTGTTGGGTAATGACCACCATTTGTGCTTTATACACAGAAGATTGTGGTCACTCTCACTCCTCCACACAACCTCCATGTCGCCTAACATCGGCCATAATTGAAGACTACAGAGTACATAGTCTATTCTACTCCTGTGCCGCCCATTGTCAAATGTCTTGGACCCATTTCTGTCACTTGACGTCCTACCATTTAATGCCCTTAGACCTTTCTCAAAACATAAGGCATTCATACTAATGACATCCTCAGTCCAGCTCATAACTGGTTTCAACTCTATTTTAGGTACCCCCCATTGCCAGTCCTCTTCATCCCCAAGAAAATCATCATCAATGGCTAAGGGTTCAAATGTTCGATTAAAGTCACCTGCAATGACAATATGATTATCTTGGGAGTTTATATCAAGTAGGGAGCCCAAGGCCGCCAATACCTCTGACCTCCCTCCCTTAGATCTCCTCACATATACATTGTAGATGTCTAATGTACCCAAAATATCAAAGTTCAATGTTATTAGTTGAATGTCTCTATGTCTAGTTTCTTTTACTTTGACATCTAGTCTCAAAGACTGCCGAACCCAAATGGTTAGACCACCCATTGGTCTGCCCCTTGGGCCTTTTAAAGCTGGCACAAAGTAGTTCAAGTAGCCTTGAGCAAAAGATGGTTCACATGACCAGGTCTCCTGGAATATACATAGATCGAAGGAGTCCACAAATCGAAGCCACTCTCCAGAGTCCAGTTTAGAACCCAAGCCTGCAATGTTCCATGATAAAATTTTCCCCACATTATCCTCAATGCCATCCGGGTCCATTATTAAGGGATTCTCAACACTTTCTTCTAGTAGATCCTGTTCAAATCCAGCCAACATACCTTTGTTGCTAATACCATCAGTAACAACTACTCGCCCAGAAATGTTTTCAATGTTAGTACCCATTACAGAAGCAGCAGCACACGCATCAGTCTCAGACTTTGCGATGGATTTCGACGGCAGGTTTGGGAATTCGTTCTTCTTACTATTAGCCAAAGGGAGTATGTCACCTATTAATCTTCCTTCGGTCATACGAGTTACATTAGAAAAACCAGTATCTTCAGCAACTAAAGTGTAGGTCATATTTAACTCAGCCAAATCCTGGACCGCACCCCTTCCTGCCCTCTCGAGTCAATCGCATTCATTCAGGCCTGACAATGCCGCGAATCTATTTTCAACATTAATTCCCCATTCGCTTGGTTGTGCAACCCTACCCCAGTTATTTGTTACCGAGTTCCATTTTGTCTTTAAAATACTTGGATTCACTGTGCTACCTCTCCTATAGAAAAAATCCAAGGTTAGTGGAACAATCTCGGCACTCCTACGTTGCGGAGGAAATATATATCTTAAAAGCTCCGGGAGTACCTCTGGGCTTAAAAAATGCAGAACTACACAGTCCCCTTTTAGTTTTTTTGCGATATTCCCTATCCAATCCACCCTTCTTGCCATGGTGATTTCCCCTGCTAACAGTTGTTTTCCCCTCGGAGATATCATATTATTACAAAGCCAATGATATGCTTTGCTAATCAAAGAAGAAGTGGATTCGACTTGACCTGGTTTCAGGGAGGGTACGTTAGCCAGAACCAGGACAAGGGGAGAAGCCTCTACAATAAGTTGAACCGGGCCTTGTTCAACACCAATCCCTGAAGTATTTGGTGGTAAATCTTTATCATGTATTACCCTGGCACCTGTTCCAACTATCTGCTGGATATGAGGCGGAACTGGTGTTACATCACCACTATCCCCTGTCCCTCCCTTAGGGGCATTTGTTGATGGTACAACCCTGTTTGTGACTAAGGTTGGTATATTACCCACCTCTGCCACTGTCTTATTTAACAGTCCCCCTAATCTATTTACTTCAGCTGTTAATAGATCGATTTTGGCTACTAATGGTTTAATTATGGATTTCACAGACTGTCCGCCCTTAGTCCGGGCTTCGTCCGGCGCGTCCCGCGCGCGTCCTCGCGGGACGAGGGACCTGACGCTGCTTTAAGCGCCTCCTTGCGCGCTCAGTGGTGGCGTCAGCGTTGTGCCCCGAGGAATCCTGGGGATGGTGGTCTTTCGTTGGACCGGCGGAGCCAAGCCCGGCCGGTCGTTCGCGGTGGTTGTGGGCGGAGCCAAGGCAGGCCGTGGATCAGGGGACCAAGAATGCTGCAGTAAGCCCCGGTAAGAGAACTGAAAACTTCGAGGGACTCAGCACCTGACGCTGCTTTAAGCGCCTCCTTGCGCACTCAGTGGTGGCATCAGCGTTGTGCCCCGAGGAATCCTGGGGATGGTGGTCTTTCGTTGGACCGGCGGAGCCAAGCCCGGCCGGTCGTTCGCGGTGGTTGTGGGCTGTGCCAAGCCCGGCCGTGGATCAGGGGACCAAGAATGCTGCAGTAAGCCCCGGTAAGAGAACTGAAAACTTCCTGCTGCAGTAAGCCCCGGTAAGAGAACTGAAAACTTCAAGCTATCAAAATGGGCATTCCTGGGAAACAGCAAGAAAAGATCTGTGGCGGGAACAAATCTGACCATTGGTGAGCTGTAAAACGTTCCACTGAGACAGCAAATCAGAGAAAAAAACTGGCGTTTGATGTGTGTAATGGTGAAAAGAGGTGATAATTTGAGATTTCTGTATCTTTAAAGGGGGAATTGATCTTCTCTAACCTTATTTAATACAAAGTGCTGAATCCATTGCAGAGAAAAAACATCAATCGATAATACTCAAATCAGAAGTGGGGGATGCAGTGCATGACTGTATCAGATTTCACTGTCGAATAGGGGGAAAATATGAAGGCAGGGCCTAGAAGTACCCCAAGTTGCCACCTAGTATGACATTTTATAAAAAATAGTTCACCAAATTCATAAAATTGGCAATGTTAGTAAAAGTTTAAAATAATAATTATCGTGCATGCAAGTCACATATTGCAGTTCCTTTGAAGGACACATCTCTATCAACATCAACTTGTGCTCAGCTGGTTTACATCTTTTTTAGCGGGCCGTCGACAAACGGTCTGGGCCTCTCCTAGCTCTGCTGAGATGCCGCCGCTGGGAGTCGGAGTCCCGCAGGGTTCTGTGTTGAGCCCGACTCTTTTTAACATCTTTATGACTCCCTTGGCGGCACTGGTTGAGTCCTTTGGGGCCCAGATCGTTTCCTACGCCGATGATACCCAGCTCCTCTTTACGAGCGGGAAAGGAGAGGAGTTTGACGGAGAGAGCATTCGGGAGTGCCTTGGGGCTGTTTTCAGGTGGTTTCATCTGAACAGCCTCAAATGTAATTCAGACAAGTCGGAGGTACTGTTCTTTGGCTGTGCCTCAGACCCTGACTGGCAGACATGGTGGCCGACCAATATGTTCCCCCCAGCTCATGCGTCCCAGCCGGCAACAAATCTGGGAATTAAGATCGATAATGGTCTGACAATGAGATCTCAGATCCTCGGTCTTTTGGGCACATGTTTCGGCATCCTCAAGATGCTCCGGAAGTTCCTCCCTCTGCTCTCGGAAGAGCATAGGAGGATTACGGTGCAAGCCTTAATTGGCTCCAGATTGGACTACTCCAACGTCCTCTATCTGGGTCTTCCGGAATATCTTGTACAACGGCTACAGGTGGTGCAGAATTCCGCTGCACGCGCCATCTTTGGCCTTCACAGGCGAGCCAGAGTGTCCGGCCTCCTGCAGTCGCTCCATTGGCTGCCTATCCGGAAGCGGATAATTTTTAAGACGTTGACTCTGGCTCACAAGGCGCTCTTCGGTTCAGGAGCAAAATATCTTCAACGCAGGCTTGGCTTTTATCGCCCGGTCCGTGTTTTGCGATCTGAATCTTTGTTTCTTGCAATGGTCTCCCGAATAAAGAAGGCCCGTATCGGGGGGCATTCCTTCAGGCTAAGGGCGCCACAGCTCTGGAACGCCTTGCCATTGGCCCTACGTTGTACCTCTAATCTGCTGTCCTTTAGGAGGGGCCTTAAAACTTGCCTTTTTACCCTCTAATATGCTTCCTCCGCTGTCTGTCGGTGCCCTTTTTATTTCTCTGTGTTATGTTTTCCTGTTATGAGCCGCCAATAAAAAACGCCGGGACACTCCAATGGAGTAGCCGTGCGCTATAGAAATTAAAATTAACATAACATAACAACTTTTAATGGGCGAATTCTCCTGCAAAACAATTTATTCCACTACATCTTTATTGCTAGGAAACTTTGTCCACTAGTGAAGTTGGGCGGAATCCACAAAGTCTGCAACTTCATAAAGATTTGGCCTTCACAAAATTTTGCACGTGGTAAAATTAAACTTGCAAATTCGCAGCAACAACACTACTGGAACTAGCCTCCTGGTTAAGATCACTTAGAATTGCTGTGATCACCAGCTCTGACTCCATGTCTGGGTACAGCCCGCTAATGATGGATCCAGCGGTGCACAGACATAATATCGACTCCAAAATATCGTTTGGACAGAATATCGAGTTTTAAATATCGTTTGGAGAAAATATCGACAGGACAGAATATCGACAGCAAAAATATCGTTTTTAAGGTAAGTGAAGTAATATCGACTGTAAATAATATCGAAAGTAAAAAATATCGTTTTTTATATAATATGTAATTATTTATAGTGTTTTTATGTTATAATATGTGTGAAAAGTGTCATTTTATGTTATAATTATTTTTAATTAATGATTTTTTTTAAATTATTGTGTAATTTTATTCTGTAGCGGGTTGTGGGTTTATAGGGGAATAGGGTGGGAAGTAATTTAATTATAATTAATTAAATATGTAAATGTATTAATTGGTAGTAATAATTAATTAATTGGTAATTAAATATTATATGTTAATTATTTAAAATTTAATTGGTAATTAATTTAATTTAATTTATTAATTGCTAATTATGTAAATTAAAATAATGTATTTCCTGTAGCGGGTTGTGGGTTTATAGGGGAATAGGGTGGGAAGTAATTTAATTATTATTTATTAAATATGTAAATGTATTAATTGGTAGTAATATTTAATTAATTGGTAATTAAATATTTGTTAATTAATTAAAATGTAATTGGTAATTAATTTAATTTAATTGATTAATTGCTAATTATGTTAAATTAAAGGGGTATTTTTAGGGTTCAGGGTCAGTTTTTAGTTTTTGGGTAAAGGGGTATTTTTAGGGTTCAGGGTCACTTTTCAGTTTTTGGGTAAAGGGGTATTTTAAGGGTTCAGGGTCAGTTTTTAGTTTTTGGGTAAAGGGGTATTTTTTGGCTTCAGCATCAGTTTTTAGTTTTTGGGTAAAGGGGTATTTTTAGGGTTCAGGGTCAGTTTTTAGTTTTTGGGTAAAGGGGTATTTTAAGGGTTCAGGGTCAGTTTTTAGTTTTTGGGTAAAGGGGTATTTTTAGGGTTCAGGGTCAGTTTTTAGTTTTTGAGTAAAGGGGTATTTTTTTGGGTTCATGTTCAGTTTTTAGTTTTTGGGTAAAGGGGTATTTTTAGGGTTCAGGGTCAGTTTTTAGTTTTTGGGTAAAGGGGTATTTTTAGGGTTCAGGGTCAGTTTTTAGTTTTTGGGTAAAGGGGTATTTTTAGGGTTCAGGGTCAGTTTTTAGTTTTTGGGTAAAGGGGTATTTTTAGGGTTCAGGGTCAGTTTTGGGTTTTTGGGTAAAGGGTTTTTTTAGGGTTCAGGGTCAGTTTTGGGGTACATGGGTACAGGGGTACAGTGTAAAAATAAAGTAAAATTAAATTTACATTACCATTGTAATGGTAGTGCGTTGTAAAAGTTGCGTTGTAACGTCATATATCCACTGTTGCACTCTTTGTAGTGGGAATAGTAATTTTTACTCTTTTGTATTTGTACGTTAATAATATTGGCTATTATTTAATTAAATTTTGTTACTATATATATATATGTTTTAAGAAATATGATTAAAAAAATATTATTTTTTTACTTTCATTAATTATTTAATTATTAATAGTTATTTTAAGTATTGTTAATTATATTTTAGTAATTAATTTTTTATATTAATGTAATTAAACATTGTTTTTATTAAAGTCGATATTTTTTACAACTATATTTTTGTTAACGATATTTTGTACTCGATATTTTTGTACTTACCTGTTTGTACATACAAACTCGATATTTTGGTTGTAGATATTTTCTCGTCGATATTTTGGGTAGTCGATATTTTGGTAGTCGATATTATTTCAGTGATCCGGATCCAGCAAATTGTTCACTTCAATAAGCGACCAGATTTGGTCCATCAAAGCATTCTCAAAGATACACAAATTAATTGACAGGATGATTTAAATGGAAAGATATGACCATGACTAACATCCAGCTGTTTAAAAACAGACTCAGAAATAACATCGTCAGAGCAACCATAGTTTTTATTCTGGCTAGAATTGCACATTCCTGGTTTGATTAAGGCTTTAGTGTAAACTGAAAAACTGAGATGTAAAGTAATTGTAACCTAATTGTGATCTCTTTGTTGAATAACGTGCAGTCAGGTGTCCCTTACATTAAGCGAGAGCAATCATGAATGAGTCCAGCGAATGGTTTGCAGCTTCGCATTACTGAAAATAGCCTCAAACTGATTGGAAAATGTTGATGCATAATTGCTCCTTTTTGAGAGTTTGACTTAATATCCCTTTGCAGAAAGATTGAAGAAAGCATGTTTTGTAAGATGCACATGCACTATGGATGTAGTTGATAAGTTAATTACTTATTTCTCCACCCTAAAAATTGGAATTATGTGATTTTCGTTGAAAATGAGCAGATCACTCCAGTCAGCATCAGTGTAATATTTCCTCTGGGGAGTGGTGGGGTTGTGTTCAGATTGTACTCCATATGTGGGTTTCTGTTTACAGTTTCTAATTTATTCCACCAGGGAGTCACAGCAGCCCTATGATGAAGCATGCCACTCATTGAGTGGGTGAGGGCAGTATTTACACCCTTTTGGGATTCCCAATACATTTTCAACTCTTACTTCTTTCTTTTATGTAGGTGAGAAATGTTTTTTGAAGCAGGAGGAGACCGGCTGGACCATGTCCTAGAGGATAATATACATAGACAAATTGTTCTGAAGTTATTACCTTTAGTTACTAGTCCTTCTCGAGCAGTGAGTAGTATAGTTTGTGGGACAACGAGGGAAGGCACAATCTCATTTCCCTTTTTTCTGTGGATTAAATATCTCTAGGGACTCTGAAAAAAATAGCCAGTCTTTTATTAAAAATATGTAATGTTTGGCAAAAACAATTCCTAACAAGAGGAAATATAATATACTATTTATTGACATGAACATTCGAACGACTATGGAGCATATTTACAGTGAAGTGACGGAGTGCATCGTTAGCCTTCCTGGCTTAACGCTTCACTCCGCCACATCGGAAAGGAAGGGCTGCACCATTTCTACAAAAATATGGTGCAGTCCTGCATTTCCCCCTGCGCTAAACTTAGCAGCCTAGCACCAATGCAGGCACCCTTGCACCTTAGGACAAGGGTTTCTGCGCTGAGGAGAGGGTGTCCCTTCCTGTACATAAACAATCATTGTAGTTTTGCGCTTTCCATGTGTGCTGAACAATGCAGCACACAAAGAAACAGCAAACAGGCGCTACCTCCTATTTACGCCACCCTTGAAAATAGGGGGCAGCGTCAAAATCAATGGGTGTTGGGGTTAATAAGTGTTGCAGTGGAACGCCCACCACAAAACCCGTTGCCCTCCCCTTTCACTATAAATACAGCGTGAAAGAGGGCCTCATTTACAAACCAGCGTTAAGCCACATTACGTGGCTTAATGCTGCCTTGTAAATAAGGCGAAGCCCCTATTGCTATCACAACATCACTGAAAGTGAAGTTGTGGTGGTGATAGGGGCTTGTAAGTATGACCCTAGATTTTTATATAATATTGATACATTTGTTATGGGTTTTCTCGTATGCTCAAACAAAAGAAGATCAATCATTGGTGTAATAAGTAGGGAAATTCTTTAAGATCAAGAATACCCCTTCTAGGAGGCCAAGATGGCAGCGGTGGTGGACACTCGCTGAAAGAGCTCTGCTTTAACTCTCCCAAAAATTCTACTTAATCCGCTTTAAGGCGGTGCAGGTTGCCATCGTTCTTCCCCGCATGTGATTTGTACTACGGGGGACTGACATCGGAGGCTCCTGGGAATTACAGACTGGCAGCTGGGGTAACAGATGGACAGTGGCTGACTGTGGCCCGCATCATGAGGTGGGGGATGCGTCCAATCCTGTGAAGACATATGGAGGTGACTGTGGACCTACAGAGACTCCTGTGCTGTGGGTAGGGGTGTGGCATGGGTCCACTGGGACCACTGCATTCGTAAACTCCACCCCTATACAGTTGGGCAGGTTAAGAGATGGCCTAGGGCCCCAGAGATATTGTGCAGTGGAACCTAGTCCCAGATTTGACTGTGGCGTGATCGAGAACCTGTAGTCTTGAAGCTGAGGGAGAGGCAGCGAGTGCCTGAGTGAGGAGACCCCTAATAATTCATGTGCGAACCCGATGGGCCTGGAGGTGGGACACCTTCCAAATCTCTAGTGAGGGGTGACTGCACTAAGAGTGGTGTGAAGCCTTTAATGCTGCTTGGGTCGCTTGCAGGCGATATCACATGGGGGAGGGCAAATAGAGGAGCATCTTGCTGCAGTGGGGCTAGACGGCCTGCCCCTTTTCCCTTCTATGCCTCTTTCCTGCTTTATGAGAAACGCCCTGAGGTGCAGAGAGATGAAGGACTCATCCAGGGGTGCAGCAGTACAACGGGGGCCACGCTTGTTCTTGCAGGAGAGAGGAAGCTGCGGTAAGAGGTGCCGGGGCAATCCCAACCCCAACTGGTTTGCCCAGCCTGCTGTCCCCTCCGTTCTGGAGATGGTGCACTGGCCCCCACAGTGAGTTGGGAGTGCGGCGGCCTTCCTGGACAGCAACGGAGGCCTGGGCTTATAAGGGTGCGGGGGGTGCAACACCCCCCATCTCCTCTCAGTGACAAGCTGCGGCCTGAACGCTGAGCCACTTTGGGGACCCACCTTGACTGGATGTACTCGGGTGACCTGTGAGCCACGCCTGAGTCTGCCCTCTTTTTCTTAGTTGCTGGTGAGGTCTGCCTGACAGTTCCCCCTGGACATCTTCTCAGGTGAGCAGGTGCCACGATCTCTCTGGTGCCGGTCCTAACTCACCTGTCGGCTGGGGATCACAGACCTGTAAGGGGAGACACCTTCCTACATGACCAAGTGAGCAAACAATGGGCAAAGACAAAGAAACCCGGACCCCGAGCCAAGGGAAAATGGATCGTTATATTAAGGCCATCAACCCCCCCCCCCCCACCAGAGGAACCCACCCTCATGGCAATCCAGGATTCCGTGAGGCTCTGGAGGGGAGGGTGGGTGAGGTTCGGTCAGAGGTATCCCTCCTATGTCAAGATCTCCGCAATGTGGCACAGAAGGTCATGGCCTCTGAAAATAGGATCTCAGAGCTGGAAGATACGGTCCGTGAACTACATAAGAAAGCGGCAGAGGCTCACACAACAACTAAGGATGTGCTGAGGTGGATTGATGGTGCCGAAAACAGACTGAGCACAAAGGTACAATCTGAGCATTGTGTGATTCCCAGAGGGGGTGGAGGGCTGCAGTATGTTTCAGTTCTTTGAGATCTGGCTCCGACAAATAATCCGTCAAGATAAGTTCCCGCCTAATAATAACACGATTCCTGAACTATCCTGATAGAGACATGGTACTTGCTGAATTCCGTAGACAGATGGAAGTGAGCCATGCTGTTTCCTGACAAGCTCAAAGTAATACATCAGGGAAAATCACTTTTCTTTCAATTGCCACAAGGAGCTTGGGAATGAATTGAAGAATGCACAAGCCTAACCAATCGGAGAGAGCAGGCACCAAAGCACCTCCCCTTTTGGGGAGAAGGAGCCCGACCAAAGGTTAGACAAAGAACATGGAGGAGGAGCAGGAAGGCCCATCAGTGGGGACTCCATGAGCGGGAGACGAGGCTTAAGGGTCGACCAGCACAATCCTCAGACTCTAACAGGAACAGCACAACAACATCCAAATGGTTGCAGCAGGAACAACCGGACGAAGATGCAAGCATGGATGCTACCGACGCGAGGCTGGAATCCAGATCAGAATCCTCGTACCCTTTGGCAGTTGTAATTCACCACTTGGAACGCCCTCTTGAGCCGGACACTTTACTGGCAGCGGCGGCAGGGGGGATGCTGCAACACAGCCACCGGATTGACGAACATGTCTAAATAACTGGAGGGTGGGAACATAAGCTGCTCTGAAAGGCTGACGCTGTTGCCCCTCCCCCCTGGTGACATGGGTAGAGTTCTTGGGTGGAATGTTTCTTTTCATTTTGGGTGGAACGTTTCTTTTCCTTTTGTTTTTCTTGTCTTTTGCTATTGCAACTTGCCTTGCGGTACCGCTCTTCGGGTGGCTGTTCTGGGGGTCAGATTCTTGTGCCAAAGGGACTACGTTCAGTGGGTGGGAGGGATGGGCTAGAGAACTCTCTGCTTCCCCAACAAGTAGTTTAGGTTGTGTAATAAGGGTTTTCACTCCTGTGGTTCATGTGGGGTGGCGTGAGGGTAGGAAGGGTTGTTGAGTTCATGATTTATTAAGAAGTTCACTGGTTGAAACAAGGGAATCCCGGACCCTTTATTCAAGGCACTCTCTCATTGATGACTTATGAACTTACTGCTTTTAAGGAAATTATAAAAAAAAGAAGAAAAATATGAATAAAGTACTATCATCAAAATATTTATTGAAGACTTTGAATCAGATATACAGTGGATATGAAATGTTATAAGAAATGTGCTGATCCTTCAAGAATACTAAATAATACATTCTGTAGAATAAGGGTGCTGCCTATTATAATTTGTTTATGACTTATGCAGACTTGGCATCCACTGACAGAATCATAGCACCTACCCAGTATTTAGACACCAGGCACCTTTCCATATTATCCTGGAATGTTAACAGCCTGGGGGACAAAGTTAAAAGAGGCCTGGTAACCAAATACATCAAAAGATTGCAGCCCGACATCGTTCTTTTACAAGAAACCCATCTTCATGGGACACACTGTATGTTCCTGGGTGACCTATATCACTCTAGCGCATGCAGGGTATACATCAGGATCCAGAGGGGTTACTACACTAGCTAAAAAGAATCCTCCATTTCAGCTGATACAGCAATGATCAGATCAATACATGAGATATGTGGGAGTTAGGGGCCTTTGGGTTAGAATAGACATTGCCCTTATTAGTGTTTATGCATCCCCTAAGCTTCAAGCCCCTGCACTGGCAAAACACTCTGAAGTCCTGTTGGAGGATACATTCTCACTGCATATACTAGGAGGGGATTGTAATGATGTCATGGCAGTAGAGCTGGACCGGTCCGGAACCAACGGTATAAATGCACCAACCACTCCTCTTTCACGGTTCGTGTCCGCTCTTGGTCTCTTTGACTATTGGCGGTGCGCACACTCCAACAGGAGGAGTTATTCTTATTTCTCCAGGGCCCAATTAGACTAAATAATTCCCCCTGTTGGGGAAGGTGGCTCTATACAGCAAGTTCAATACCTCGCCCGGAGACTCTCAGACCGCTCCCCACTGTTTGTAAAATTGGGCGGGAGAGGTTGCAGGGATGGGGCCCAATGGAGACTTAATGCAGGGATCTGTGAGACCCTGAAGTGGCTGTTGGGCTCTGTGTAGATGCAGAACTATATTTTCAGGAGAATGAAGGCTCAGTTCAGTCGGCGATAACGTTTTGGGGGCTTATAAAGCGGCCCTCCGAAGCTCCACACAAAGCCTAATTTCCCAGAAAAAACATAAGGTGTAAAGATCCCTTGAGCAACTGGAGAGTAGGCTTTTGGCCCTAGAGGAGGCCCTGGGGTCAAACCCTGACCCACCCGAGCTCCTTCAACTAAAGCTCTTGTGGGCAGAATACCACGATTTGGCGCATGAAGGCACTAAGAAACAGTGGCTTGCCACGCTCCATAAAATAAATGAGTCAGGGGATAAAGTCAGGAAGCTACTAGCATGGCTGAGCAGAAAGGAGGTGGAGGCCTGGTGGGTGCACCAGATTGTGGGATTGAATGGGGATACATATGATATGGGACGATCCATTGCTGAGGTCTTTGCTTGTTACTACGAAGCTCTCTATAGAGCACAGCTGCACCATGACACTATGCATATCATACAGTTCCTAGCATTGGTTGCTGTCCCAGTAGTGGACGGCGATGTCTGAGAAATGTTGGACAGTGATATTACTTTGGAGGAAGTACAGGCCACTACGGCAAAGATCAAATCCAGTAAGACCCCAAGCCCAATGGACTACCCACTGAGATTTTTAAGCGCTATGGGCACCTGCTGGGAACGCACATCCTAGGCAAGCTTCAAGAGGCAGGAAGGCAGGACACTCTTCTGCCGGACCCCCACCAGACTATCATAGTGGTGATCCATTAAGAGGGCAAACCCAGAGATAAATGTGACTCATACCGTCCCATCTCCTTTTTAAATATCGAAATGAAGATATAGGTAACCATATTTGCCTCCCGGCTCCTGCAAGTGACTACCCCCTCGATTCATAGAGACTAATCTGGTTTGATGCTTGGTAGATCAACACAGTATAACCTCAGGAGAGCACACAACTCGATGACTGAGGCCAGGACCCAGTCGGAGACTCACGTCCTTCTAGCGTTAGCCTTGGAGAAGGTGTTTGGAGCACTGCATAGGCCCTTTCTGAAGCAAACTCTGGTTCACTTTGGGTTCGGTCCTAAGTTTCAGAAATGGGTAGGTCTCCTGTAGCGGATGTCAGAGTCAATGTACGATGTCCTCAGACTTCCCTGTTGGAACGGGTACACACCAAGGATGTCCCCTGTCCCCCCTCCTGTTTGCCCTTTCTTTAGAATCCTTGGCCTGCATGGTGCGAACCCACCCTGTGATCCGTGGCTTTGCCCTTGCTGACCAGGAGGTGGTTAAGGAGAAAATCTCACCCTATGCGGATGATATCCTCCTTTATATCAGAAAGTCGTCCCAGTTCCTACTACTGCTCCTCCAACTCTTTGAGGAATATAGCAGTTACTCCGGCTATATGATTAACTGGAGCAAGTCGGTGCTCTTTCTTCTAAGCGGTGAGATGGGCAGAACCCTACTCCGCCGTCGACTACTGTGCGGATGGCTTCCAATACCTGGGCATCTTTATGACGTTGAAACAGGAACTCTGTTTCCAGAGAAATCTGTGGTGGCTGCCAGGGCCTGCTTAGGGGACTGGGAGTGGTGAAGGAGTATTCCCCTTACATTAATGGGTTGTGCAGCCTTATTCTAATGACTTCCTTCTCGAAATTTCTACATGTACTACAAAACACGTTTTATAGGCTCCCCCCGGAGGTATTTTCCAGATTGGAGGACGACTTGTGCACTTTCCTATGGGATGGGAAACACCATAGAATAGCCCTGAAAACGCTCCAGCATTCCCCTACAATGGGGGATTGGCCCTCCTAGCCTTGGAGGCCTATTACTGGGCCCACGTAATTAATATTATTGGCTGGAGGATTTTTCCGCCACGAAACTACTCCATATGCAGGTCGGAACAAACACAATGGGGGGGGAAACCATGCCTCCGCTACCTTTATGGAGGCAAGGGAGCGCAAGGCCACTTCCCTGCCAAGCAGGTGACCCTGGCGGCCTGGGAAAGAGCAATAAAGTGTTTGGGTTGGCACCACAGAATTACTTGGTAAACACCTCTATGAGAGTGCCCCTCTATGGGAGGGGCACTCTCTCCCTGAGCTACAGAAACTGAAGAGGTTTGAGGCCTGGGATCTAATTGCAATCTCCAAGGTAGGAGACCTGTTGCGCAAATCCTTCTCCAAACTGCAGAACGAATATGAGTTACATGATAACCAATGCTGGAAGTAAGTGCAGCTTCCAGGAGAACACAACCCTGAGTTTGCCCCATTAGAAGGTCTGCTATTCACCGAGAGGCTTGGTAGAGGCGCAGTCTCTCTGACATATAAAACTTTGATTAACAACATGTCTGACAATTTACAGAATCTGTAGTGGAAATGGACGGCAGACCTGGGGGAACTGGATGACCTTTATTGGCAAGCTGCCCTGATGCACCCTAGGGAGGTGGTGATCAAAACGAGGCTCCACCTAATCCAATTTAAAATCCTCCATATGGTGTACAATAGAAGTAGGCTACATATGATGGGAAGGGTACAACACCCTTTCCATCGGTGTCTAATTTGCAGAAGGGTTGGAGGATCTTTCCTACACACAATATGGGCTTGCCCACTTATGCAGGGTTACTGGAGGACGATAACTGGTGAAGTAGGCAAGATCCTGGGTGAACCTATTCCGCTTGAATGCAAAGTCATTTTCCTGGGGATACCCAATTACTTTGATCTTCCTAGATCCAAACTCTTATTTTGTAACCAAGGGCTGTTTGTTGTGAAAAGGTTGATGGCTCTGCACAGTGGCATAACGATAATTGAGGGGGCCCCCCTGCCAGGTACGTGGAGGGGCCCCCTCCGGACTCTATTAGGAGCTCTCAGGACGAAGTGCAAGCTGAGGGGGCCCCCTTGAGCTTGAGGGCCCCCGCACTGCGGGGGATGCGTGGGCATGTGTTACGCCCCTGGCTCTGCATTGGGGTGCTAGGGAATGCCTGACTCTGCAGGAATGGAAAAGAGGCATGGGCAAGTATATGATTTTTGAAAAAGTTACGTATGCCAGTAGGGGCTGCCCCCACAAGTTTCAAAAGATCTAGGGAATGTGGCTTGTCTAAAATTCCTTAGATCTCCTGGGCAATGATGGGGGGAGATGATGAGTAAAGTGACTGTAAACAGCCGTGCCTCGTCTTGAGTAGAGATATGGTAATTGTAAGTGTATTTTTTATTATATTTTGAGGGTGCATTAGCTGATGGTGGTCTGGGCATGGGGGTTGGTGGGAGGGGGCACAGTTTACTGTTTATGACATAGTTTATGCTTGATGCAGTCAACACAGACATGGCATTTTTCTGCATATTTGTTACATCCTTTGAGATATAAAACTCAAATTAAAACATTTATAAAAACAAACAATGCCCCTTGTAAATGTTTTTGTTGCAGCAAAAGAGAAGAGATCAAACAATGATACAAATACACAGATACTATTGGACTCACACATAAACGCCTTATACTTTATCAATTGTTTTATGTAGGAGAGACTTGGGCTATCTATTGGCCTGGCTGATCAAGCATACAATGTATTCACAAGGACAATGGACAAAGTTCATTCATAAGACAAATCAGTTGTAGCAGAAAACTATCCTGTACTAACTAACCTTTGTGTAGTAGACCTATTTTCATCACAAAAATAGTTGAGATTGTATGTGAAGGGTTTGAAGCTCCTGATGATAGGTAATGGGTTAATGAGCATTCCGCAGAATGTGTGACATGGATGGAACCTCATATTACTGACCGTGCTACCTCAAAATATAGCGTTGTGCGGCTAGGGTATAAGACCCACTCATATTGTGTGGATTACATTTCTGGGAAACGATGATGACAGGTAGGCAGATAGATAATAATCAGGTTTTTTATTCTTCAAAATCAAGCAATTAAGGGACATAAAAGACAGGTTGCATTGTTTTGTACAAAATTTAAAAGAAGATTTGGAAAACAAATCTCGTGGACTATTTTAAAGACTTTTGTCGAATTTGGAAGCATTCCTTCAGAGAATGTATAAGGCAAGTGACCTAAGAAACTTAGACCCTGATTATGTATGGGTCATAATGGGGTGAGGTCTTTATCGCACCTAGTAAATACGGATTACCCGGTCACAAGGAGTGGTAAATACTTCATATTTCAGGCTGACCAATAAGAAATAAAGAATAGCATGTGGTAATAGAAACAAATAGATGCTTACCTCACTGATAATTGCTTGTATTGCCATTTTTACCCATGTTTTTCGCAGTAAATTGTAGCAGGTTCTGTAAAGATTTTGGGGGGTGTAACAAGGCAGGAGGTTACTCATAATTATCATAACTGTGCAAACGTTTGTTTGCAGGGGGTTTGAAATTCAGCTTGTAATTTTAATCAAAGCATTGGAGCCAGATGAACAGCGTTGGGTAATCATTTTCAGGATAATAAGATGAAATCACAGAAAATTTAGGAAGCTGAACTTGGATTGAAAATCACCCAATTCATGTACAAGCCCTACTGCTCTTAATAAAAGAAGTAGAAATAAAATGTGATGTCTGACTTACAAGACTCTGCTCCTGGGCACCCCATGGTACCTGGTATGTCTGTGCACTGGCTTTGGAGCGCAAAGAAGAATAAAGCTATCATTCATTGGTGCTGCAACAAGTTTCTGGAACTCCCTACCACCCCTACTCAGTACATAACCAGACTGGCATGAATGTAAGCAATCTTTAGTTATATTCAGACTAGATGGCTGCTTGGCTAAAGTAACATAAGACAATATTGACTTATTATTACTAAATTGAGAATTGAGACCAATCTGATAAAGAGTTGCTGGGTATCAATACAACCTTTAAATGCCAGAGAGAGAATAGTAGGATGGGATCTAGAGGGAAGAATAGGGCTTTAGTGATTTGTGATTCAGATTTTGAGAGAAACCCTGTAAGCTATGGGTTGAGGACCAGCAGGTTTAAGGTCTTTGTGCAATTGTTCGTTTGAGTTAGTGTATAACTTCAAATCACTGCTCACGCCAGGTGCTCAGCTTGTACGAACAATATCCAGTGAATAAATGCGACACAAAATATAATGCTAGATGGCCTTTGGGGTTCACAGTGCTCTTATCTAGCACTACATGAGAACCAAAAACTATGAATCTGCTTTCTGTCTTTTGTAAAGAGAACTATTTCGCTGGCTGTTTCCCTTTTAAAACTACACATATTTTAAACCAGACAAGGCAATGCAAGGCCTCAGTGATTCATTGCGGAATCAGACATGTTGGGTCTCAAATTAAGATCTTGGGCATTAAAAATGGGATTAAATGGATACCTGACATAATGGTAGGCTTATTAGATCAAAGGTCCACTCTGTAAAGCAACCAAAGAAGTAATACTGTTTTTTATACTATAAGTGATTCTGACATACATAAATTCCAGTCTAATATATGCTCACCATCATTTATCTGGTCCATAAATCAGGTGATAGATGTCCATCTATATTATACAAAAGATTGTACATTTCTGGAAGACCTATTTATACATTGAGGTCTCCCGGCAAAGTGAGCGTGCTGTATTTGAGTAGTAACTATGCTGCAGAATCTGTCACTGCAGAATCTGCCGCTGCAGATGAAAATGTGTTGGTAAGACAGTGATGTTTAATAGGTCCATAAAAAATATTTTGTAATTATAGACAACATGGAAGCCAACCCTGGTAGAAGACAGTCTTGTTGTATGGGTGAACAAAGGCTTACTTCATGGTTAACAATTCATTGAGAGTGTTAAATCTGTAATAAAGATAATATTAATATTGCTATGCATACTGTGTCTGTCACATGCCGGCAGAACTGCTGAAAATAGGGTAAGCCTCCTTGCACAAAAGGCAACTATACTGTGGCATATGGTTTACTGTGTTGGATGACCCGGGTGGGTGGGGTACTCTGCCAGCAGTCAATCATTGGTTCTCCAACTCTAAACTAAGCAGGGGAATAGTAGGTTTAGAATGGTAGGAGAACTGCAAATTTATGGCAGTTCTCATGCTTTTTTTTTCAAAAAGGGGGTGGGACTGAAAGCTGGGTTATGAGGTCCTGCACACAGACTCCCAAATGAGACTAGAATTTAAAGAAGGTGTGCAGTTCCTATGTGAGTGTGGGAGGCGGGAGACAGGTCTTTCTTTGTGATGCCCTCACACACCCCGAGAGGTGTCATGCTTCATCATAGGGTGGTTGCCACTCGTCAGGCCGGCGCTGCAATGCCTGACGGGCTCCCAAAACCAGGGCTCTTTGTCGGGGATCTTTTGATGAAGAAGCCATAAGGTGCATGCGGGTGTGGGGCTTGGTAGTGCACAGTGAGATGAAATTGGATTAAATAGGTGTAGGGCAGTCCTCTAGAATCAAATTTTAATAGAAAGGATGCTCTAGCCTAAATAAAAACAAGAATGAACCCCAATGTGGATGTTAATGTTCCTAAGGGGCAATTTATGTGTGGACGGTCAACATGTTTCGTGCCTAGTCTTGCCCCTAACGGGACAATTGGCACTTCTTCAAGACCGTTTTAAAGAAAACCCTAGTTGACGTTTACTGGGGAATTGATAGACCTGTGTAGAAGGGAACAAGAACGGGGGGCGGTTTAAATAAGCAATATATATTACTCATTGTAGCAGAACATTGTATCAACACATCAAGCATGGAATAAATATGCTAGTAGCACATAAACATTTTGCACCATTAGTGTTGAGGCGTGGAGGTCATGTAGTTGCCAAAGCGCTACTGAGGGCACTACAAGTGGAAATGAAGTTTGCCGAGGCTGTGGCAAGGAAGAGGCATGCACGGTGAAAGGAAGAATTCTAACACTTACAAGGCGCAAACAAGAGTCCTTGGTTGATATTTGTCACAAACCGAAGGCAGGAGCGCTAAGGTGAGGTACTGGCACTAAAAATCATTGTGAGTGGGACTTAGCCTGGTAGGTGAGTGAAAGGAAGGCTAAGTGTACTAAAGGCGAGTCAGTTGAACGCCACAGCAAGACCATGGAGTGGGGTGTTCCACATGGTCATGGCCACGGAGGTGCTCAGTGGCTGCCGGATGACACCTTTTTTGAGACGATCGCAAACCGAGTAAGCAACTAGTGAGGAGAGAGCCTACCAAACAGCGCCGTCGAAAAAATCGTGATATAAACCACGCACACCACGCCACGTTTGAGCTCCAAAGCGGTTGGAAGCAAACCCTTGGGAACCGCAGAACATGAAGTTGGAAACTTAGCACACAACTAGCGAGCCTCCTTTTTTAATAATAAATTTAGGCTGGCCCCTATATTTGCACCCAATAATGGAGGCATCCATGGAATATAGAAGGAAGATTTCTAAGGTCTTTCCACGTTAACTCCGTCGTGGAAACACTCGAATGATTTTTTCAGCACCCAATCTCTCAAATACTTTGATACACTGACAGTGCCTTGAAGAGATCCCAGGAACTTTGTCCTGGTATCGAAACGCGTCGGCATGTATTAAGGAGGACTTTTGGTTCATTTTCCCATACCAGCAAGTGCTGGTCCAATTAGTCGTCATAGATTGACTTAACTCCTTTGATTTTGTATTGATTCAAGTTCCATTTTTTCAATGCACATGATTATATGATGTATAGTCTTGTCAAAACAAATTTGTGTTGCATGTTGGATATATAGGATGTAGATACTTTATTCATTTAAAGCCAGGTTGTAAATCATTCATTTGTTCGTAAATATCACTGTATATTTGTGTAAATTTGTGTAAATATGTGGATATAGATGTGTCTTTTTTCGCTGAGTAAATGTCTGTTTTGAAAAATCATAAAATAAATATAAATAAGTGGTATAAATAAAAATACCGGGTCGATCTGGACAAACAGTGTTTTCGACCTTTTTCAACTTTGGATATAAATGTAGGTGGCTAGGCAATTTTGTGTTTTTCCTATTATAAATAGGGTCCAGCCCATCCACCTGTCCTCAAGGGCCTAACTCCTTAGGTTTTCCAATTGACCCGATAGGGGCAAGACTAGGCACGAAACATGTCGACCTTCCACACATAGATTGCCCCTTAGGAACATTAACATCCACACAGGGGTTCACTCTTGTTTTTATTTAGGCTAGAGCTACCTTTTTATTAAACTTTGATTCTAGAGGACTGCTCTACACCTATTTTATCCAGTTTCATCTCACTGTGTACTACCCAGCCCCCACACGCACCTTACGGCTTCTTCTTCAAAAGATCCCCACCAAAGAGCCCTGGTTTTGGGAGCCCGTCAGGCATTGCAGCGCCGGCCTGACGAGGTGCAACTGCCCTATGATGAAGCATGACGCCTCTCGGGTGTGTGAGGGCATCACGAAGAAAGACCTGTCTTCCCCCCCCCACACTCACATAGGAACGGCACACCTTCTTTAAATTCTAGTTCTCATGCTTCACCATACTCCAAATGACCACCTTGGTGTTCTTCTCACCTTCACTAAAGAATGCAATGGACATAATACAGAAAATGACACAACACAGTAGGGGAAAACAACCTTTCTCTGTGAGTGTTAGATCAAATAAATTGAACTGCTACTCTTGGCTTTACAAGGAGTTCTCCAGTTAGACTTTATTGGATGTACTCTAAAAATATAAAATAAAATGTAAAGGTGTAAAATAAAGTTGCAATTGCACAGAAGCTCAGGCACTCCAACCAAAGTTTTCAGCCTTAGTACATGCAGCAAGTAAGTATGCAGGCGTATCATGCAAGTCGCTGCATAATGGCACGTTTTTCCACCTTTCTCCGCGAGCCACTAGTTGTATATAACCTGACATTGCAGCTGGTAGAGGACAAAATCTCAACACAAAGTTTAAGTCCTACCAAATCCAACTGAAGCCAGTATTTGTTTATTGCACAATTAGATGCTCTCACACTTCATAATAATAATTTTTTAATTCCAATAGTATCCTGATGATGATAGTCTGAATCTTTATGCTTCTCTTTAGTGTTCTTATTCCATGATAAATCTCTCACAGTTGCCATTTCTTTCGTCACATATCTGTTCTTACATCTCTCGCTCTCACACTTTCTCTCATTCACTGTATTTCTCTCCCTCTGCCTTTTGAGATCATTTTACCACCTCTTCTTTTTTATTAAGTTTTCTCTGCTTAGCTCAGTATTTCTCGCTTTATATATCACCCTGACTCTCTGCCTGCCTCTTGGTTTGTACAGCTTCAACTCTCTTGTCTTTTTTCTTTCTTTTCCCAGTTGCCTCATTGCCTCCATCGGCTTTTTTGATGTTCTGTGTCTGACATGTTCAGAGTTTCTGTTTACCTATCACCGTGTAATTTCTACCAACTTTCAATAGTGGTTCTCAATTTTGTGACACTTCTAGAATGTTTAGTTATTGTTTGTTTTTCCATAGGTAGTCATACCCTCTCTCTCGTAACTGCTTCTTTTTTTCCCCAAAACAACATATTTCCTGGTCTGTATCTCTTTCTCTGATTGCCTCTTTATCTAGAGCAGCAGTTCTTAAACTGTCCTCCAGGAACCAGGGGGGTTTGCAAGGCCTAATCAGTGGGCCAGTGACTGCTTAGAAAAAAATATCACATATTAATAAGCAGGGGCAGATTTACAATAACTGGCAAATCCCTGCATATCAGCAGGGATGCGCCAGTTATTGTGTGCCATGCCTCCGCCACCATGGATGCGCCGCATTTACAATGCAGCACACCATGGGGCAAAAATGCCACAGATGCGTGACACATCGGCACCGTAAAAGTGGCGCATTGCTGGAGTTGCGTCGTAAGCACGACGCAGCTCCAGCAATGCTCTGGGGGGCCCTATTCTTACAATGCTGCCTCAATCCTTACGCCTGCTTCAAGCAGGCGCAGGCTTTTGACGCAGCATGGCCTCAAAAGTGAAAATCTTGTAGATTTCACTCAGCCACTTTTAGGAGGCGTTGCTGCGACGGAACACCCCCCCTGAGCAGGAACGCCTCCTTCTGGCGCAGGGCTTTACAACGTGACGCATCTCCCAGATGCGTCACGTTGTAAGTACCCCACACCATGTCGCATCTTTTGCGCTGCCGTTGCATCACAAAAGTGACGCAACGGCAGCGTAAAAGGGGCGCAAGGGGCTTGTAAATCTGCCCGCAGTATATAAGTAAAGACGCAAAAAGTAACTTAACATTTTGCAAATGTGAAGGAATTTGAAATTGGTGGATAAAAATAAAGTTGATATCCTCAGATTGATTTGTGGGAGCACTACAAGTGCATTAAACTGTATATAGTATGGCTGAGGGTGGGCCTTTATTGAATTTAGAAAAGCTTTAACCTTCCTATTAAAATTAAAAATGTTATTTGTGTGTGAATTTAAATATTGTTTAATCATTTGTTGGATTTTTTGATGAATGATTGTTTCTGTATGTTTGTGTTTTGTTTTGCAGTTCAAATCATCCAAATTGCTTAGGCCAGGGTAACCAGGTTTCAATAATTGTCTCAGTTAAGTGTCTCTGGTTTCAAAAAATTATTCAGTGGGAGTCCCCAGATTCCAGTACTGATTAAGTGGGGGGTCGACATAAGTCAAAAGGTTAAAAACCACTGATACAGAGCTATCTTAACCGGTTGGATCTCTTGTTCCTTTTATTTTTCTGTGCATTACTCTCTAGTCCTCTGTATCCAACCTTAACGATGCCACCCTTATCCGCTCTCTGCTTATATACATTGTAAGCTATATCTCAGTTTAGTTCAGTTCTAGTGCCTTTTCTCCAGTATTGCAAACGTTTTCTAAATCAAATTCTCTGTCTCAGTCTCTAGATACCTTGATCTCTCTCTAGAATATTCTCTAGTTCTTTCTCTTCCTTCTCACACCACAGCACCTTGGTAACTGTGGCTAGACTGGTTAGATCATGGGATGAATAAATGATGATTTGCTAATAACGTTGGTGCCGTTTGACACAAACTAAATATATTTCATTTTTGTCTCATAGTATAACATCTGCAGCAGAATGGTCAAAAAGATTAAAAGGTATAGGCAAGGCTCAGAAAATGGTGTTCCATCCATATAAAATAATGTTGTTTGTTTCTTTCAGACTGGCTAGTGCAAGAATAAATTAATGGAACCCCATCAAATTTCTCATATATAAAGAAGCTACTTTTTGTACGTTTGCATTGCAAAATTGGTGTAATCCAGATGAGTTCCTCTGCTCTATTTCAATATATAAAATATATTAATATATTAGGGAGAAATCATGCAGACTTCAGAATACTTTACAATTTTAAAAATGGATGTCAGTCCCTAGTAAACAGTACCCCGGACCCTAGGGCCTGCGGTACTAAAGAAGGACCCCCAAGGGCTGCAGCACCATTTTTTTCCACCCTAAGGGACCCTCACCAAGCTCATGCAAACTGCCACTGCAGAATGCGTGTCTTGGTGCAGACAAAAGTGAAAACACAACACTGCCCACAGCTTGTGAGCCCTGCCTGCTGACACTGCATGCAGTATAAGTAAGCCACCCGTACAGCAGGCTGTACTGCCCTTAGACAGGGTGCACTATACTACATGTAAGGGCATAAAAGCATGAGCAGATATGCCTCCTGTACTGGTCAATTCCATTACTGCCAGTACAAGTGATCAGGGAAGCCTTTCTAAAAGCATGTGCTGGACACTGGTGAAAACCAGTTCCCCAGCTACATGATCACTTCACTAGAAATAGGGATGTATGGTATCAAACATCTCGTATTATTAAACCCACACTGATGCCAGTGTCGGATTTAATAATACATGCAGCCAGAAGGCACCTTAGAGGTGCCCTCTGAAACCCGACCAGTTACTGGTGTGTTCACTGACTGGCTTTCACCAGCCTGCCACCAGACACAGGTTTCTGACCCAAAGGGCGAGGACCTTTGCTTTCTGGGGCCATAAACCAAGCCTACTCAAGCAGGGGGTGCTTTGGACCCCCGTGCACAGAATGAGCTGCGGATTAGCATTCCAAGACAGGGAGCTTCAGAGAGGGCAATCGCCTTTAGTATGTGAGTCTGGCTTCTCTCACAAGAGAGGAAACTGACCCTCCCTTTGTCCAGAACCCTTGGCACATGGATAGGCCGGAAAATTAGCCAGGAAAGATAGGGATGGCCACCCTCAGTCGAGCATCACCCTGAACTGGGCTACCTAAAGTGGATGCAACTTTTCAGAAATGACCATCTTTGGGATGGCAAATGTAGGATCTTTGGGACAGGGTTATGCCCACTTCCCCCAGGAAGTGATCATATAGGGAGTACAGTTACCTTAGGGGTAAGTAGCTCATTGGCTACTACCCCAACACTACCCTAATACCACTAAATTCTGTATTGTGGGGAGCTCTGTCACCAGGAAATCAGATCCTGCTGTCAAAAAGAATAAGGGCTGAAGAGCTGTGAAAGAAAGAACTGCAAAACAAGCAAGTGACTTGACACCAACCCTGCCAGCCTGTTCACCTATTCTAGACAATTGCACCAAAGTCGATTGCCCTGCAAGCTGCTCATCCTCCAAAGCCTGTGAGGACTGCCAGCATTTCTCCAAAGACTTGTGAACTCCTGTGGAACAGCACAGCTGTCCCCCTGCATCTTGGAGGTAGCAAAGACTGTGCTGTGAGGGTCCAAGTCTACGAAAACCCGACACAGCAAGCACTACTACATCTGAACTGCATAGCCTGAGCTGAAGTGGACCAATGGTGCCAACGGGGTCCTAAGATCCTGACGCCCTAAGAAGCATAAGGACACTGAAGAGCTACAAAAGCAGAAGAGTGAAGAAGAGCAACTGACTAAACACTAGCCCAGTTGGCCTGTCTGCTGTTTCTCGTCGAAAGTCCTCCAAAGATATCTTGTTCTGCAGCTGTTGTGTCCCCAAGGCCTGGGAAGACAGCCTGCCTTCAATAAAGCCTCAAGGACTCCTGTGGAGCAGAGGAGCTGCTTTCCTGCATCCTGCAGGCAACCCTGAAGAAGACTGAGTGCGCTGGACTGCAGGAACCCGACACCCCAAAACACCACTGCACCCGTGCTTCCAACCCTGAGCAGAAGTGGACCAACCGTGACAACGTGGTTCCCCATGTCCAAAGACAAAGCCCACCTTGGACTTGCCCACTGTGGACTTCCCAAAGCCTTCTGTAGCCTCTGTGTGCTAGCCCCCTCTACCTCGAGTGCGCTCGGGGATAACAATCCAAAGCCCAAACTCACCTCTGCACCCATTACCCCGGGCCCCTAGGGAAGAGGACAAAAGTCACCACATTCCCGAGCATCACAAGAGTTGAGAAGGCCTGGATGGAGTTCGCAGAGTTCCACTATGTGGAACTGCACAAAATGACTGAAATACTAAGCCCCAATACGTGGAGTTCCGCAAGTGGTGGAGTGCATTTAGTCATGCCTTTCACATTGATTTTCAGCGCCGGGTGTTTGTCCCGCTCTTTAAAAATCAGTGCGAACTGCACCATGATAGATTTTCTACCTGAGCTGCAGCTTTCGCAAAGCGAACGGAAGATTTCGCGAAGCAAGCGGTCACGACCATCTGCGACCACTGCAAAGAGAAATCTGACCGCCTGCAACGAGAAATCTCACTGGGAGGTGGATTTTCCTCGCTCACCAACTTAACATTAGTGAGTGCGAGCGGGTAAAAACTCTGCAGAGTTTTTCGGAACTCCACGTGTTCCACAGAGCGCAGAGTGCAGAACCCTCCAGGCTTATAGTTGAGCCCCACTGTTGGTTCAGCCTGACTGGTTCCCCAGTCCAAGCCTGCAGCCTCTTTTCCGACAGACTGATCTCCATAGAAATGAATGGGCACACAACACTGTAAGGCACCTCTGCACCCGGCCGAACCAGTGCTGCCCGAAGAGAAGTGTTGGTGCTGACCGAAGTGAAGTGTCGGTGCTGCCATGGACCTTGCCCCACACTCACCTTAAGTCCAGAAGATTGGTCCCGTAAATCGATGCTGAGTGCCTGAATGCAATACGTTTTTCCTCCATTGGTTAACATTAGCATGAAGCGCTTCAATTATGATTTAAAGTATCAAAAGCATCTGATGCTGAAAAGCACACCTCTGCACCCAGACGCAACAGTGCTTCCCGAGGTGACGTGTTGGTGTTGCCTGGGACCTTGCCCTGTACTCACCTTAAGGCCCAGGGAGGAGTCCCGTAAGTCACTGTTAAGTGACTGTATGTAGCGTATGTTTTTTCTTCCTAAGATAGCATTACAGCGAAGTGCTTTAATTAGGATTTATAGTATCAAAAACCGGTTTTCTTCAAAGCTGTTTTAAAAAGTGCTTAGCTGATTCTGATGAGTTTGGTGCCTAAAGTTATATAAAGAGAAGTGTTATTTTCATAAATTGTTATGGATCTCCTCATTGAGTTGTATGTGTCATTTATTGGCTGCGGGTGTGCAACAGATGTGTAACACTCCTTTCCGATAAGCCTAAAGCTGCTTGACCACATTACCCTCTACAAGAGCACCTTGGAATTGCTGGAGCAAGCCACTGTCCACTAGTAAGGGAATACTTGGACTCTGCACAGTATACCTCTTTTTGGCATACCATATAAAGAGCCAGCTTTCTACAGTGTCCCCAATGCAATCCTGTATAGATGCGAAAGTCTGCAATACCCCTGATCGTTACTTAGGCTCTATTTTTTTTACAATGCTTTAAAAATAATGAAATCTACTGTGCTATTAATATGGCTGTCATATACACGGTGTTTTTTCAGGCGGAAAAAGACTGACCTGTCAAATCATTATCTGTTTAAATACTTTCAAAATTATTATTAATAGCATGGATTGCTTATATGATGGCATTATTTAAAATAGAATGGCACATCATAAGCACGTACTGGACTTGCTTTCATACATGATGATAGTTGTATAAGATGCTGTGCGAATTTGGTACGAGACAGCGCATTTTAGGCATATGACAACACTTTTTGGTTCAGGAAGCCAGTGATGAAAAATAACATATTATTTGGCACATATCATTCTATATAGATCATCTAACTGTGTTCCGTCACCTATTAAGGTCCACGGTGAGCTCTAGCAATGGTTATTGGTACTGTATATCCTTACGTATATATTCAAACTGATCCGAAAACATCTATTTTATGTTGATGAACTACACGTTATGTTATTGTCCATAATTTGAAAGCATTACATCATTGCCAAGAATTATGAATCCATTCCAACTGAAGGAGGAGTCCGAATCTGATTTCCTTCTTCAAAATAATCCTTAAGGAAAGCTTCATCATGACCTTTTATTTAATTATCTTTCTCTCTGTTAAAGCTTACGTGAACTATATACTGTGGTGCAGACTCATTGTTAGCTGAACATTGCACACAACAACCGCAAAAAACCTTCACATCTACCAATAAAAGCACAAACATGGATTTACTAAAATCACACGTTCTTATTTTTTTGTCGGATTCTCTCTTTACTCTTGCTTCCTCTATCTTACTTCCTCATCCGTCCTCTTTCCGTTGCACATCAAACAAGACTTTCCACTAGTTAGTTAAGACAGATTGTACCACACCTGATTTGGGTCTGGACGCTGTTCGTTGTCGGTATCCAGGTATAAAGTAGTCCATCTTCCAGTTTAGCTGCCATGCAGATCGCTCAGCCTACAGTTATTAAGGAATGAAGAGCATTTTGTTAAACAGCATTATTTTATACTGTGGAACCATTTATAACATGGCCATAACCTTGATTCATTTGCAACATAGCTGCTTAACAGAATCACCAAGCTTCGCTTAAATAGATCTTTAAGAGGGTTTCATCATCACCTAACACATCCAAAACTTCATCACTTTCATCTTTCTTAAAAATGTGTTCTGAGTTTGCAACTGAAGGGTAACTCACAGCCTCACCATCAACTTGTCAAAAAACGAAGACTCTGCTCGCTTCGTTTGCAAAGTTTGCGCTACTTCGCACTACGCGAATTGCACATAGCACAGTGCAAACACGCTTAGCGTAGCAGTCATATTTTGCTTGCTCGTGGTCCTCAACATCAAGTAGGTGACCGCGAGCGAGCAAAATGACATCCCGGTGAGGCTTTTTCCTCGTTCGCGATCAGCAACATCAAGTTGCAGATCGCAAGCGTGGAAAAGAAACTTCTCGGCGAAATTCTCAACGCGGGGAGGTCAGGTTTCTCATTGCGAGTGGTCGCTTATTCTCGCGACCGCTCGCAATGAGAAACTACCAGTACGCATTGAGAAAGCTGTTGCTCGAGTAGATATCTACTAGAGCGGCAGAAAACAACCGCTTGCACTGTGCAAGATGCGGTTTGCAGTGGTTGCACTGTGCAATCAGTGCGAACAGCACTTTGCATAGTGCACTACCCAGTTCATGTAGCTACGAGTAGCTCACGTAGTGCGAAGTTAACTTTAGGTATCTACGCATAGCGCTACTACGCGAACTACTCCCAGGGTTACACTTAATGCCAAGGCCCAGGTCCTTCCACTTACCTATGCCTTTTTACCTTTCACCCGGTTTGCTTTTTCTTCCAAATATGCAAGAATCTTGAAATCCTCTTCAACATCAGGCTCCCACTCTCTTCATTCATTATCTGTATTATCACCTCAGTCTATTACAACACGCATGAATCTCTAAGAACTACCATCACCATGTCTCCCTTATAGCCAAAACATTCATCAGACTTTGATACTTTACTAGTGTAACGCCCTTCTTCCTGCTCTTGTGCAAAGCGCTTTCAGGCAACTCAGAAAGTTCTTATGGTTGTCACTGGAACTCTATTCAACATCCCAAAATCTACAGGCAAGTTCCTAAAGCTCGCACCTGGAGGACTAACTCATTATGTACCTCTAGTCCATGTACAAGTTCCCAACCCTGATATTAGACTACAATAACTACCGCTTGCTCTAGCGAAGTCGGTTATCAATATCCACCAAATCCCACCCAGCCCTCCTTTCTCTCTCCCCACTGGAGCGTCTATCTCCCCTTGATATCATGTGTTAAGGAGCATTGTTAAGATTCAGAAGAGCACATCTTGTATCTACCACAATTGTGCATATTTGCAATCATCCAGTGGCGACAAAAATTGCAAGAACATAAGCTAGTATTAATTCCAAACTAGTTGCTGTGGAACTGAAATTAGGAAATAAACGTATTGTGCATGATGATCAGACCCTATTGGTGGGAGAGGAGGCACTGGGGCAGGCAGGGGCTACTGGGCCCAGACAGTGGTGGTTGAGGTAATTTGCCGCCGTTGATCTTGTGGTCCCTCCTACAATGGCTCTACAAACTGGATAAATCACAACCCTTTATACGCTTACCTCTCAAGGTAACGAGCAGTGTAGAGCTTCTCAGTGGGGAAGCATGGGAGATACAAGTGCTCAGAACTTCAAAGTCAACCATTAGACAAAATGTTGTGTTTTCCTGCCCAGTACTTATGTTTTAGGTAAAAGACAGTGCTTTAACATCACACCAGAACTAAATACTAGACAGTTCTATTTGGATGCAATTATATGGATGTAAATTACAATTCTCAGTAAGGAGAACCCTCCCTTACTGGTATACTCTCTCTTCCCAATAGCAGATATATCATGACCATAGTCCCCAATATACTGTGGGCATAAACATTAGGTAAAGATGCAGATTTCTTCATGTACCCCCACTAAGCAATTGTGCAACTCTGTTCAATGTATTTTACTCTTTGCGTTCATTCTGGCAACAAAGTCCAAGTCTACTTGACAGACTTTTCAGTGTCTTCTAGTCTCTCTTGTAAGACCTCGCTTTTACCTACTGGTTGGCGTTGTAGTATTAACCCAGTGGCTGGTGCTGTCTGAAACCCCAACCGTGTGGCAGTGGCTTCAATAGCACACTATTGACCTTGAGTTAGAACAGTAATCGCTGAATAAAGTCAGTGTGGCAAGCCTGCGCAGTGGCACTGCTGTTACCAATTGGTGGCCTCCCCGGTCATGTGGAAACAGGCATTCAGGTTCAGCACTTGCAGAATCTGGGCTGACTCATTTGGAATGTCGTGTCTTCAGCAGTTGCACCCTGGAGGGTAATTAGAGCTTTCTGCTTTGGCAGCTACATGGTTCCTCTTTCTGACGTCGGTAGCAGCAATACCAGTGGTACTTGTCCTTGTAAAAGTCTTGGTGCAGTACAAAAAGGAACTGCTCAGACAAACGAATGGACACATAAAAGCAAGGATTGCTTCAGGCTTCTTTTTTCACACACGCAATGCGCTGGGCTCCTCCTCCTGGATAGCCTCTCCTCCTGCAGGGCCAGTCACATTTCTTCCTTCTCTCAGCAGACAGTTTTCTAGACACTTAAGTCAGACCCTCAAATCCTCCAACAGAAAGTGCAGACTTTAGGTGATGTTTTCTCACTTCCAGGAAACAGGTAGGAGACAGACACCAGCGCTGGTTACACAGCAGCTCCTCAAGTACTCTGCAGAGCACTCCCGTCCTTTTTCAAGAAGAACTTGGGACTGTAACAAAGTAATGTGGTCTAGTCCCACTTTTTCTAACACATTTTGCAGCTAGAGGATGTGGACTTTCTGTCTAAGGCAACAGAACTAGTCTGGGATGGATCTCTTTCAAAGGTGTCTTCCTCAGACACAACCTTGGTGCAAAGATATGGCTTTCAGGGTAGGTAGCAATGGAGCTGGCTCCAAACAGCAGTATGCAAAACATGGGCAAAAGGCAGGCTCTGCACCTGGCGATCATCAGCTTTTCAAGAAACAGCTATCAAGGAAAGACAAAAGGAAATGTCCTGCCAAGAAACATCCTCATACTGAGCAACAAAACAAGAGTTCCGACTCTCACCCCTACCATCTACCAAATGGCAGTGCTCAGGACGAATGCATCAGCTGGCCTTTGCTGACATGGCCATCACTGAATTTTTAATTGAAGCCCTGTCTCCATCCATCCAGAGTCTGGGTCTCCAACCTCCAGCCACAGGAATGCAAGCAATACACTTCCACTGTCCAAGGAAGCAGTCATCATACTTCACCAGGGGCATCCAAAGTGAATCCCACTGATCTCAGTACTCACACTCACACCACACAGACTCCTACAACCACAGATGTGCTGCACATTCACTGCTGTACTGAACATGCACATATGAAGTCAGCGCATGGTTCTAGGGGGGGGCGGGCTCTCATAACAGCAGACCCTTACACTAGAGAGGTCAGGACTCTCTCTGACACAAACAGAAATTCCTGGTCAGACTAAAAATTCACAATACCCAGCCACCATAGCATTAGGTGTCTCACCCTGAGCATTGACAGAACTCCTATGCAAAATATGAAGGCACATTTATTGCACCCCTCTAGGTCACAAAACCTATTCTGGACTTTGCATTACAAGGGACAGACCTAGGTATCTGCATGCATATTAGGTTACCATGAAACTAGGGCCAAACAAAAAGTCAGATACCAGTTGTATATGGAGTCAGGTGCTCGGGCAAGGGTATGTACCAATTTACCTTACAAGTGAATTTCCCATCGAAAAGACACCACTTCCAAATCAGACTTCCTAGAACCTAACTACACAGTTGAAGAAGTACACATGTCAGGACGGCAAAAAGTGTCAAGAAAGGCCACTTCACTTCAGTGGTTTGTGAACTGTTTAAAACTTCATACCAAATAAGGAAACTTCATACTAAACAAGCAAAACTGGAGCCTCCTCAGGACCCACACTATGCAATGTATTCTTTTTCAAATATCTACCCTGCTCTGTTTTCTAGAAAGTAATCTGTAGCTGTTAAAGGCCACTTGGTGGGGGCGTGGCCAAGGCGGCGATCATGGCGGTCGCACTCTAAGAGAGCTCCGTCCCGCCGGTGACTAATCCTGTCAACTATCCTGCACTGCCCTGACCCACTGCCGCCCTGGTGTAGTACCTAGCCGCCAACGACGCAGAGGAGGCTCCGGCGGTGGTTCGGGGTCCTTAGCGGCGTCTCTGCCGAAGATCCGTGTCCTGAGTCAGGAGGGCCTGTGCCGCTCAGGAAAGCCGGGACCTTGCGTTGGCCTGCGCCTGGCCGGAAGTGAGCTGCCGCGGCGTGCAGCGGGACGGAGTTTGCCGGGCCCCACTCCTGGAAGCGGACGGACCCGGAGCTGCGCAGGGACCTGCCGGCGGCTGCTGCGGAGGGGCCCCAGTGATCTCCTGCAGCCGTCCTGCCATCGGAGGCCGGGTAAGCTGCCGGCTCGGGCGGGAGACCTTGCAGGGGAGGGGAATCATCCTCAACTGGGCCTGCTCTCACTCGGCGGCCTAGTCGGACCGCGAGAGTCAGGCGATCCGAGTGTGGGGAAGGGCTTGACACGCTTCCACCTTCGGCCCTCATCGGCCAGAGCCCCCATCACTCTGCCCCCCTCCCCCCCAGTGGGGACCCGGATATCAGAGTGGGACTGGTGGGTCCTACCGGCGGAAACCCCAAACGGAGACCAGACGGACGCGGCTGGCCTGGAAGCTAGCGCCTCGGCCCCCTGGCTACGGATCCGTGGCACTGGACACTCTATCCTGCACAATAGCGCTATTCCTTTGACTGGTGGGCGCTGCTGTGACCATACCCTCCTGAGTGGCCGGTTGGTTCTTCGGTGCCGCCTACAAAGACTGTGTGGTCGCGGCTAGGGGCCCGCACCCGGGGTGGGACAGGGGTTCCTCCGAAGCCCCGCGGCCTGCTTAGACTACGCTCCTGTGCCAGTGGCTCACCATGACGAGGGGGGGCAATAGCGGCACCACTTCGAAACAAGGCACTATAGACAAATTCACGGGGCTGAGTGGCGGGGCCGGGGCCGCAGGAGGCTCTCAGGGACCGGGCCCAGACAACGCGGCCCTCATGGCTGCAATCACGCAGTCCAGGGACATGTTAGACGCAAAAATTGGGGCCGTCGGCGCGGATTTTACCCTGCTTCGACAAGACCTGCGCAATGCGGTGGCCCGCATCACCGAGACCGAAACCAGGATCAACGAGGTAGAAGATGATGTGGTGATCCTAAAAAAGAAGGTGGCTACCATGGAGGGCATACAGAAGGGCCTCGCGCTCAGGGTTGAAGACGCAGAAGGTCGGGCCCGGAGGAACAATCTACGCTTTATGGCATTTCCGGAGGATTGCGAGAAGGGCGACATGGCGGACTTCCTAACCCGTTGGTTGGAAGGGTGGCTCCCACCGGATTCCCTGTCGCGCTGCTTTGTAGTTGAGAGGGCGCACCGCGCACTGCTCCCGAAGCCACCCGTGGGTGCCCGTCCTAGGCCCGTGATCGCCAAACTGCTCAACTACCACGACCGGGATGTTATCCTGCGACAGGCATGGGCGAAGGAGCCCCTGATGTACGACGATCAAAGGATCCTTATCTTTCCTGACTATACTAAGCTGGTGCAGCAACAAAGACAATCCTTCACGGCGGCAAAGGCGCGCCTGCGAGAACTGAAGATTCAGTACGCCCTGCTGTACCCAGCTCGCCTTCGAGTGGTCTTTCAATCCCGGACACAGTTCTTTAACTCACCTGAGGAGGTCTTTGCCTGGACGGATGAAACAGTTCGCATTAGGGTGAATTCTCCTCCGGGTAGAGACTCGGACTCTTCATCAACAGGCGGACCTTCGAGAACTCCCCGGAGGTCACGCAGCAGAAGCAACTGGCGTTCGCGCCCCGGAAGGGTCAACCTTCCCACACTGGAGAGGCCGGGGCGGCTGAGGAGGTGGATAATCCGACATCGGCGTCTTGAGGCCGCGCGCTACGCTGTACATTCTGGCCTTGGGGCTCGGGACACATCCCATTCGACCGTGGCTACACCGGAAGAGATGTTCTTGCTTGTGACTTTCCATTTCACTGTATGCTCCGATTAGTATGTATACATGGGGGTTGTGGGTTGGGGCATGCCTGTAGGAGGGCGGACTTACCCCCGGGGCTGTGAGGACAGTTGGGTAAGGGGTAGGTAGAACTTGAGTGGGTAGTTGGTGGGGATCCATTGGGGTAGTAGGTACCTGGCCTCCCGTTGGGGGCTGGTGTTACCCTATTCCGCGACAGGTACTTCAATGTTGGTGAGGTATGGGGTGGGGGGGTGGATGGGTAGTTGCGGGGTTCGATGGGGGTGTTGGAGGGATGGGGGTGCAGCGGGGGGAGAAGCGGGGGGGTGGAAGGACGGGGGGATGGTGGGGAAGTTGGGGTAACTTGTTTTCTCACAGTGTCTATTTGTATCCGCTTAATTTCCTATGTGTGTGTGCAGTCACTGACACCCAGGACCTTGCTGTACTTGCCCCCTGATGGCGGGTGACACTCGTGACACAGAACCCCCGCTGGCTTCCCTGCGAGTCGTGAGCTGGAATGTACGGGGGATGCTAGATAAAATCAAGAGGGGTGCGGTCTTGCGGCTGGGAAAGAGAGAAAAGGCGGATGTATTACTCCTTCAGGAGACGCACCTCCTTGGGTCCAAGAATCTTAGCTTACAGCGCTATGGGTATTGGCAGGTGTATCATGCTGGATTTGTGCGGGGGTCTCGGGGGGTTGCAATCCTTGTCCACCATAAGGTGTCCTATTCTCACGAAACACAATGTGTGGATGGCCATGGCAGGTATGTCTTCATCAAGGGGAAGGTGGGGGGTGAATCTGTGGTCTTCGGAAGTGTGTATGCCCCACCTCCACTGCAGGCAGCCCTAGTTGAGAAACTGTTTGATGTGTGGGCCGAGATCCCAAATGTGTTGGCGATAGTAGGGGGTGACTGGAATGACGTGATGAATGGGAGCATGGATCGACACAGACCGGGAGGGGGCCCCTTGGCTGATGCCTCGACTAGATTGGAAAGCATGGTGCAGGGGATGGGCTGGATTGATGCTTGGAGATATCAACATGCGCATAGCCGTGAATATACTTACGTCTCGGCAGTCCATGGGTCGTTCTCTAGACTCGAGTACCTGTTCGTCCACCAGAATTGGATAGAAAGGGTAGCCTCCACTTCCATCCTCCCACGCGGTCTGTCCGATCACTCTCCGGTCTTGTTGGACCTCCGCCTAGACAGGAGACGGCAGCCTTTTAGATGGCGCCTCTCCACCTGGCACTTGCAGCAAGCAGATTATCAGTCACATATGAGGACCGCCATAGCCCACTACTGGGACGAAAATGACAGGCCGGAAACTGACGCAGTGACCCTCTGGGAGGCATTGAAACCGGTTCTCCGTGGGGTGGATATTGCATGGTGCGCCGCAGCCCGAGTGGCCCGAAGGGAGGCTATCACTGACGCGGCACTTAGGGTCAGAGATCTAGAGGTAAAATGTACGACTGGGGGGATGCCAATGCCGTGGGGCATACACCTCCTTGCTGATGGACGAGGCTCGCCAACTCTGGTTGGCTACACAAAGTAGGATCTACCAGTGGGGAGACAAATCTGGCACCATGCTATATAGGCTATGCCAGTCTACATTCCAGACACACTCATTGCCGGGCCTCTGTGATGAGGCGGGTGAAGCGGTGACGGCCCCACCAGCTATCGCGGCCAGCTTTGCACGCTACTACGAGGCTCAATATACTCCTCGGGAGTCTCTCCCGGCGGAGGACGTGGACAAATTCCTGGCGAATCTCCCGCCAAGGGCGCTGTCGAATACGGGACGTGCCAAGCTTGACCTTCCATTGTCAGCCGAGGAACTGGGCACAGCGCTGGCAGAGCTGAACACTGGCAAGGCCCCGGGGCCCAATGGCTTTCCCTGTGAGTTCCTGAAGATGTTTCACCTCCAGCTGGGAGCCTACTATGAACGAGCGCTGGAGGCGGCGAGGGACAGTGGGCGCCTTCCGGCAGACTGGCGACATGCCGAAATAGTGCTGTTCTGTAAACCTGGGAGGTCCCCTAAAAACCATGAATCTTACAGGCCGATCTCACTCCTGAATGTAGAGGCGAAGCTGCTGGCAAAGGCCTTGGCTAATCGTCTGCTCCCGTACATAGCGGATCTGGTTCACCCAGACCAGGCCGGTTTCATGCCAGGAAGGGCGACACGCCACAATATCAGGCGTGCTCAGGTGGTAGTGGAGGCGGCTCGAGCAGCCGGGCTCTCGGCGGCGCTTCTATTGGTGGACATAGACAGGGCGTTCGACTCCCTGAGTTGGGTTTACTTACGTGCCCTTCTGTCTCGCCTAAACCTGGGGCCCCGATTTCTTTCTTATGTACATTTGCTATACACCGACTTAACGGCTTCCTTGAGAGTAGCGGGAGCGGTGTCCAACCCCTTCCCTATAGGCCGGGGCACCCGCCAGGGTTGCCCCCTCTCGCCCTACCTATTCGCCCTGGCGATGGAGCCACTTGCGGCATGGGTGCGAATGGACGCTCAGCTGCGAGGTGTGGAGTGGGTGGCGGGACCCTCTGACAGGATAGCGCTGTATGCCGACGACGTCCTATTCTTTCTTACGGACTTAAATAGGTCGGGCCGAGGGTCCTGGAAATTATGCGTATCTTTGGTGAGGTGTCGGGCCTCTGCCTGAACCTGCGGAAGTCTACGCTATCGACGCTGGGAGATCGCGGGGGTCTGGGGCCCTGGGCGGATGTGTTGCAGGAGGCTACTGGAGGCATTAAATACTTGGGGATATTCCTGACGGACGTCCCCGGGGTTTCGTGGGCTCGCAATGTATTGCCTGTGTGGGATCGTGTGCGCTCGGACATGACGACGTGGTCCAGAATGCCCCTGAATGTATACGGCCGCTCGGCCATATTTAAGATGGTGGCTCTCCCGCGCCTACTGTACCAGCTACAAAACCATCCGTTCCCCATTCCACTGCAATGTTTTCATCGAGTGAACTCGGCGCTGAGCCATTTCCTTTGGGCGGGCGGGGTAGCGAGAGTGGCGCTTCGCACGTGTTTTCTCTCCACTTACTGCGGGGGGCTGGCCACGTCGGATATCCTGTCCTATTACCAAGCGTCCCACCTGTTGGTGCTGAACAATTGGTGGTATGGGGATCGTAGCGATCCAGCCTATGCCCTTGAGAGGTTTCTGATGGACCCGGCAACGCCTAACAGTGGCCAAACGTGATATCGCCCGAGCCTGGAAAGACCCAAGGGCCCCCTTGCTAGGGGTATGGAAGAGGGGATTAGACTTCTGTATGGGGCTGGAGCGTCCGGTGTTTGCTGCCAGGGGCTGCCCTCGAAAGCACTTTAAAATTTGGAAGAGGTGGGCGGATTATAGAGGGTTGTGGCTGGAACCACCAGCGGGTCATGATGTTGAAGACGGACACTCGCTTATGGACCTGGGGTGAACGGATCCATGCACGGACTGCTATTTAACGGTTTTAGCTATTGGACTACACTGACACTGTGAGGGGTTAGGGGTGGGATCCGGGAGGGAGACTACTGGGATGGGGGTTGGGGGGATGGGAGTTCAGGGGTAAATGTTCCTATTGAATATTGCTTGTGCTGCCTATAGATGATGCATGTCTTTTGCACACTACGTCTCTGGTGTTCAGAGAGTGGTGCCGTTGCTGCAATTCTTTAACACCCCGAAATGAAAATAATAAAAATTGTTTCGAAAAAAAAAAAAAAGGCCACTTGGTGCTCTCTATCCTTTATACCAAGTTGAGCCAGTCCCTTGTTTGGTGTGTCAATCTAAACAATGAATGGCTGACCACTGTCAAGAGCCTTCTATACAGTTGCATTCCATAATGCTGCCTTCAGTTCCTCAAAGGTCTTCTGAGGTTCCACAGTCCATAGCATTATTTTAGGCTGCTTCTTGGATGTCTGGTCTGCCAAGAGTGCAACTGTGGTCCCATAGTTGGCCAGAAAGTTCCTGTGGTATAGAATGATCCCCAGAAAGGCTTCTATTTGAATTTTTTTTGTGGAAAGCTACCACTTCAACAAAGATTGGATGTAAACAACAATATATAGATCTTCCAGTTTCCCATCTGAGGCCCAAGGTAGACTACATAGCACTGCCTCACCTGGAACTTGGTTTTCATGATCGTTAGTTTTGCTCCCTGTATCCTGAAAATCCCCTGTACTAGGCGTTAAATGTCTCAGGTGGTTCTCCCATGAACTGCTAAAAATGACAATGTAGATATATTCTGCCGCTTACGCATAGACTCAACTTTGTGACACTGTCGCCCAGCTTTTAATTATCTCCTATTATTAGCTAATCCCCTTGTATGCCACTGCTTGGCCTCGTTTCTTTGGTCTGCTATAAGAAAGAGGAGACTGCCTTCATAGGCTGAGCTACACAAGCAAAACAATGGGGCAAGCCATCTAATACAGTTTACATCCATAAGAACTGACTCTCTTCTGACATGGCTTTTGTTATTCTTTTAAGATTTTTACTGTATTTTGTATTTTATGCAGTGTATATTGGCTTTTGTTTTTTTAACTGATAAGGATTTTAAAACTGATGATTGTTTATTTGTAGAATACTTTTATGCGATTATTTTTGCTGCAGAATAAAGTTATTATGACTGACTGACTGACAATGTAGGCCAGGGAGGCCACAGGGAACTCCTCCAGCCCTATGAGAGCATAGTGCACCAGGCACTGAAAAGACACAAAGCATTCCTAAGCCCCAAAGTTATGACTCTAAAATTGCACAACTCTACTGGCATAGAGAATGCAGTCTTCTCCTTGGCATTAGATGCCAATGTGACTAACAATAGCCACTGGTCAGATCAAAGGTACTCAAGAAGCGAGCAGCACCCAACCTGACCATGTACGTCTTAGCCAGAACTAAAAGAGTTTTCCTTCACATTTTATTAAAAGAAACGTAATTTTGTGATGTTAGGTGATTGGTGAAATAAATTGCATACTCAATTTACTTCACTTCTCCCATTTCACTGAATATGAAGTAGTGTGTACACCATCTAATATGCAGTTATGTCTTAAAAGTCAGGATACTTTCAAGTGTGGAAAAATATCACAAAACATATGTATAGCAATGTCATTATTAAATTTAAAAAAACATGGAATGTGGTCTAATCGGAAAGAAACACTTCTAAAACTGTGGCAACTGGACCCAAAAGCCAATTAAAAAAGAAAAGAACCTGACTGTTTCCTCTGCATGACAAAACCTCTACTGTAGAGACACTACTTAAAAAACCTGCCTGTATAGCTTCCAATGGCTGCAGCAATCCAAAAAACAGCAAGAATGAGATTCACTCACTGTCGTCTAGAACCAGAGAATATGTTTGACAAGGAGTGATATCTGTGCTATCAATAATGCCAGGCATCCCAAGTAATATTGGACAGGTGTACCAAAGACTATCTAGATGTCATGAGTGACTCAAGAGAGAGAGAAGAATGTGAAAGGCATGGGAGATGGCCTAAATCGAGGCAGAGATGGGACTTATAATGATCCATTGTTGAGGGTCCAAAGGGAACAAAAAACATAAAACACACAAAAATCTAAGCAACGTGGGTCAAACTCTAGATAGTACATATAAAACCCTGCAAACTTTTCCTTCCCAAGACAGATGGAGAAAAGACTGACCAGAGACCCAATGCAGGCTTTTAGAGATCCTGTCACCCGAGTTCCGGCTGCCATTTTCTTTAATCATTGTGCCTCTTCCATACTAATATTATAAAGAGAGAGCCCAAACCTTTGAGGCGGGTAATCTCAGTAACCACAGCACCAATCACAACACCCAATACAGTGTTGGAAAGGTCAGTTGCAGCAGAAGGACATAGGTTATGCAGACGGCCACCATATTCATTTTTTTAATTGTTTTTATTAACTTTCCAAGAAACAGCGGTGTTCATCACAATCATACAGTGCAAGACATACAATTGTACAGTAGGACACCATATACATTTAAAAGGTAAAAGAACCGTGCCAGCAAAGTAGTCCCTTGTGGGCGTGTCTGCGTTGTGCTGTGGGCGTGGGCTTGGGGCGTGACTAACGCTGGGGGCGTGTGGTACGGCCATCACATCGTGGGCTGTGGTCGTGTGCTGGGGGCGTGACAAACACTGGGGGCGTGACTAGCGCTGAGGGCGTGTGTACGCCCTTCATGCCATGTGAGTCGTACATACAAGCGCCAATTACGTTGCTGCGCAGCATCAAGGGGCACGCTGGGGGCGCGAGAAATGCTGGGAGCGTGTGTCCGGCCTTCATGCCATGTGAACGCAACTGCGCCGCATCAAGGGGCACGCTGGGGCGTGAGAAACGCTGGGGGCGTATGCTACGTTCCGCTCTTCATGCCATGTGGGTCGTACATTAATCAGAAGATCGTCTGTTGTGGCCGTGTGCTGGGGGCATGACAAACTCGTTCAGCTGGAGGCCTGGTAAGTAACATTACTGCAGCCTCTCCTGCGCGCTGTTACTGAACTCTCTCATTCAACGAAATTAGACGCGCCTGCTACCATCAACCAGGGCTCTAGCCAGGCTCAGGCGGCGGATCAGTACACTAATTACACGCGCCTGATAACATCAACCAGGGCTGCAGCTGGGCCTCAAGCGGGGGAAGACGCGCCTGCTAACATCCAACAGGCCTGCATCTGGGCCTCAAGCGGGGGAACACGCAAATGAGCGTGTCTGCGGGGACAATTACTGCAGCTTCTCCTACTAGCTGTCACTGAACTCTCTCATTAAATGGATTTACCCGCGGCTGATAACTCTCTCATTCAACGACATTACACGCGCCTGCTAACATCAACCAGGGGTGTAGCCGGGCTCAGGCGGCAGATCACTACACCAATTACACGCGCATGCTAACATCAACCAGGGCTGCAGCTGGCCCTTCTCCGTCCCTATTCTAATGAAACAAAAAATGTTGTCTACCGCAAGATTTTACAATAAATTGCCCTTGCCAAATACACACATTACACACATTCTATTTCATACCCGGACAACGTCGGGACGGGCTGCTAGTTTTATTATAAAATAATTAAGCAAACAGGTCTCAAAAATAGGAATGACTTAGCAGATTACCTCCTACCAATAAAAGTAAAATTTTACATCCAAAAGGGTGGTATCACAAAGCAGGAACATAAGGACAGTAAATATCTATGAGCAAAAGGCCTAACCAAGATGACCACAAAAGCATGAAAATGTTGGCTGATCACAAGTTCCACTGGTCATCACCTAGCAACTTACAACACTCATGCATGCACTCGGAGGCACAGTGAGCAGGTGAGTCTGTGTGCAGTTGAACTTACTAATTGCAAAAGTAATATGGTAAAAGGAAAAGGAGAAGGAACATGGCAGGATCGAGAAACATAATGATGAGCAGAAGCTAGAATAAAAGCCAGGAAGGAAGGGGAGTGCATGAAGGTAGAGGGTGATCCAGCACTGGGCCGATCCTCTTACCATTAGTCATCCGATTGTCCTTTTTATGCGACTGGAAGGTGATGGAGTTAGCACTTGGTCAAACACACATAATTAACACTGAAACCCATTTGGCTACACATTAAGGAACAGGAATCAGTCAATATAGTCAATATGTTGTATTACAAGTTATCAGTCAGGATAATGTAAATCAATCTCAATACAATGCTGTAAAGGTACAGAATAACAACCGGATAACCAAACCTCCAGGAGACGTTCAGCCGCATCAATATGAGACAAGTTCAGTCACAGCAATACAAAAAATTAGTAGCAGAATCTGGTGTTCAGAGAAGAGTCTTCACTCTTCTCTCTCAAACATGAGTAATATCTAAAGGCTTTTAATCCAGAGTCTAAAGCTATTAAATGTAATTTAATCTAAAGAGTCTCAATGGTAAAGGAAATGTGAAAAAGATAAAAATGTCGAAAGCATGCGGGAAGATGTCAGCAATTCTGTAGCTCAGACTAGAGTCTTCTATGGGCAGTGAAATACATGTTAGTCTAAGCCCAGGGGCAGCTGGCATGTATATGCACCAGTGGGGTGGGCAGACAATTAAGTGGTGGATGCGTGAATGGCAAATAACAAAAAATAAAGTCACTTACCTTGCCTGTTGCACATCCGATGTCCTCGTGGGTCCCTCCTCTGTCAGCTACATGGGCTCCAGCCTTCAGGAAATCCCACTAACCAATCCTGTGCTACTCTTACCAGCATGGGAGCAGCACCAGGATTGGATGGAGTTTCCTGTCTGGAAGCTCCTTCAGCCCCTTTCAGCCTGGGCTTGGTCCCCACCCATTTGTCTAAGACAGCTGAGTGGAGAGCCGTAAGGAGCGCATGTCACTTTGGCAGGCTCAAGAGAGCCGGCCAAACTGACATGCGTACGTTGGAAGGTCCATCTTGCTCGTCCGGCCCTATATGCTGCCAATCGGCAGGAGAGGAGGACACCCCCCCCATTTATCGCAGCTGGGGGCTGCAACGCGTTAAAAGAGAAAACTAAAATGGATTTCATTGCCATTATATCTTTCACGTTTACCACCGCTGCAGCGGGTGGTGGGCGACGCTCCCTCTGCCTCACAAAGAAACTGCCACTGCCTAATACACACTCAGGAAAGAATCAAAGGGGTAAGCATAGAGGTCTGTACCTCTCAAAGTCACAAAGAAAAGTGGGCAACATCATCCTGTGAGAACATTAGTTAATACCACAAGAATCGCTTGGATAACATGCATTGATCACGCCATTAGGGGCTCTATTATCCTTTCTATTCTTCAAACCAAATCAAATCAAATCATAGAGTATTTGTTAAGCGCACATATCACTCGAAAGTCTCATGGCGCTGGTGGATAACTCAGAGATGGATTTGAAAGGTGCATTAGATGTCAAATAGCCACGTGTTTAAGTTCTCACGAAAACAGGTGTGATCACTAGTGGTGCGAAGCTACAACATTAGCAAACTCTCCCAGGCCAGCCCTGAGAATGACATCGTCCTTGGTCACCTGCGATACTTTGAGCGCCTCAACACCCCATCAGGGGTAACAAGCACTATATAAATGCAAATCTTTTTCCCTCTTCTACCCCTCCGCTATCTTATTACTTGCATATTTCACTATACTACTTCAACACATATCATTTATAGGCTCCAGAGTAGCGTGTTACACGCCGAAAAAGGGCTTCAACACCCCATCAGGGGTACAAGCGCTATATAAATGCAAACCTTATTCCCTCTTCTATCCCTCTGTTATCCTTCTCAATCCAAATAACTGACTAACCTATCCACCACTAAAATTACTTTCATATCTCACTCCACTAATTCAACACTAATCGTTTATGGGTTTCGCAGTATTGTGCTCCTCGCGAAAAAGCGCTTCAAAGCCTCGTCAGGGTAGTAAGCGCCATATAAATGCAATTACAATATATTACTGCAATGAACGCTCTAGCGCTCCATGTTTTTTGTCAAGAACTTCTTCTCTTTCGCTAGTACAGAGTGACATCTGTTGTCAACTAACAAACTATATGAACGTACCTGCAACGAAGACACCCAAGCAGAAAGGCATAGTTAAGCCAAATTAAGCATCTTATTCAATGGTGCACATTAATATTTGTTGTTTGTGCACATACAACTACAAATGAATGACACATATAAGTGTATAATGCAACATTGATTCATGTTGCACTTTAAGTAAGTGTAAAGTAACTTTGATTACACAAATACAGGCGTGCTTAAGAACTACATTCTGAATACCAATGCTAAAACATTAGTATATAGGTTTACATAAATCACGCTAGTTTCTATGGTAAATACATTTTAATAGTGTGAGGATGGTTTATCAAATCTCTAAACGCCTATATTTCATTTCAATAAGGTTAAAGCACACAGTGTATATGATTTTCTAGTTCTACAATGACTGCACTTCAGTGCTGAATTTAAGCGCAACACTTTATATTAATAACGTTGGACACTCTGAATATGTAGTGCTAAGTGCACATATATGTATCGCGCATTTATGAGTATGAAAATGGAGCCAAAATGATGCTGCTCCAAATAATGTCCGTGAGCAGGCATCTGTAGGATAAAAGATAAAGGAGAAATGTCAGGCTTGAGCAGAAATGTGTAAGGACACCTTTAATGCAGGAGTTACCCTGAAAAACAATCTTTGCAAGTCATTCAAAAAGAAAAAGGGTCTCATTTTGGAAAGAACGCATGATTATGTTTTAAATGACACTCAGCTCGCCATCATAAGAACATAAAATACATAAGAATAAATATTTTGCTTATTTTTCTTATTTGCACTTTGACATTACCTGCATTGCTGGTTACCCACTCTCCTGCCCTATGTACGTCGAGGAAGCACATTTAAATGTGTCCCTTTAAAGAGCCAGGAATTAATTTCCTCTCTGCATGCAGCACTGCGTTCATATTTTTACATGCTGGCCGTTCCTGTATCCAGCTGTCGCCCTCTAACTCTCCTTCCAGGCTGGTCAGGGAAACAGACGCTTTTCATTAAGTCTCTCCCGATTTCCAATCTACCCACGAACATGAAAAATATGTGATAATTAAGGCCTGTCGCTGAGGTCAACGGTGCAGAGAGGCGTTTGCGCGCTTTCAGGGAGCTGGAAGCTGAAACACCCAATGAATTAACTTCTTCATTTTGAAGAAGGGAAAACACGTAGACCTATATATGGGTAAGTATCACCAAAGGGATTGTTTTGTACTGAGGGATGCCAACTGATTGCATAGAGACAATGAGCAGACCTTAAATTGACTATGGGACCCTGAAAGGGAAAGCACTGATTTGTGGAGCAAAACTATTTACAAGTTGAGGTTGTGCAAACTATTCCATTAAGTCTCTTCCGGTAAATGCGATAGGGTGGTTTCCTTTTTCGTGTCCTTGCCTTGGCTTGTAAACTGTGCCCATGACTGGTGATGTTACTACGTTCTCTACCTTATAAAATCAATAACATTGGTTATAAAAAAAAGTCTCTTCCGCTGTTCCTAGGGTGGACGCCCCACCCCACCTCGAGGGATAGCTATACAGGACCAATAAATATGTCCTAACCCAAAAAACAGTGGCGGCTGCAGTAGCATTAAAGTGGTACGCCAGCACAGAGGAGGGTTAGCGGTGGAAAAGACTATTACAAATAGTGCTTACCTGCCGTCTGCCGCCTCTGTGCTCTTCTGCACCTCTTCTCCTCGACTCTCAGCAGCCCACATGCTTCCCTACGCAAATCCAGATGCTGCCCTCATGCTGCTAGTGAGTCAGCATGAGAGCAACACCGGGATGGATCTGAGCACCCTGGTTTGGTGTTCACTAAGAAACTAAGTGTCCCGCTTAAACATGAGAGCTGGAACTAGACATGTGGCAAGGCGGGGGCAGGGCAAGGCAGGGCTGAGTGTAGCAGGCCGCTTGGAGCGCCCAGCACTGCAAAATCTATGAGTGAGGTGGGGGTGAGGTGCCTGAGCAAGAGGACAGAGGAAACAGAATTTCTAGGCTACTAAATGTTGTAAAACAAGACATGCAGGCATGATTGGGGGGCAATGCTTTAGGCAAGAGATTTGGGGAGGGCTATGGAAGGGTCAGACCAACAGACCAGGCCCAGGCATGATGATAGTGGGGACAGGGCCCGCTGGCCACCTGTGTCCCTGGACAGGGATGGGTGGTTGGAGAGGGTGCCTGCGGGAGTCAGGACAATATGGGGGACAGGGGAAGTAGGGAAAGGGAGTCTGGTGTCTTTGGAATGGCCGGGGGTGGGTGAAAAGAAGAATTCCATGGCACATGACAAGAAGGCTCAAGTACAGGCAGCACACAAGGGCCCGACAGCTGCCATAGTGGTAGCCATGCTTCAGTGGAGCTAGGGTAAGGAGAATGGCAGTGAAGGTGACCCAAGGGAAGAACAAGTTGAGTGGAGCAATGCCGGTCCTCTGGTTCAGGGGTGCTGAAGCTTGTGAGGGTGCACTCCAGGTTGGGGCGTGAAGAGGTAGAGCAACCAGAGCTGGTGAGTATGGACACACGTACAGGTGCAAAGCAGCCAGCCTGAGGCAGGTGGGCGCGGGCCACCAGGTGGGTTCACAGTTGGCTTGGGATGAGGTGCAGGATGAGTGGGATTGGTGGCCAGAGGTGGAGGCAGCCCAGGCGGCGCAAGAGGCTGGAGCCAGTACACTGGGCCAATGTTCTTCTTTTCCACAGGTGACAGCAGGCAGCAAGAATGGGAGCTCGGAGGGGGCTCCGTATGGCTCTGATGCAACCAGCCAGACAGCAATGTTGGACCACAGGATCACTGATCAAAGAAGGTCCAGTATGGCTTAGTCAACCCCACATGCCAGAGGGTTTGTTTGACCCCTGGGTGCAATGCGACATCTGACACAGCATCCTGCATCAGCAGTACGGTTGGGAGAGCAAGGTATGGCCCCTTAGCAGCCCAGGTTTACAGCCTTATTGGCAGGGCAAAACACAAAGCCACATTGTCAGGCTGCCCTGGAGGTTCAGGGTGGTAGGGTTACTGAAGGCATAGAGGTGACATTTCTGGATTATGAAAAGCAGAGCCTGGAGGAAGGAGAATTACTGGATGAGGGTATGCTAACGGAGGACGCTAGCTGGTGGCAGAGGTCAGGACAGTTGGGGGTGGGGGTGCATCTAACCAGCATGTGCATAGTGTTTTTCAGGATCGGCAGCGGAATAGAGGAATTGGATACCCAAACAACGGTAACAGCTGACGAGGTGGCAGGCTCCAGGGCGGGCACCGACCTTGGCACCAGGGAAGGAATGGCAGGCAGTGTGACAGTGACTAGGATGGAGTCAATCTTGTGGATGCAAGAGAGGCTCTCAACAGAGAGGAAATAAAGCTTTTTGTTTTGCGCTTTTGCTCACATTGAAATTTAATTTCTCAGGAGCCTTGCTGTATCATCCCCCTGGTTATGTAGGAAATTGGTGTACCTCTTTGCCGTACTTGATAGCTCCACACATATTAAAATCGGCTAATTTCACCCTACTTGGTGACATTAATCTTCATTTAGAAGACTCTAAGTGCAAGCTGAGTTCCACTCTCTTAGAGATTCTTGGTGTCCTCAGCTTAAATGTGTGTAACGCTGGCCCTACTCATTCGGCGGGCCATCTATTGGACCGTAGGCTGCACTTGCACAGTCTCAGGGAGAGATTTAATGTTTTGGAGTATGGGGGCTTGAACCCGCCTCTCTCCTCCATTGGCTGGCTTCCTAAACGGAGGCGAGCCATTGGAGGAGAGGGGCATCACTCAGTTCAAGCCCCGTCTCTTTCGGATTCGGGGGCGTGTTTTTTGCGTTCTTTCGCCCTGTGACGTCATCCGTCACTCAGAACGCCAAAAACACGCCACCGATTCCGAAATTTTCAGAGTTGCGGCCGCCATTTTGCTGCTCGGTAAAACCAGGAGAGCAGCATCGGACATGAGGTAACTATCCCTTGTCTTATGTTACTTTGCTGCTGTATCCAGTAGATAAAGAAAGAGAAGTACGATCCGATGCCTCCGGTCAGGCTGTAGAATAATCGCCCAAACTACTGTGTGGGGTCGCTTGCTTACCCGTTCGCTCAGAGATATTCGTGACATGATCAAGTAGGGTTACGGGTGGGTACCCTTCTGGCTACTACGTTACATGAAAAGAGATCATGGAATCCATAAATGTTTGCAAAAAGCTGAGGTTAGCCATCTTTTGTTTACTTTTTTTATTTAAAAAATATCGATGTCTATTATAATTTCATGGCAGCGGTCGGATGCCGTCCCTTTTCTACCTTCATTACTGAAATCTACCCGCCTTTACCCCTACGTCACATTTCGGAAACATGTCACCCCTTTTCTCAGCAGCAAACAGAACACAATGACAGACTAATAATGAATGTGGTCTAATATGAGACGTGAGGCGACAACGGCTTATGAAACTACTAAGACCTGGCAGATGAATGTTGTCCAAAAGATTTTCCATTTTAAGATGACATTATTTTATTACTTAAAACAGGTTAGTGGTATCCTTCAACATTAACAATTTTCTCCTGTTGATATTAAACAACTATTAATATTTGTCCAACAAAAATATGAATGACAATATGAACTGTGAAGAATTTAAAAAGTAATCTGCTGTAATACAACAAATATATAATATGCTACTGCTTCTCAGAAGTACGAGCCCGTTCCTACAAGGACATTCCAACATGGTAGCGAGGCAAGCCATAATCGGAAACAAGTCTTACGATCGTTTGCGCCGTACGAAACGGAAGCGGAAGTTGTTCTGTAAGAGCCACCGTTGAGAAGACGTGAAGCAGTGGTGTGCTTGAGAACGGAGATCGCCAGTGAAAAGAGCAATCATGTAAGAACGGGAGAGGGATCTGGGAATGGGGGACGTGTGGTAAAGGGACGCATCGCACCTTTAATGTTCTGTCTCACCGGGCCATAGAAGTGGGCAGTTTTGGCGATGTCGGGACAAAGGAGCGTCGAGCAATGCTCTGCGCCTCAAAGATCGCCATAAGGCACCGCGTGTTTACAGCTTTGGAAAAATATATCCGTTAACTCACCCTCCTCTCCGGGGACCTTTTCCGTCTTTCGCATCAATGTATGCCTTCGTGCCGTGAGAGACAGTAGGAAATATGTATATGAGCGCAACAGATAGGGTATGCGTTTTGTTTCCCTGCCTATTAAACCCACATTTGAGCGCCAAGGTTCCAGGATAAACCAGATGTTCATTGTAACATTGAATGGGTTATTAATGGCCCCCTCTACCAGAAATTGGATTTTCCAGCAGCTTGTAGTATTTAGGGAAACATTTGGTAATCCTTTGAAAAACCTGACGTATTGGACCTTCTTTACAAAACCCGAACGTTTTCTCCGTTTTGTTGCTAACTTTACCCTTCTATCAGTATGATAGTCATAGCATGTTATCAGATGGTATTTAGGTAAGCCTCAATTAGCAGCCGCTTTACAAACTAGCAGTTAAGTGCTAATTGGTCCTTACAACCGAATATATGTTACTTACCATACCATATGCCACTTGCTTATTCCTGTTCTATTCACCACATTAATGGTTCTTTAAATGCATTCAGCTAGTATCTTTGAAGGAATCGCCAAATAGTTCGCAACGGCTGAGTCCATTCTGCTGTTCTTTCCCCTATGAATTACTACAATTGTTCGAAGTTATTTAAATGAATGATTGGTAAATGAGGAAAACTAATTAATTTGGGGATACAGAATCTTGGTATGTCTTGCATGGTATGCAGCATTTTTGTGCTAGGTAGTTGAAACAACCAAGGTGAAAGTATCGTCAACAGTTCTCGAATGTAAAATCTGATAAAAGCTTCTCTGACCGGGAACATTAGAGGTTCAACCATATACACTTGTGGAGTAAGTTCTGCATAACGCCTGTTAAGTTCGGCATTATTTTAGCATAAACATAGATTGATTATTATTATTATTGAAACCACAGAAAATCAATGATTATTTCTCCAGTTGGGCTTTAAATACTATGGGAGAATAAGTTAAAATACCGTTTACTCAAAAATTCTCAAGCTTTAATCGATGGTCTAATGCAGTTGTCTTAAATGGATTGAAAGGTCTTTTGATGACTTCAGCCCTGGGGTTTGCTCTCTGTAACCTGAATCAGTACTCTGCTGCTGTTTTGGCAGCTACCAAACTTCATGATGTGTTCCCCAATTCTGATCTCAAGAATGATTGAGAGGTCCCTTTTACAATAGATTTAACACGTCTCAATACATTTTACCCGTAATGTAATTCCTCGTCAGCTGTACCCGAGAACGCAGTCACTTCAAAAAGCAAGCAAAAGGACATACAACCAGAGTAGGCATCCCTCTCCACCCCAACCACTTTATTGATTCAGCATGTGCAGACCAGAGTAATTACACATTTTGTGTCACAAAAAGAAATTACTTCTCCCTACAATGATTTATGGGTATTAGTATCCCCCCTAAGTGTACCGTTTGTGGCTCTGTCTGTGTGTGTGTGTGACTCTGTGTGTGTGTGGTTCTGTCTGTGTGGCTGTGGCTCTGTGTGTGTGGCTGTGTGTGTGTGGCTGTGTGTGTGTGGCTGTGTGTGTGTGGCGGGGTGCGTGTGGCTGTGTGTGGCTGGCTGTGTGTGGCTGGCTGTGTGTGTGTGGCTGGCTGTGTGTGTGTGGCTGGCTGTGTGTGTGTGGCTGGCTGTGTGTGTGGGGCTCGCTGTGTGTGTGACTCTGTGTGTGTGGCTCTGCTGTGTGTGTGTGGCTGGCTGTGTGTGTGTGGCTGGCTGTGTGTGTGTGGCTGGCTGTGTGTGTGTGGCTGGCTGTGTGTGTGTGTGGCTGGCTGTGTGTGTGTGGCTGGCTGTGTGTGTGGGGCTCGCTGTGTGTGTGACTCTCTGTGTGTGTGGCTCTGCTGTGTGTGTGTGGCTGCCTGTGTGTGTGTGTGGCTGGCTGTGTGTGTGTGTGGCTGGATGTGTGTGTGTGGCTGGCTGTGTGTGTGTGGCTGGCTGTGTGTGTGGGGCTCGCTGTGTGTGTGGCTCTCTGTGTGTGTGGCTCTGTGTCCGCGAATACTCTCTACTACTCTCTAATGCTCACCTATTGCCATTGTAAATGACAATACCATTTATTTATGTTTTTAAAAAAAAATGAAAACAAAATGTCATGAGCAATGCCAATAGCTCTACCTTTAATAATGCCGAGATCATTGCATTGTAAATGCTTGTTTCCAATGTCTCGGACTTGATGGCGGTTCCCCATCTGCCACTATTGTGGTCTGACCATTTTTTTGCTGTGCCTTTTACTATTAGACTCCTGCCCTGTTTTTTAACACCACACCAAAACCAACACTTAAAATCAAGGAACTGGGTGAAATGTAATATTCCAGTATTAAATAAGTTACTCCATCATAACAGACCTGTCTTAAAGCAAGCACTGGCGTTGGTTCATAACTGGCTTGCAGAGGTGGTGGAGGAAATTTTACCAGCCTCTGTCAAACACTCTGGTCGGTCTTTGCCACTATTTCCCTGGTTTAGCAAAACATTGAAATATGAAAAACAACAGTAAAGATTGTAAAGATTATGGCAAAAGTCCTACACAGAGAAAGCTAAGAGCCAGTATAGAACAGTGCTAAAAAAATCACGTCCCAAGCAAACTGGCAAGGGCTGCATATTATTCAGAGAAAAGTTTAAGTGCTAAGAAAATTTCCAGGGCCCTGTTTAAGGTGGCCAAAGAACTATCGGACCCCTGTAATCTGCCTCCCACACCTCTTTCCTCAACGCAATGCGAGGAGTTAGCCCTTTCCTTAATAAAAAAGTAGGAAAGATTCTCTCTCGAATGGCTCTAGATAGCACATATGAAGTCCAGCTAGATGACACCATGACAAATGTACAATAGATATACACCACTTTCGGACTTGGATATGCAAGATTGACCATCTTCGACTTTTTTTGTCGATTCTTCTCCGGTGTCCGAAGTCTTGGTTGCCCCGGAAAACTCGCCTCAAAGAACTATGAGCAAAGAACATCAGACCCCTGCTTATTTACATTTGGACTCAGTATTGTCTATCGTTAGCTGGAATATAGCTGGCCTAAATTCTAAATTGAAAAATTCGGAGTGGCTTAAGTGGGTTGACAATAATTGTGATATATTGTTGCTACAAGAAACATGGAGTACAATATCTCCAACAATTGAGGGCTTCTGTTGCCACAATCTTAAGGCTCTGCCGTCACCCATGGGTCGACCTAGTGGGGGACTATCTATTTGGTCCAAGATAAAATGTGGGGTGCATACTAAATTGATCCCAACACCAGGTATCTGCTGTTTTATGGCCATCAAGTACATTAACAGACTGAAATTATGTATCATAAACTTTTATAATAATGATTTTGTTAGTCGCCCCAATGGCAATTTTATATTATTGTTTAATTTTATCGATGAAATTATGGGGGGGGAAAAGCATGGATCTTTCGATGGTATTTGCATTGGAGGGGATTTTAATGCTCACTTGTACCGCCATAGCCCAATATGCAAGAATGGGGCAGAATTGAAAGATTTTATAGCTTCTCATGACTTAGTTAATGCTATGGAATTTGCAGGTACAGGTATAAACAATGTATTAACCCCCACTTACATAGGTCAGGGCTGTGCCTCTACGATTGATTATATTTTCACATGTCCTGAGTTAAGTGAAATAACCTTAAAAGCTGAAGTCGTCTGTTCAGCATACAGTGATCACTATCCGCTTAAAGTTAACATACATAATCCCCAGACCTCAAGGGTTGCAGCGAAATCAGATGTGGGTCCTCTAAACCTAGCTCTATCAACCGATAGATTGAGACTAGTATGGAAGGGAGCTGACAATAAAGGGATACTTTCCAGAGTAATTAAAAATACCCTGAGACAGTTGGAACTTGCCTGTCGTATACAAGTCCTGGCAATGAGGTGGTTGGCGCTTTTGGCGATCTATGTAGGGCAATTAAAATTGAATCTTCTAAACCCGTTAGGCAGAACATCTTGCAGGGACCTCGATGGTTTGATACCTCCTGCTCCAAGGCCAACAGGGATTTGAGGGATGCACTTAACACCATCCCGAGGGATCGTCAACTTGTGAGAACATTAAGATCACAATATAAAAGGGTCTTATATATTAGATCTGAAACCCTGGTAATTAAACACTGGGAATCACTTACGCACACCGCCAAACTGAAGGACTCAATGGGATTCTGGAAAGAAGTCAAGTCGTTAAGATCGTTTGGCTCAAATACCAGCCAAATTACCTGTAATATAACGGGCGAGGCATGGGTAGATCATTTCTCCCAAATTTATGCCGCACCAGTTACCCCCTCAGATACGGTCTATCCATCCCTTAGTGATGAACCCTTGACTTTTTCATTATTGGAGGTCGAGGATGCAATCTTTGATAGTGCTAGCAATAAAGCTCCGGGTCCTGATGGTCTCTCCATCGACCAAATAAAATCGGAACCTAATTTTTGGGCTCCTCTCTTATGCAACCTATTTAACAACCTAAATGACAGCTCAATCCCTGAATCCTGGTCGAATAGTGTCATCGTGCCTATTTTTAAGAAAGGCGATAGGTCGGATCCCGCTTGCTACCGCCCGATTTCACTAATCGACAATACGTTAAAAGTCTTGGGAAGAGTAATCTTCACCAGGATAAGGGATTGGGCGGAAGAAAACAATATTCTACATTGTAGTCAATTGGGTTTCAGAAGTAAGGTGGGCACCATAGAACAATGCTTAAACCTAAACCTGATTATGGCTAAATATATTATTGTTAAAAAATCTCCTCTTTATTTAGGTTTTATGGACTTGAGTTCTGCGTTTGATTTTGTTAACCGTTCTAGGTTGTGGTCAGTTTTGCTTGAGTATGGTTTGGACGACTCACTGGTTTATTTCCTTTCTTATTTACATAGGGATTTAAAAGCACGAGTGCGAATTAATAATGATGGTGATCTGTCTGATGACATCCCTATTAGTAGAGGTGTTAGACAGGGCTGCGTACTCGCCCCATTGCTTTTTATTTTATATATTAATAGGCTAAGCAACACTTTGAGTGAGATTGTTAAGGATGTCCCCATAATAAACGGCTCGCCCATCACTACTCTTCTCTATGCGGATGATGCCGTATTGATGGGGCGTACGCCGAATGCATTACGCACCTTAATCTCCGGCTTTGTTGCCTTTATGTATGATCTTGGTTTAAATACCAATTTTAAAAAATCTTTTATAATGAATTGCGGACCAAAGAAGTATAACATTGCATCCATTAAAACTGGGAATAATATTCTAAAATGCACCAGCACTTTCCCTTATTTAGGGTTGACATTTTCTAATTCAGGCTTATGGCAGCAACATGTAGTTTCTGCAAGTAGTAAAATTTGCAAGTCGATTAACTCGATCCTATCCCTCCGCCAACCGAAACTGGCTGATGTTGTTACCCCTCTTCTTTCCATCTACCGTACCCAATGTCGACCTACCGGGACTTACGGCGCAGAAGTATGGGGATATTGTAACAGCTCGGCCCTTCAGGTGGCAGAAAATAGATTTTGTAGGAGGGTGCTAGGGGGAGTCCCGTGTGCTCCCACATTGATTTGCCATAACGAATTGAGGCTGCCATATATTGCTGATTTTATAAAGTCAAGGCCTGTCTTATTCTGGATTAAAATCTGGTTAAACCCAGCAGCAACACTGACTCGTAGTATTATATCTGATTGTTTGTCTAGTGATAGATCCCAACATATACCTTGGCTAAAAGCAGTCAAAACTAGCCTGCAACAGGTGGGACTGGGATCTTTATTTAGTTCCCCTGATTTAATTGTACCCGCCCATAAAAACAGCATTAAACTGGCACTTTTGGAGGCATATACTGAGGAAAGGATGAGATCAGAATCTAGTAAACCTGTGGTCATGAAATATTCACGCATTTGTGACCCAGATGCCAATAATCCTAACAGATTTTTTAGATATTTGACATTGCCTATAGGTAGATGGATCCGGAGTCTTCTATTTAGGTTCCGGGAGGGAAGCTTAGTTTATTTGCTTAGCTTCCCCATTGGCTACAATAAAAATCTAGAAGAATTGGATTGTCCCTGCTCTATAGGTGGACGACAAAATTTATTGCATTATTTCTTCTTTTGTGGCCACTACAAATTGTATACATGTCAATACTTAAGACCAATTTTATGTAAATATAATCTACGGGAATCTATTCCTGCTTTACAATTTTTGCAAATGCTGCATTTGGATGATGTTACTTACTCTGTTAGCTGTTTTATAAAAGCCTGTGTAAAATCTAGGGCAACCATGGAAACTGGATAATGGATAACAGAGTCATGTTGGTTCACATATATGAGTATTAGTTACTAAACTGTAGTAATATCGAATGATTCTTTGAGATATTTCTATATTGGGCAACTGTGGATATTGATGAATCAATACTTGTTAGTATTAGGTACTATGCACTTTACAAATTATATTATGCACTTTAAGTCATCTTGCTGCTTAACCTAAACTTTAATTTGGTTATTGTCTTATGTGTATGAGTTGTTTTTAATGTTTTTAATGTATTTTCATTCTGTATGTACTTTTATGGATGTATTAATCCGAATAAAGATCATTTGAATTGAATTGAATTGAATTGACACCATGACTATTTCTGAATTTCAGAAACCTACCCAGTTAGGCTGTCAAGGCGTTATGACTAATACTGATGTAACAACTAAACTAAGGAAATGGGGCCAGACTACGATGTGCAAAATAGTGCCTCGCAAATTGCGACTCATTTGCCACTCACAATCTGTGAGGCGCTATTTTGCATGTATAACAGTGTGATTCCCAATGGGGTTGCAAATTACAAGGCTCATGAATATTAATGAGCCTCTCACAATTTGTAGGCCCATTGGGAATGGCAGGCCCTCCCAAGGATGGTGGCCTGCTGGGCTCAGCAGACCACCATGTCTGGGACTGCTTTTAAATAAAACAGTTTTTTTTAATGCAGCCCATTTTCCTTAAAGGAAAACAGGATGCATTTAAAAAAAGAAATGAAACGTTTTTGTTAAATTTTTTAAGGGCAGGCAGTGGTCCAGGAAGACGATATTTATGGCAAAATGGCTACCAATAGTTATCAGCCTTTTCATTGATGCCCCTCTAGGTGAGGGGTGGGGGCAGCAGGCATTGGACAAGGTAATCAGCCAGGAGCATGTTCGGATCTCTAAAAAAGGCCTATGTACAAGAGAATTCTACACATTTTGTTATGAGTGCTCAAAAATGCACAAGACGGCATGCTCCTATCCAGTGTTATGGGACGGGGAGCCAAACAAGCTCATATCCAAGACAGTGGAACCTGCAGCAGGGGAACACAGGGCCTTAGCAACATGGGTCACGGTCAGGCTGTAAGGGTGCAAGGGGGGCACAGGGTCCTGGAGGCAAGGGCTCATACTCCAATTAATCTGGAGCGACTGGATTTCTGGATATAGTAATATGCGCGGAAGGAGGATGCCAGGGTTTTGCAGAGGATTCTGGCTGGGGTATGAGGGCCCGAGGATGCAAAGATGCGAAAGCAACCTGAAATCGGTGGGTGCGCGCAAACACAGGTGGTGAGGGACAAATTGCTTAAATAAATTCAGGAGGGTAGGATGGCTGGATCGTTTGATGACTGGCCAATACCAAATTTGATCATATCTCCTATTGGTGTGGTCCCAAAGAAGGAGAAGGGGCAGCACAGGCTTATACATCACTTATCTTGGCTTGAAGGATCATCAGTGAATGATTTTATTCCAGAAGAACATGTTTCAATTACTTACTCAACAGTGGATGAGACACTCTCTACGGTTGAGAAGGCAGGATAAGGGCAAACATTGCAAAAAGCGACATCAAGTCAGCTTTTTGGATGCTTTTGGTACACCCTGGTGACTTCCAGCTTTTGGGTATACAGTTTAAAGGCAAATGGTATGTGGACAAGGCACTACCAATGGGTTGTTCTATTTCTGGTGCCCTTTTTGAATGTTTTAGTATGTTTCTTACTGTGGCTTTTCTCAAGGTGTACGGTCACAAATATGTGACGCATTACCTAGATGACTTATTTTTCATGAGCAACCCTGGTTCCATGGACTGCGAGCAGCTACTGGCAAATTTTAAGGAGCTCATGGAGGATTTGGAAGTGCCATTGGTGCCTGAGAAGACAATGGGCCCAGCAGAGTCCTGTCTTTCTTGGGCATAGAGATCGATTCAGTAGCTATGGAAGCACATCTTCTGGCTAGCAAGAAAGTTACAATGCATTTACTGTTGGGTTCAATGTTGGCAAAGGTAACAGTCAAAGAGGTACAGTTGTTGCTGGGGTATCTGATATTGGCCTGTAAAGTATTGAGAGCAGGGAGGACTTTTGTTGGATGGCTCGGCTTGTCAATGTCTGGGTTGACAATGCCGCATCACCATGTAGGGCTGCTGAGGTTAGAAAGGATGTACTCATGTGGGTTTTTTTCATGGTCTGTTAGAAATGGGGGTCTCTATGGAAATGGTTTGCACCTTTGTCCAAGTAGAGACCCTTCTTCCTAGTCACGATAAGTGGGATACACTTCTAAAATAACCCCAGCTCACCCTCTTGGTAGCTTGGCATGAACAGACAGGCTTATCTTCGAGGCAGTGTGTAAAGCATTTGTGCACACAAACAGTAATACAGTGAAAACACTACAAATGGACACCACAAAAAGTTTAGAAAAATAAGTAATCTTTATCTAGACCAAAATGACGAAAATACAGTAACCAAAAAACAGTAACCAAAATGCGTCACAGTCACAAACAAAAACAGCCGCAGGGAAGGTGATGCATCGTTCCTAACGCCCAGGAAAGGTGATATGTCGGTTCCTTACTCCAGGGGAGGTGATGCATTGGTTCCTTACTACCACGCAGGGGAGGGTTTGCGTCAGTTCCTTACTCCAGGGGAGGTGATGCATCAATTTCTTACTACGGCCCAGCTGTTCTTGTAGAGTTGGCACCCCGGTGCGATTCGTGAGGACCAGAATGCGTCAGTTCTGAACCAGTACCCGTGGGACTTACCCAACTGACCCACTTGTAGCTTTGTAACTAATAACCCAGGTTCCAAGGTAGACAGGGTGACCCCATTAATCTTAATAGTACTTTTCAGAAGGTGAAACCTGTGGGGGTCTTCTATCAATACTAATTAAAGTCTGATTCTTTAAGACTATGTCAGAGAGAGAAACTCTCTTGATATACCAAAGATTATATCAATAAATTGATACAGGGACAGGGAGATGACTGCTTCCTAGGTGTGTGCGTACAGCCACAATTGATGCTACATTGAATGAAAAATTGCCTAAAATAGAAAGATTGAGAAAAAACTTATAAGAGCAAAGTTACATGGGCATATATTAACAAAATACATACAGTCCAATATTATGCCAAAAGGCCTCCAGGTAAGAAACAAACCAGCCATCTTCATTGATGTCCCAAAATCCTGGAAAGGGTTTAGCTTTGTAGCGAATACGTGCTCAAGGCACAGGATAGTCTTAGGGATTGAGACAGCCATAGAATATGTGAAGAGTATGACCCAAGAGATTGCAAAATTGAAGAAAGAAATCATTGACAATAAGGCACTCATAAATGCTGAGGAATTATTTGAACGCGTAGAGAAAACAATTGAAGAGTTCAACACCATAACACTCAACAGGAACCTGGATACATTTACAAGCAAAATTAGAATCTATGATAATAAATTAGCCTATCCCTATCTGTCTGATGACTATTATCAGCAGGACAGCCAGGGACACTTTACCACAATGACATTTCGCCACCTTTTCAAATTCTTTGGCAGGAAGTGGCTCAGAGAGCGACACAGAATGAGTAGGGGCCACTTATTGCCCCCGTAATCGAGCTAACTCCTATCAAGATTCAGCCAGTGGTCAATAGTCTTCTTTTTTAGTGAACAAGACTTGAAACCCAAACAGAGGGAGGGGCAAGAGCAGAATTGGGGCAGATCACACGGATGGAACCGGGGAGGCAACTTTCAGAGTGGGAACAACAGAGTCAGGTTCTATCCAGAGGAATCATGCGGCGAAATACAGACCCGCTGGCAGACATACAGGTGGTAAATCTTGAACAGCCACCTATACCCAGTCTGATCACAGGAACACCGTCATGAATCTATCGAAGTATACTCTCACTGAGTCAAAAAAGCATCCACAGTAAGGGACTATCTTTTATCCCCACGACCCCTCCAGATTCATTTAACACCAAGGTTGAATTACAACGCTTCTTTAGAACGATCAGACTGAAGTATTACTTTATGACAAATCCTCTACAGAACAGGCAAAATACTGCAACACCCTTTAGAACTCCCTCTCATTTTACGCCAGCAACGCAAATGGTATCTCATAAAATCTTGGCTTATGAGCAGATTGTTTTGAAAGAAGTAATGTAGTTTTAAATAACAGAGATTACATCAAATACAATGTGATGAAGCCAGAGAGAGACAGTTTAATGACCCTGAAAAACAATCAAGACATTGTCATAAAGGCAGCTAATAAGGGTGGTACAATAGTTATACAAGACACAACTGATTATGTTCAAGAAATTGTGAAACAATTGGGTGTTCAAGACAGTTACCTTAGAGTTGCAAGAGACCCCATATCAGAGATTCAGGAACTTACACATGATCTGACAATGAGAGGGGTGGAAGGGAGATATCTGTCAGAGCAGGAACAAGGCTTTCTAAACCAAAAGGATACCTGTATACCAACAATATACACACTACCTAAGGTTCAAAAGAATCAGACGCAACCACCAGGTAGACCCATAGTATCGGGGTGTGGATCTGACCTGTAGCCTATCAATAAATATATTGACAACTTCCTCAAACCATGAGTGACAACGACAAGATCATATGTAAGAGACACGATGCATATTATACAGCTGGTAGAAGGGCAACCATTTGATGTGTCTAAACAATTCTTGGTGACACTAGTTGTTGCATCGCTTTATTCAAGTATACCCCAAGAGGAAGCTCTTCAAGTCATGCGCAAGGTACTTGATGGGAGGGAACGTCCACCCTGGTTACTGACAGACTTCTTAATAGACCTCTTGTGTATGGTGATGAAAAATAATTATTTTCTCTTTCAGAACCAATATTACATCCAGTGTAAGGGAGTAGCAATGGGAGCCGGTGCTCCCAGTCTGGCTAACCTCTTTATGGATGCCTATGAGGATGCATACATATATGACCATAACAACCCCTTCCTGAATACCATAACGGTCTGGAAACGATACATTGACAATGTTATCATGATCTGGACAGGCGATGAGCCGAGACTCATTGATTTCTCAAATTGGATCAATGCCAGATCATCAGACAACCAATTCACTATGACGTACCACAGAAACACAATCAGCTTCCTTGACATATACCTCAAGGTAGAAGACTCCAAGCTATACACCACTCTATATAGGAAGCACACAGAGAGGAACACATTACTCAAATATGGTTCTCTTCATCCTAGAAATCTAAGGAACAATCTCCCATATGGACAGTTTTTGAGGTTGAGACGAAACTGCTCGCGCAGGACTGATTTCTTTCCAGAGACTAGCACTTTGCTTGAGCGCCTCGGTGAAAGAGGTTATCCCAGGGGCCTCTTACTAAGGGCAAGGAAAAGGGCATGGTATTGCCTCAGGGAAGATTTGCAGGAAATCAAATCCAAAGACGACACTGCGTGACTTCTTTCAATACAAAGAGGAATGCAATCCAAAAAATCGTTAACAAATACTGGAATTTGGTCGCCACTGAAATTGACACACACGAGAAATCACTATTTGCTTTCAGAAGGAACATAAACATCTGGGATTATGTGGTGAGTTCCTTCTTGTAAACTGAGAAGAAATCACACATTCGCACACAACTGAATCTCCTTCCACTTGTAGGGCATTTTAAGTGTGGGTGTTGTAAGGCCTGTGAACTTGCCACAGAAGGCAGGAACTTTGACCACTTGGGATGTACATACACAGCACACCATCATACCAACTGTAACACTAAGGAGGTTATATACGCGAGAAGGTGTCCCTGCAACATGATCTATGTAGGCCAAACGAAGCAAAAGGTGAAGCAGAACATGTTGCAGCATTGCAGCCAGATTAGATGCGGGACACAAGGGGCGCCTCTGGTTGAACACTTCCATAAACAGAAACATTCAGTGGAAAGCTTAAGGTGGTGGGTCATTGAGAAATTGACACAAGACCCTAGAGGAGGAGATATAGAGTCTAAACTCAACACCAGGGAATGCAAGTGGATACATGTCTTGGGTTTGGTAAGTACTGGTCTAAATGAGGTTGAGAAAATGAATAGGCAAATTGGCCTTCTGATGCATATCTGATACGTAACTGACTCCCTATCTCACACATGCACTTTAACTGCAATGCATGACTATTTATAACCCTTAGGTTATGCGACCCTTTCCTTGAACTACCACTATAATTTGACATAACCTGCTTGCACCTTGATCCAATCCAGCAGTGGGTCATGTTCATAGACACAGACAACCCTGCTGTAAGGTCCTGACTCATGGGCCACTTTATTACCCTGTGTATGTATGTGATAAACCATTCATTGGACCCAGTCACATCTGTGTCTCTAGGACCCAACTGGACGTAGGACCCACTGATATGGAGTTGTGCAACCTTCCACATCTGTGAGGGTTAGCAGAGGTAAAGATGGCCGACACGTTTTTATTAATGTGCAACAAATCCCAAATGTTCTTCTCAACCTGTACAACCACGAGCGGGTGTTGCGTATGCATCCATCTAGAGAATGGATTTCCTACCCGATGCTACGGCAGTGATCAACCGCTTCATTGCTGAGCTCCTATAGTCTTTAGGATCAATGGGGCAACACAAGATGGCCACAACAACAGTTTTGGTCGTCTGACCTCCCATGGTCGTGTGATGCCTCACCGATCCACTGAATTAGGAATTACCAGCCGGGGCTCATGTAACCACGAGCTGTCGATAGACACACTTCTATCTAGAAATTGATTTTCTCTGGTCTGGGGCTGCGGGATTAATCATCTGATGTACCGCTCTATCCACATGTTCCCTTTAGGGGGAACAGAGGTCAACATGGCAACCACGCTAGCAATCACAGGCGGCTGACCTCATAGAATCATGTGACATCGTCACGTGGGTTCTCAGCAATCCTATAATTAGGTTACACCAGCCGTGGCTCACTTGACCGCGAGTTGGTGAGGGAGACTCGAGTAATCAGGTAAGGAGACTATGACTGTAGTTTGGATGGGGGCTGCGGGAGCATTTAGTTTCTGCCCGGCCTAGCTCCTAGTTACTTGAATTAATTTCATGGTAAAGTGAATTCTCATCAATCCTCCTAATTAGGACTTACCAGCAGTGGCTTGCGTAACCACGAGCCATTGATAGACACCCATCAATCTAGAAATTGCTTTTCTCTGGTCTGGGGCTGTGGGATTAATGATCCGGTGTACCACCCTATCCACATGTTTCCTTAAGGGGGAACAGAGGCAAAGATAATAATAATAATAATCCACATTTGTAAAGCGCACAATCACCCGTAAGGGTCTCTAGGCGCTGGGGGCCGTCGGGAAGATTAAGCAAGCTATTGCCCAGAGTCACATGGTGCTGGGCTAACCTGCCGCCGGAGCCGGGGATCGAACCCTGATCCCCAGATTCCAGCGTCAGTCGCCCTGGCCGCGGCGCCATGTCCGCCACATTAGCAATCACGGGCGGCAGACCTCAGAGGACCATGTGACTTCGTCACGTGGGTTCTCAGCAATTCATTTAATCAGGTTACACCAGCCACGGCGCACTTGACTGCAAGTTGGTGAGCGAGACTCGCGTATTCAGGTAAGGATACTATGACTGCAGTTTGGATGTGGGGCTGCAGGACCATTTAGTTTTAGATCCTAGTAACTTGAATTAATTTTATTTCATATTGCCTCCAGATTTGAGGAGGTTTGGGAAGCAAAAATTGATGGACTTTGGCATCAACACATGACAATCATGCCACAAATATTTTGAACAAACTACCCCCAGAAGGCCGACGAGCACATCCAGAGTGTTGAGTTTCTTAGACCTTATATTGAGGGGTCACCTTTGGGAGTCCATAGATGGACTTGTTTTATTCAAGGGAGTGGAGTACACTTATTCTTTCCCTCTCATTACAGGTACAAAGATGAAGTTTGAACAGTTGTCAGTCTTCATTGTTTGAGTTTGACTGGTAAGTAGTAGTAGCGGTAAACACGTAAGGATGCAGATAGTAACTGGCCCTCTTACCATTTTCAGATGTTCCTGGAAAAGAACTCCTTCCGGGCTCAGAGGAATTATTAGATTTAATCTTGTCGATTCCCATCGACCAAGGGTGAGTACCCCAAGAGCATGGCAGCTCACACGTTGTACATTTTTTCAGTCCACACCATAATAATAGGAATTTCATTTTCCTTTGAATAGGCTGTCGCATTTCCCTCTTTTGTCCTGAAGAAGACCCTCCTTGATGTAACTACCAACACATATACATACAGGGTCGAAACGTCGACTTACAACCATCTCATGTTCTGGCTCACTTTAGCGATTAATTTAAGAAATAGGACTAGCTTAAGTGAAAAACCTGAAAAGGAGGAGAATTTATGTTATTGTCTTGTTTATTGTTTGAATTTGAAAGGTCACCTATTTGCACTACATGCCACCACAGTCACCCATTGAATTATATTTGTTTTTGTGTTTTCTTTGTTAGACAGCCCCCATTTGCATAAAACTGTTTACGCAATGTGCGAGAGAAATAGAAAAACAGAACAAATAATTTAATAAATATATATTGCTGATAAAAATTTACTGAGGTGTGGTACATTTATAAAAGTCTAGTACTAATCACTATTGATTGTGAAAGAAATAATCAGGTTCTGAACCAGTACCCCGTGGTACTTACCCAATGGAACCACTTGTAGCGTTCGTCTCACCCGCTGCTGTACCACGATGCATTAGTTCTTGCAGCCACACAGCAGGGCCTACGTCAGAATCGATGTGGTGATCTCGGAGATCGGTGCACAGGATTCGGTGTGAAGCGATTTCTTCAGCCGTGAACAAGCATTGTGTCGGTTTCTTCGGAGATGCGTTGGAAACAGGTGCGGATGCGGTGCGCTTTTCATATTTGTGTTACTTTTCCAACTTCCAACAGCAGGAGCAAAAATCAGAGGCTCAACACAGTCACAGGCACCTCTTGGCAGGTCAGAACTGTGCAGGGAAGTGTTGCGTCGGTTTCTTACTGCGGCCCCGGTGTTCTTGTAGACTTGTCGCCCCGGTACAATGCGTGAGAATCACGGATGTGGCGGTTCTTGATGCAGCAATGGCGCTGCATTCGTCTCTCCAGCCCCAGCACCACGATGCACTGATTCTTGTAGCCGCACAGCAGGGCCTGCATCAGAATCAGTGTGGTGATCTCAGATATCGGTGGACGGGATTAAGCGTGCGGCGATTTCTCCAGCCTCGGGTAGGTGCTGCCTTGGTTACTTTGGCGATGCGTTGGACACAGGTGCGGGTGTGTTGTGCTTCTCATGGTTGTGTTACTTTTCCAGCTCCCAACAGCAGGAGCTAGCGCTAGAGGCTCAACACAGTCACTGGCACCTCTTGGAAGGTCAGAACTCCCAGCAAGGAAGTTCAGGGGAGCTGGTGGTGAAGTCTTTGTACCCCTGTGACTTCAAAACAGGAGGCAAGCTCTACTTCAAGCCCTTATAGATCTTCCTCAAGCAGGAGACACAGCACAAAGCAAAGTCTTTCTCTTCTCCTTGATAGAAACAGCTACTGCAGGCCAACCCCAAACAGCACACAGCAAAGGGGCAGTACTTCTCCTTCAGTTTCTCCAGCTATTCTCCTTGGCAAAGGTTTTTCTTGAATTTCAGAAGTAATCTTAAAGTCTGGGGTCTGGGCCCCAGTTTTTGTAGCACACATTCCTTTGTTATCTGGTGGCAGATAAGCTCCTTGCCCTGCCAAAACTAGTTCTGTCCTCTCTGCTGCAGCTTCCTGGCAGGAGGTGGAGACAGCATTGTCCAAGGCAGACCAGGCCCATTTAGGTGTGAAAGAAATCTCCTCCCCCTACTCTGAATGCAGCCCAGGTCTATTCAGCCCAGTCCTGGCTCACCTAGGAAAGGTAGGATACACTTCACCCTCCCTCCCCCAAGTGGTTGTCTGAAGAGAATGCACATCCCCAGCCACGGTCACTCCAAAGCCACAGACAGTCAATATACAAACTTAACAGAGGCACACTGACGGCTAAGCAGGAAAATATCCACTTTCTAAAGTGGTATTTTCAAACCCAGCATATAAAAATCATCCTTACTAAAAGATGCATCTTTAAATTCTGAGTTCAGGCATACCAGAATCCACTTTCTTATCTTGTCCCCATCTTGTAAGTAATACTTATAAGATGTTATAAGTAAACTCCCCATTCAATTCTATGGGACAGATAGCCTTTCAATAGTGAAAAACGAAATCCAATGTAGTTCACTATCAGGACAGGTTACACATACTAGTACATGTCCTACCTTTCACATACACTGCACCTTGCCAACAGGGGTACCTTGGGCCTATCTTAGGGGTGACTCACATGCAGGAAAAGGGAAGGTTGGAGCCTGGTAAGTGACTGCACTTGCCAGGTTGACATGGTAGTTCGAGACTGCACACAGACACTGCAATGGTAGGCCTGAGACCCTTTTGCAAGGCTGCTTGTGTCGTGAGCAGCATCAATGCTGCAAGCCCACTAGCAGCATTTGGTTTACAGGCCCTGGGCACACACAGTGCACTGTACTAGGAACTTAACAGTAAACCAAATAAGCCAATTATGGAAACACTAATCCATGACAATACTTTACACAGAGAGCATATGCACTTTAGTACTGATCAGCAGTGGTAAAGTGCCCAGAGTCACAAAAAACAAAAACAGGGTCAGAAACAGGAAGCCAAAAAGTCTGGGGAGAAACCCGCCAAAAAAGCCATGTCTAACATAATTATTTAATTTGGTGCCACTGCAGGTACTCAAGGAGATTGATTGGGAGGCTCAGATCTGCTCAGATGCTGGGGGGGGGGGGGGAGTATGCCGTGGTTTGTATTGGCAGGTAAAGTGATGTGCAGAAGAATGGCCATAGGACTGGAAGTGGGGGGAGGAGCATCGCATTACTGGAATTTTTCCCCCTGGTGGTGGCAGAAACTCTTTGGGAGTCAATGTTAGCACGTAAGAGAGTGACTTTTCATATTAATAACATGGCAGTACTACAAATAGTGAATAAGCAATCCTCTAGGGATGGCCAGGTGCTGAAGCTGATGAGGGTGGTTGTACTGAAGAGCCTGAGGTGCGATATTCTGTTTTGGGTGCGAAGCATGTGACAGGGGTGGATAATAACATAGCAGAAGCTTTGCCTAGTTTGCAAGGGGAGAGATTCCATGGGCTGGCCATGGAGGTGGACAGGGACAGAACTTACATGCTGCAGGAGCTTTGGACAATAGGCAACAGAGAATGTAACAACTGGTGGTAAGGTTGCTGGCATTGTCAACGAGAAAAAGCTATGCTCAGGCATGAATGGAAATTCTTGGAAGAGGCAGGAGAACTGAGCAGGACAGAGGACGTAGTCCTTTTCATACTGTCTCAGATTGAATTAGGGGCCAAAGAGTAGACCACTGTCCTGGGGCATAATCTGTGAGGTAATCCATTGCCTGCCAGCTTTATGTAGGGATGAGGACGAAGCTGTGTTGTTTTCTACCTTGATGACACAGATGTTCTTTGGTGATTTTTGTGTGTCTGAGCTGTTAAGCAACAAGGGGACTAGATGTTTGATCTGGGAGGAAGTGAGAAGGTCTGGGATAGGTGCTCAATGTCTAGTTATATATGTCAAAAAAAGATCAGACGGGGAGGGGTAGGTCAGTGGTGCTTCGAGAGTACCTGTTTTTTGTCCGATTAGATGTGCAGTCTCCCCGTAGCAGGAAACAAGACCCTGGTGAGCTACTCTTTAAACATATGAATGGTAGGCCTGTGACAGCGTTTAGGCTGTTAATGGTCCTGCGCCAGGCACTTTCTCACTTCAGGGTTGAAGCAGGAGGATTTGGGATGCATTCCACAGGATAGGTATGGTGACGGAAGCAGGCCGGAGAGCCTGGGGTCGTGAGAGGATCATGGGTCTGGGCAGGTGTTCATCTGAATGTTTCAGGCGGTATGTGAAGGTGGGGGAAGGTGATTGTTGAGCCAAAAACCCAATTTCTCGCTTGATTTTGCTGTGTTTGCTGTGTTTTAGGTTTGGTTCCCGGCCCAAAGGTCAACGCATTGTCCATTTGGATTTAGGGCATTTTTCTGCAAAATGGGCAGAAAGCAGGGGCGTAGCTAGAGCTTGGGGCGCCCGGGGCTATCCCTCAGATTGCCGCCCCTTGGGGGGGAAGGCTGCTGGGGAAAAAGGACGGTGAGCACTTGAAAGATGTCCGTGAGACACGTAGTATTGCTGCTAATAGTTACCTCAATCATGCAAATTACATACACACATATGGCACTGTCAAAGGCTACACAGTTGAATACACCGGTGACTGGGAGGCCAAAGGAGAACACACAGACTGCATGATCTATCTTGTGATAGTATGTCAATGTTTATTGTGTCAATTAATAAAAATTGTTACAAAGTTTCAAATAAAATCTCACGTGGTTCATTTCAACTAGTTCATACCGAGGAAGTTGTGATGTGTTATATCTATCAAATATAGTTTTTTTACGAACGGAGCAATTAAAAAACAGATAAAATCAGTGAGGTACAGGTGTAGACAATAAATCGGTTCAGTCCTGTGGATTCCTTTGCCTTATATGCAGGCTTTGCAAGTCTTTGCAGGGGAGGGTTGGGGTCAAAGAGTTATAAATACATTCAAAAGTTTATTTGAGATAATCAAACCAGGTTTTAAATTGAGAGTTTCGATATCATTATAAAATACATAAGTCCGATGGTGGCATAAGTAGGCTAAGTGCTAAATATACATAGGAGTTTTCATTTCAATGAGGTGAAAGTTGTGCAATCCTCTATAAAACATACGTTCTTCAGGCCTAATAATTTCCGTTCAAAGGTGCATTGTGCTTGTTTTACCTAGAAGTTCTTTGGCTTTGTATGCAAACTTAGCAAACCTTGCCAATTCCATTGGAATCTCCAGATTAAATAACAGTTTCATGGCCTCAGTACAGGTTTGCACCCCATGTTTTAAAAACAAGGGCTTTAATAAAGTGCGTAGTGCGTGCAACAAACAAGGGCATGTGCAAACCAGATGAGCCAAGGATTCTTCATATTGGTGGCAAAGTCTGTAGGTTGTTATTCTTCCAAGGTTTTCCAGCGCCTATTAATGTCTTTGATCGGCAAGGCCATTAGTCTCACCATAAAGATTTGTTTTAAAATCGCCTTATTTAATGCCATATTAAGATATGGTTGTTGTGAATGGGCTTCATAAGAACTTGCAGGTATCCCAATATTGCTACTGGAAGAGTTCAATTCCTTCAAGTCCCCTGCCTTTGATAGTAACCTGACTTGCTTTTTCAGTATGGACTTTAGGGTGCCGGGCTGATGAGTAAAGTCCTGCAATTTGGACATGTCAAGGTTCAGTTCATTGCAGGCGGTGTGCAGGCCGTCATGCCATGGATTGATCCCTTTAATGAAAATTGTCTTTAACATTGCCTTCATTGTGTGTGGGGCGGCTGCGCAGACTCCTCGATAAAACCGCACCGTTGAGGCCCAGTGCTCATAACTCTGATTGTTCAGCCCAAATTCCAGTCGCACCAGAGCGTTGCGAGCGTGGCCAGGAATCTGAAAGATTTGTTTATATTTGGCATGTTCCATAGTGTTTCTAACAGTTTCTGGGAATGCTATCTGGCCATACGTAATTGCCGGTAGTAGTTTGGCATTTAAGACCTTTCTCATTGCCTTGGTCATTGGGCTGTGTAGCTTAGAGTTCAGTTTACACAGCGCGAATGTTACTGCTTTAATTTTTGTTTCAACTGAGGCGATGTGGGCTGTGGGTTTCCCGTTACTCATCAGGCACACCCCCAGGTAGTTATATTTGGTCGCTGTTGCTATTTTTAAATTACCCAGTCTCCACTGTTGTCTGAGTTTTTTAGTGTATTTCCCAAATATGACTACCTTTATTTTTTCTGCGTTTGCTCGTTATTCATTGTAGTTGTTATAAATGTTTAGAGCGTCTAGTAGTCTTTGCATGCCTGTTTTTGTGTGGTCTAATAAAACCATATCATCTGCGTACTGCATTAAACATAATCGACGTGGGCCGATTTTGGGCGGTAAAAGGTTGGCAGTAGATAAAATTTTTCCAAGATCTGCCATATAGAGATTAAAAGGCAGAGGAGCCAGTACGCAGCCTTGTTTTAACCCTCTCTCTGTTGTGATCCTTTTAGTGGCTGAATTTGCCGCAGTTTTTACTTGTTCCCAAGTTCCTGTATATAGACTGATTATGGCTTGCAACAGGTTTGCTGGTATCCCGCAGTCTTCTCGTTTCAGCCATAGTAGATTCCGATTGACCCCATCAAATGCAGCGGAGTAATCCACAAAACATGCAAAGAGAGGCGCAAGTTTTTCTGCCCGGATTGATGTATTAAGTAGGCCAGAGCTAGAATGTTATCCATTGTGGCTGGGGAGAATTTAATTTTCATCTGCCCAGTCCTGTAGATATTGCACCAGGAGGCTGGCGTATCCTTTCGCCTCAATATCCAGTAAGGCAATAAACCTGTAGTTGGCAGGGTCCCCAGTATCTCCTTTTTTGTGGATGGGTTGCAACAGGGATCCTTTCCAAGTCTCCGGGACTATTGCATTTGTCATACAGTACTAGTAGAGTGGCGTGAGTACGGTTCCCCAGAAGTCGCAATCTTCTTTGAAAAGATGGCCTAGTAGGCCATTCGGACCGGGAGCTCCATCTTTTTTAATGTTTTTTAGGATTGTCATCACACGGTCCCCTCTGACCAGTGCTTCAGACATTTCTTCGATGGTTGTCAGTTTCCCTTCCACAAATGGTCCGGATGTGTCTACGGGGTGTGTGTCGATCCAACCCGTGCTGGTGCAGGGCCTTTGCATGCCTGTTGATGGTGGGTTAAAGGTTCCACAACATAGTGAGGATACGTAGCCTATCCATTTGCCACTATCGACCACATTGCGTCGATCATGGCCGTGCCCTGAGTGCCTATTAATATACATCCAAAATTCCGCCTGTTTACTTGGAGTCAGCAAAGTAAAGACGTGCAGCCGTTCGGAATCTTGTTGTTTTCTTTTGTGCTCCCAGAAATTTTTTCTATCTGTTATCCTTGCTGAAAGTAGGATTTGATGTGTTTTGTTATTTCCCTCTTGCTTGTAGTTGCGTAAGGCGGTTCTAAGTAGCCTCTTACTTTGCTCCACTTTTTTACACCACGATTGGAGTTGGCAAACAAGGCCTTTCTCTGAGTATTGGGGGTGCCTTATTTGTTTGCCTATTAAAAGATCGTATACCTTCGCCGACAGATTGATCCAATTCTCAGGGATTTTACCACTTGTTAATTTGTCCGCTATTTTCGGCCAATCGCTTTTCCAGCTGTTTAGGCATTTACATTTATTCCACTTAAGTCTCCTTGGCAAAACATGAATTTCTTCCCCTTTTGTATTGCCCACAAGGACAATGGGCTGGAGCAGTCTTGCTTGTAAAGTAATGGTCATGGCCAGAGGGATGTGGTCACTGCTCCGTATGAAAGGCTTTTGAAATTCTGCCACCTGTCCCAACAAGAAATTACACACAAAGATATAGTCGATCATTGATTTGGTCATGCTCTGCTGGTCGTTGTTCATAGCTGTTACCGGCTGCTGATTCATTTGTATCGATCGTAGTCTATATGTGTTTAAGAATGCATTCATTACCGATCCAGTTTTATCAGTTGGAGATGCTTCATCTAGACCCGCTCCAAGATTTTGAGTGTTGAAATCCCCAGCCATTATGATCCCACAGTTTGGCTGGGTGCTTAGTAGATCTTCAAGAGTGTCCACTAATGACCTCATATCGATATGTCTTGGAGCTTTTTTGCTGTTAAAGTAGATGTTCAAGAGGACAATCTTTATTGGACCACCATTTATTTTCATGCTTTGCAATAGAACGCTTGAACCATGTCCGTTTTAAGTAGGGGTTTTGTTTTTATGTTGCAACTGATGCGCGTGTATATCGATAAGCCCCCTGAAGGTCTTCCGCATATATTGTATTTTTTTGCTGGCTGCTGGATTTCCGTGAAGCCAGGGATCATCTCTTGGGCAAGTAGCCAGGTTTCTTGAAGGCATAGTAGATCCCCAGTAAGTAAAAATTCGAATGCTTCCTTGTTATTTAATGTCGTTTTTAGCCCAAAAACGTTCCAGGATATTATTTTCAGGGGTTTGCTTGATCCGTTGTTACAATGGCCCTTTCCATGTGTGCTAGGGACACTATACAAATTTCTTCCGAGCACTCAATGTTCAAATTATCAGTCCTTTGATAGTCACATTTTCAATTTATTTTCTTCATTGAAACTTCTACTTTTCCATAGTGTTATGACGCAGCCAACACGCGTTTCGTCTGGTCTGTATCGACCTTTGACTTCTTCAGGGTTGCAACCCAAATAATAACATATATGTATTCAGAATTAACTTCATAAATGATTGTACATTTAGTTACAACCTTATTCACAAGTGATCACATTTCTTTAAAAACAATAATTAATACATCATCTATCAGTGAATATTCGTAATTCATTAGATTCTAAACCAAATTCACTCTCTAACCACCTTAGTCAAAAACTTCTAATCTAATATGATACATATGATCTCCCAAAAAAAATCTACTTATTCTTAAATCAGAATACAAGTTTCATCCTATTGACACTCGATGTAGTGTGTGTTCGAGCTACATTGCACCCCCATAACATGAATCATATCTGCTTTATTATTCTGTCCATCAATGGACAATTGATGGACAGAATAATAAAGCAGATATGATTCATGTTATGTGGGTGCAATGTAGCTCGAACAGACCAAAAAAAATCTACTTATTCTTAAGTCAGAATACAAGTTTCATCCTAATGTCACTCGATGTGGTCTGTTCGAATGTAGTGGTTCGCGCGACATAATTTGTTCCTTTTAAGATGGACTTCCGCGGGCTCTGTACTGGTTTCGGGTGAAATCCACTTTTTAACATAAATGGGTTTTTCTCTTCTTTAGGCATGTGGACCTTAATGCCCCAGTTTGCAAATCGATCTCTCTCCTTCTTAATTCTTTGTGGGATGGTACCATTGATCCATTTTAATATGGTTGAATCTCTTGAAGTATTATTGTCTAGCCTTTTAAATTTTACTTGAATTAGATCTTCTGTTACGATAGAGGAGAGCTCTGGGATATGTTTTAAAATTTGTAAAATGTTAGACCTATTTAGGATGTTTGAGGTTCCCCGTGAGGTGTATTCTGTTGTAAGGATTATGGACGTGTTCTCCGCATTCTTAAACTCTTAGGGCATTTGGTTAATGGCAACAGGATGTGATGCCCTGCAATGTGCAGGTACTGCTGTTGCTCCTGAGTCGTTGTTAATATCCTGTAGGCCATGAGGCTCGATATTGTCCTTTAATATGGCTGCTGTTGTTCGCCCCTCTGGGGGCCTCGGCCAAATTATGCGGTGGATCTCCTGGTGCTGCTCTTCGGGGTGAATGTTGGGGGTAATGTTTTGCAAAATCATTTTTAATTCTTGCTGTGGTCGTTCATCTATGGTATTGACCCTTCATTTCTCTGAAGTTGGAGTTATCAGTAATGCTGGATTTTCCTCGATGGTCGTGGAAACCGTAGTTTTCTCGGAAGTTGAAGTTATGTGTAGTGCTGGGCTTTCTTCGCTAATCGCATTTGTAATTAATTTGGGTTCAAGTTTATTTTTTATCTGGCATTCCTTTAGAAAAATAGGGAATAATTTCTGAGGACCCGAGTTCTTTTGAGGTAAAGCCTTTTTGACATATGTTTTCTGGCGCCAAGTATCGTGGGTGTCTCTCAAGTCTGATATTAGTTCCTTTGCCCTATTTTGTTGTTTTATGTTTTTTGTGTGTTTTTTCAAACATTTCTTAGCCCTTCTGGAGAGGGTTTTACCAGGAACTGAGATGTTCTCCAAACTGGTGGCCCCATCTACATTGCTGTGTAGAGTCTTGCCTGTTACGGATTCCTCGTTAGTGGCTATGTTTTGACTGAACAATAGTGCCGGTTTCGAAGGTTATTGAGGGGTGTCCTTGCATGGAACCTGTTTGCTCGCTTGGGTGTTCCTAGACATCGGGAGTTGTTTACTGATTTGTGTGTTTATTAGTTTCTGGATCGTTTCCATTGGATCAAGCTTCCCCGCATAGTGGTTTGACCCCCTCAATTCTGCTACAGTTTGCGCCATCGTTTTGGGGGAGCTACCTATGCCCGCATAATTATGCATTCCTTTTTGTTTGCCTTCTTTTGACAGGCTTTCAGTTGTTCTTTGATTCGGCTGAACTATATTGTCCTGTTGTCTTTGCTTTAGTTCTGTGACAATAGATGTTAGTACCTCTGGTAATGAGCTAAGCTTCTCCACAAATGGATGGCACAAACATCTAGCAATAGGTTGTTTCCTCATTGAATCCAGTTTTTCAGTTAGAGCATCGATTTTGGCTTCAGTGCTAATCATAGCTGTCGCAAGCGCCTGTATTGTATCCATTTGTATCTCTAATTTCTGTGTTTGCCAAGTAAGAGCATTAACGGCCATTGTTAATGTGGAGTTTATTGAGGATAACAGGGAGTTTTGGCTGTGGCACTCTTTATAAGGTGTTGTATGAGGTTGGTTCTGTTCCCCCAGGGAGGTGTACTCTCTCCGGTCATCGTCCGTTATGGGCGTACTTTAGTTAAAGGTAAAGCTTTTAATTACTAATAGGCTTTGTCGCTGTACCGGGGATGGAGACATGGACAGATCGTGCCGGTAAGGGCCGTCCTCCGCATGTTGGTTTGTTGTGTTCTCCACGTGTATGGATTGATTATTTCTATTAGATTGTTCCAGTGATTGTTCCAATGTAGATGAAATTTCCTGAGTATCCGGTTGTCCCTGGTGAAATTCGTCAATCCTTATTCCTTTGGGGACCGAATGCTCCAATGTTGATGAGATTTCCAAGACTTCCAAGACTTCTGCGAAGTCTGGCGATGGTTTTTGCGTTAATGTGACTTGCCTTTCTCCCTGGGATAGGTGGAGGTCCGATATTTCCTGGCCCCGCCCCTGCTTTCCATTCTGCGCTGTTCTACTCTATTTGTTTTATTATACCAATGGCTTCCAAGTCTCTATGTCCTTTCACCCCTTTTACCATTTCTCTGTTATTCCCTTGGGGCGAATGTGGCCCAGTTTCTCGTGTGCTGAGCACCTCGCTTGGGGGCTGGATCAGACTCAATTCCTTTTTGTCATGTGGGCTTGAGTGTATTAAAAAACAACAATAGGAGAGGCAGGGAGATATAAGGAACTCTCTCTTAGTCCCCGGTTTTATACAAATAAACAACAAAAGAGAGGTTCATATAAATATAAAAAGAACCACAGAAAGGAGCAAAGTACTGGGGGAACACACACCCAATTTGGGTGGTATAGAAGGCCCTCACACACTGACCTGGTCAGTGTCATGCTTCATCATCGGGCCCCACAAAAGAGGCCGAGTGCCTCTTTCGTGTGCTGCGACGCCAGGAGACTGCGGAGCTGGTTGTGTGTAAAAGGGCGTGCAGTGAGTTATATAGATAAGAAGTGCCTAAAGGGTATCAAAAAATTAATTTTAATGTGTGATCCCTAAGACACGGATAAAAAGAAGAAATATGTGTCTGAATAGGTTGCCAAAGGTAATGGTTTGGTTAATTCAGATTTCTATTTAAGTCAGTCAACATGTTTCTGCCGTTAAATGGTTTTAGTTTACCTAGGCATTCGTCAGGACTAGTTAAACCCCGGCGGTATGGACTCTCTAATCATCCACCCTGACCTGGGGACGTGAAAGTGAAAAAGTCAAAAAGGTGATAAAGTGTATAAAAAAGTGAGGAAGAGCAAATGGCTCATTACAAAAAAACTCCAGGTTCAGGAGTGTATCTGCACTTTATAGAATGGCGCTAATTGCACCATGGGTCTCGGGAGGGGGGTTGAAGCGTACCTGGCACATCGCCCTCAACGCATTCAGCCCGCTTCTGCCACCTAGCATACCCTCTGGACCGGACCCCGACGATGAGTGTATTAATACATTACTGTGGGTCTCACGTGTTCCCAACGTTTTTTGACCAGATGTTATTGGTGTGAAGTAATTGCAGATTGACTTATTATTTACTTTAGGAATTGAGCTTGATTTTAAAAGTTGTGATTGCGCCGAAGATGTGGACTCCGACCGCACTTGGTTCCTTGTCGGTCGCTTGACTCTACCCCTGTGTCTGTATCAAGGCCTGTGATGGTTGGTTTATACATCGTGCTGATGGTTTTGCCTTTTATCATTTGCCTCTCTTTCTGAGGGAGGTGTTTCACCTGTCTATCCACTGATTTATGGAGTGATAGATAATTAAGTTTGTAGGAGACCTTCCAGGGGAGTCTCCAGCTCTGGACCCTGTATGCTCTGACCATCCTATTTCCCCTGTTATGTGGCTTAGTTTCTAGACTCATAAAGTTGTGCAAGTGATCAAGTTGTTTTAATCTAACATGGACTTCTTCACCTCAGGCTGCCCTGCCTTGTACTTTCTTGCTCAAATGTACTCCGATATACACCTGACGTAATTATCTCTGGTGGCTATAGGTGGAAAAGTACTGGAGAAGTGCTGGCAGGGGGTGTCTGACCCTCTCTAATTTCCACCACTAACCTCTGTTGGCTGCCCCAGTGTCAAAAGCCCCGGGGTCAGGAGCCGTGAACAATGAGGTGCCGCAGCTGCGCCCGGCCTCCCTGGGCCGCTTTTCCGTAGTGCTTCCTGGTGCTCCTGGGCACAACACTCCGTGGGCTCCAATTAAGCTCCATCACGCTCACCCCCCCAGCTCCTGCTTGTTCCTTACCGCAGGCTGGTTTGCTGACGTCGAGGCTCGCAGCTCCGTGTTGATGTGCCCCTGCAGCCTGGGAGCACAGCTTGCGGCCGTTAGAAAGCCAGCAGCTTGAAGGTCCGGGACAAAGCAGCTAGGCTGGGGCAGGGGCTGGGGCATTCGGGTGGTTCGACCACTCCGAGCATTTTTGTTTTCGGCACAGAGCGAAGCAGAGTTCCTCGGCGTCCCTCGCTCCTGCTCCTGCTCTGCACTACGCTGCTTCTACGTCGGTCCGTCCGGTTCGTGCGAAAAGCAGGACTGGACTCTCTCAGTACCTCCAAACTCTATCTGGGGACTCAGAAACACCACATGTGACATCCATCAGAGAGCTGTGTGAACAATTATCCCTCAGCACAATGCAAAAATGCACATACATGACACTGGGCATAAACAGATTTCAAAGTGGGAGCGGAGAACTGAAACATCAGAGAACAAGGAGGCTGGGAGAGCAGGGTGAAGAAGAGAGGGGTGTCCTTGCAGAGGAAAGGGTGCAAAGACAGCGACGACAACAGTAAAGCCAAGGTGCCAAAACAGAAGAGAAAGGAGACATCAGTTCTGCACTCTGTATAAAGACAGGAGTGAGGGACTGCAGAGAAGGGAACATAAGAGGCCACACACAGAGGAGAATGAGACTGGGTAAGTCCTTTCGTGTGTGGGGGGTTCAGTGGCAGGGCCCGACGCCCCCATGCCAGCAGCGCCTTGACAGCACCAGCCAGGCATATCAGAAGCAACCAATGGGAAGGTAGCTGGGTGCTGCTCCAGGGGTCCGGCCGGTTCTAAGGAAGAGGAGACAGTGGGATCCTGCGGGCCCCAGGGGGGCCGGTCTTTCCTTCTGTCAGTGGCTACATAGTAAAAAACAAACTCTGAAGCGGCACGGCAGACAGCAAAGAGTGTGTGTTGTAATGTATTGCGTGGCGTGAGGTAGTGTCTGCACCTGAGCGGTAATATACCCCAGCCCAAGCTGTGCTGGAACACATTCGTAGCCCATCCCAGCTCTCATCCTATCCACCCTAACCCTAGATAATCCTTTTTTAAACGCCCATGGAGTTATTCATTGAGGGGAAACATCCTGGGTCATCCTTCAGCGTACCTTCAGTCCCCTTTCTCTTCCTTCTTAGCACCCAAAGACAGAGCTGGGTGGCATAAGCGCTACTATACCAACAACCAAATGGCTTGACAGGCTCCCACTTTCCCTCGTGCTTACACCATTCTTTCTCCACATTGGTCATCCTTCCACCCGGCACCCCTCAGCGCATCGAAGCAATCTTTGTGGGTAGAAATGGCGTGTGAGAGAGGGAGCACAGGAGAGACCAGAGAAGGATGGAAATGGAGAAAGGACAACGAGTGAGAAGAGTAAAAGAGGAGAATATGCATGAGGTGGTAGGAAGTGGGGAGTAAGCAGGATGCCAGGGGCTGTGGAACGTAGAACGGAAGAGATGGAGGCGACAGATATTGAACGCGAGAAGTTGTGAATGAGGTAGAGAGGGAGGGTGGGAGGGTAGGTGGATAAAAGACTGAGACTGCGGAAAGGCCTGGTGTGCGAGAGAAAGAAAAGTTGGATAACTCTTGCAGAAAAGTGAACACGAAAACCCACGAAAAAAAGATATGCGAAGAGTGTAAGTGAGAGAGAGTAAGTGATAAAGAGACACGTTTGGGAAAAAAAGTATGTACAGGGTGCAACACAGCCCTCTCCCTTTAGGGCATCCCTTATTTAACAGAAACCCAATGAAGGATGAGGCTGTTGATAGCTAGTGGGAGAGCACAGCCTCGGCTGGAAGGGCGATGATTTCATGGAAAACTTGACGATGAACGAAAATTACTGATTCTCTCTCACCTCTTCAATTAATTAGTCCAGGCTGAGTCTGAAAGCTGCCTGCAGTGACTCATAGTGCCTGCAAGTGTAAAACACTGCCCGCCAGCGCCCCCAGGCCAGAATTGACTCCTCCACACGAGTAAAATGACCACAATGAAAGCGTAGCGTTGAGCACGTAACGTGTCACTGCTACGTTCTGATTGGGAGGCGAGGGCTGGCCAAAATGTCCATTACAGGGCCGTCATTGGTAGCACTCGCATGCTACAACTCATTGACGGCTCTGGAGGACTGTGAGTGAGGCTGGGCCGGGGGGGGGAGGCAACAATGGTCGGAGGACGTCACTAACACGGCAGCGGGACTTGGGCCGTGCTGCAGTTCAGCCTGCACACACTCTGACCTGCTTTTAAGTTTTAACTGCAGCAGGCAGGCACAGTGAAAACGCGGGACTTTCAATTAAATTGCCAAGTAAGTCCCACGTTTGTGTGCACTGTGCATGCAGTCACGTTACCCACCGAAGCAGGTCACGTCAGATTGAGTGCAAGCTGGAGCGCGGCTTTGATTGCACACTTTTACTGTCTGGGCGGCGGCCGCGGCACTGGAGGCCCGTTGCGGCCGCCTTAATAATTTATTTGGACACTGTGTTCCTTCGAATCGTTCCCAAGAATCCCAAATAATTTATAACGGCCGCAACGGGCCTCCAGTGCCCCGCGGCCACCTCAAAAATGGTGCCGCCTGGGGCTAAAGAACGGTGATGGATTAAACCCAGATCTGTTGACTGGGTGTGAGTGTTTGATTGGTTCAGATGCTCCGTCCATCACCACCCCCTTTTGTACCGCTTTGTTCATGCTCAGACGTGAGTACCTTGCTCACTTTGCCACTGGATTCAAGCAAGCCTGGCTGAAGACGGCTGAAATGCCACAAACCAGTCCTAGGAAGCTTGTTTCCCGTCCAGGGAAGGCATGGCTTGGCAGTTCGGGCTGGACTGTTCCCATGAGGCACAGGGTCAGACTGATTTGCATATGGCCATGTCTGAACAAGGGGTGGCAGAGTGGGCTAAAGAACGGTGATGGATTAAACCCAGATTTGTTGACTTGGTGTGAGTGTTTGATTGGTTCAGATGCTCCGTCCATCACCACCCCCTTTTGTACCACTTTGTTCGTCATAAGTTGACAGGGTATGCTCAGACGTGAGTCCCTTCCTCACTTTACCACTGGATTCAAGCAAGCCTGGCTGAAGACGGCTGAAATGCCAGAAAACGGTCCTAGGAAGCTTGTTTCCGGTCCAGTGAAGGCATGGCTTCGCAGTTCGGGCTGGACTGTTCCCATGAGGCACAGGTTCAGACTGATTTCATATGGCCATGTCTGAACTGGGGTGGCAGAGTGGGCTAAAGAACGGTGATGGATCAAACCCAGATCTATTGACTGGGTGTGAGTGTTTGATTGGTTCAGATACTCTGTCCATCACCATCCCCTTTTGTACCGCTATGATTGATTGATTGACTGGTCAGGTTGTCATGCAATATGGACAGAGTTCATTCCCGGACCAGCTTGGCAGGGGGCTTGGAAGCTAGTAGTGATTGACAAGGCCAAGGGGGAAAATCAACAAGGAGATGAGGTTGTTTTGCAGGAAATCTGGATTTGGTAGAATTGACCATGACTATTTGCGGAATGATAATGTGGAATTCTTCAGGGGAGACAGTGTCCATTGGTCGCCTTATGGTATGGAGATATACCTGTGGCAGCTTAAAGAAACATTGGCTTCTACACCAAGTGTCCCTCATTGAGTGCAGGAGGGTAAAAAAGGTTTGTCAGGGCCTTTTTGTGTGTGGCGGTTGCCAGAGAAGTTGCCATGAGTTTTAGTCAATTTTATCGTTGTTAACAGCATCAATCCAGACTCAAAGAGAATGGGTGAGCAGGCTCATGCCTGGATGAGACAGGAGGATAAAGGTTCTTAGGAAGTTAAGTTAGGCAGAGGTTTATGGTTGCAGTTAAATGGGTTGGGAGGTTAAAAGTCTCAATTGCTGAAGTTCAGCCCAGTAGGAGTTAGAAACGTGCAGGCTTACGTTGTGGGGAGGGAGGGATATTTAGGGGTGGGGTAGTTTAATATAGGCGAATACCTTTGTATAGTGAAGTTTAGTACTGTAAGGAGTAAGGCCCAGGGTTTAGTTGTGATGTGCACCTGTTTCAATAGAGCGGCCTTTTGCACACAGAGTCGGTGTCAGTGCAGTGGAAATCTCCAGCTCCTGCTTTATCGTTTCCCCGATTCCCAAATCAAGACTCCAGAGGGGAGCAGACTGGCTCTCCTTAGGCACGCCCGCCACTTGGCCCTGCAGCAAGCATCCTTAGCAGTGGCCAAGTGGGGAGGACAGAGTTATCTCTGCAATGACTCTGTATCAAACTGGACTGTCGAGCCAAAAACAAATGTCATCAAAGAATGACACCGAAGGGTCAAGAGCACCCTTTGGATGGAGGCACTAAGGAAACTGCTCAGACAATGCAGATGGCAGCAGTTATCTAGACTTAAGTGGGAGCACAATGAAAAGTGCTGCAACTCACGTGTACTACTCCCTACCTAAGGACACTGGCCCACAGCGATGGACTGGTGATGCTCATGAGTGGTGTCAGAGGCAAAGCTCTCCTCTAAATCCCGATGGGCAGACTACTATAGCCATCCTGTGACCTCACTTGCAGTAGTAAGAGACTAACTGTACGATAGAGCTGAACTGTAGCCATGCCCAGGGCTATTCTGCCCATGTCACTACTCATCTGTAATAAAGTATTTCCAGCGAATGGTGAAGTATTTCCTATCACGTCGGTACTCAATATTAATAATGAAACGAAGAACGGATCTTTATATTTTAGGACCGCATGCCTTGTATTATATTATTATTGGGAGCATCCACCCGGGAAGGGGCTTTTTGAGTAACTAGCTTTCTATTACACGTGATACAACAGGGTTCTTCCAGTCGTTCTGCGAGCTGGGCGCCCTGCAAATGCGAGGTATAATTATGTAACCCCGAGATAGCTGTAACTCAAGTGTCTGGCATTCACCCTGCAGCCCGCAGACAGTCACACTCGGGCAGCATCCGAAATTATTCCACAACTCAGACGGAAATAATCCTGTCATGCACTCAAGTGGCATCAACAATGGCGGGTGACGCGCGGCCCGGTGCCGCTGCCTGGGAGGCGCTCCAGCCCGGGGTGCTGGCTTCAGCTCTTCAGAGCCTTCATTATACTGCAGGCCGAGTGAGTGACTTTTACCGGGCCTAATTAGTGAGATATCTGCGTCCAGGTGGCATCTGATCTCGGCTCCCCTGGGCGAGAACATTACCACGTGGGCGTTCAATGTCATTCTGTCGATGTGATGCGGGGTCCCTGGTTCATTAGTTCCCAGAGGTGGAAAGTTGTGTGTGAGCAGAGGAATTCCGTGCACTCACACTGCCAAGCATGCAGACGAACTAGAAGGGCACCATGGGGGGAGTTAGGTAGTCACCAAATTCGGAGGAAAAATCTATTTAAGAAAATGTAAATTAATACAATTAGAGGCAGCGCTAATTGCTGACGAATAGATTATGTTTGTTGCGGTGGTGCGGTTGAATGTGTAGCACCACAAAGGCTGGGTTATGGCATGTGTTAGTTGTTGCAGCATGCAAAAGGAGATTGAATCTATAAATCCGTTTCCTCGCTGGGTAGTCTATCAATTTGTTGCAATCAGTACGACAGGAATTGTGGCAGGAATTGAGCTAATTATGAGGCAAGGTTGGCTAAAGTCTGCGGCATGAAAAAGTTGTATTAAGTTGCACCTTATGAGAATAGTTTCACTTATGTAAGGTGTTCGGTGACAATTCTGTTTCGCTGGTATGGCATTTTGACATTTTGGGTACTGACACAAAGCAGACCCCGATTTAGCCACCGCCATCGTGACCATGCCAACACTTGTAGGGTGGGATTGGGTGGGATCGTGTTAATCTTCTAAAAGCAACTCTACTGAATAGTTGACCCTGTTTGGTGCGGCGTCTAACCTGCGTTACGCAGCGTTACTGCCACATATCCTGCTCACCTTGATTGTGGACTGTCCGTATCGTCCACCTGAAACCTGTCACAAACCCTTGCATCATCTCATAGAACTGCTGGTCAAGCAATCCTTGGCTCTCACAAAACTATCCACAGAGGTTTCTTCAGTCTTCATGCAGATGTCTCATTGTATGTCTTGGCCATTGAATTTGTGAGCGCAAAGCAAGCATTTGGCTGATCCCAGGTGTCACGAGCTCAAGGCACCCAAAGGGGCACACAATAGACAACCTTTTGCACCCCTAACCAGGCCATATTTATTAGTGCTTCACGGCATGTTTGTACACCCCATTATTTAGTCTTTGTCCCTACTTAGAACCAAGAGGACACCAAGAGCTCTTCGAGGCCTTTCTGGTCATGGGTGAAATCAATTATTGAGCTACTCAAATGATCAAGTTCAGTTTTATTTCAATACAAGATTCTTATTATCACAATACAAAACAAAGACTGGGCTAAAACAATTTCCTTTATTACATTTCATGGGGATAAATTAACCCTGGGCGGAGTACGCGGAGTAGCACTACACTAGGAAGTGCCATTGTACTTAACAAAATAATATGTAAACAATAAAAAAAAGACTTACATTACATTCAAGGGGAAATATTGTGTAGTACGGTGTTTTTATAAACCCATGTACAGTTTTTCTAAACTGTACATGGGTTTTTAAAAATATTTTACACTTAGTCTCCATTATGGTTTTTAAGGGAAAATAAAGTGGCTTCCCAGGTCCATTAATGGCTTCAGGATGGCTTGTCCTTTTAAAATTGCGGAAGGACCCCAGGGGATGGGTCTCCAGGGCAAAAATTGAACTGGGGAGGTGGCCCCAGTTAGCCCCCTCCCCCTAAATAATATCATGAATATCCCCACGGGACCAAGCCCACCTGGGGGGCAAAAACCAAAAAGCGTGGGTAACTGTGCTTTACAAAAAGAAATTGCAGTGGATACTCTGCAAATTCGTGGCAGCATTTGAGAAAAAAACACTTTTGGGACCCCACCACCAGGGCTAGGGTGTCAGGGTACTCTACCCTGCACCCTTGTGTTTTTGTTTCAGGTTTTTCTAGGGATTCAAGCAAAGTCCTGAGTCCCAAGATGGCTGCCACTACTTCCTGGTTGAAGATGAGGCAGCCAATCAGATCTCACCATGAAATCTGTCAGATCCACGAAGGAAATACAACCGTAGATATACATAAAACATGTTTTCTTTAATAACTCCAAAACTACTAAATGGATTTAAAGCAAATTAGAAAAAGCACTCTTTCTGGACCAAGAACTAGCTTTCTGAAAAATATGGTGTAATTCTGTTCAGTGGTTCGGTCTGTAGTTGCATATAAATTTGCACATCTAGGGACGCGGATCTTTGTGGATCCCCCGGCTACCCGTGGCGGTCTGCTGATCTGAAGACCAATGAAACAAAAAACCTTTCTCACTCACACACCATGCCCACTCACACACCAGACCCCCACATCACACGGTCAAAGTGTGGTAAATTAAATTTACTTATTACCTCATTTCTGAATTTCTATGCTTAATAAATCATAATTTTTTGTCAATGCAAAGCGAGGAGTCCGTGGTGCTCAAATGAAGGAGGTGGAGACCAATAACTCGAGTTAAGGGGAGCGCTTCCAGCACCAAGCGGGCACAGCAGCAATCTCTCAAGTCCCTCTCTTGAAGTGGGGTGTCTTTATTTTCAACAGCAGGACATTTATACAGTCTTGGTCACGAGGCAAAATAGAGGAACAAACAGGTCATGGCAGATAGAGGAACAAAGATCAGCAAGAGGAGCAGATTGTGAAGAAATGGGGGCGTGTCTTAGGCTTCGTGAGGGGACTTGCGATGTGAAATAGTCTGACAGTTGGAAGGGGGAGGCTTCCTCATTTGGGGTTTGTGCTCGTGCTTCATGTCAAAAAGAGGAACTATCTTGTGTAAAACAGAGAGCTATCTTGCTGGTTCTGGGAGTTGGCCGAACCACAAGAGTCAAAAAGAGGAACTATCTTGTGTAAAACAGAGACCATCTGCTCTCTGGCTTGCAGTAACTAATTCTTAAAACAGGAACTATCTGCTGGTTCTGGGAATTGGCTGAAGCACAGGAAAGGGTGGTCAATGAACTAAGATGCCAGGTGCAGGGTGTCTTACAGTTAAGAACAGGAACTATCTGCTGCTGGTTCCCAGAATTGGCAGAACCACAGAAATGTGTGTGTTCACAGTGTACAACCTTGTGCTTCCTCTTTCAGTTGGGGGTGGTCACAGGGCAGTTGGTGTGACAGGCTGAGTTACCAACAATGGACAGGATGTGGCTGAGTCTCTGGCACAACTGGGGGAAGGCACACAGGCAGGCTTCTTGGAATTGGCTCGACCACAAGGAGCAGGGGGTTGTGCAAGATTCAATGGGGATGTGAAGGACAGTTTTCAGACAAGTTGCTGAGAGCATGTCACACACAAAATGGGTGTTTGTCTGAGAACAATGGCTACCAGGCAGAAACAGGGAAATGATGGGGCACACTTGTCAATTTTATTTCCACAAAAGGTGTCCATGTGGGGTGCTGGCTGCAGGGCCTCCAGGCCCTGTAGCTACACCTGTCCATGCGTGGTAGTAATTGTCTTACCTTACAGTAATTATTTTTTATGTTAAAAAAAATATTAAAATTCACTGAAAAACCAAAGGTTACTGGGACGTTATAGTTAGGTTCACATTTTACTCACACAAAGTCATAGAATATCAGCAGTTATAGATAACTTATAGCTATACCTATCAGAAGAAACTGTAACATGCGCCGTTAAGTAACTTTAGGCCTTGAGTTATAGTTTCTTAACACAAGTTTAACTATACGTATAACTATACCTGCTGAATTTCTATGGTTTTGTGTGGATAAAACATGAACCTAACTATAATGTCCTTGTGACCTTTGTTTTTTTCAGTAAAACAAATATATATATACATATACACACACAAACATACTTACATACACATATATTCAACATATTTTTGTTCACTAATAACTTTGCCACCTTTAGACGAATCTCCATGAAACCTTCCAGACCTATTGCTTTTTTACATTGGTGAATAATGCAAAGTTTGTTGGTTATGTGTCAAGAGGACGCAAAGAAAAAGAGGGGGTCCCATGATGGGTTTTTCCACCAATGCATTTTCCGTAGATGTTTTAGACAGACATAGCAGCATAATGGCTGATCAGATTTTCACGAAATTTGACAGAAAAATAGATTATGGTCTGAAAAGAATCCAGTTTGCTATTTCATGAAATTCAATTCAGTAGTTTTGTTGTTATAAGGCACAGAAACATAGTGATTTTGCAGACTGGATATACCACAGTAATTTCATTGAATATCGTAGTACTTGAAGATAACAAGACAGTACATGATTGGCTAATAAATACCTTTAAAAAAGTTGAAGGCAGCCTGTTTAGACAACATTTTGGCTGTGTTCTCAGATAAGGTCTTAGATATAGGTAAGTAGTAGGTTTTATTTGTGTTCCTTATCTATTACCACCTTGTTAAAGTGGTAAAAAGGTAGGGAAAATGATTTACATTTTTCTACATGTTTTTTAAAAAGGTAACATTGTACTGCAGTAGTACCTAGGAAGTACCATTGTATTCAACAAAATAATATGCAAAAAAAAGACTTCTACATTACATTTAAGGGGAAATATTGTGTAGTACGGTGTTTTTATAATCTGTACATGGGTTTTACAAAATATTTTATCCTTTGTCTCCATTATGGTTTTTAAGGGGAAATAAGGTGTACAGTGTACTTAGAACAATTAATCAAAAATTAAATTTGTAAAAAATAAAAATAACACTGTTGTACACAATATTTCCCCTTAAAACCTAGACAGCAGACTTAGGGGTCGATTACGATGTTGTTCAGAAAGGCTCCGAAAGGCATTCGGTTAGTCCAAATCTGATTCGGAAGCTTTGTTTTCCCACCGACTCGGAAGCATTTCCGAACAACCGATTATGATGTTTGGAAACCATTCGGACTGTCTGACTCAGTTCCGAATGGCATTCGGAGTCACTGAGTCATTCAGAGCACGCTCGTACAGGTCTATGGACCACGTTTCCGAATGAGCGATTAGGATGTCGGATTCGGACAGCATTTCCGAATCGTTTTTTCCGACTAGGGATCCGCTGGTAGAATCTGACTTTACGAGCTCGTAGCAGTACCCCCTAAACCCTGGGGCCTCCGAAATGGGCCTGTGGGGGAACCCATGAGTCCCTCCTTTCCAACCATGCACAGTGTGGCAGGCAACTTGGGGTGCCCGCCACAGGGTGCATGATTTTCTCCTTCACCCCTTTCTTCAATGGGAGCCTGTTTAGTCGGTCGAAACATAGGCTCCCATTAAAGTCTATAGGAATCCGACTGAACGGTGTTTGGAACTATCGTAATCGGTCGGTTGGACTCCCAGAATTGGATTTGGTCGGAATGCTTTCCGAACGACATAGAAATCGTCCTCTAAGTGTGTTCTAAACTATGTTTCGCACTTTCGGTTTTGGAAGGGTGAAATATTGTCTAGACCACATTTAGCCTGCGTTCTGGGTTTTAAGGGGAAATATAGTTTAATACAGTGTACAAAAAAAAATCTATTTTAATATGTCAAAATTTAAAACCAAAACACCAAAAACACCAATCAACTTTACACCCCTCCTCTCCAACACGCTATAGCACATGCTACTCAATCACACACATATCCACTTTAGTGTACGACAAGCCACTCCACTCTACGACAGTCCACTCTACTGAATGACACTCTATGCCACTCTACTGTACACCACTCTACTACACACCACTCCATTTTATGGCATCCCACTTCAATCTACACCACTCCAATCTACACCCTCCACAATGTATGGCACATCACTGTCTTACACACCACTCCACTCTACTGTACTGTACAACATGGAACTACACTCTGCACCACTCCACAACACTCTACTGCACTGTATGCCACACCATTACACGCCACTCCATTTCACTCTATACTGCACACCACTCCACTATACAACATGACACTCCACTATATGCCATTTCACTGTACACCACTGTACGACACTCTACCATTCTATGACACTCTACGCTCCTCCACTCTACAACACTATACTCCACGTTATGCAACTCCCTCTATACCACTCCACTTTACTCCACTCTATGACACAGTACTGCAATACACTCCACTGTGCTTCACTACTCCACTGTATGCCAGAACACTCTTCACCACTGTATGCCATTCCACTGTACAACACTCTATGTCACTCCACTCTAACACACTGTGCAACACGCCAATCCCCACCACTTCAATCTACAACACTCTACTCCACTCTATGCCCATCCATTTTATGTTTTGTAATCCACTCTACAACAGCTACTGCAGCGTACGACATGCTACTTTACTCTACGACACTTCACTCCACTCTACAACACTTCACTCCACTTTACATTTCACTCCATTCTATGACACACTACTCCACGACACATCAGTCAGCTGTTGCACTTTACACAATGACACTCTAATCCACTTCCCTTTACGCCACTCCACTCTACAATGTTCTACTCTATGCCACTCCACGCCACTCCACGCCACTCCCCTTCACTTAATATCAGTCCACTCTACGCCACACCACTCTATGCCACCCCGCTCGATGCTTTTCCACTCTATGCCAGTTCAATTTGCACCACTGTATGGTATGTCAGTCCACTGCATGCCACTTCACTACACACTATTACCCTTTATGCCACTCCACTCTATGACACTCTATGCCACTCGACTCTGCACTATTCCACTCTACACCACTCCAGTCTATGATATTCCACTGAACGGCACTTCATTCTATGCTATTCCATTCTGTGCCTCTACACAACTTCACTCTACGCTATTCCACTCCACACCGCTCTACTGTATGTCACTTGACACCATTACACCCTAACCCACTCCCCTTGACGTCACTCCACAATGCACCAATCCACTCTTAGCTTTTCAACTCTACGCCACTCCACTCTACACTATAATATGCCACTCCACTCTATGCTATTCCACTCTTTGCTCTTCCACTCTACGCCACTCCACGGCTCTCCTTTCAACGCTACACCACTCCACTCTATGCTACTCTACTGTATGCCCTTCAACTCTATGCCACTTAACTGTATGCTATTCCACTCTAGTCCACTTCACACTATGTCACTCAAATCTATGCTATTTGATTCTACGCCACTCCACTCTATGCCTCTCTACTGTATGCCATTCTACTCTTAGCTATTCCTCTTTACTCCACTCCACTGTACACCTCTGCACTCTACGCCACTCCACGCTATTCAACTCTATGTCGCTCTACTGTACGCCACTCCACTCTATTACACTCCCCTCTATGACACTCCACTCTACGCTATTGCGCTCTATGCCTCTCAATTAGATGTGACTCTACACCACTCCACTGTATGATATTCCACTCTAAGCTACTCCACAATAGGCCACTTTGCTGTTCGCTATTCCACTGTAACCCACTCTGCCCTACAGCATTCCACTGCTCCGTTCTATGACAATCCACTGTACGCCACTACATTTTACAACACTCTTCTCCACTGTACTGTATCACAGTCCACTTAACGAGCACTCCACTCGACGATTTGAAACACATTTTATGAAAACATTTAAAATGAAATATAAAAAAAACAGGTTAAAGAAGAGATATAGTTTGGGAAACATTGTTCATTCTTTCTATTCAAAGCACGCTTAAACTAATCAAGCATCAGAAATTCTAAAGTTATTATTAATCCTTACATTTATAATTCACGCACCACCTTCAAATTACTATAACTTGCATATCTCCATACACACTGTTGTCAGCTCGCTAGCCAGACAGCATTAACTATAACTATCTATGTATATTCACTGGAAACATTGTTAAACATTGAATTTTGGTTCTGGCAAAACATGAAAAACTAACCATCAAACTCTAAATTAAACTTCCCTAGTGCATTGCAAATGACAGCACACACAACATCAATGATACTTCATAAGTGACAACATTCATTATATCATTTAAGACATCACCATTAATAACACTGTTTGAACCATAACTTGCGTCAATCCTTCGTGCTGTATATAACATCACACATAACAACATATATGATATCATCAGGAACATTAACCTTATTATCACTTATCTGGCTCAGCAATGGCATTACTGATGATATTACTGTTTATTGTTACAGTGTGTTTTAGACCTTACATGTGTGGGGCTGTAATACATTTTAAATAACTTGTACTGAATACTATCACAATTATGCATTATGTGATTGACAAATTGAAGAGGAAGGTTTCATTCTAAATTATATTTGGAACATTTTTTGAACAGATAAGTAAGTGGTTTTCTTTTTTTGTTTGGAAAGGAACAAACACAATGAACACAGTGAGGCATTAAGATGTATGAGAATACACTATTATGACAGGGAGTGTGCTTTTCTCGTCTTAAATGTCAGTGGTGGCTTTTTATGCTTTTTCTTTTTCTTGTTAACATGTTATTGTTAGCAATGTGGTCAGGCTTAATATTGTGGTAATTTTAGCTTAGCTTAGTCATTTATACGTTTTAATCTATGGTGTAAAAATTCATGGATATTGTACTACTGTCTATTTTATCACCAGGTTTAGTTATCCATATTTATTTTTCATTTGTTACTGTGGCACACAGACAACTCAGTTAATTAGGTGTACCGTCTTAAAATTAAAATGATAATGATTTAAAGATGAGGGCATTCTAATGTTAGTCGAGAGGTATTACAAGGCACTTCAAGATACAGGGATATAAGTAGAGATACCGAAAACTATAACTATTTGTATTATGCACCTTCGTAGTGCTTTTTTTTCTACAATTAGTTATGAAAAGAGGCTTAGCTATTGCTGAATTTTTTAAGTTCTCCTTCTGCCTGTATGATGATTATGTGCATCCTTTTAACTATATATTTGATACATTTAGAGTATATTAAGATGTGCTGTTTTTTCCCGGTAAGTCAGTGTATTTGTGTATGTTTGGAATTATCAGTGTGTCTAACTGTCAGTTGTGTGCAATTATGTGTGCTCCTGTGTGGATACCAGTAGAATTTGTAATGTATGATATATTCATTGCACATCCTTGTTTTACGTTATGTCTATTTGTTTTAGGTAGGGTTTATAGAGTGTTCATTTCTGTTTCATTTTTCTGATGCAGTTTGTTTCTGTTTTTTCTTTTTTTTGTTTCAACACGAGTGATTCATGTTGTGTGTACTCAAGTGTTTGTCACACTGTGTCTCTTTACTTAGGTTAGTGTCTGAATGAGTCTGTTATAGTGCCAATTTTGAAGTAAGTATGCCTCTGACACTTGAGTCTGAGTGTGTATGGGAACTAATTTCTTGTGTCTTTGTCAGTGTGTCTCTGAGCCTTTGAAATAAAGTGTTTGAAACAGTGGATGCTTACAAATGGTCCATAAGTATGGCTCTGAATATGACTTAGTATGTCTTTGCTTATATATGTTTTTCTGAGTGTGTGGGGTAGTGCATATCTGTCTCCTTGTGTTCAAGTTCAAGTTCGAGCATTTGTATAGCGCACTACTCACCCAGAGGGTCTCAAGGCGCTTGGGGAGGGGATCATTATTTGTCGAATAGCCATGTTTTAAGTTCTTTTCTGAAGGAGATGTGGTTTTGAGTAAGGCGGAGGTGAGTGGGGAGTGAGTTCCAGGTCTTGGCAGCAAGGAATGAGAATGATCTGCCACCCATGGTGGATCTTCGGATGCGAGGGACTGCGGCGAGGGCTTGATTGGACGATCTTAGTTGGCGGGTGGGTTTGTAGAATGACAGTCGAGTGTTGAGGCATTCGGGTCCTAGATTGTAGAGGGCCTTGTGTGCGTGGGTGAGAAGGCGGAAAGTAATTCTTTTGTTGACGGGAAGCCAGTGGAGATCTTTTAAGTGTCCGGAGATGTGATCTTGGCGAGGGACGTCTAATATGAGTCTCGCTGATGCGTTTTGGATGCGTTGGAGTTTTTTCTGTAATTTTGCTGCAATTCCGGCGTAGAGGGTGTTTCCATAATCTAGTCGACTCGTGACTAGTGCGTGGGTGACAGTCTTTCTTGTCTCGAGGGGGATCCAGCGGAAGATCTTTTTGAGAATGCGAAGTACGTTGAAGCAGGAGGATGAGACTGCGTTGACTTGTCTGGCCATCGAGAGAGAGGAGTCTAGGATTAAGCCAAGGTTACGTGCATGGTCTGTGGGAGTGGGTGCTGAGCCCAGTGCGGGGGGCCACCAAGAGTCGTCCCAGGTAGAGAGGGAAGATCCTAGGATGAGCACCTCGGCTTTGTCTGAGTTGAGTTTTAGGCGGCTATGTTTCATCCATTCGGCTACTTCTTTCATGCCTTCGTGGAGATTTGTTTTGGCGGTGTTGGGGTCTTTGGTGAGGGAAAGGATTAGCTGGGTGTCGTCGGCGTAAGAGATGATGTTGAGGTTGTGTTGACGCGCGATGGAGGCGAGAGGACTCATGTAAACGTTGAAGAGGGTGGGACTGAGTGAAGATCCTTGAGGTACGCCACAGATGACTTCAGTGGCCTCTGATTTGAATGGGGGAAGTCGAACTCTTTGAGTTCTCCCAGCGAGGAATGAGATGATCCAGTCCAGGGCTTTTCCTTGTATGCCGATGTTGCTGAGGCGTTGTATAAGGGTGCTGTGGCAGACTGTGTCGAAAGCGGCGGAGAGGTCGAGTAGAATGAGGGCCACAGTTTCTCCGTTGTCAAGTAGTGTACGTATGTCGTCAGTTGCTGCGATGAGGGCAGGTTCTGTGCTGTGTTTGGCTCGAAACCCAGATTGAGATGGATCGAGGGAGTTGTTGGATTCAAGGAATGCGGCGAGTTGGCTATTGACGGCTTTCTCAATGACTTTGGCCGGGAATGGGAGGAGGGATATGGGTCGGTAGTTTTTGAGTTCCGAGGGGTCTGCTGTGGGTTTCTTCAGGAGTGCGGTGAGTTCGGCGTGTTTCCAGCTATCTGGAAAGGTGGCAGAGTTGAACGAGCAGTTGATGACGTCACGGAGTTGGGGTGCGATGATGGAGTCAGCTTTGTTGAAGATGTAGTGGGGGCAGGGGTCGGTTGGCGAGCCAGAGTGGATTGAGTTCATTAGGCGGGTGGTATCTTCAGTGGTGATTGGGTTCCAATTGCTAAGGATGTTAGTTGGCGGATTAGGATCTGAGGGGGGTGGGGAGGGCTGATCGCTGGGGGTGTTCTCGAAGCTGTTGTGGATGTCAGCTATTTTGTTGTGGAAGAATGAGGATAGCGAATCGCAGAGGTCTTGGGAGGGAGTGATGTCGTTAGATGCTGCGTTGGGGTTGGTGAATTCTTTGACGATGTTGAAGAGTTCCTTGCTGTTGTGAGAGTTGTTGTCGAGACGATCCTTGAATGCTGATTTTTTGGTGGATCGAATCAGTTGGTGGTGTTTGCAGGTGGCTGCCTTGAGGGTGGCCATGTTGCCGGTGGTAGGGTTTTTTCTCCATGTTGGTGCGGCATTGCTTCTTGGATTTTTTAAGGTCGTCGTTGAACCAGGGAGCCTTTTTGTTGGCTGATTTGAACTGGTGCTTTTTCAGGGGTGCTAATTCGTCCTCACTAAGGGTGATCCATTGCTTGAGATTGGTGGCCGCTTGGTTTGGGTCCAATGAGAGGGAGGGAGGGTTTTGGTTGAGTGAAGCGAGGAGTTGGTCGGAGGTGATTTTGTTCCAGTTTCTCCGAGGAATCGGTTGTGGGCGGTTGTGGTTCAAGGTGGTTTTGTAGCTGAAGTGAACACAGCTGTGGTCCGTCCAGTGGAGCGCTGTGGTGCGGTCGAAGGAGATGTGCTTGCTGGAGGTGAAGATAGGGTCGAGCGTGTGTCCGGCTATATGGGTGGGGGTATCAACAAGTTGTTTGAGTCCGAGGTTGTGCAGGTTGTCCAGAAGGGTGGTGGTGTGGTTGTCGTGTGTGTTATCAAGGTGGTAGTTGAGGTCTCCTAAAAGAATGTAGTTCTCGGAGGCGAGGGCATGTGGCTGACGAAGTCCGAGATGTCGTCGCAGAATTGGGTGCGGGTGCCTGGAGGCCTGTAGATGAGGGTGCCTCTAAGTGTGGTCCTGGGGTCGGTGTGGATCTGGAAGTGGAGATGTTCGGCTGTTGCAAGATTATCGTCGGAGCTGGTCGTGATTTTGATGGTGTTCCTGTGGATGATGGCGATGCCTCCTCCTGTTTGATTGGTGCAGTCTTTACGGATAATCTTGAAAGTGTCCGGTATGGCTATGGCGATGTCGGGTGCTGATGATGTGTTCATCCATGTTTCTGTTAGGAAGGCGATGTCCGGTGATGCAGTGTCGAGTAGGTCCCAGAGTTCAGTGGCGTGTTTGTGGACCGAGCGGGTGTTAAGCAGGATGCATTTCAGTCGGTTGGGGTCGGAGTTGTGTGTGGAGGGAGTGGGTTTGGTGAGGGTCCTGAAGCAGTTGTACTTGCAGGAGAGGCAGGCGAATGGGCCGTGGGTACGTCCTGGGGTGGCTTGCCAGCATTGTGGTGTGCGTCCGTGGTTGAGGGCGTGGAGAGTTGCGGCATCGTATGTGGTTTTAGTGGGTTGGGAATGGCGGGGACCAGGGGGACAGGCACTGGGCGCGGTCCAGGCGCGGACGGGCGCAGACGGGCTTACCTTTGGCGCACCTTCGACGCACATGGGGCGCGACCGCTGCGCGTGAACGCTGCGCGCTAAGCCTCTGTCAAATGTGGATACTGAGGGGGGAGGGGCGAGGGAGGGTCAGCAGGGAGGCGGGATCGGTCGAAGAGGACGGTCTCCGAGGCACAAACAACAAACAAAATGGCATCCAACACTAATTGCCTAAAGCAAGGGGCACACCGAGTCAATATCACACACAACACGGAAAATGAAATAATAGCCACTCGACAATGCTTGAACACACACGCGCAATGTTAATTAGCTGCTGGCAGAGACAATAGCTGGGCGTGTGCTTGAAATACCAGGAAAGTGCTTAACTCGGCAGAGCGCTACTTAATGAATATAATGCACACGCTTGGCCGTCTAAGTTGTAACGCAGTGACAGGCAGTAGGTTAAAAAGGCACAAAATTAGCGGGCAGAGCAGCGAGATCAATACGATACCACTCGAGCAGGGAGCAGGGAGCGACCGCTTCTGAGATCGTCAGGGCGGTCACGGCGCTTCAGGGGCTAAGGGCTAGGTTATGTAGTTCGTGGGAGGGAGGGTCAGCAGGGAGGCGGGATCGGTCGGAGAGGACGGTCTCCGAGGCACAAACAACAAACAAAATGGCATCCAACACTAATTGCCTAAAGCAAGGGGCACACCGAGTCAATATCACACACAACACAGAAAAGGAAATAATAGCCACTCGACAATGCTTGAACACACACGCGCAATGTTAATTAGCTGCTGGCAGAGACAATAGCTGGGCGTGCGCTTGAAATACCAGGAAAGTGCTTAACTCGGCAGAGCGCTACTTAATGAATATAATGCACACGCTTGGCCGTCTAAGTTGTAACGCAGTGACAGGCAGTAGGTTAAAAATGCACAAGATTAGCGGGCAGAGCAGCGAGATCAATACGATACCACTCGAGCAGGGAGCAGGGAGCAGGGAGCAGGGAGCGACCGCTTCTGAGATCGTCAGGATCGTCGTCGTCTGTGTGTGTCCCTAACTCTGTCTGTAAGCCTACTTGAGTCTGTGCCTGGGCCAATGGTGTTGCACAAGTTCAATTTTGTTTCAGTTTTTATCGTTATATAAACTTTTTATTGTTATTTATATGTTTAAATGCTTATGCAAAGTAGGGTTGTCAGTAATACCACTGCTGAATTCATAAGTGTTGTCATGGTTGAAGTCCCTTCTGATGTCATCAGTGATGTCATGTATGGTTTGATTTGCATTATTTAGAGGTGTCACAAGTTACGTTGATGTATACAGTGATGTGCAGAATGATGTAATGAATGTTGCCACTTAGCCATAAGTAATGTATTTCACAATGCAAGGGGATGGTTTAAGTTTTGAGTTGGGCCCAGAAATGCAATGGTTTTATACATTTGAGCCAGAACGAGAACTCTGTTTTTAATTGTGCTTTTTACATTGAATTTCAATGTTTTTTTTAAGAGCTCTGCATTTAAAATACGTATTTATATAACAGCTCTGACTTGTCAAAAAGTCATGTATATTCATTAATTTCTTACCTCTTTCACAATCATTTTAACTTTCTTGGTTTGGTAAGCTCAACCCAAAAAATTAGCTGAGTGGAAGAGTGCATAAATGTGTACCATAGTTGGTCACCCATTACCTCACTGTGGGCCAGATGTAGGTAGCCTAATATGGGTCGGTAACGCGACTGGTATTAGGCTTTTCAGATGTAGGAGGCCAATTAGTAGGATTCGGTAATTTACCGAATCGGTAATTTAAGGAATCGGTAAATTACCGAATCCTTAAAATACCGATTGGGTAAATGACCGAATCCTTAAAGTAGGGAGCACTCAAATAAGTGCTTTTCTCATTTCAGGATTCGTTATTTACCACCAACTACAAGTTGGTGGTAAATATTAAAACCAGGCCCATAGGAATGAATGGGACTTATCGATTCGGTAAATACCGATTCGGTAAATACCGATTCTTACTGATTCCTAAATACCGAATCGGTAAAATTCGGTATTTAGGAATCGGTAATATGTGATTACCTACATCTGGCCCTGTATCTTTGCCTTCACCAGAGAGCTCATATCCCTGAATGCAGCCAAGTGTGTATCTGAGAGAGTAGCAGTGTGGGTAAATGTATGCACACTGCCTCACTATACCTTTGCCTTCATTGGAGTATTCATATTCCTGCATGTTTGTCTGAGTGAGTGATGGGTGGTAACCCGAGATGGATGCTTACTGCCTCATTATACCTATCCCTCTATTTGAGCGTTTATATCCCTAAGTCCTGAATGTGTTTGAGTGAGGTGTAGTGTGGTTAAATGTATGCCTGTGTTGGAGGTTCACAGCTTCAATGTACATTCGTCTCTATCGGAGTATTCATATCCCTGAGTGTGTGGCTAAGTAGATGTGCGCAGAAACGTGTGCGTTTGTTGGATGGCCGTGGCCTCATTTAACATTTCCCTCTAAGGGAAGGTTCATAATCTTGAGTGTGTATGTCTGGATAAGTGGCAGTGTACATAAACTTGTGTATGCACTGGCCGCCCACTTCATCACTGTAACTTTGCTTACACTGGTGTGTTTATACCCTTCTTTAAAGACCAAGCTGTGTATCAGAGCGAGTGGTAGTGTGCATATACCTGCACCTGCTTTCAACTGCAACTGCCTCTTTGTACGTTTACCTCTATAGGAGTGTTTGTACACCTGCGTGTAGCAATAAGTGTGTATCTGAGTGACTGGTGATATATGTAAATTTGTGCCTGGGAACAGCTCCAACACCCACCGACCATGCACGCAACCTAGGGTCATCCTCGACTCCACCCTCTTCAGGACTAAGCAGGTCAACGCTGTCTCTTCCGCCTGCTTCAACACCCTCCGCATGCTCCCCAAGATCTACAATTGGATCCCCACCGAAACTAGAAGAACTTATGCTATTCTTCCACCTGCTCAATGATAATATTACTGGGAAATTCTAGGGCTGTCTTGCTTTTATCGTTCGTTGGATGCATGACACTTACCTACAACTCAATTCTGACAAAATGAAGATTTTGATGTTTGGATTATCCTCCCCATTGGACGCACTGTGTTTCTGACTGTCTGACTTGAGGTCGGATCCCTCCCCATCCTCAGCTGCCAAGAACCTGGGGGTTATGATGGACACCACTGCCCAGTCCTTCAAAGCACATGTAAAAGTCACAGCATGCTACAGTTTTGGTCTGCTAAAACTCTTTATAAAACTCCATAAGTACCTCCCCCTTGACACCTGCAAAGGAATTGTACACGCGCTAATCACATCTAGACTATATTACGCTAACATACTCCATCGTGGTGACATCCAGTATCTGCAGTTAGTGCAAAAGGTGAACCAGGTTCATTCTGAACATTCCCAAGCAAATGTCTATCAGAATAGGGCTCAAAGATCTACACCGGCTACGGATCAACTTTAGAATAAAACTTAAGACGCTTATTATCACTAATAGAGCACTTCACCAGAAGGGCCCCAGATACATCCAGACAAGCTCAAATGCTTCTCTCCCACAAGGGCTCTTCGCTCCTCCAACCACAGCCTTTTGAGCATACCCAGATTCCGCACAGCCAGATCAGGAGGCAGATCTTTCTCGGGCCTGGTCTCTGCAACGCTCTCCCACCCTTCCTTCATACCATTTCAAGTGAAAGCCTGTTCAAGGCACAGTTAAAAACAGCCCTGTTTGGCGAACTGTAACCCTCCACTCTGGCCTGATCCGTGCAAGCACCAGGAAGCTTCTTCTGAAGCAGCAGGTAAACTCTATAATTATCTCTTCATTAATTCATTCAACTTCCGCCTGCATTTAATGCTTACTGCAGCATTGTACCTTTGCTTCCAGGGGAGTATCCGTATCCCTGAGTGTATCCGTATCCCTAAGTGTAGCATCAAGTGAGCATTGGAGTGAGCTGTGGTGTGTGAAAACCTGTGCCTGCATTGGACCTCTACTGCCTCAATCTAGATTGACCCCCATTAGAGATAACATATCTGATTATAACCCAAGTGTGTATCTGTACCTGAACTTTTGCCTTTATTTGATGCCCACTGCCTTACTGCACCTTTGCCTCTATCAGAGTGTTCATATTTCTAAGTGTAGCCCTATGTGTCGGAATGAGTGAGTGGTGGTGATTGCCGTCACCAGTTTACTCACATCTGCCACTGACTCCAGTGCGCACTTGGGGTGTACTCAGTGATATAAAAACTCCAATGGAGGCAAAGGTGCAGTAAGGTAGTAGGCTCCCATAGCATGCATAACTTCATGCACACTCCCACTCACTCAAACATACTCTGAGCTACACTCAGGGATATGAGCACCCCTATGGAGTCAAAGGTGCAGTAAGGCAGTGGAGTTCAAATCAGCGACAAATTTCTGAACATCACCAGTCACTCCGATACTCACTCGTGGTTAGGCACAATGATATGAACACCCAGGTGTAGACCTAGGGACAGTAAGTATCCAAAGGAGGTGATTGTTTAGTCACACCAACACTCACTCAGACAGACCCTTAGCGATACAAGGATACAGGGATACGAACGCTGCAATGGAATCAAAGGTGCAGTGAGAAAGCGGGGCCCAATGCAGGGAAACATTTTCACCCACCCACAACCTCACCTATATAAAGTCTGGAGTAAACTCGTGGATATGTAGATTGTGATCGAGGCAAAAGCACCATGAGGCAGTGGGCATCCAACGCAGGATACTAATAATGCACAATACAACCCACTCCGATACATAGCAAGGCTGCATTCAGCTACATGAACACTACAATGGTTGCAAAGGTGCAGCGAGGCTGTGGAAGTCTGTAACAAAACCCGTTTTTGCACATCACCACTCCAATGCACTCAGAGGTATGAAAACTCTAGGTACAATGAGGCAGTAGGTGTTCAGGGCAGGTACAAATTTAGTCATATCATCACTCATTCCAATACATACCTGGGGCTATTTTCAGGGATATTCCCTCTCCAATGGAAACAAATGTCCAGTGAGGTAACTGGCATCCAATGCAGACACAAATTAACTCACACAGCCTCGCCCTCTAATACACGCTTAGGGCAACACTCATGGATACGAACACTCCAGAGGAGACAAAAGTGATGCAGAGGGCGTCCAACGCAGCCACAATTTTACTACAATCGCCACTCACTCAGACACACACTCTGGGCTATGCTCAAAGATATGAACACTAACAATTGCAAAGATACAGTCAGGCAGTGGGTGTTCAACGAAGGTGCATGTTTATACATGCTGCCACTGATTCCAATATTCACGTACACTTAGTGCAACAGTCAGGGATATGAACAGTACAAAGGAGGCAAATGTGCAGTGAGACAAGGGGTTTATAATACAGGCACATTTTATGCATGCTGTCACTCATGCTTATACCCAGTCAGGAAAACATTCTGTGAAAGGAATACTCTGATTGAGGCAAATGTACAGTGAGACAGGGGGCGTCCAAAGCAGGCGCAAGTTTATGCACAATACCACTCACTTAGATACACACTCAGGGCTACACTCATGGATATGAACATAGATTTGAAGGCACAGGAACAGTGTGTATCCAACCAAGACAGGTGCAATTTTGCTCGCACCACCACTCACTCAGACACACAGGGCAATATTCCTGGCTATAAATACCCAAATGGTGGCAAAGATACAATGTAGCAGTGTAGGAACATGAATGGGCAAGATTAGGTATGCTCCCACTCACTCCGATAGACACTTGAGGGTACACTTAGGAATATGAATACTGTAACGGAGGAAAAGGTACAGTGAGGCAGTGGGGATCCAATGCAGGCGCACGATTACTCACACCACCACTCACTCGGTAACACACCCAGGGCAACGTTCATGGATATGACTACTCCGATAAAGGCAAAGGTTGGTTAATGCAGGGTACTAGCACCCCAGCCACAAGTTTAGGCACACCCCACTCACTGCAATAGACAGTTGGGGGTAAACTCAGATATAAGAACACTCTGATTGAGTGAAGGTAAAAGGAATTCGTGGGTGCCCAAGGTAGGCACAAGTTTCCTCACATCACCACTCACCTCAATACATACTTGAGGTTATGCTCAGAGATGTGAACACTCCGATGGAGGTAAATATACAGTCAATCAGTAGGCGTCCAACATAGGCAATACATTTAGGCACACCCCCTCTTACTCCAATGCGCACTCAGGGCTATGCTCAGGGATAATAACAATTCAATGGAGGCAAAGG